>NC_133331.1:228180950-228813450 GCF_042186555.1 Aquarana catesbeiana | reverse complement strand
GAAGAGACACTTGAGAGGGGATATGATTTCAATTTATAAATACTGTACTGGTGACCCACAATAGGGATACAACTTCTTTGCAGAAGGAAGTTTAATAAGACACGTGGCCACTCATTAAAATTAGAAGAAAAGAGGTTTAACCTTAAACTACGTAGAGGGTTCTTTACTGTAAGAGCAGCAAGGATGTGGAATTCCCTTCCACAGGCGGTGGTCTCAGCAGGGAGCATTGATAGTTTCAAGAAACTATTGGATAAGCACCTGAACGACTGCAACATACAGGGATATACAATGTAATACTGACATATAATCACACACATAGGTTGGACTTGATGGACTTGTGTCTTTTTTCAACCTCACCTACTATGTAACTATGTAACTATAATTGCACACACAGTCCAAAGTTCCAAAAAAACTATATTAATCCATACAAATGAATACAGCTAAAAGCCTGGGTCTGCTAACATTTTCTAACCTTAAAGCAGAGCTTCAACCAAAGGGGGAAACTCCACTTGCATCCCCCCTCCACTTTCATATTTGGCACTTTTTTTTGGGGGGGGGGAGCGGGCCGCAGAGAACTAAGCTGGAAGTTCGGTCTTCCTCCTTCCCCCGCAGTCTTCTGGGACACATCACAGACTACGGGACCATGCACAAGGCGCAGCGCGACTCATGCGTGCACAGTAGGAAACGGGCTGTGAAGCCACAATGCCTCACTTCCTGTTTCCCTTACTAGAGATGCCGGCGACTGCTCCCAAAGCTAATTGAAGAATTGGCTCGGGTGAGGACATCACGGGATCCCTGGACAGGTAAGTGTCCTTATATTAACCTCCCTAGCGGTAATCCCAAGTGTGGCTCGGGGTTAATTTTCAGTACCAAAAGCGGTAACCCCAAGCCACACTCGGGATTACACCGCAGTATCCAGGTACAGATACCTACCTTGTCCCTAGGATCCCACAAAGTCCTCCCGCTGTGTCCTCTGCCGGATCCTCCTCCCGATACATCAATGTTCTGGGGTCCGTTCCCTACGAGTGTCGCGACGCAGGGGGGTGGAGCCCGGCGGCAAATTCAAAAAAGTACAAAAAACATAACACACACAATACATTGTAATATGTTAGGATTACATTACTGTATGAAATCATTTCACCTCAGTTTTATCCCTAGTGCTTTGTCCAGTGCCCTGCCTGCACTTTTACCATTTTTTTCTGCCTGGAAACTTGAGAACATCCATGGCAACCAAAAAGCGCCCCTTTATGTCAAAAGCGGTTTTAGACCAGCTAGAAAACAGCGATAGTGGATTAGAACCACTTGCAGAACTGAGCGTTAGTAATTCGCGGGGAAATTCATCATTTTTCTGAAGGAACCTGGAACTCCTCTTTAAAAAAAAAAGGGGGTCTTAATCATAGCTAGAGATACTTTTTGGATATCCAACTTCAGCAGTGGCTGCATATCATTTCTCAGGACAGGATTCTTGATATGATAGTAGTGGACCATACCTGCATAATGTATTATGCAGGTATGTAGTCTCCATTAGACGCTTGTGTGACAGGTAGAAAGTCACCATATAAAAGAAAAATACCTAAACAAGGACCTTAATGGCAGGACTACCAGGTATTTATTTATTGGTTACAGGTATTTATATAGTGCCAACAATTTACACAGCACTTTACATTTATTTTATACATTCACATCAGTCCTTGTCCTCAAAGAGCTTACAATCTAAGGCATTCATACATATGCATATTAGGGCCAATTTACACAGGAGCCAATTAATCTACCGGGATGTCTTTGGAGCTTTTATTTAAATACAAGCTGTAGACTGAAAAGGTTTAAAAATACTTTTGAAATTTAGGAACATGCTAAAACTTATACTCAAAGGACTGTGGGGTATCCTTATAGCTAGTATATTGCTTTCCATCAGGTCAGACCTGACCCATACATTTAGAATGGCCATAAAAAAAACAAAAAAAAACAAATGGTGCTTCTAAGTTCAAGCCTTATTTGCAATGATCAGGTCATTTCTGATCCCATAGGAGAGTATAATGAGGACCTTTGAGACTTATGCCGCGTACAGACGATCGGACATTCCGACAACAAAACCGTGGATTTTTTTCTAACGGATGTTGGATCAAACTTGTTTTGAATACACACAGTCGCACAAATGTTGTCGGAAATTCCAAACGTCAAGAACGCGGTGACGTACAAGACGTAGGAGGAGCCGAGTAAAAATGAAGTTCAATAGCCAGTGCAGCCCTTCTGCTTGATTCCGAGCATGCGTGGAATTTTGTGAGTCAGAATTGTATACACACGATCGGAATTTCCAACAACGGATTTTGTTGTCGGAAAATTTGAGATCCAGATCCCAAATTTTTGTCGTCTGAAATCCTGACAGCAAATGTCCGATGGAGCCTACACATGGTCAGGATTTCCGACAACAAGCTCACATCGAACATTTGTTGTCGGAAATTCCGACCGTGTGTATGCAGCATTACAGTTGTCTTTTATGGCACAGGGCAATTTTCCAGCTTGTTAAAACCCTATGTTCCAATATTACTACAGGTCCTGTTGCCAGGTTGACTTAGAGGAAGATCAGATACTTCCCTATCAATCCTAGTTAGGGAGATATCTGTGCATCCATGGGTAGCCCTATTAAAGCAGTATTAAACCCAAATACAAAAATGTATTAAATTGCAGCTTACCAGTTCTTAGATGTGGCAGCTACATTCGTTTTCATTATTTAGGCTTTTTTCCTTGATATTTCACCTGGTGATCCAGCCAGTAAGTCTGTTATTTTTCAACTTATTTTAACAGTCCAAGCAGTCTAGACAATGTAGCAGTTAGAGAGTTAAGCCAAACCATTTAACACTGATAGGGGTGCTTATAATGGTCATCTTTTATTTATTTATATATTACCTTTATCCCAAAAGATATTAAAAAAATGTTTGCTATAACTGTTTATAAAGTATTATCTGGAGTGCAGCTTCATTTTGCTAAGCCAGGTACACACTAAAGCTTCGGTCAGAGCCGCTATACTAACCATGCGAGGTTAGTCCAGCTCTCCCCCATTGAGCTGTTGTGTTTTGGCAAGGGGACTCCACCCCCCCACCCCGCGGTAGAACACTCCACTCCAATCTCTGGCATTGGCTGAGAGCGCTGATCGGGAGTCGCTCGGTCAGCTGCTGGTTTTCCAGCATTCACGTCCGACAGAAGCCAACCAAACGGCAGGCTTCTGATGGACAGACCGACATACACACAGGCAGAATGTCAGCCACTATTCTTTGTACCAGAAAATGTCTGCCCGTGTGTACGGGGCTTTTCAGACTAAGGGTTCAGACTAACAATGCTGCTGTTCAAAGGTGTCTGCTTTACTGTTTCATCCAGAATACATACCCCCCCAATAGGTGCCATAGATAGAGCGATTTTCTTTCCTGCAACGATGGGTTGCAGGCAGGGCCGGCCCTACCATGGGACCCAATGGGACCATGGCTCCAGGTGGCATTTAACAGGGGGCGGCAGCCAGGCTGGCAAGAAGTTACCGGCAGGAATCCCGGATCAGTTAGCAAGACTCTCAGGAGCAGAGTGGATGCTGGTCGGCTGTGCACTGCACGCTGTCTCCTGCACTGGTTGTTAGCATCGCCTGCCACCCGGCGCCTAGCGACCAGTGACGTCAGATGCTGCGGCCGTCCCAGCATTCACAGCGCTCAGCCTCCGCGCCAATCAATTGCTCCGCCCACTTCCATCTCCAGCGTGAGGCAAGGAAGGGTCTGAGGAGAGCTGAAAAACAAGGTGGGTTAGGTTGGTTGGTGGTACAACTTCAAGTGATTTCTCTCTAAGATTTTTTTTATAAGGGACTCAAGCTGGATTGAATGTGACTGATCTTTCTTCTGACAACCTCATTCTATGGATGGAAGTTGACATTGCTGTGGGGGGGGGGGGTAATGATTACCAAGGCTAAAAACATGTTACTGCCCCCCAAAAAGTCATTGCTGCCATTTCTGCTTTTGCCACCTCTCTATTAACATAAACATGCACACTCAGATAAGACTCTGTAGACATCTATAGATAGTTTAGTCTAAAGAGTATATGTCCAGCTCTGCTCCAAGGGATATGAGCAGCGAATCACAATCATTGCACGGCACTACCAGGAGAATGCAGAGACTGAATATACAGTATAATCAGCTAAGCTCCTATATAGCTGTGTGTGTGTGTATATATATATATATATATATATATATATATATATATATATATATATATATATATAGATTGAAATATATATATAGATAGATTATATATATTTATTTATATGTGGGCTATGGTGTTTAAACCATGCCCAATTGGTACTAAGGGGCCCAAAGTGTGCCAAGAAAATATCCTTCACAACATTACACCACCAACAACCTAAACCATTGATACAAGGCAGGATGGATCCATGCTTTCATGTTGTTTACTCCAAATTCTGACCCTACCATCTGAATGTTGCAGCTGAAATCGAGACTCATCAGACCAGGCAACAATTTTCCAATCTACTATTGTCCAATTTTGGTGAGCCTGTGCAAATTATAGCCTCAGTTTTCTGTTCTTAGCTGACAGGAGTGGCACCCGGTGGGGTCTTCTGCTGCTGTAGCCCATCTGCTTCAAGGTTCAAAGTGTTGTGCATTCAGAGATGATATTGTGCATACCTTGGTTATACTGAGGGGTTATTTGAGTTACTCTTGCCTTTCTATCATCTCAAACCAGTCTGCCCATTCTCCTCTGACCTCTGACATCAAGGCATTTTCGTCCACACAACTGCTGCTCACTGGATATTTTCTATTTATTTTCTCTTTTTCAGGCCATTTTCTGTAAACGCTAGAGATGTTTGTGAGTGGAAATCCCAGTAGATCAGCAGTTTTTGCAATACTCCGTCTGGAACCAACAACCATGCCACATTCAAAGTCACTTAAATCCCCTTTCTTCCCCATTCTGATGCTCAGTTTGAACTTCAGCAAGTCGTCTTCACCATGTCTAGATGTCTAAATGCATTGAGTTGCTGTCAATTTGTGTTACCAAGCAATTAAAAAGGTGTACCTAATAAAATGGCCAGTGAGTGTCTGTATATATATATATATATATATATATATATATATATATATACCACACGCTCCACGATCTGAGGGCTTGTCAAGGTCTCTGGCTACCACTTCCTGGTGAGGTGGACCAGGTCAAACATTTGAGAACGGGGTGGCTTGTTGCTGGAGTGGGACCATTGATGCACGCGCTGGGCCTGGACTGCCATGGTGACACCCAAGCATGCGAGTATCTCTGTCCTTAGAGTCTCATAGTCCTGGGCCTTATCTGGTTCTACATCAAAATAGGCCTTTTGGGGTTCTCCTGTTAGAAATGGGGCCAACAGACCCACCCACTGCTCTTTTGGCCATCCCTCGCGGACAGCAACTCTCTCGAAAGTCACAATGTATGCCTCAACATTATCCGCAGGTGTCATCTTTTGCGGTAGGAGGTACGTACCAGCTTTGGTTCCGCTGACACAGGAGGTGCGGACCCCTTTTTCAGTTCCACCAGAGCCTCTGCGAACTTTCCTGCTGGGCCGCCTGTTGTGCTGCAGCGGCCTCTGCGTCTTGGCGGTTGGTTTCCCGCTGAGCTGCATTGGCCTGTAGAAGGGCCCTTATCATTTCCTCCATCTTCAGAAATTGCCCGCTGAATCCACCATGTGTGGAGAAATTAGCTTGTGGGGATCGCCTTTCTGAATGACAGTCAGCAAACGGGCACTTTTTTCAAAATCTGGCGGATGCCAGGTTTATTTGCAGGAGGTTTGCAAAATAAAAAGAAAACAAACAGTAAATTAAATCCTTGCCGTTCGGCGTTAACTAAACAAATAGTCTCCTCTCTATACAGTGCAGGGCTGGTCCCCGTCACCCACAAAACATGCGGAAAAGCAAACTTTATAGTCCAACACCAAGGGTTCCTCTCACTAAGGTTCCTTCCTGAGTCTCAAAACCAGAGAGACCTGCTGTGCTCTCTTCCTGGATGTTTAAAGTCCAGCTGACTGTGGACTCCAGTGGACCACAACATCCAGACCGGAACCCAGCCTGCCACAGAGGCTGGAAAAAAATGGGCCGGATTCTGGTTCAGTCCATTACAATGGAACGAATGCGAGGTGAAATGTACCTATTATCGTGTATCTCACCTCGCATACTGTTACAATATGTGTATATATATATATATATATATATATATATATATATATATATATATATAAAATTATGAAACGGAGCATTCAAAAAAGGAAACCAAAACATAATTTCCCTAATAATCTATGTAGACCAACGTGGGCATGTGGACAGACACACATGAAGGTGTGAAATGGCCTTTGTAACCCTTGTAATTTACCATTAGAAGCCACTAAACTGCAGTGCCTCTATACATACCAGGGGTGGCCCATCCATTAAGGGTGCATGGGCACTGCCCCCCCTGTCTATCGCCACCTCCCCTATCCATGCATCTGGCCCCTTTCAGGACACCAGCGCATGGATTCCAATGTGGAGGGGCTGTTATTTTGAAGCACTGATTAGAGCCAAAGGCTCTAACAGGCTTCAAAATAGGGTGGGCTCGGGTCGCAGAGAGTGCGCTCCTAGCCCACCCAGGTGTGTTACAACAGCGAATCAATATTCGCTGTTGTAACATTGAGCCTCCTCCCGGCCAATCAGGAAGCGGGTTTTGACACCGGTCACCCGCCATGGAGGAGAGGTCTCGCAGCCAAGCTGCTGCACCATGCTCCCTGCCACCCACCTCGATAGGGTAAGTGCCGGACTAACTGGCAAACAGCGGGGGGGGGGGGTGCCACTCGGGGGGGATGGGGGATGAGTGGTTGTTTTCCACACCCCCCCCAAAAAAAAAAACAGCCTCCACTGATACATACAGTGCATATAAAGCAGTCACAAAGTATTTTATACTTGAAATGCATATTCATGCAATAAAATGAATGTGTTTAATATAAGAAAATCAACAAGTGTAAACATGATCCTAAAGAGAACAATTGTGGACCAAGCTTATGCAAGAATCTGAATATTCCTACACGATTATGATTGTGCAGGGTTAAATATTAACTACCCCCCCTCCCTATATAGCTTTATTTACTCTGAGTCTTCAGTTTGGGAGTCAGTGATGATTTCAAATGTAACAGGTTCTGCACTGCATAATAAAATTAGGACCAATGATAACAAGTGGCTCTGTTATGCACACTCAGAAGCTAAGAGACAAGGAGGCTGATTTACTAAATAAGCTGAGGAGCTTCACTATTATTATTGACTTCAGTTATTCAATCGTGTACAAAAAAATCCTGTTCAGTTTAATTCAGGTGGCTTCTCACATGATGTAATAATTGACATGAATATTCATAATATATTTAAAGTACAGATTTGTGACTTTTTAGTAAATCAGCCCAAGAATGTGAGGCCAGGCAGTTAACAGAGCAGCAATTTCAGAAGAACCTTCAACAAGTAACAAAGGGAGCAAATACAACTCTTCCATAAAGCTGAATTCCTGGATAAGCAAATATTGTCAAAATACAAGAGGCATGTGTATTCCTTCTGGAATGTTGGTGTGCTTTGCAGTGGCGGCCCATCCATAGGGGGCACACGGGTGCTGCCCCCCCATCCATGCGTCCGACCCAGTAATCTATATGCGGGGTGCCGGATGCATGGATTTCAATGTTTTTGGGTTTTTTTAAGCACATGATTAGAGCCTGAGGCTCTAATTGGCTTCAAAAAAGGGTGGGCTCGGGGCAGAGAGCAAAATTAATATTTGCTATTGTCTTCCTGATTCTCCTCCCGGCCAATCAGGAAGCAGTTTCTGAGACCCGATTGGCCATGGAGTCAATCCATGGCCAATCGGGTCTCAGTCAGGACCTACTTCCTGTTCGGCATGGAGGAGAAGCGATGGCCCCAGAATAGGAGCTGCAGCCCGGATCCATGTCTGCCTGATCTGCCTCCTTCATAAGGTAATCGCCTCCACATTCCTGTCTGTCTCCCGCGTGGGGGGGGGGGGGATTGCTGCATTCCCCTCTGTCTCCTGGGGGGGGGTTGATGTTGGTTTTCCACCCCCCCCCACCCCCCAAAATATCGAGCACCAGCCACCACTGGTGCTCTGTGTATTTCTTCCAGATCTGTGCAGTAATCCAGTGTGCAACGTTGCCTTTGTGCAGAAGCTTTCTGTAATAAAGACCTATCACTGCTGCTCTCTCCTTGTGCAGGGTGACTGGTCTTGTATCCGGCCCCATCCTGTGATTTTCTGCAGGCAGCCTATAGTGGGAGGAGCTGTTAAGCCCCTCCAGCAGTTCTGCTCCCTGCACAGGCTATGCACAGCATGGTGATGATGTCACTTCTACTTTTACAAGGTAATATCTGAGTTTGCAAAGGCATTTGGTGCATTTAAAGTGGATTTATATCATTTGTGGCTGTTGAGGAATATGTGTGTTCAGCTCTTGGTAAGCCTGCACAATTATGATGATTTAAGACTTAATAGTCAGAGTTTGCCTATAATACTATTGGTGACTGGTTCTATTTGAATCCCCAGCAAACTCTGATTGTCCAGTACTGTACTGTTTTTTTGGGTTTAGTATTTTGTCTTCTGAATATTATCACTAACTTTTTAAATTGGTTAACTCTTAGCTAAGTTTGATTCCCCAGAGAAATACTATTTAGCCTTTTTTTTTTTATTTTTTTTTTTTTTTTAGAAACTTCCATAATAGACTAAAGAGGTTTATTTCAGTTCCATTCCTCTGTATAATTCTACATATTACATGGGATCTCATCACTTTTATGACAACATTACACTGCAGGAAAATGTAATGTATCCCTCAAAGTACATGAACATGTGGCAGCATGCAAACACCGGACAAAATGTTCCAGTTTAATCCTATACCAGAAGGACAGAAGGAATGATGCTCCCAGAATAAGTGCTTTGTGATATCGATGTTATCTACTAATGAGATGCAGACTGCCAAATGATGGCCCCTGCCAGTCACCCCTTATCTCTCCTATCTATAATAGACTTCAGTGTGTCTCATATTAGATTTATCTACAGCTGGACCCCTCTGCGGATTCTGGGCTAAAGCTGCCTATTCTTTCTCTACAGTATTATACATTGAACGATCTGTCCATATCATACGATGATTTTCTTAGTACGATTTCTGTAAAATGCTACAAAACTCAGTTATGGTGGTCTGCTGGGCTGGCATACAGGTGTCTGTGCGGCACCGACTCAGAATGGAAAATAACACTTCATCACATACTTCATATCACAGAAAAAAACGGTATTATAGCAAGTAGGACACAAAAACAGTGACTCATATAAAAAACACACTGATTTTAAATACTATATACATACTATATATCACATCATAAACAGAACACTGCAAAATATAATATGTAGTGTAATATCCTATAGAAAAATGCAATGCATCAGGTAATACCCCCTTTTAGAGAAAAAAAACAAAACAAAGCACCTTATGAAAAAAATACAGTGAATCGTGTATAGCTAATATATATATATATATATATATATATATATATATATATATATATATAATGCATTATATAATACTTCTTGTAGAAGAAACACAATGCACCATATAAAACTTCTTGTAAACATACTACAACAGAAAAAAAAGCACCACAAATTTACTCTTATAATGGAGAAACAGTACATCATATAATACATCCTATAATACCAGAAGAACATTGTACATCATATAATACATCCTATAATACCAGAAGAACATAGTACATCATATAATACATTCTATAATATCAGAAGAACATAGTACATCATATAAAACATCCTATAATACTAGACTAATGCTGTCCATCATATAATACATCATAATATACCAGAAGAACATAGTACATCATATAATACCTCGTATAACAGAACAATAATTCGCCACAATAGAAAACTATAGTGCATCATATGACATCAAAACGAGGTGCATCATAGCATACCTCCTAGAACATAAACCATAATGCATTATATAAAAATCAATATAACAGAAAAAAAACGGTGCATCAAATAATCAAGGGTTTAACACAAAACACCGAGCATCATATAATAACTAAATAAACATAACCACGGTGCATCATAACACAAACCACAGTCCATGATATAATAACGTATAATACAGAAAAACACAGAGCATTATACAACTGAAATGACACGAACCAGTACATCATATAAAAACCTATATTACAGAAAAACACAAAGCATCATATAACAATTTAAAAAAACACAAAACACAATGGATCTTATAATACTATATTACAGACAAATACACTGCATCATATACAAATTTATATCTACAGAAAACCACAGAGAATCATACTAAACATAGTGTATAATATAATAACATTTTGCAGAAAAATACAGTGTATCATTTAACAACTTATGTTACAGAAAAGCACTTTACAGTATATAGTAACTGAATTAATATAAAACGGATTTCCTGATATACAAGCTAATAAAACAGAAAAACACTGTGCATCATATAATAACTACAAGTATACAAAGCACAATTTCTGATATATTACAACAGAAAAAAGCGACCACCCTGGAAATGTCCTGAGGGGTAGATAAGAAATCAGAAGCTCTACAACGTCCACATGTAACAAAGTATCTTGTTTGAACTGTCCAGCATGCCATGTGATATGTACACCAGCCGGACCTGTTTTCTGCTGAGCTGTACAGCAACTGCTGTCACCTACCTGATGGGAACCAATAGGCCCGATTTATTAACGATTCATTTTCACCCCAAACGATGTATTTACTGCAAACTCAGGATCAGGGGCATTTCAAGACGCATAATACAATCTTTCTTTCTGAAATCAAGACAGGTTAGAGTGACAATTCCGAATCAGACCCAATATTTGTTGGAGGTGATAGGTCCATGGTCCTTACTAGTAATGATTCACAATTCATTTAATGAATGAACCCAATGGCTTCTAAGTTTGATGACATCAGAAGACATATTACAGTCCTAGGTGAGCTGAGACTGCAGGTCTTCAACTCACAATTACTATAAACATTTCAATTCATATTTTCTCTACACACAAAAGCAAGAGATATATAAAGTACTAAACTGCACACGATAGATAGATAGATAGATAGATAGATAGATAGATAGATAGATAGATAGATAGATAAATAGATAGATAGAATCAGATTCCACTCTTTAAAACAATGTATTTGGACAAACTCATGACTGCCTGCAGATCTCAGCTGACACGAATTACATTCACAGCAGTGGATCGGATGTCCCCAAACGGCGCAGAATTTCAGTATCACAAGACCATATGAATATGCTGCAGGAAAGAGGCATACAAGAGGTCCTGTCAATAATAAGTATATTAATATATCAAATGATATATTAAAACTTTAATAATACATTTAAGTGCAAAAAAAAATCAGTTCATCTAATCACAAATTCCTGTGCTCTTTGTCCCTGGACTATTATCAGTTATCATTATTCCCTGTTATTTCTGTGAACTACAAAACGCCTCCCCTGTTATGGAGTAGAAACTACAGGCAGGTGTTAAGTAATCCTAAGGGTCACCATACACCTTACAATCTAACTATCTGTACAATCTACAATCTATCTGTACACTCAATTTTAGATTTACTTTGCAGTTTGCATGTTCTCCCTGTGTCTTTGTGGGTCTCATCTGGGTACTGCAGTTTCCCCCCACATGCAAAGACATTAGGTTAGGTAATAATGGTTAGGTAGTAATTAGTTGATTGACTCTTGTCTTAATTGATACTGGTACATGAATGTGAATAAGGGAACTTAGATTACAAGCTCCTTGAGGGCAGGGACCGATCTGAATGTACAATATATATATATATATATATATATATATATATATATAGCGCTGTGTAAATTGTTGGTGCTATATAAATACTAAAGAAGAAACAAACATAAAATAAAGAAATAAAACTATGTAATATGAGGGCCTACCTTAACTATCCAATGAGTCTGTATAATCAGGCAGGTCCTGGCACTAGGTAGTTGTTTGTAAATCTAAAGAAAACTGTATAATCAAATTGTGTGTGGTGAGTTCCAGGCTGGCCATACATTATACAATTTTCCTATTCGATTTTTCTTTAGATTCACCAAAACCATATAATATGAGGTCAATGTGTATGCAGTAAACTACATAGTTGAAGGCAAATCTGAATAAAATTGAATAAGAAAATTGTATAGTGTATGGCAGAGTTTTGTAGTCCTGACACACTTCTGTCCTGAGTCGACGAGCCTGCTTAGTAGGGTTTGTCACCCTATGGCAGGAAATTGCAGGTTAAAATACCGGAAAGAAAGAAAGAAAGAAAGAGAGAGAGAGAGAGAGAGAGAGAGAGAGAGAGAGAGAGAGAGGGAGAGAGAGAGAGAGAGAGAGAGAAGGACGGAAGGAAGGAAGGAAGGAAGAAGAAGAAGAAAGAAAGAAAGAAAGAAAGAAAGAAAGAAAGAAAGAAAGAAAGAAAGAAAGAAAGAAAGAAAGAAAGAAAGAAAGAAAGAAAGAAAGAAAGAAAGAAAGAAAGAAAGAAAGAAAGAAAGAAAGAAAGAAAGAAAAAAGTTAATGCAGCCTGAGGAAGGAAGGAAGGAAGGAAGGAAGGAAGAAAGAAAGAAAGAAAGAAAGAAAGAAAGAAAGAAAGAAAGAAAGAAAGAAAGAAAGAAAGAAAGAAAGAAAGAAAGAAAGAAAGAAAGAAGTTAATGCAGCCTAATCTAAGAATTGGTAAACAGCAGTACTACTATTTGTTGTTCTGGGGATATGGTTTGAATATGTTTTTACTACAATAAATAAAATAAGAAATGCTAATAATAAAGAAAATGGGATGTGTTGCATGTATAGGAGGCTGAGGGGTTAATGTGGAGCATTCTCCCCGAGGTAGCTTCTCTGTTTGATGGTGCCGAGCCTGGCGCCTAACAAAACATAACTTGTCTGCCTTATTAAATGCTCTGACTTGTGCTGAAGGATCGCCTGGTGATTTTCAATTCAGTGCGCAGCAACAGCCCCGGCCAGCGCCATAAATTAACCATTACTCAGCTAAGTGGAGCAGCTCCCAGGGCTGAATGGAGCTGCTAATGAACTCCTCTGTATTCTTCCTTTGATGCCCACAAAATAGTGTCGCCACTATATAATAATAATTATGGTTATTAATTGCCCTGACAGGATAAATGTGTGTTGTTTAATTAAGATGACAGCTTAATTAATGTGTGGACGGGAGGGAGGGGAGCCCTAAGTCTGTGGCTGGGGGTTCTGCCCAAAAAAATAACAAACAAAAAAAAAGCTGGTCCAGTGAGCTGACATTCTAGCTAGGAAAGGACCTTGGATGTGGTGAGTCCTGTCTATAGATGGTCAGATCCGATCTTACAGATCACACGTGCTTTGGGGACATTGCTATGTACTACATAATAGTACATACTGACAAGCCTTCCTCTTCAGGGTAAACAGCACAAGAAGTGGCGTCATAAAAGCAGGCTGATGTCCTTTATATGGCTGCCTACTGATGATTTGCACTCATATAGCCCCTGACTGTGCAGCCATTAAAGACACAGCCAGAGCTACTTCATGAACTCCTAATTCCTCTCTCATTCCGCTTTTATTATTTGGTTCTGGCTTTTGGATGTGGGAGGCTGTGAGCCAATGGAAACCTCCTGAAGTGACGTTTTAAAGGGTATGTCCTTGTGATTGGAGGGCGGTCCCATGAAAGGAAATTGAGAGCGCTTTATTAGCTGTGAAGAGGAGTGAGGGGGCAGAAAAGGGAGAAGCTTCCTTGCTGACCAAAGATCCGGAGTCTTGGGAACCTCTCTGTGAAACACTTAGAAGTATTTCCAATATCTGCTGCTAGGATGTGGAGGATTTCATATTCCCTGATCCCAGGCCACTGATAACTGACACCTGCCATGTCTTCTGCCATTGAAGTTATCTTGTGGCAGCACCTCTTGTCCGTGGACAGCTCCTCTCCTGCCGGTGACCACCTATCCTCCTGGGACCAGGGACAGCTCCTCAACCACAAGTAATCACCTATAAGTACCTACTCCCTTTGGAGCAAATACAGCTCCCTTCCTGCTGTTGGTGAGCATCTATCCTCTTGGGACCAGGGACAGCTTCTCAGCTATAAGTGATCACCTATATAGTCCTATCAGTTATTAGTGGGTACCTACTTCCCTTGGACAAGGGTCTACTTCTCTCCTGCCGATGAGCACCTATTCTGGAAACGGGGGCAGCTCATCAACAAGTGATAACCTAAACTCCAAGGAACTAGCGGTCACCTACCTTCCTTGGACCAGGTACAGCTCTTCTTCTCACGACCACCTATTCTGGAAACAGGGACAACTTCTCATCCACAAGCGATCACCTAATCTCTAAGGAAGTATTAATTACCTATTCCCTTTAAGCATTCCGCTTCTGCTGGTGACCACCTATCCTCCCGGGACCAGGCACAGATCCACACCTACAAGTGATCATCTTGTCCGTAATGGAACTATTGATCACCCACCCACCTTCAACCAGGTACAGCTCCTTTCTTGCGGGCGGTGACCACTTTTCTTAAGACTAGAGACAGGTCATCTACAAGACTCACATAGTACATACAAATCTATCGATCGCCTATTCCCCTTGGACAAGATACAGTTCCTCCATCCTTGCGGGTGGGTGGTGACCACATATTCTCTTAGGACCAGAGATAGCTAATCATCTACAAGTGGTCACCTTGTCCTTAAGAATGTATTGATCTCCTGCAAGTGTTAACTTCCTATTGTCTTGGAACCAGGGACAGTCCCTTATCTTCAATTGTTTGGTCTCCTGGAAGAGTTCCTAAGGTACCAGTGACCCCCCTACTCACCTTGGACCAGGTACGGATCATCTTCTGCTGCATTGCACTCTCCATCACCCTGGCAAACATTTTATGGCCCCTTATCCACTGACTATGAATTCTGACCAAGCAGGATCCCCCGGGACAAGCACCAAAGAGCCTGAGGACAGTAAGACAGAGACGCCAGTGGCCAGCAGCACTCCAGAGGTGGCCTGTGGATGGAAGAGGCAAGCCTTGCCGTTCAGTGTGGAGGCTCTCATCTCTGATAGGAAGCCCAGCAAAGCTCAATCTGCGGACTCTATCAGCTCTGGAACCACACAGGCTTCATTCCCAGCTAGGATGCTGAAAACAGAGAATGGGTCGTCTCCTGTCAGTGTTTTCCCCCACTTAGAAGAAAGATGTAAACCAGACCCCGAGAGCCTGGAAGAGAAAGGCAGCAACCCCTGGTATCAGAGCTCATCGTATTCTTCTCCATCAAGTAAGTTAAATCAGCCTGCGGCATCCATAGGGATGTAACATATAGCGCAATGCTATATTATATTCCTTTATGCATGTTGTAATAATGCGCATGTGTAATATGTGCATGTGTAATCATTTTATGTGTATATCTAGCAGTGGTCCATAGCATCACAGAAGAGCCTCTTCTTCTGAAAAAACAGGACCACATATTCCATTAAAGAAAGTCACTGTCATAATTAGCAAAAAGTTCCCAAGCACTCATATAGTGCCTGTGGAAGGACTGTGGTTAGCTTCTAAATTACTGCCATGTCATTTTAGCTGCCATGGCAAGGTAAGTGATCTTCCCTTGGCCAAAACTTCCATGCCTTTCGTTTGTGCCCTGTGTTTTATTTATCTGCATACAAGATCACGTACAATAATGGGATATATTTTACTATCAAATTAAACATTTCTGCAACAATGCATTTTATTAAACCTGCTCACATTAAAGAAGATCGATGTAAAAAAAAATATATATATTACATATATAGTTGTGTATGTGTATACATGGATTACATTTACTAATTGAATAGTAAGTAACTGTTCACTTTGCAAAGTCATGGTCACAGAGCTTAATAATCAAAATGAAACTGTGTTCACTTGATTCACCCAGTTGTGCTTGTTTTGTGTTAACTTTACACACTATTGTCTAACGCATACACACACTATTACACATTATTGTATGTTCAAAGGAGCACAGGCTCATCTTATTTATTAACATTCACCTTGCAAAGTGAACATTCATTTTTTCTTTAAGTTAACAACATCAACTCCTTTAATGATGATGAGTTGTTCTATCTATCTATCTATCTATCTATCTATCTATCTATCTATCTATCTATTGTTCTTAAAAGGTCTCATGATTTGAGTAGGACTTCATTTTAGTGCATTGTCCTTTTTAAAGTCTGTATCAGAAATGGGAATATTCTCTTAAGAAACTGCGGCAATCTAAATTCAATGTTAGACATTGAGAAATACAAAATTATAATAAACATAAAAGCAACAATTATTTCAGAGAAAAAAAGGTGTTTGCATAGCACTAATAGTGCCCGCTTTAAGTGTTCCATTTCTGATCACTTTATAAAACTTTGTAAAAAAAAAAAAACATACAAAGAATCATGTAAAAGCTTTCACTTTTGCCAGAACTGGGTGTTCCTAACAAAACAAGAATAATTTAACAGTTTAAGGCAGCAGATTAGAAGAATACAATGTTTTCTTTTAGATTCCTTCACAAATGACAACAGAATTCAGTCTAGAAGATGGCACAAAAAAATGACTGTCCGGAGGTTAACATGATCCACAAATATCAATTTTCCTTAGTTTCCAACACTTGTGAAGAAAGCAAAAATGCTGACATGGAATAAGGGGCCATTGTTAGAAGAGCTGCAGCATCTTCTGACCGTTTTATCAAAGAAAATGTTCTGCAGTTGAGATAAGTCAGCTTGAGATCAAAAGGCTTCTGCTTTCAGAATAATTACTCCCCCTCTTAGCCATCCCACAAACAGTTATTCAGAGGCTCTCTTTTAGTAAACTTTTAATGTCTGCAAATTTTCCTGTTCATAAAGACCATAGAAAATAATGAAACGTAAGACCGACGCCCCCCCCCCCCCCAAAAAATATTTATAAAATAAATAATTACGGTAAAATTTAGGAGAAACATTGCTGTCAGAATAATAGCCACCTCTTTGGGAAAAAAATAGCCAAGCTTTTTTTTTTTTTTTTTTTTTCACTGGTAATTCAAAACTGATAACTGGTGACAGTCAACCAGTTAAACCTGCAGTAAGGATTTACATATAGATCAACAGACAGATATATTATAACATGGTTATTCTAGTTGCACACATATCCTTATACAAGTGCCAGTACCTGTACTCCACTATGCCACAACAAAATCTTCTAAGTATCCATAACAACATTTTATTTAAGCTATTGCCTCTTTCAATCTGAAATATATCAGTGACAAACACGTTGGTTCAGTTTTAATAATCCAACTGTTAGTAAAGTCAATGTAACTAATTAAATGGCAGCAGATCAAAATTTTATTTCATTGTTATTTTTTTTTCTGTTACACCATAGGTAATATTGTCAAAATGACCTTATAAAGACCCCCCTTTTAAAAGATAAAGGCTCCCTTAATAAAAATGTGCCTTTTTAATCAAACCAGTTTTTATTCCTTAAATAAAAACTGGTTTGATTATGTCCGTTAAAAATCGCTCTGCTGAAAACAATGAGATTTGGCAGATAGAACAAGTGTTGGATAAAACTGTTGTTTATAGTTAAAGGTTCATAGGATACAATCTATCTAGCTATCTATAGTTATCTAGTTATCCTGCACATGTCTTGAGGATTTTTTTTTTTTATTTAAAGTGAATCCTGGGGAGGTAAAGGAGGGGGTAGTGGATGCCCTGAGGCCTGCTTGGACACCACATGAATCTCCTAGAATCAATTCTCTTTGCTTCATGCTGTTTTGGTTGTGCCTGTTCAATAAAAGTTGTTTTGAAAAGGAACCATACTTCACAGCCCCTCTTCCCTAGATCACACTGCCCTGCATTCAGTTCATAACCCGGGAGCTGCAGCCACATTTTCACTTTGATCTGGGAATCCAGAGCCGTAGAATGAGACCTGTTTTAGTTTTGTTTATAATGGGAGTTATCAGAGCCATGACACAGAGCACAGAATTCTTGGGTCCAGACAGCAAATTAAAATCTTAAATTTAATCAAGCTGTATTTACTCAGTTTGTGGTGTATACTGTAAAAATAATGTATTAAACCACCATACCAGCAGTTATATATAAGAGGTGTGTTTACGTGTATATACCAAAGCAAAAAACATAAAGAGGCATGGCCTGCAATGCTATTTCAGTGTAACTGAAGTTATAAAATATATTCTAAAAAAAATTACTACAATAAAGGCTCGTTTATCTAATTTGCCAAAAGTTAAGTTATTTTTTTACAATTTCCACTTATGGGCAACTTGAAGTGGATTCTTTTGTCAATTGGGCAAACCTAAACCCAAGATGTTCCCATAAATTAATTCAAATTTGGGAGAGGTCTTACAAAAAATATATTTTATGCCAGTTTAGAAAACCTATTTTCTCTTTAATACCAAATCAGGTAAGAAGGGAAATGTGTACATTATGTTTAGTTCTGCCGCAGGTGACCTAGGGATCTAACTGTTCTCCAGGTACTTATCGAACCTACCCGAAAAACGTATAACCAAGGCCTGATCCAGGCCTTTCTAGAGCATAACATTTTTCTATGTCACATATTGTCATGGCTATTCAAGAAACAAAAGGCAGCAAATTTGAGGCAACTTTGGACTTTCATGGTACGGTAAAGACTCATACAAAAATGGCTATTGTTTACTGTTCATGGCCTTTAATATTAAGGATACAGGTCTGATTTGTTACTTGCTGCCTTATGGAGTCGCAATAAGTAAAGATTAAAAAAATAAAAAAGAAGGGAGATGTGTACATTTCCATTTAATGGTATTGGTTGTTAGCAGATAATGTAGGCTTGGTAAGTTGAAACAAAACTTTAGCAGCCCGTACACAGGCAAACCAGGCTGCCATTGTGTTGTCCTCACAGCTGCATATGGCGTTTTAGACAACAGGATTGTCCATCCAAACAACGTTCCCTGTAGACAAATATAATATATACAGTAGGTACCTCAAGAACATGCATTCAATTATTTAACTTGTGGATTAGTAAGGATATATGTGTGTCAAGGCACAATTACGCTAAAAAGTACATAGATAATAATTCCATTTGTATACCACAAATGTTTTCTTCCAAATTGTTTTTGACAAACTTTGGCCTTGAATTCTTTTTAATACAATGTAACATTTCTGAGCATATAGTCCATTTTAAATGATAGCCAGTTTAACATTTTGGATGTTTAACTATTCCAACAGGTTTTTAAATAGAAAAGTACAAAATAAAAAATACTAAATAAAAAGAAAATTAGCCCTGTTGTTTTACTTAATAAAAATTTGGGTTAATTTACTAAAGGAATTTTGGCTGTTCAAGTAGCAAAGTGAATACTCACTTTCCAAAGGAAATGTTAGTGAATAATGTAAAACTATGTTCTCTTAGCAATGCATACATGTGCTAGGAATAAAACGACATGTTCGCCTTATTTACTTCCATTCACATTCAAAAGTGAACATTTATTTTGCTAGGTGAATGTCCTCTAGTACTTTAGTAAATCAGCCTCATTAAACTTTGATCAGTTGCTATGAACTGCTGCACTCAACATATAGTTAAGGCACTTTGTACCGCCTTATTAATATGTATCATAAATTGCAAAATTGCATTTCATGAATATTATTTCTCAAAATTAAGTTTGTATGAACATGTCCATTGTACACATGTACATTGCCAACCTACTCCAAACTAGACATTTGTAAAACATAACTGGAGCAGGCCATGTTTATGCTGATCCAGCAAACCTTTGGTTTTTTCAAGCATCCGAACAAGTTTGTTACAAAGGGGCCCTCTTATTTTGTTAATCTGATTTTTGAATGGTTTCACTGGACCAGCATAGAAATTACTACTTCAGTGAATCAGCCCTTCAATGTTTTGCACTGGTCTGTATTCATTTCAAATACCCAACCATGGAGTTTTAATAAATACAACTATTCCTGAGCCTATATTCTGTCTGATACAAACACTGAGAAAATTTATTCTTTAGTGTCTGACTGTTTTCTAGCATTTGAGGACATTGGTGAGCCTATGGGAACTTTGTTACAGCTTTTAGCTATGGTTGTGAAATTCAGGCAAACTGTTAAAGCCTAATTTACTAAGGCAGTCTTAACTTCCCACAAAGCTGAGCGCTATTCTTTTTCCTTTGCAGGCAAAATGATACCAGCTTTCCTATGCATTCTTGTGCATGTATATGTACATTTAAACAGATGAACACACTGTACTCTGTCCCTGAATGCATCTTACTCTTAGTGATCAGAGAATATAACATATTTAATTAATTTTGAATGATTTTCAGCACAAGGGTTTTATTAAAAAAAAATATTGGAATAGCATGTATAATAGCAGTATTCAGTACATTTAATAATTAATAATAAGAACTGTACAGCTAAATTAAATATAAAGGTACCAATTTTTAAAAAAAAAGTAAATTTGCCTCTCATTTTTAAACTTTTTAAACTACACAATCATTCAAGCATATTTGTACCATATTTGGCAAAGGCCAACAGTTCACTTTTTCACAGATTTAGATCAAAATATGCAGGTCCTGAAAGAGCGCGAGTGTAAACATGCACAAGGCCATGTAGACAGCTATACTCTCCATGTTAAGTGGGACATTTTGGGTAAGCGCATGGTATTCACCACTTGCTGTATTTACATGAACATGGGCGAATTGGGGCATAATGAATATTGTTTAGGGTTTAATTCAGTAAAAATGCAATATTTTACAATATAATTTTTTTTCATGTAATATACACTCTCTATTCTCTATTAGACATTTTTAGTTAAGTGGGATTGTTATGTTTGGATGCAGATAATCTTCATGTACAAGGCCAGCAGTCATCCAATTGGATAGATATTGGTCCTTTAATTCAGGTTAGAGTTTAGCCTTTAGAATCAGCCATTTTAAAACTGATTGTAATAGCACCTGCATATCGCACATAAATAATGAAAAAAATAAATTGTCAATCCAACGCTGTAAAGCTTTAACTGTAACTTAATTAATTTCTAAAATGCTTGATTTTTTGCTCCTGTGAGAGGAAGGGAAGCATGCTTGTGCTGTAGCTTGTGAGATATTCATGTATGTGTACCTCATACTAATTGTTACTAAATTAGAGAAAGACATCCTCGCTTTCAATAGATCAAGACAGAGTAGACAACTTCATGGATCATATGGTAAAAGAGTCTTAGTATACCTGCTAAGCTTTTACTATGAATTATCAATTATGATGGGATTGGAGTATATATTTTTTAGATTTGTATAAATGGGTACACTCTAATTCTTTCACTACATTTCACCCTATTAACATGCTAATAATACTATTACACCACCATTCCAGAATAAACCCACATAAGGAGATTTATGTTGCAGATTGGTCATAGACATGCAGATAGACATGCAGATAAAAGATGGTGAATGTTATATTAAATTAATGTTATATTAAATTAGGAATGAGGGTTTCCCAGGCAAAAAGCCAGTTGGTATGTTTATAATTTAAATAAAACATATTTTCAAACTTTTATCAAAAGAAGCTGCTTTACGGTATATTCAGAGTAGATGAAGCACAGCACAAAATGATCACTCATTTGAAAAAAAAAAAACAACAACATATTTGTTACAAAAACAAACATGCCTCTTAAAATGCAAAGACCAACAGGTTCTGATTGTAGGTGACTTTCAGCTTCAAAGTTTGTCTGAAGATAATTGTAGCTAGAGTATTCAAGGCATCCATGGTACCAAGGCAAGTTGCAAAAGTGTAGGGACTTCTTTAGTTAGCTTTGGATAGAGTGGGAAAGGATTAGAGAATCCTTGTCAGGTTTTGCAGCTATCAGGGACTTCCTTAGATACATTTCTTTCATGGTTGAAAACAGTTTTCCTCAAACAGGAAGTGAGTGAAAATCTGCAGCAGGGGTACAGACAATAATAAAAAGTTGAGGGGGAGGAGGGGGGGGGAGGGGGTGAGCCTTTCTCCACTTTGCTAAAAAAATATGTATTTTTTCTGTTAGATTTCAAGAATTTTCATAGTTTTTTCTGTGGCTGTTGTAAAAAAGTTAATGAAGAAAATCTCTCTATAATGAAGCTCCCATTAGCAGTAAAAACCCTAAATGGGGTCCAGTCCTTCTCTACTCAATGTAAAACTAAAATAAATTTTTGCCTGGACGCACATTTTAAATTAGACACTGTAAGCAACTACAAAAGGGTCCTACCTAAATGAGGACACAAAAGTTGGAGAAATTTTGGTCTATCCCGGGAACAAGTCTATGTCTGATGGCCTTCCTGGCAACAGACATCCCCTGCACAAACCTTCTTAAAAGTAAGGTTGATCAGCCGGGATTTTTATTTTTTTTAACACTGATTGCTATTCGTTTTCTATGAGAGGTGCCTATCCTGGAGTGTCTCTAGAGCTATTCCTCCCCACTACCCTTAGGAGAATATGCATGCATGTTTGCCAAATGCAAGCGTGTATGCTTGTGGTGCAGACTCCCATTGTCAGTCATGTGATTTGTGCATGTATGGCTGGCCACCACTGAATGTCTGCAGCCCTTGCAATAACAGATACCACAAGATGCCTGCTATCAACTCTTCTTAACCATAGAAATCAAGGCCCAAAAGCAAAGTGCACTTATTTAAAGAAAGGCAGAGAAGAGGGTCACATGTGGCATGTTATGGTGTCAGCGAGACAGGACTTTTTCTATTAAAAGCTTAAATGGATAAAAAGTTTGTGTTATACATTATTACATTGAACCTACAGCATTAAACCTGTGTTTTGGCTGTCATTTTCTTATGTATGTATCAGATATTTTTACTACAGTATATCATCTCTCGGCCTTCTTTATTAACAGTTTTCAACACTGGTCAGGTGTGCCTTTACATTACGTGACTATGTTGCTGAAATTGATTTGCTACACTATATTCTATCTATTTCTTCTGTTTATTTTATGGGCATAATTAATTGCTTATTATCACTAACTTAAATGCTCCTCATCATTTCAACCTAAAGATAGAAATGAGCAAGTTGGACACATTTGGTGAATCTGATCTCCTTTCATGACCAGTAGCAGAACAGAAGATGCAGTAGAGTTATTTTTATTGCATGGATTTCCAAACTGCATGATTCTATATAGAATGCAAAAATCTTCACCCATGTATTTAGACAAATTGAAAGACATTCACGAGGTTCACCAAATTTGCTCAATTTATGAATAAATATTCCTATATCTTTCCTGCTTTAAATTGGCCTTTTCTCAACAATGTAGGGGGGGGGGGAGGGTCATAATCAATAGCAGAATACCATATTGCCTAAAAAAAAGTGCCCCATTACCTAGGTTCTAACCAACTGTGAGTAATGATGGGTGGGGCAAAAAATGAAAAAAAAATACCATATAACAAAGAGAGGGTCTTTTCCTTCATTTTTAAAGGCAACATTGAAAATACACAAATTCTTTAAATAATATGCTTGGAGGATGCCTTAAAGCTGTACATGGTGTTCAAGAAAAGTACGACTTCCATGGACAATATTAGCGACAGCATACACTTGTAGGCTACAGAATTCACTTTTTTTTTTTATTTGGTTGGCTTATATACAGCAGTGGCACCTAATCTGTTTAATTTCCATGTGAATAAAATGCTTGTTTCAGGTAGTTTTAGTAGTGAAACATGCTTTTGCATTGAACCGTAATAGGACCATTTTAAAGGATAAGCTCATCTTTCTAAACATGTTACACTGTTATTTAGGGTGTAACATGTAACATATTTAGCAACCTCCCCTCACACCACTGACCCGCCCTTCCCTGTGAAAAAGGCCGGGGACCTTCTCCCTGCACCCGCTGTCACAATTTAAAAACAGCGCGGCTGTGTAGGCGGAGAGGTTTGTGAATGAATGAACTACAAGTCCCAACTGCCAGCACGGTAGATGGCTTGTAGTTCTCAATGAACTGCAAGGGCACTGATGAGCACCCATGTAGTTAATTGATTCTTCCTGCTCTTCAGTAACTGTCTGCCCGGCTTGACATTGCACCTGTGATTTGCTGATCATGGGTGCAATGCTCTGCAGACTCCTAAGCAAAAAATATTTAATGCACATTTTTTACCTGCAAAAAAAAGCATTTATCATTATTATTTTCTTTAAGTAAACTTTTTTAAGTGACCCGGCAGATAGAAATTGGCCAGTCATTTACTTCAGGTGGATCACTAGTTTTTGGCATTGCAATTGGGTTGGGTTAATGTATTTGGACAGAGATAACTGTCATGTACAAGGTAAACAGCAAGCCTATTGGATAGGAATTGGTCAGTTAGTTCAGATTAGAGTTTAGTGATTAGGGTTAGGGAGCCATTTTTAGATGGGTTGTAATAGCACATTTTGAAACCTGTATTATGTATATAAATAATGAAAAATGCATTGGATATAGAACTTCATAAAACTAACTGTAACTTTATTCAATTCTATAATTCTTTTTCCTGTGAAAAGAAGGAAAGTATTCTTGTACTGTAACTTGTGATATATGGATGTATGTGCACATCATACTAAGTGTTAGTAAATCAGAGAAAGACATCAATGCTTTCATTAAATCAGGACTGAACCAACAACCTCATGGATCATCTGGTAAAAGAGTCCTGGTATACCTGTCAGAGTTTTATTATGAATTATCAATTAAGATAGCATTAGAGCAGATTTATTTTTGTTAATTATTTTTAGTTTCAGGCTTTATTTACACAGCTGTAAAAAAAAAGCACCTACAAGCATTGTTTTATTCATGCATCTGAACACAGTTGCATTGTTTTCAGTGGAGATATTCGCACAGGCACATAAACATGTGCTGCGTTCAGATCCGTAACGCAAAAATACAAAAATCAACAAACAAGACAGTTTTACACAAGCATTTACTAATCGTTGTGAAGGAAGTTTTGTGCGAGATCAAAACATATGTAATAAGACCAATAAAATGTGTACGCCCATGTGAATTTTGCCTAAATCGGGACACTCTATTACTATTTCAATCTGCTGCATTTCATCCTATAACATGCTGGAAATACTACTCTGTTGCTAGACCACCATGGTAATGTAAACCTACCTAAATAGATTCTTATTGCAGATTTGTCATAGGCATGCAGATAAAGGACAGTTAGTAAATGTTATATGAAATTAAGAATGAGAGTTTCCCAGGCATAATGCCACTAATGTTTCTTCATCTAATTTAAATAAAACATACTTTAATTTGGCTTCAAGGCAACATTGAAGATACACAAATCATTTAGATAACATGCTTAGGGGATGCCTTAAAGCTGTACATGGTGTGACAGTAGACAGTCTTAGTTACACCAACAGTGCATATTTGGCTATGGAATTTTTTTTTCTCCTTTACAATTAGCTTGGCTTACAGAGCAGTGGCATCTAATCTGATTAATTTCAAGTTGAATAATAAGCTTTTTTCAGGTAGTTTTAGCAGCGACACATGCTTTTTCAACAAACTGTAACAGGCCTGCTTAAACCGGTATAAAGATATTGACCAGTAGTTTAGCTCAGGGCTGCCACTGGAAAATATGGAGCCTCGTACAGTCTACCTGACAGAAAAAAATTAAAACGATATTTTCACTAATAATACATGAAAATCATTATTAGTGGACACAAACATAACATATCTTACAAAATGCCTGCTAAATTTAAAAGATACAACTGCAATGAGGTAATAAATAAAGTTCTGTGTGTAAATGAGGTTGTGAGGCTCATTCACATATGTGACGTGGCCTGTACAGTGTAAATCTGTGGGTTTTTTTTTTTATGTTGGCTATTGCTGTGTGCAGGCAGCCTATGTTACGCAATGGGGACGCCGCAGCTGTAAGAACACAGGTCATAATTTGACAAGCATGTAGATGCAGGTGTACGACCCCAAACACAGACAGTGTGCATTCGGAGCCATTCACCCATACCTGCACATTTATCAAATTAGGACATGCAGCCACTGCCCCCTCATGGGATAGCAGGCGGCTCTAGGCACACAAATAAATCGCTCATTCACACTGTATGGGCCAGAGAACCCATGTGAAAGAGCCCCTACATTTTTAAATAATTTTTTACAATTTTTTTTATAATTATTTTTTACAATTTGTTATTTTTTTAAGTTTTTTTAATTATTCTTTACAATTTTTTTTTACAATGGTGTTGGGGGGGGGGGGGGGGCTTGGGTGAAATATCAGGGGTCTAAACAGATCCCTGACATTTCTCCTTTGAGACAGAGTAAGGAAATGAGGAAACATATTCCTTTCTCGGTAGCCTCGGTTGCACTGAAGAGGAATGAACAGGACAAATAGGCTCCTGTTCATTCATAAACTGAAGCAGAGTAAACACAGTTCACTCTGCTTCAGTTTTGAATGGACACAGGGGCAAATCCACTGCTGCCCCTGATCCCCCTGCTGCCCGGGCCCCCTACAGGAGGTCCGGTGGTACCCCCTTGTCAGCGGCCCTGCTGAGGCTGTCCCAGTGCTTGTTGATGAAAAACTGCCCTGCTGCTGGTCAATTTCTATCAAACCCTCATTAAGAAATAGGAGACTATATAAGATTCAAATAAACATTGGCCAGTAGGCAGGAAATGTATTATTAGGGTGAATTAGCCGTAATGTACTAGAGAAAAAGAGATAGAAAGTGTCACGGTGTAAAACTGTCCATCAGTAGGACAATTAAATTTACTAGAAACAATGAGTTCAGGCTCACTACATAGTTACATAGTTAGTCAGGTTGAAAAAAGACACAAGTCCATCCAGTGATTTCTTTCCCAAAAAAAAAAGGATTTTAGGAAAGAATCCAGGCCTTTTTTAAAATCAATCTACTGAGCTGGCCAGAACCACCTCTGGAGGGAGTCTATTCCACATTTTGACAGCTCTTACTGTGAAGAAACCTTTCCGCATTTGGAGATGACATTTTTTTCTTCTAGACATAAATAGTGCCCACTTATCCTCTGTGATAACCTTCAAGTGAATAACTCAACAACAAGTTCACTATATGGACCACTTATATATCTGTACATGTTGATCATATCCCCCCTTAATCTCCTCTTCTCGACAGGGAATAGATTCAGTTCCTCTAATCTTTCTTCGTAGCTGAGCTCCTCCATGCCAATTAGCAGTCTGGTTGCCCTTCTCTGCACTTTCTCCAGTTCCCCGATATCCTTCTTAAGAACTGGTGCACAAAACTGAACTGCATATTCCAGATGCGGTCTTACTAAAATTTGTACAGGGGCAAATGATATCTCTCTCTGGAGTCCATACCTCTCTTAATGCAAGAAAGGACTTTGCTCGCTTTGGAAACCGCAGCTTGGCTTTGCATGCTATTATTGAGCTTATGATCTACCAAAACCCCCAGATCCTTCTCCACTATGGATTCCCCTAGTTGTACTCCCCCTAGTATGTATGATGCATGCATATTCTTAGCCCCCAAGTGCATAACTTTACATTTCTCAACATTAAACCTCATTTGCCACTTAGTTGCCCAATTAGACAGTGCATTGAGGTTGGCTTGTAAATTGGAGACATCCTGTAAGGACGTTATTCCACTGCATAGCTGCACTACAAGAATTAAGATACTGCAAAGAATACAACAGTGTAAAATTGGGCAGCAGCAGGACAGTTTTAATCAGGGGTAAGGCCTAACCGGTGTATGTCTAACATTTATAAGATGGTGTGGTGAATATGAGTGATATAGTGTGAGGTGGTATAAGTGCACGCTGTTCTTGTGCTTTCTCTTTTTTTGCATTCAATCAATGCAGCAATGTGTTGCAAACAAAAGGCAGCTCTAGAGACATATGGTCAGTAACAAATAAATGCTGCAGTTTGAACCATGCAGCATTTACTTGTTACTCAAAAAATGGTCCTATCTATATAAAATAAAAGAGAAGAAAACGCCAAAATACTACCCCTGAAACAAAATCCTATTTTTTTAAGGTAAGCTTTACTGCATTAAAAAAAAAATCTTAAAATAAAATTCCAATAAAATAAAAAACAATATATTCCAAAATAAACTCCCAAAAAAACCTTAGTAAAATAAAAACCCTTTTCTTTTTATACCCAGTGTGCATGAAGCCTTAAAGTACAGTGTCTTAACTGACTTAATCTTTCCCTATGCAGTTTGTCAGCTTTCTGTATTCTTCCATACTGTAGCTTCCAATACATTGTGTCATTGTGTCCCCTTTTTATAGTGACACCTGACTTATCCAAAATGTCACCCTTACTAACCTATCTAATCCTGCTGGCTATAGTTCAAATGCCATGCAGTACATAAAAAAAAAAAAATTCTCCTGAATTCTCTTCTCAAATCCGTAGGATTTGCCTTGAACCCTTGGTTGTGGGGACCCAAACCTATTCCTCAACATTTTGTCTAAAATGCAGTTCTGATGAACCACAAGGTTGCCAAATAATAAATATAGACAACATATAAACAACAAACTACCTATTATCAAGCCTCAAAGGTCAGAAAATCCTAGCATGTTAAATAGCAATAAATAGCAATAAATAGCAATTACTAATTCAGAGTATCGAAGCATCAAGTTATATATTTTTTAAAATTTCTGTTGTAATGAAAGGTAAGTAAAATCATTACAATCACACATTTCTAATAATATTGACTTTTGGGTTAATTTTTATTGGTACAAAACTAACACAAATTGCATAGTTAAGCCTCGTACACACGATCAGATTTTTTCTGACGGGAATTGTGTGATGACAGGCTGTTGGCGGAAAATCTGACCGTTTGTACGCTCCACGGACAATTGTTGTTGGATTTTCTGCGAACAAATGTTGGATGGCAGACAAATGGCGTGGACAAATGTCTGTTGTCGGATTTTCTGAGTGTGTGTACACAAGTTCATTGGACAAAAGTACAAACACACATGCTCAAAAGCAAGGAGGAGCTGGAAGTGGTCGGTCCTGTAAACTAGCGTTCGTAATGGAGAATTAACATTCGTGACGTGGCAAATTATGAAATCTTGAAATGCAGCGCACAATTCTCTTCTTCTTTAACCACTTACCAACCGGCCCATAGCCGAATGACGGCTGCAGGGCGGTTGGATAACTCTGGATGGACGTACTATGACGTCCTCCCAGAATTCCCCTCTCGTGCGCCCCCTGGGGCGCGCACCCGAACACATCCGTGACCGCCGGGTCCAGGGGACCCGGCGCATCACGGATCCCGGTAAATGGCCGCTGATCGCGGCCGTTTACCATGTGATCGAGCCGTCAAATGACGGCGCGATCACATGTAAACAGACCGGCGTCATCTGATGACGCCGTTTCCTCTCCTCCCCTCCTGTGTACCGATCGGTACACTGTGAGCGGGGAGGGGGATGGATGGATGTCTGCAGCGCTGTGGGCTGGATGTGTAGTGCCCACAGCGCTGCACAGAGACATCCATCCATCCATGCTCAGCCATCCCTCACTACTAATGCTGTGCAATACTCTGCAATACCAGCACGATACTCTGCAATGCTGTGCAATACTCTGCAATACCCCCACAATACTCTGCAATGCTGTGCAATACTCTGCAATACCCCCACAATACTCTGCAATGCTGTGCAATACTCTGCAATACCCCCACAATACTCTGCAATGCCCCCACAATACTCTGCAATACTCTGCAATGCCCCCACAATACTCTGCAATACCCCCACAATACTCTGCAATACTCTGCAATACCCCCACAATACTCTGCAATGCTGTGCAATACTCTGCAATGCCCCCACAATACTCTGCAATGCCCCCACAATACTCTGCAATGCTGTGCAATACTCTGCAATGCCCCCACAATACTCTGCAATGCCCCCGCCATACTCTGCCATGCCCCCCGCCATACTCTGCCATGCCCCCGCCATACTCCGCAATACCCCGCCATACTCCGCCATACCCCGCCATACTCCGCCATACCCTGCCATACTCCGCAATACCCCGCCATACTCCGCAATACCCTGCCATACCCCGCCATACTCCGCCATACCCCGCCATACTCCGCAATACCCTGCCATACCCTGCCATACTCCGCCATACCCCGCCATACTCCGCCATACCCCGCAATACCCCGCCATACTCCGCAATACCCCGCCATACTCCGCAATACCCTGCCATACTCCGCAATACCCCGCCATACCCTGCCATGCTGAGCCATGCTCAGCTGTACTCGCCCTCTGTATGTGGCCAGGCTGTGGAAGTCTCACACATGGGGGTATCGCCGTACTCAGGAGGAGCAGGAGAATCTATTTTGGGGTGTCATTTTTGGCATGTACATGTTATGTGGTAGAAATATTGTATAAATGGACAACTTTGTGTTAAAAAAAAAAAAAGCGTTTTAACCACTTCCCGCCCGCCGGCCGTCATACAACGTCCTTGACTTTGTGCGGAGATATCCGAATGATGGTTGCAGCTACAGGCATCATTCAGATATCAGCTTTTTCAGCCGGCGATTCCCTACACCATGAGAATGATCATAGCAGCTGTTCCACTGCTTGATCGTTCTTACGGGAGGCGAGAGGGGACGTCCCCCCTTCCCGCCGCCTTGCGGTGCTTCTACCGACTCACCGCTACGATCGAAGCCAGGATCTTTTTTTTTTTTTTTTTTTTTAATTTCAGGCTTCCCAGCCTAGAGGTGAGATGTGGGGTCTTATTGACCCCATATCTCACTGTAAAGAGGACCTGTCATGCCATATTCCTATTACAAGGATGTTTATATTCCTTGTAATAGGAATAAAAGTGCTCAAAAATTTTTTTTTTTGGAAAAAAGCATCAAACTAAAATAAATAAAGTAAAATGAACAATAAAAAAAAAAAAAAAATGTTTAAAGCGCCCCTGTCCCTGTGTGCTCGCATGCAGAAGCGAACGCATACGTAAGTCCCGCCCACATATGAAAACGGTGTTCAAACCACACATGTGAGGTATCGCTGCGATCGGTAGAGCGAGAGCAATAATTCTGGCCCTAGACCTTCTCTGTAACTCAAAACATGTAACCAGTAAAAAATTTTAAAGCGTCGCCTATGGGGATTTTTGAGTAGCAAAGTTTGGCGCCATTCCACAAGCGCGTGCAATTTTGAAGGGTGACATGTTGGGTATCTATTTACTCGGCGTAACTTCATCTTTCACATTATGCAAAAACATTGGGCTAACTTTACTGTTTTGGTTTTTGTAAAGCACAAAACATTTTTTTTTCCAAAAAAAAGCGTTAAAAAAATTGCTGCGCAAATACCGTGCGAGATAAAAAGTTGCAACGACCGCCATTGTATTCTCTAGGGTCTAATGTTTTGGGGTTCTAAGTAATTTTCTAGCTAATAAATGATGATTTTTACATGTAGGAGAGAAATGTCAGAATTGGCCTGGGTGCTCCAGAACGCCTGAAGGTGCTCCCCTGCATGTTGGGTCTCTGTATGTGGCCACGCTGTGTAAAAGTCTCACACATGTGGTATCACCATACTCGGGAGTAATAGCAGAATGTGTTTTGGGGTGTAATTTGTGGTATGCATATGCGGTCTGTGAGAAATACCCTGCTAATATGACAATTTTGTGGAAAAAAAAAAAAAGTAAAAAAAAAACCTTGATTTTGCAAAGAATTGTGGGAAAAAATGACAACTTCAAAAAACTCACCATGCATCTTTCTAAATACCTTGGAATGTCTTCTTTCCAAAAAGGGGTCATTTGGGGGGTATTTGTACTTTTCTGGCATGTTAGGGTCTCAAGAAGTTAGATAGGCCGTCAGTAATTCAGGTGTGATCAATTTTCAGATATGCGCACCATAGCTTTTGGACTCTATAACTTTCAAAAAGACCAAATAATATCCACCGATTTGGGTTATTTTTACCAAAGATATGTAGCGGTATAAATTTTGGCCAAAATATATGAAGAAAAATTACTAATTTGCTAAATATTATAACAGAAATGAAGAAAAATGTATTTTTTTACAGATTTTTCGGTCTTTTTTCTTTTACGGCGCAAAAAATAAAGAACCCAGCAGTGATTAAATACCACCAAAATAAAGCTCTATTTGTGTGAAAAAAGGACAAAAATTTCATAAAGATACAGTGTTGCATGACTGAGTAATTGTCATTCAAAATGTGAGAGCACCAAAAGCTGAAAATTGGTCTGGTTAGGAAGGGGGTTTAAGTGCCCAGTTGTCAAGTGGTTAATGGGATAATAATGAAGCTGCTTTGCTGGTGATACTGATGGAGTTATGGCAAACTAATTTTTAAAGGCTTTTTTTTTCTAGTGATATCAAGAATAATATTATTATGCTTGTTATTTTTTGTTGGTGCAAGTTACCACAACACCATTATCCCGTAGTTTTTAAGATCAAAGATACAACTATGTTGGTGTCCCTTGTTAATTTTACATTGTATTTTTTAACTGCTTTCCGACCAGCCGCTGTCATTATACTGCAGCAGGTTGGCACTTTCCGCGAGCCGTCATAGCTATACATTGGCTCCTTTAGTCCCCTTTCACACTGAGGCATTTTTCAGGTGCTTTTTGGGCCAAAAATAGCGCCTGTAAAGCGCCTGAAAAATGGCTCCCCTGCAGTCTCAGTGTGAAAGCACGAATGCTTTCAAGCTGAGGCGATGCGCTGGCAGGATGTAAAAAAAACTCCTGCAAGCAGCATCTTTGCAGCGGTGAAGGAGCAGTGTATACACCGCTCCTAAACCGCTTCTGCCCATTGAAATGAATGGGCAGTGCCGCCGAACCACCGGCAAAGCGCCGCTGCATCGGCACTTTTCGGGTCATTTTAACCCTTTTTCAGCCGCTAGCGGGGGTAAAAAGCGCCCCACTAGCAGCCGAAAACCTCCACAAAAACGACAGTAAAGCGCCGCCGGCACCGACGCCCCAGTGTGAGAGCAGCCTTAAGCGGGATAGCAGGCGTGCGCTGCCACACCACGGGGGTGCCAATGCTCATGGCCGACGGTTGCGATGACCGCCTGCCACGAGCGGTTGCGGGCATGAGAGGCAGAACAAGGATGTGTGTGTGTAAACACACACATCCCTGTTCTGTTCTGTGAGGAGAAACAGATCGTGAGTTCCTAATAGCTAGGAACCACGATCTGTTATCCCCTCTAGTCAGTCCCCTCCCCCTACAGTTAGAACACACAGTCAGGGAACACAGTTAACCCCTTAATCGCCCCCTAGTGTTAACTCCTTCCCTGCCAGTGACATTTATACAGTAATCAGTGCATTTTTATAGCACTGATCGCTGTATAATTGTCAATCATCCTAACAATGAGTCAAAAGTGTCCGATGTGTCCGCCATAATGTCCCAGTCACGATAAAAAATGCAGATCGCTGCCATTACTAGCAAAAAAAAATAATAATAGTAAAAATGCCATAAATCTATCCCCTATTTTGTAGACGCTATAACTTTTGCTTATTGCGATTTTTATTACCAAAAATATGTAGAGCAATACATATCGGCCTAAACTGAGAAAAAAATTCGCTTTTTTTTTTTAAATTGGGGATATTTATTATAGCAAAAAGTACAAAATATTGTGTTTTTTTCAAAATTGTCACTCTTTTTTTGTTTATAGCGCAAAAAATAAAAGCCACAGAGATGATCAAATACCACCAAAAGAAATCTCTATTTGTGGGAAAAAAAGGACGTCAGTTTTGTTTGGGTATAACGTGCGCAATTGTCTGTTAAAGCAACGCAGTGCCGTATAGCAAAAAATGCTCTGGTCATTGAGCAGCCAAATCTTCTGGGGCTGAAGTAGTTAAAATGTAACTGCCTACTCCCAAACTGTCATTTGAAGTAAAACACATAGCCAAGTATTATTCTCCTTAACCAAAAAGTGCATGTAAATGTAAAGTGCATCGATGCATCCAAAAATATCGAAAATATTCCAAATCAAATCATTATTCAACAAAAAAAATAAAATAAAAGCCTCGTGCATGTGTCCTGCTTCTTAATATAGGGGGTCAACATAGCCAAGAGTTGGTGAAAGCAGGGGTCCGTCATCTGGAGATAATTCCAAAAATCATCTGGATTATTCTCCTGGAGCTCCCGCAGCAAAGGCATATGACATAATTGGTCACCATTAATAAAGCAACCAATTTTTGGTCCAAGAAATCCTCCTTCTCATGTTCCTGAACTGGACTTGGGCCAAAGCAATAACTCCAAAGCCAATAATAAATAACACGTTATCTCCTCCGATTCTGTAACATGGCTGGTTGACAAACGGCCGTTCAGATTTGGAAACCACGTAGTACGTCACTAAGTTCGTGTTTGTTGGCCGACAATTCCTTGTCGTTTGTATTCAAGACAAGTTCCTGGCCAACGTCCTTCAAACAAAAGTCAGAGGTTTTGTCTGCAGAAAATCCGAACTCATGTCCATTGAGTTCAACCAAAAGACGAAAAAAAAAAAAAACTATTGTGACAGTCAGACAAAAAGGCACATTTTCAACATCCAAACCACCATTATTTCAGACAGATGAGACAAATGATGCTACAGTTTGGTTCCCTATACCTATAAAAACATTGATGGTGTCTATACACATACATTTATAATAAGCAGATTTCTGCAATTGGCAGTGGCATTGTGAGCTTAGCATGCAAGTTCTTTTAGCTGCCCATTTGGTTACCAGACTTGATAGGCAACCCAAAGGCTAAAGGTGCAAAAGTCAAGGTATAGGTGCAAACACGGCATGCTGACAATGCTTCTACTAATTGTAAGGCAGTGACTTAGTGTTGTCAGCCTGCCACATGAAGTGCTGTTACTGCCAGTATATTTAGGTAGGAAGTATTGCAATAAAGTCACAAAAAATTATTTGCTCTAGAAAGTTGCATTCAATGAGCAATGATGCCAAACATACTGAAAAAATAGATTTTGGGTTTACATACACCAGGTAGGAAATGTAACCGATTTTTTAATCAACAAATTGAAAGGTTTGTTCTTATCAATTATTTTTTATGATTTATTTTTTGTTTATGTTTCAGAAAAAAGCCATGATGACACCACATACTGTATAGCTAAAGTAAACCACTTGCTACTTGGCATGTGAACACACTCAATCACAAAATATCACTTAGCATTTTTGATTGTATTTTTCATAAAATCAGTCTATTTCTTAAGCCCCGTACACACGGTTGGATTTTCCAATGGAAAATGTTCGATGGGAGCTTGTTGTCGGAAATTCCGACTGTGTGTAGGCTCCATCGGACATTTTCCATTGGAATTTCCGTCACACAAAATTTGAGATCTGGATCTCAAATTTTCCGTCAACAAAATCCGTTGTCGTAAATTCCGATTGTGTGTACACAATTCCGATGCACAAAGTTCGGAATCAAGCAGAAGAGCCGCACTGGCTATTGAACTTCATTTTTCTAGGCTCGTTGTACGTGTTGTATGTCACCGCATTCTTGACGTTCGGAATTTCTGACAAGATTTGTGTGATTTCGTGTGTATGCAAGACTAGTTTGAGCCAACATCGGTTGGAAAAAAAAAACATGGATTTTGTTGTCGGAATGTCCGATCCTGTGTACGGGGCATAAGAATGTCTGCTTAAAGTATACTGAAAATCAAAATTTGAGCATTTGGTCTAAATCTGTGGAAAAGGATTGCCAATTTATTCTGTGATTGATCTGCTACAGATCATTGCATGTATGTTCTGCATAGAAAGCTGAATATAGCAAAAAATATAGCATATACAATTGCGACTCAAGTCATTTTGTAATTGAATGTTATTAAGAATTACCTTTCCTTTTCAATCTGCAGCGCTGTAATTTTCTGTAAAATGCAATGCAATATGGCCGCCTGGAGGCGTTCTGTACACAGATGGTATGCAGAACGCCCCAAAAGAGATTCACTCTACATGGACACAGATAAACAAACAGCAATTTCTTCATAATAACAAAAGGTAGGAATCTGCGACATTTGTTAACCACGTGACCTCCATTTACCCCCCTTCATGACCAGGCCATTTTTTGCAATACGGCACTGCGTTACCTTGATTGACAATTGCACAGTCATGCGACACTGCACCCAAAAAACATTTATGTCCTTTATTTCCCACAGGTAGAGCTTTCTTTTGGTGGTATTTGACCACCTCTGCAATTTTTATTTTTTGCGCTATAAGCAAAAAAGACAGACAATTTTGAAAAAAACAATATTTTTTTTTCTGCTATAAAACATTTCCAATAAAAAAATTGAAAAAAATCTAATTTTTTCATCAATTTAGGCCAATATGTATTCTGCTACATATTTTTGGTACAAAAAATACCAATAAGCGTATATTGATTGGTTTGTGCAAAAGTTATATCGTCTACAAACTATAGGATATTTTTATTTATTTTTTATTATTTTATATATTTTTTTTACTAGGAACACAGAATCCATGCCTTCCCTACTGGCAGAACGGCTATTTGCCTTGTTTACATAGGCAGACCGCCGTTCTGCCTCTGTGCTGGATGATGCACATGCGCGCCACAGACCCAGAAGTGCCGTACTAGGTACTGTATGTAATCCGGCGTAGCAGTGCCACCTTGCTGCTGTATAAGTAAATTAAACGGGCGGCAAGTGGTTAAAATCCCTGCAATGTACATAGATAATCAAGAGGGGAATGTTTTTTTTCCCCCAAAAAAAGTGGAGTTATTCTTTAAAATAACTATAACCCATTGAAACTTATTAAAAGGGTTTAAAAAGCTACCTCTATCAAATTATTGTCAGGGCTGGGCTCAGCCCTTCCTTCTCTGGGCTGGCTGCTCAGCTGTCGGCTAATTGCCAGCTCCTATCTCTCTACAGTGACTCACCTGTTGATGATAACCTGCTCGTCAGTACTGCCTATTAATGCCAGCCATACAAGTTTCGAATTTCGAAAGAATTTTCTTTCGAAAATTGTATCTAATGCCCTGTACACACGGTTGGACATTGATCGGACATTCCGACAACAAAATCCATGGATTTTTTCCGACGGATGTTGGCTCGAACTTGTCTTGCATACACACAGTCACACAAAGTTATCGAAAAATCCGATCGTTCTGAACGTGGTGACATAAAACACGTACATCGGGGCTATAAACGGGGCAGTAGCCAATAGCTTTTGTTTCTTAATTTATTCTGAGTATGCGTGGCACTTTGTGTGTCGGATTTGTGTACACACGATCGGAAAATTTTATAGCAAGCTCTCAAACTTTGTGTGTCGGAAATTCCTATGGAAAATGTGTGATGGAGCCTACACACGGTCGGAATTTCCGACAACAAGGTCCTATCACACATTTTCCATCGGAAAATCCTATCGTGTATACAGGGCATAAGTTTTTCATACGATTTTCGCACCATTAGTGGGCTGCAACAACGGCCAATTTTTGTGCGGCAATCAAATTTGAGGAATCAGACATGTTGGAAATTTTTAGAAAAACGAACGATTTTCTAATCAATGATGGGAGAATCGTGCGAGAATTGTAATAAGAAAAGAAAATTTACTGAGAGAAAAGAAATTCTCTCAGGTGAAATTGAAGGCTTGGTCGGCCGAATTTCGAAAATCAATGGTGGCATCATCGGATCACAAAAAAAAAGAACTTTCTGATTTTGAAAAGAAAATTAGTTTGAAATGCGACCGTGTATGGCCTGCTTTAAGCCGTCCAGTCCAGATGATTTCTGCCTTCACCTTGGTCACATCTCTAGAGACGCTCTCCTGTGTTCCTGTTAACCTCCCTGACGGTATGATTATTTCAGATTTTTGCGTCTCAAAGCGGTAAAATTATTTTGCATAGAAATTTGGCGTTTTATATTGTAGGCCTGTAATTCTTAGCAATAGCACACTTAAATCTGTCCACCAAGAGTCTAGTAGATATCTCGGGTATGATGAAGTTTGAAACACAAAATCATAAATTATAATAGAATAAATAAATATAAATAATTATAAAAAATAATAATATAATAAAATAAATTTCCCCATGATTCACTATCGCTCAATTCTGCAAGTGTTCTCATTTACTATCGCTGTTTTCTAGCTGGTCTAAAAACACTTTTGACGTAAAGGGACACTTTTTTGGTTGCTATGGACAATCTCCAGTTTCCAGGTAGAAAGAACAGTATATATCATATAAAACTGCATGTAGGGCACTGGACAAAGCACTAGGGACAAAAGGGATGTGAAATGATTTCATACAGTACTGTAGTCTGTAAGATTACAGTGTACTGTATTGCCCTGTACACACGGTCGGACATTGATCGGACATTCTGACAACAAAATCCATGGATTTTTTCCGACGGATGTTGGCTCAAACTTGTCTTGCATACACACGGTCACACAAAGTTGTCGGAAAATCCGATCGTTCTGAACGCGGTGACGTAAAACACATACGTCGGGACTATAAAGGGGGCAGTAGCCAATAGCTTTCGTCTCTTAATTTATTCTGAGCATGCGTGGCACTTTGTGCGTCGGATTTGCATACACACAATCGGAATTTCCGACAACGGATTTTGTTGTCGGAAAATTTTATAGCCTGCTCTCAAACTTTGTGTGTCGGAAATTCCAATGTAAAATGTGTGATGGAGCCCACACACAGTCGGAATTTCTGACAACAAGGTCCTATCACACATTTTCCGTCAGAAAATCTGACCGTGTGTACAGGGCAATAGTATTATGAATTTTCACTTTTTTGAATTTGCCACCAGGCTCCGCCAACATGCGTCACGAAGCTCGCAGGGAACGGAGCCCGGTACAGAGAGGCTTCAGGCGGAGGACACAGCGGGGGGACATTGCAGGATCCTGGGGACAAGGTAAGTATACCGCACCAGGATCCTGAGATGTAATCCTGAGTGTGGCTCGGGGTTACCATTAATGGTGCTGAAATTTAACCCCGAGCCACACTCGTGAAAACCACCAGGGAGGTTAAAGAATTGCTTGTCTGACATTTCTTCTGGCTCCAGACCCTGCTTGCTGTTCTACTATGCTGTTCTCTGGCTCCCTGACATTTTGGCTTGTCTGACTATCCGTTCTGGTTCCTGAACTCTGGCTATGTTTTGACTACATTCACTCTGTTTACCTTTTTTTAATTATTATTAAACAAGTGTGATTTAACTGTACTTCTGTCTCAGTTTGATTCATGGTTTCTGACAGTAGGCGAAGGCCATACAGTCAATCCACTTGTTGGTAATATTTTTCCCAGATTGGTTGAGCAGGATCACCGCATGGATCAGTTTACCATGGCATTACAAATGCTCCTGAGTTACACGGCTCACCTGGAATCTCCCACTGTGGCTGCTCCAGTACAGCCTGTGTTGCAGGCTGTCCCTGCTGCTACTCCAGACTCTGAGAAAGACTCTCTTTTAAATATCGCTTGCAGGAGCCTCCTGTACATTTGTCTATGAGATTTGAAGTCCCACCCTTGCCTCCCTCACCTCCCCTGCCTCCTGGTACCGAGTCAGTCAATGAAGATGAACCCATGCAATTGGGCTTCACACGTCTCTCTGCAAATGAGAGAACCCTTAGGAGGAGGGAGAGATTGTGCCTTTATTGTTGCCAGGCAGGTCACTTTTTGAAGTCTTGTCCTACCTGTCCAGGGAACCCCTGAACCTTGAGGTCTTGTCACGAACAGACCTTAGGTGACGTTGTTTCATCCCCAGTTATCCAGAAGAAAGCCCCTGGTTTCGGTTACCCTTTCTTGGGTTGAGTCATCCGTCAAGATACAGGCCCTAATTGACTCTGGGGCTAGAGGCCTGCTCATTGATGCTGCCTTTGTATCGAAGCACTCGATTATGCTGCAGATGCGTGACACTCCACTTGCCATTGAGGCTTTTGACAGGAGACCTCTACAGCCTGCCCATGTGACTCATGAGACTGTTCTGTTGTCCATGGCCGTAGGAGCTCTTCACCATGAGATAATCCAATTCCAAGTTATTTCCTTACCTAAGTTTCTGCTGGTTATTGGTTATCCTTGGTTACAGAGGCACAACCCCTCTTTTGATTGGCTCCGTGCTGAGGTTCTCTCCTGGTTGCCACAATACAGTAAGACATGCTTCCAGAAAGTAGCTAAGGTCCTGTGCACCTCTTCAGTCTCCTCCCTGACAGAGGAGTACCGTGACTTTAGCGATGTCTTTGACAATGGTCAAGCTGGTAGTTTGCCTCCACACCAGTGGTATGATTGTGCAATTGACCTTCAACCTGGTACCATACCCCCTCGTGGCCGGGTTTACCCTTTGTCGGTCTTGGAGGATAAGGTAATGGAGGAGTATGTTGTAGACGCACTTTCTCAAGGTTTCACTTGCAAATCCTTGTCTCCTGCTGGTGCTGGTTTCTTCTTTGTGAAGAAGAAGACTGGGGAACTGAGACCTTGTATTGATTATAGGGGTCTCATTCGTTTCACGATTAAGAATGCCTATCCGATTCCGTTGATTACGGAGTTATTTGACCGCCTCAAGGGAGCAACGGTTTTCACAAAGCTTAATTTGAGAGAGGCACACAATCTTGTTTAAGGAGGGCGACGAGTGGAAAACTGTGTTTAATACCAGAACAGGCCATTATGAGTACCTCGTAATGCCTTTTGGCCTTTGTAAAGCCCTGGCAGTTTTCCAGGAATTTATTAACGATGTCCTCCGAGATTTGTTGAAGTTATGTGTGGTGGTTTATCTCGACGATATCCTCATATTTTCCAAGTCCCTGGAGAACCACCACACAGATGTCTGTCATGTGCTTCAGAAACTACAATAAGAGAGAACAATCCCTATTGTAAATTGGAGAAGTATGAATTCCATCGTGAACAGGTCAAATTCCTGAGTTATGTCATTTCCACTGCTGGTTTTTCGATGGACCCAGAGAAACTTTCAGCAGTCCTACAGTGGCCCGGACTCATGGGTTTACATCCTCTGCAGCATTTTCTTAGCTTTGCCAACTATTATCGGAAGTTTATGCGTAACTTCTCATCTCTGGTCAAGCCCCTGACTGATATGACCAGAAAGGACGGTAACCCACAGAGTTGGTCTCCGGAGTCCATTAAGGCCTTTGAGAGTATCAAGGCTGCCTTTGTTTCTGCTCCTGTGTTGGCACATCCTGATCCTACATTACCTTTTATCCTTGAGGTTGATACATCTGAGACTGGAGTTGGCGCCCTTCTGTCTCAACATCCTACCTCTGAGAGCGCTATGCATCCTTGTGGCTACTTTTCCAAGAAATTGTCACCTGCGGAGTGCAATTACGAGATTGGTGACAGAGAGCTGTTAGCGATCATTTTAGCCCTGAAGGAATGGAGACATCTCCTCAAAGGTACCACTGTGCTGGTTCTCATTCTTACTGACCATAAGAATCTCACATTCTTGTCTGAGGCTAAACGCCTCTCTCCCAGAAGGATACGATGGGCTCTTTTCTTGTCTAGTTTCAATTACATTGTCTCTTTCTTACCCGGTACTAAGAATGTAAAGGCTGACGCTTTGTCACGACAATTTTCCTCCACTTCCAAGATGGAGTCTGTTCCGGTACCTGTGATTCCTCCTGATCTTATTCTGGCTACGGTTCGCACCAGTCTCACTTTTCCTTTGGGTGACAAAATTCTTGCTGCTCAGGTCCATGCTCCTCCTGAGAAACCTTGTGACCGCTGCTTTGTCCCAGAGAGTCTCCATATTGCCGTGCTCCAGACTTACAATTCTCCCAAGGCTGCTGGCCACCCTGGGAAGTGTCAACTCTTTTGGGCTATTTCCCAACAATTCTGGTGGCCTAGTCTACGTGCTGATGTAACTGCCTTCGTAGCTGCCTGTTCCATGTGTGCTCAGAGTAAGACTCCATGACACCTTCCAGTGGGCCTCCTTCCAACCATACCCAATGGAGAGAGGCCCTGGACCCACCTTTCTATGGATTTCAGTGTGGAGTTACCCAACTCCCAGTGCAACACAGTTATCCTTATGGTGGTTGACCTGTTCTCAAAAATGTCTCATTGTATTCCACTTAAGAAGTTGCCCACTTCTAAGGAACTGGCTTCCATTTTTGCTCGGGAGATCTTTCACTTACATGGGCTACCCAAAGTGATTGTCTCGGACAGGGGTAGTCAGTTTGTGTCCTGGTTCTGGCAAGCCTTTTGTGCATAGATGGGAATTCAGCTTGCTTTCTCCTCTGCGTATCACCCGCAGTCTAATGGGGCCCAAAGAACGAGCCAATCGGTCCTTGGAGCAATTCCTACATTGCTCTGGCTATGTTTTGACTACGTTTACTCTGTTTACCTTTTTTTATTATTATTAAACAAGTGTGATTTAACTGTACTTCTGTCTCACTCTTATTCATGGTTTCTGACAATTATATGGATGTTAATGAAATGTTTAAATATATTTTCATAGTTAGCCATTAAGAAATACATAATAAACAGTGTTGCAAAGGATTCAGTTAAAAAATTAAATTAGTGCTAAGTAAGACATTTTAAACAGATCACTAAGGCCCCTTTTACACTGGCTGGTTTGCAGGCGCTATTGCGCTAAAAATAGCACCTGCAAACCGACCTGAAAGTGTCACTGCTTTGTCTCCAATGTGAAAGCCCCGAGGGCTTTCACACTGGAGCGGTGCGCTGGCAGGACAGTAAAAAAAGTCCTGCTAGCAGCATCTTTGGAGCGGTGAAGGAGCGGTGTGTATACCGCTCCTCCACCGCTCCTGCCTATTGAAATCAATGGGATGCCGCGGCAATACCACCGGCAAAGCGCCTCTGTAGAGGCGCTTTGCAGTGGTTTTTAACCCTTTCTCGGCCGCTAGCGGGGGAATACCGACAGTAAAGTGTCGCTAACAATAGCGGCGTTTTACTGCCGATGCCGCCCCCGCCCCAGTGTGAAAGGGGCCTTAGGGTAGACTGGACCTTTAAAGTTGCAGAGGGGTTGCTTAATATCCAAATATAGAAAAAAATAGCAAATTCCTTTTAGATAAACCACAGATAGAATTTGTGCCATTTGTTATTGAAAAACAAGAAGTAAAAAGCAAAAAGGTTTGGGACTTTGAATGAAGCAGTGACCTGGTGGGGTCGAATGCCTCCATTCCTAACAATATGAAAACAAAAAACAGGAGCAGGACTTGAATGAAGTATGCGGTAGCAAAATAAGTTGGATAATGAATATATATTTGATTTTTATATTTATTTTATATTTGTACATATGTATATATATAATCCTTGTATTAGTATTCATTGAAGTACGAAACAATTTTACATAATAATAACATTCCAACAAATTCATATAGATATATACATATTGTATTATACATTACAGTTGATACCCGTATGACCTGTAACCTCCAATCTCTAAAGTAATTGGTAACACTTGAAGAACATGATTAAAAACTGTATATTCCTAAGGATAAAAAAATGCATAAAAAACAGTAGGATGTATACATCTGATATGTGGTATTGCACGCGGCATCTATTGGCTTGACGCGTTTCGTGGCTTTTAGCCACTCTTCAGGAGAAAGCACGTGGTGTAAGTTCTGCAATGAGATGCATACATGTATAAGTAATCTAATAAAGTAAAACAAATCTATGAAGATTGGATTTGGAAGCTCCCCTAAAGTGTTACTTACAAAAATAACTGTGTATAGATGGTATGGTACTGAATACTGGGAACCTCCTGAGAACATCATTTTCGGGAACTGCGGTGATGTGTTCCATGACAGCAAACCCACACAAAAAATCCAGAGTGGATATAAATCCATAGACAAATGATCCTCCTGTGTAATCAGCACTGAGACCAAAACCCATTGTGAGGAACTTCTGCAGAAAGTATAGATATATATTATTTGATCCACAATATACACTAAAATCCAGTGCTCACAATTAGAGTGGGGTTAAGTGCAAATATACAACCAATAGTGGGGTGAAATAATGAAGAAAGAAATAATGTATAAATATAAGGGAGAATAAAGAAATTTGTTATTGATGGATATTTTGTGCTGCTGTTTTTGCAAATCTACCAGAATGAGGTTAAAATACTTTCTGTGTTTATCATTTTTAAACCAATATAGTTGTGAATAATGCTTTTAAAAGGATCACCACAACACGGTTTATTAGTGGAATTAACATATAGGTACCCAGTAGTGTAACTTATAATTTTGTTATTCTCTGCTTCTCCATAGGACATCCAAGCCCTCCACCATGCACTTTGAGGAAGCACAAGAATAACAGAAAGCCAAGAACTCCATTCACCACTTCTCAGTTGTTGGCCTTGGAAAGGAAATTTCGACAGAAGCAATACCTTTCTATTGCAGAAAGAGCTGAATTTTCAAGCTCTTTGAACCTCACAGAGACACAAGTAAAGATCTGGTTTCAAAACAGAAGAGCCAAAGCAAAGAGGCTTCAAGAGGCTGAACTAGAGAAGCTAAAAATGGCTGCCAAGCCATTACTACCCTCTTTTGCTCTTCCGTTTCCTTTAACTGCCCAGCTAGGGTCCATTTCACCTTATGGACATCCTAACTCTTTCCAGAGACCTCCCATGCCTGTTCCAGGATTGTTCACAACTCCGGTCACATATGGAATGTATTACTTATAAAGACATTCAAAATTAGCAAAGTATTAGATAAACAGGGTATCTCTTGGGTGTTGTAAGGCATAAAATACTGAAAACTAAGAGAACTATATATCCTACCCCTATCTTAAGGGTGACTAGCATATAGATTTAACAAAAATATTCAATATGACTTTCTGAATGTGCAGTAGTCACAAAATACAACATCAGGATGGAATAATATTTGATATAAACTAATATGACAACGACGCTATAGAGCACTTTACTCTTAGGTGCCTTTTCTTCAACAACAATCCAGCAATGCTGCAGGAACAAAAAGAGTAAAGGGGATAATATTTTTTAGCATTGTTTTTTACATTTATTATTTACCACAAGAAGCACAGAGATTTGGTTGTACAGTTTTCTCATCAAATGCTTTGCTGTGAAATGATTTGCTGTTTTAGGTAGCCTGGGTAAAAGTATTGTAGATACAGTCGCCTGTTAACTCTAATAACATTCCTTCCCTCTTACCAGGTCATTTTGTTCTCCAACTGTTGACAACTATACCTGATCTGTCAGAAAACTGATGTGCTGGCTCACTTACATGTATATTGGAGAAAATGTTTGCAGGCGCATTTTACAAATATACCTTACTACATCATAGTACAATGACATCACAAAGGCGTGCAGATTGTATTAATGAGGAAAACTTAGATTAAAGAGGTAATCCAGTCAAATGTATTACTTAATTATTTTAAAGAGGAAAGTAAAGCCCGTACCTAAACCGTAGTCTTGCTATTACAGGTGCTCCTTGTCAGCAGAAAATGGCTTTGTTGATAGTAGTGATACATGGTGGTACAGGTGGGTTACTTGTAGTTTTGTCTGCTGTCTATGGAGTAGCCAACAAGGTGTCTGGTGCTGTTGATGATGACACAGCACACATTCAAAACTGTATATGTGTCTTTTGCACTGTACTGTACATATTGACCTGTGGCAAACCCTCATACTGTATGTGTATCAGTGCAGCCAATGTGATGCTAATCAGAAATGTGCAGCACATACATGCAATGTTAGCTAAGCTTGAGATGCTACTTACATCATTATTATCAGTGTGGGCTGTCTCTTTGGTTATCTGACTGTAAACTTCCTGCAGCCCAGGTAATTATATTAAATATGATATTTGGCCAGAGGACCTTCTTTAATAATGGAGGTAAACTATGACCAAGACTTTCATTTTAGTTCTTGAAAGACATGGTAAAGCAGTAGGGGTGGTGAATCTCACATTCAGCAAGCATTCACTGCAGATGAATCTTCCTAATGCATGTGTTTTAAATTGGAGTGATTGATTCACCAGCAGAGAATGTTTGGTGAAAGTCACTTTCACTGCTTTATAAATCAATCCCTTTGTGCCTTACTACAGGAGGACTAAAGGCCATTATTTTCAGATTGTTAGCATTTGACATAATATTTTCTGCACAGAGTTTTTGTCACTAAATTATGCTGTTATGGATTTTGGTTAAATTAAATTTTAGTTTATCAATATGATGAACTTCTGTTGTTGTGAAATGGGGTAAAATAAGGAGTAAAGCTATAGCTACTTTATAGTGTATGTCCAGCCAAACCTTTTTTCTTTTATATAGTTATGGATAGAGTGAGCGAGGTTTAGAATGGAAATTCCTGCTAACGACATTTTACCAGGCAGGAAGCAAGGTTAAAGTGTTTGTTACCCTAAAAAATCCTGTTCCCCTAAAGCATGTTACACAGCACAGTGCTTGTGCTGTGTAATTTGGCCCCCTGTATCACCTAAAAAAAACTGGCTGATCCTGCCTGGTTCTGCCCTTCCCTTGTAAACTGACCACAGTTTATCATGGCTACTGAGCCCTGACACCGTGGTCAGTTTACTTGCCGCAGCCCTGCTCTGTCTTTCTCTGTCCTGTTCTCCCCCCTCCCTTCCTGCCTGTCTGCTCATGACAGTGCCCGCTCTTTCCCCTCTGGCTGCTTTCAAAACTATAATATTTTCATCCCTGACCCTCTCTTATATAACAATATGTGTCCCAGTGTATAATCTATATAAAAAAATGCAGATTATACCTTATATCAGAGGGTCTCTCGGTGCTCACGTGACTCCTCGGCTCTCTCTCCTCCCCTCCTCCCCAGCTGCTTTAGCTGTCAGCCGGGGAAGGGAGAGAGCCAAGGAGTCACTTGAGCGCTGGGAGATGCTCTAATATAAGGTATAATCTGCATTTTTTTTATATATAGATCAGACACTGGGACACATATTGTTATATAACAGAGGGGATGGCATGAATGAATTATAGTAGCTTAACAACCACTTTAACTCTCCAACAGCAACACAGACAGGAATGAAAATGCTTTTTTTCAGTAGAGATGAGGAGGCTAGAAACCCTGTCAGATTTTTATTTTTGTCTGTGTCCCGTTTCAGATTTTCCCTCACTGAACCTGTCTGGTGAAACCATTGATGGCAGGATAGGAAGTGAGGATAAATCTCTCTAACAGATCCACAGATAACAATACAAAACCCAACAGGTGTTTTAATCCATCTCCACCATTAAAAAAAACTGTTTTTGGCGTGACAAATGCTTTAAGGCAGAGGTGTCCAAACTATGGCCCTCCAGTTGTTCAGGAACTACAATTCCCATCATGCCTAGTAATGTCTGGGAATTTCAGAGTTTTACAATGCTTCATGGGAAGTGTAGTTCTGCAACAGCTGAAGGGCCGTAGTTTGGACACCCCTGCTTTAAGGAGTAAGGTTAAATTAGGTTAGGTTAGTAGAATTATTAGATTAGTAGAACTTTAGGCAATATTTTGATAATGATAAACAGGACAAATAGAGAGGGTGAATCTCAACCTAACACAGGGACACAGACAGCAATAAAGAACTAATACGTGTTCTAATTATTATTATTATTATTATACAGGATTTATATAGCGCCGACAGTTTACGCAGCGCTTTACAACATTAGGGCAGACAGTACAAGTACAATACAATTCAATAGAGGACGAATCAGAGGGCCCTGCTCGTTAGATTCCTCCTGTATTGAATTTATCTCCACTCCACTAAAAAAAAGTTTTGTTATTAGTTATACTTTAAGAATTAGGTGTAAGGGTTATAAAAGAGATAGGGTTAGGTATAATGTTGGGGATTACAATTCATCTCCAGGAAAAAACTTTTTTAAAGAGTGGGGAAGGGTCAAAACCTCTGTCAGAATTGTATTGCTGTCTGTATTGTCAAGTGAAACAATTCTGCTTACTTTTTGGGTATTTCATGACTGTCAGGCAGAACAGGATGTAAGGAGAAATCTATCTAATGGAGCCTTAAAAAGCATAATAAAAAACACCCTGCACAGAGATTCTGTAGTAGCTCGTGGGAGAACATTTAAGCATCAGCAGACTGAGGGTAAGCGTCAATGGGCAGATGAACTAGGCAGGTTTACACATGTACATGGTAGCCACCACCATGTGTTTTAATGGAAACATGGAGTATTTACAGAATCCTCTGTTGCAATTCTGGCCTTTATAAAATGTCTGATTCATTTACTGCCACACCTAGACAGCTATATAACAGAGTTTACACCACAGTAGCTTATTCATAAAGGAAGAGTTCTTAATATTTGTGCAGCTTGATTCTGGAGAAGGTGTTGCAGAGCTCCAATTTTTTTATGCCCAGCAGACACACCCCTAATTCCAGCTATATTTCTATATGGCAAGGTTTCACCAACCAAAAAAAAAACAGCATTATTTACCAGAAATATTTGGCAGAGTAAAATTACAATTTGTTGGACACCAAATATGACATGTGTCTTATTGGCCTGGTGGATCCTATTACAACAGGCATGTTTGGTGTCTGACTGATATCTTCTTCTACATTAGTTAGGCAAATTTTTAGAAGGGTAATAGTAGGAGGTATTGAGTTTGAATGAACATTTGAGACCAATGAGGGGTCATCTATAGATTAATATTCCAGACTCACTGATGTGTACTCCTTAAACTGCCCTCCAGATCATTAATGACCTGATAATATAGGATTGGGCTCCACGAGAAGTCTTTTGAAAGACGCTGAATAGTTGAGCTTTATAAGATCTCCATGTTCCCTCTAGCTTAGATTATGTTTTGTCAAATGTGCCATTTTACATGACTGCCCAGCATAACCTAATCTGATAATCTTTGTTGCAGACTTGGGAATTTGGGGGGAAATGGAGGGACTGTATGTATTACAACTCCCCCATTCTCTCTACACAGTTTGGGTTTCATTAGACCTCACAACAGAGAGAAAGACAGGATTTAAAAGGCAACAGAAGCTATAACTCTTCCTGGAAAACCTAAAAGTAAAAAAAATTAAGAAGCTGGGCCCAGAGTGGGACTTTAAGTTTAGGGTCATGTTCAGGTTTATGGATAGGTTAAGAAGTTTCGTCAAGTTAAGATTTAGATACAGGGGTCGGCTGAAATTAGGTCTTAAGTGTAGACATTCATGTCATGCTCCAGCTCGCCAATACACTTTTTGGAGGAACTGGCCCAAATTCAAACAGTGGGTGGCCCTGTCGGCTGCTTCCCGCCTAACATTGGGTCAGCTTGGTCCAAAAAAAATTAATGCGTCATGGTATTCCTAGAGTTAGGCTTTAACTCCTTTTAAATGGGCATATTTGATCACTGTGACAATTAGACTTGAGACTCTTTCGCATTCATTCAACTGCATTTTCCAACATGAAAGCTTATCATTTTTAAAAGCAATTGCTTTTGTTGTGCAGGGTAAAAGTCCTAAAGTAACATAATGTCAGTTCATGCATGCATTTTCAAAAGCATCTGGTGAATACAAACCATTATAAGCAGAGCTAAACCTATAAAAAAAGCGAAGAAAATGCTACTAAAAATGCCAACAAACTTTCTATGAGCCTCAGGAATCTCTTTCTGCTATAAAATGACTTCAGGCAATGTTTTTCTTTGGCTACTTTCACACTGAGGCAGTTTTCAGGTGGTTTAGCACTAAAAAAAAGTGCCAGAAAACTGCCTCTCATGCCTCCCCAGTGTGAAAGCCTGAGTGCTTTCACACTGGGGCGATGCACTCGCGGGCCCTGCAAAAAAGAGTCCTGCAAGCAGCATCTTTGGGGCGGTGTAGGAGCGCTCCTACACCGCCCCTGCTCATTGAAATGAATGGGCAGGGCTTCGGAAGCACCGCAACACAGGCGCTTTTAACCCTTTCTTGGGGGGTTAAAAGCGTCCCGCTAGTGGGCAAAAAGTGCCACTTAAACAGCGGTAAAGTGCTGATAAAACTATTAGCGTTTTATCTCTAACGGACCCGCCGCCCCAGTGTGAAAGCAGCCTTTATGTACATTGCCTGTGGCACACTGCCCACTCTAGTACATGTGCAAGAATTACTTCATCAGTGGCCAACCAATGACCAAAGAGCGAAGATTCTGGAGCTGGAAAAAGCAGCAGTGGTGGCAGACAAAGTTGCAAGAGCAATGGTAGATTTGGAGAAAAGCAGACTATAAGGTAAGTCTTCCATAATATGCAAGAATGTTGTGCATACTTACACATTATGGAAAGAGCTTTGTGCAGCTGGAAGATTAGTTTAAAATACAGTTGTTTCCTCTCTTCATATCCAGCATTTAGATTAGACTGATGCGATCACATTAGACTGATGCGATCATCCTGATGCTCACTCTGCTTTCTTTCCCTATCAACATGTTCCTCAACACATTTGCATGCAGCACATTCGATTGACTCTCAGTTCTGCCTATTTCTGTCCAAGTCTGAGTACTGTGTTATAGAGGATTGCAAGAGGCTAACACAAAGTTAATTTAATGTGTACCCAAAGGCAAAACTTTTTTTTTTCATTTTGGATAGAGTAAGGAAGGGTTATAACCCCTGTCAGTTTTTTGCTATGTCCCATAGGGGAGACTTCCCTTCACTTCCTGTCCAATAGCAAAAACAGGAAGGGGGAGGAAATCCCTCCAAAGTGAGGGAAGCCTGATGTGTCACCAGGGTCACCAGAACTAGTGTCCCCATTGGAAAATGTTCCCTCTATTACTTTACTAAAGACAACCCAAACATTTTTTTTTTTTTACTTTCACTTTCAGTGATAACAGTAAACAGGACAAAGAGAGAGTGGATCTCCATTAACAGGAGCACAGACAGCAATAAAAATCTTTCCCCTCTCCCCTTCCCTTCCTGCCTGTCAGTGTGAGAGCGGCTCTCTTCCCCGCCCCCCCCCCGTCGCTATTCAGCTGCAATATGCATCAAATATGCATGTATCCCCTCCGGATTACGCTGCCAATAACTATTGTGTGTGTTTTTTTTTTTTTAATGAAAAGGCTACATACCTTTTCCCACACAGCTGCTGTGCGGTCACGTGATCCACCTCTGCTGGCCGGCTGATGTCACAGGGGAATCTCGGCCCCTCCCACTTCTCTCCATAGATCTGGGAAGAAGAGTAGAGGGGGGTCACGTGACCACACAGCTGCAGTGTCAGAAAAGGTATTTAGCCTTTTAATTTAAAAAAAAAAACACACACACTATAGTTATTGGCAGCATAATCCGGAGGAGATACAAGTAAAGTCACAATGTGACTTTACAAACACTTTAAGGCACTTACACAATTTTAATTTAAAATACATTAAGAGTCCATTTACACTGATGTATTCCTACTGCAAATTATTGCAATGTAAATATGAATCAGGTTGTAATACATTGTGGTGCCATTCATTCTGAATGATACCCCAATGCACTTCTACAGTTGTGGCAAGACATCAGCATTGTAGCACTGTGGTGTGCTACATAAAAAAAAGTGTCATGTCTGTTTTCCGTGCCTCAAAATGTGTGGACTGCCTTAATGTAGCACATTGTGTTAACACAATGCAGATTGTGAATGGGGCTCATAAGGTTTACTAATGAATACAGAGATGTATTAATTTGTGTCCTTTAGTAGTCATTTTTGTAGTTCAGCTTTAATCAAAGTGTCATCGGCTTGAAATGTGTGTTGTACTGTACAACTTATATGTATTTGAAAATATGTCTGCATCCCCAATGCATTTAATAGCTCCTTTATGCAAATTTATAACCACATAGGAGCTAGGCTTAAAATGTGTCTGGGAGCAGAAGTTCTGTAACTTAAAAGAATATTATTGAGACTGTTTCTACCCACTTGCAAGGGTCCTTGTCAATGTCAGTAGACTACTGGTTATCTTTTATCAGGTGGATACTTATAAAATCAAGCCCTATTTAATGATTGATGTTAACGTATTTGAATATTTGACATAGCAGGGAACCCTATTATCTACCTCACTGAAAGCCATTTTTGTCTCAATCGAGTTAGTTTGATAAAGGCAAATACTTTGTTCACTCTACAAGGGAAGTTGCACTTCGCAACGTCATTTTCCACAGAGCTTAGTGAACACGGTGAAGTTTCACATTGCAAAGATTACATCAACCACATGCAAGCGGAGAGTATAAAATACAGCATTTTTGTTTGCACACAATTGGATGATGGAAGTCAGCATACCCCATTCCCATTTACTAAGCTCTGGGACAATATGCCCTATAAAGTGAAGAGTCAATTTGCCATTAGTAAATCAACCCCAATGTCTCAACATGTTTGAATGATTATTGGACAGTACATATGATCTGGATAATTGCAAAAGGAACATTGGTCATTGGTTGTTCACACACTGTCAGTGCATGTGCATGTGTAGGACTGAAGTAAAAAAATAGTTGGTGAGCAACCTGCAATCTTTATTCACATCTATCATAATGAACGTGTTAAGACTTTAACACTATCTTATGTGTTAAGATACAGTATGATTTAGATTTATGAAGTGGCTACAAAAATCTATCTATTTTCACTTTGAAACTAAATATCCCCAACACACTCTTCACATTTCAGCACTGTGGTGAGGTGTCATTCATTTTGAATGACACCCTAATGCATTAAGGCTTGGAGCTCTGTGTTGTAGAGTGCCACAATACATGATAGTGCATTAAAAATAGAGGATCACATGTGAAGCACACAAGGGTATGTTGGCATCACATTTATTTTGAATGCATTGCCCTAATCCAATGTATGCTAACATGTGTTAACGCACTGCAGAAATGGAATTGGATCATCAATGTATTAAGTCAGCCCTTGTATGGTATATCTTCTTTCTTCATGCCAGTGGTTATTGGTCTGTAGTCCTACAGACTTTGAATTGTTCCTCATAAGATACAAGTTCTTGTCATGTCATGTTTAAAGGGCAACTGCACCTTTGTTGTAGAAAAATCAATACTGTTATAAACCTAGCATACTTATTAAATAAGCAATATAAAGTCTATACATTTTATCGCAAAAAATAGGATTTTGCAATGGTTTGCCTAGCTTAACCTTATTGTTAAAATCAATCAAACTGGTTACCACTTACACAGATCAGCCATAACTTTATGACCACCCACATATATTGGGTAGGTTCCCCTTTTGCCACCAAAACCGCCCTGGCCATTGAATCATGGACACCATTGCTGTGGTATCTGGTACCAAGCTGTCAATAGCATATCCTTGTAGTCTCTGTAAGTTGCGAAGTGGATCAGACTTGTTTTTTCCAGCACATCCCACAGATGCTTGATTGGTTTGAGATCTGGAGAATTTGGAGGCCAAGGCAAAAACCTCAATTTATTGGTGTGTTCCTCAAGCCGTTTCTGAACCATTTTTGCACATTATCCTGCTTAAAGAGGCCACTGTCATCAGGGGTGAAGGGGTGTACCTGGTCAGCAACAATGTTTAGTATGGGGTATGTGTCAAAGTAACATCCACATGAATGGCAGGACCCAAGGTTTCCCAGCAAAACATTGCCCAAAGCATCACCCTGCCTTCACCAGCTTGCCTTCTTCCCATACTGCATCCTGGTGCTATATTTTTCCCAAGTAAGCTTGGGCACCCAGTCATCCACATGATTGAAAAGACAATGTGATTTATTAGACCACGCCACCTTCTTCCATTGCTCCATGGTCTAGTTCTGATGCTCACATGCCCATTTTAGGTGCTTTTGGCTGTGAACATGGGTGGGCATGGGCACCCTGACTGGACTGTGACTACGCAGTCCCACACACAACAAATTGCAATGCCCATTTTTCTGCTTTCAACAAATCATCTTCAGGGTCAAAATGTTGTCTTGCTGCCTAATACATCCCACCGACTTTCAGATGCCAGTATAACAAGACAATCAGTGTTATTCACATAATCTGTCAGTGGTCATATAGTAATGGCTAGTGGGTGTACATCATCACTGAGATAGAATACTGCTAAATATACTCAGCATGTCCACTTATCAGCTTAACCACCTCAATACAGGGCACTTTCACCCCCTTCCTGCCCAAGCCATTTTTCAGTTTTCAGCGCTGTCGCACTTTGAATGACAATTGCGCGGTCATGTTACACTGCACCCTAATGACATTTTTATCATTTTTTCCCCACAAATAGAGCTTTCTTTTGGTGGTATTTGATCACCTCTGCGGTTTTTACTTTTTGCGCTATAAACAAAAGAAGAGGGACAATTTTGAAAAAACACAATATTTTTTACTTTTTGCTATAATAAATATCCAATTTTTTTTTTTTTAACAAATTTTTTCCTCAGTTTAGGCCATTATGTATTCTTCTACATATTTTTGGTAAAAAAAAATTGCGATAAGCGTATATTGATTGGTTTGCGCAGAAGTTATAGCGTCTACAAAATAGGGGATAGATTTATAGCATTTTTATTATTTATTTATTTTTTACTAGTAATGGCGGCGATCTGCGATTTTTATTGTGACTGCGATATTGCGGCGGACACATCGGACACTTTTGACACATTTTTGGGACCATTCACATTTATACAGCGATCAATGCTATAAAATTGCATTGATTACTGTGTAAATGTGACTGGCAGGGAAGGGGTTAACACTAGGGGGCGATCGAGGGGTTAATGTATGACCTAAAGAGGTGATTCTAACTGTGGGGGGAGGGGATTGACTGGGGGAGGTGACCGATCGGTGTCCCTATGTACAAGGTACACGCCATCGGCAGTGATGGGAGTAAGTCACACATGTGCAAGTCACAAGCAAGTCTCAAGTCTTAACCTTCAAGTCATAAGCAAGTCCCAAGTTACTGTGGCGAAAAGCAAGCAAGTCAAGTCGAGTCCCTGCTAGAAGTCAAGCAAGTCAAGTCATTTATTTTGGTCGTCACAAATTAAGTCAAAATACTGATCTACCCTGAAGCCGGGACTCGAGGGGAGCTTTCTTTTGTGGGGTGGGGGGGGGGGGGGCGGCTTTTGCCTAGGCCAAGACAAAGAACTGGTGGTGCCAAGTCATTGCAAGTCATTGCAAGTCAAATAGCCCAAGTCAAAGTCAAGTCGCAAGTCATTAGTGACAAGTCAAAGTCAAGTCGAGTCATTTATTTAATTTTGTCAAGCAAGTCGCAAGTCCTCAAACAGGTGACTCGAGTCTGACTTGAGTAAAGTCATGTGACTCGAGTCCCCCACCTCTGGCCATCGGTCTCCTCTCCTCTCTGACAGGACGTGGATCTGTGTTTACATGCACAGATCCACGGTCCTGCTCTGTTACCCGGCAATCGCGGGTGCCCGGCGGACATCGCGGCCGCCGGGCACGCGCACCGGGTCCCGAGCGACGCGGCGGGCGCACGCCGCCGGCGGCGCGTGCGCGCCCCCCCTAGTGGCTCGGGAGGGCGAGGACGTCATATGACGTCCGCCCAGAACAACAGAAGCCTCGTCCAGCCGTCATATAACGGTGGGCGGTGGCTTAGTGGTTAAAGGTAGGCAGAATGAACCAAAAGACTTGAAGTGCACAGAATATCAATTCCCATGTACTTGTTCTTCCAGAGGAGGAGCCTGGATGGTCAGTTAGTGATGATGTAAGCGATAGTTGATTTTTGCAACAGAGTGGAAAAAAAAGTATAACTATTCTTAAAAAAAAATTCCTTCCCTTCCTTCTACCTATCCTGCCTAATCTATATAAAAAAGATCTGTGTATATTTACCAATTTTTAATCTGGGTTTTGGCACAGCCATGTGATACCCCTGTGTCAATGAGTGGCTACTGCAGGGGAGAGGAGGGAGGGTTGACAATGGGGGGGGGGGCACAGACAGCCCCGTTTAACATGTTTACCATTATCATTGAATGTGAAAGTAAAAGAAATTCCTACATTTTGGGTTGTCTCCAGAAAAGTACTAGAGGGGAAATCTTCCAATGGGGACACTAGTTCTGGTGTCCGGGGGTCTCCAAGAAATTCACTTAAAGTGCAAGGATTGCCTCTCACTAGCCACTCATTAAAATTAGAAGAAAAGACCTAAAACTACATAGAGGGTTCTTTACTGTAAGAGCGGCAAGGATGTGTAATTCCCTTCCACAGGCGGTGATCATCGATAGTTTCAAAAAACTATTAGATAAGCACCTGAACGACTGCAACATAAAGGGATATACAAGGTAATACTGACATATAATCACACAAATAGGTTGGACTTGATGGACTTTTTTTCAACCCCACCTACTATGTAACTATGTAAGTTCCTGTTTTGGCAATGGGACAGGAGGTGAGGGTAAAATTCCCCAATGGGACAAATATGTCAAAAATAAACTTTACAGGGGTTATTACTTTGATTTTCTGATACTGCTGAAGTATGCTAGGCTTATGACAATACTGATTTTTAAAACGAAGGTGCAAATGTCCTTTAGGGGTTTATTCACACTGATGTATTATGGGGGGAAAAATGTACAATTTTAGCGTGGGTTATTGTGATGCACTCTCACACATGAACTGTGATGCTATTCATTTTGATAGGCACCCAACACATTACTACAGTGACAGAGAAGGCACTGGCTGTAATTTTCTAAATATGTAAAAAAAACGTAAATGTTGCTAATTGTAACCTAGAAACATGATGTTTATTAGTGTACAGAATAGTCCCAAAATATCCTGCTTTTGTACTTCGGAAGTCTGATAAAGGTCACATTTCACACATTCTCTGCAATAGGAGATTTAATATTTGTGGCGCACTCTCTTCCGTCCATCCTCACTTAAAGAGATGCAGATGCTCCAGCTTTTCTAACTGAAACACGGAGTTTGCCCCAGGGGGTTATAAAGAAGGCTGACCCTCCCATTTAGAAATCGGTTGAAAAGAAACACAGGAAAACAAACAGCAAAGAAAGGTAAAAGCCTGCAAAAAAGTTTGCTATTATTCTAGCAATGTATATAGTTTACATAGAGTTTTTTTTTTCTTTCAGCAAAACTGGTTACGCATTAACTGGCTACTGTGATGATCTATATGTGTTAACATTGACACTAAGAAAGTCATGACTGTGTGTGAGCACAGTAATAAGATGTGCTTTGCAGCAACCTCACAAAGCATTAGGCCCTTTAAATACCCGATTATAGAGTGTATATATTAAAAAAAAAAAAATAGAAAAAAGCTTTATATTGATGGCAATAATTTGGATTATCCTAGTTGTTTTGTGCTTTGAAGAAATAATTATAATGAATCTTGGACAAATCGTGAAACTGTGACCCCGTCCGATGTTTCTGATTCACAGATTTGTCCAGTCATGGTTGTCCAGATTCCTGAAATGTGTGATTGTCCACATTGGCCAGACAGCTCTGGTGCAAATATTCCGGTTCACCTTATTCCATAACTAGTGTCTATTTTGTAAAGATAATAGTGATGCTTATGGCCAATCCACCTTTCCCTGGACGCCTATGTGTGTCTTCTTACCTTATGAAGTCATAAAAATTTTACTGAGCCGTGAACATACAGTTGCAATAAAAAGTATGTGAACCCTTTTGGAATGATATGGATTTCTGCACAAATTGGTCATAAAATGTGATCTGATCTTCATCTAAGTCACAACAATAGACAATCACAGTCTGCTTAAACTAATAACACACAAAGAATTAAATGTTACCATGTTTTTATTGAACACACCATGTAAACATTCACAGTGCAGGTGGAAAAAGTATGTGAACCCTTAGATTTATTAACTGGTTGAACCTCCTTTGGCAGCAATAACTTCAACCAAACGTTTCCTGTAGTTGTAGATCAGACGTGCACAACGGTCAGGAGTAATTCTTGACCATTCCTCTTTACAGAACGGTTTCAGTTCAGCAATATTCTTGGGATGTCTGGTGTGAATCGCTTTCTTGAGGTCATGCCACAGCATCTCAATTGAGTTGAGGTCAGGACTCTGACTGGGCCACTCCAGAAGGCGTATTTTCTTCTGTTTAAGCCATTCTGTTGTTGATTTACTTCTATGCTTTGGTTCATTGTCCTGTTGCAACACCCATCTTCTGTTGAGCTTCAGCTGGTGGACAGATGGCCTTAAGTTCTCCTGCAAAATGTCTTGATAAACTTGGGAATTCATATTTCCTTCGATGATAGCAATCCGTCCAGGCCCTGACGCAGCAAAGCAGCCCCAAACCATGATGCCCCCACCACCATACTTCACAGTTGGGATGAGGTTTTGATGTTGGTGTGCTGTGCCTCTTTTTCTCCACACATAGTGTTGTGTGTTTCTTCCAAACAACCCAACTCTGGTTTCATCTGTCCACAGAATATTTTGCCAGTACTGCTGTGGAACATCCAAGTGCTCTTGTACAAACTGTAAACGTGCAGCAATGTTTTTTTTTTGGACAGCAGTGGCTTCCTCTGTGGTATCCTCCCATGAAATCCATTCTTGTTTAGTGTCTTATGTATCGTAGATTCGCTAACAGGGTTGTTAGCATATGCCAGAGACTTTTGTAAGTCTTTAGCTGACACGCTAGGATTCTTCTTCACCTCATTGAGCAGTCTGCGCTGTGCTCTTGCAGTCATCTTTACAGGACGCCCACTCTTAGGGAGAGTAGCAGCAGTGCTGAACTTTCTCCATTTATAGACAATTTGTCTTACTGTGGACTGATGAACAGCAAGGCTTTTGGAGATACTTTTATAACCCTTTCCAGCTTTATTCAAGTCAACAATTCTTAATCGTAGGTCTTCTGAGAGCTCTTTTGTGCGAGGCATCATTCACATCAGGCAATGCTTCTTGCGAAAAGCAAACCCAGAATTAGTGTGTGTTTTTTATAGAGCAGGGCAGCTGTAACAAACACCTCCAATCTCATTTCATTGATTGGACTCCAGTTGGCTGACACCTCACTCCAATTAGCTCTTGGAGATCTCATTAGTCTATGGGTTTTCCACCTGAACTGTGAATGTTTACATGGTGTGTTCAATAAAAAACATGGTAACATTTAATTCTTTGTGTGTTATTAGTTTAAACAGACTGTGATTGTCTATTGTTGTGTTAGATGAAGATCAGATCACATTGTATGACCAATTTGTGCAGAAATCCATATCATTCCAAAAGGGTTCACATACTTTTTATTGCAACTGTATTTTCAGCAATGCACTACTCTATCATTTAATTTCCGATACCTGGTCTGGACTTCTGTTACATCTTGATTAATTATTATATATTTGAAACTCTTCAATCTTTCTACAGTTTTGTTGCTTTGGCATTAAAGACTCTTCAAAAAATTAACAAAAACAGGATGACAACTTTGACCTGCAAAAGCAGTTTGTTGTGGTACTAGTAACCATATCCAACATTGATTTGGTAATTTTCCTCGCGGTACCAGAAAAATTGAAGCCATGACTGCTGTCTTTGCTGCGTATCTTCTTTGCATCAAGCTTGCTTAGGACAATGCAAGGTTTAACAACATTGCTAAAGGAATTACTTTATCAGTACATTCTGTAAGCAAAACTTTCCATTGTTAAGGGTACATCTGGAGTTGATCCCCACTGTCAGTTGTTGGGGCTGTTGCTGCTGGTACACTTATTTCTTCGGTCGTACAGGTTTGCAGTTAGTGGCACCACTACTGTTATCATAGGGCAGGACCACTTTGGAACATAGACAGTAGATAGATGGTCTTAAAATTATAGCCTGTGGGCAAAACTGGCCTACTACAGGACTGTATGTGGACCGCTGTTAGGGTCAAGTTCCCCCTGCTGCGCTGCCTTTCTCTAAGTCAATTAATGCTAGGACCACCAGCATCCTAGCAACCAATGACATGCTCATCCCAACAGGAAGACAGAAACTCCTCTGTCCATAACTGGTCCGCCTCTTGGCTCCCGTCCTCCTGCTATGCTGATTACAGTCACATGTAAGGGTGGACCACTGATGGGGAATCTGATGTGATGGGGACGCTGATGAAGTCTCTGGCATAGGGAGGCTATGACATATAGCGGGGGGACTCCTAGGAAAGAAGCTGATGTAAGAGGGGCTCTGATGGGGACCCCGCTGTATTTGGGGGGGGGGACGTTGCTTTGTTTTACTTAAATTCTCTTTTGTTCTGAATCATATCATGCCGATTTAAAAAAAAAAAAAAAAAGATCCAAGTAATACTCCAAAAAAAGTAAAACTGATATAATTTATTATTCATTTATTTAGAAAACTGGCCTGTGAATTTTTGTAAAATATGCAGTGTAACCCATGATATAGACAATGCACTTATATTGGGGTAACACATTTATATGTTTATTTAGATGTATACATATTATGAAAACACACAAACAAATGTTACTTTTTTTTTTTTTTTACACATCACCAGGTTTTCTCATTACCATTTTAGAAAGGGTGACAGTTACAGCCTTTATATTACCAAAAAGGTTCAATTGAATGTAGTCAAATCAAAACTACACAGTAGTGTAGTCAGAATGTAATTACCATCATGTGTATGAATCATTGTACTGTCAATATTTCTGTTGTACATATTAGGATATATAATAAAAATGATTTCTTGCTTTGTGGCTCTAAAACAGTATTGTTTAGTTCTCCCTTTGGACATCAACAGTTCCTCATTCAATCAGGACGTGGAAAAAGAGTAATTGTAAGTAAAAGCAAAAAATACATACGCCACTCACAGCACTTGAGCCCGTGAACCCAGAAGAAACACCAGGGGAACATGTCAGCCCCCTCAGCGGTGACCATGCGCCCCTGCAGGGACTTCGTTCTGAGGTATTTCATAATGTGCTACTATGCGATGCATCTATGGGTTTAGAATGCAATCACAATATAGGGGCACTGAAAATTTTTCCTGTATGTGTACTTTTTAGCCTAGAGAAACCCTTAACCACCTGCCAACCTATATAGCAGAAAGACGGCTACAGCTCGGTCGTCTAGTTTTGGGAGGTTGTCTATTGACCTATTATCCTTCTAGAACCCCGCCCCCTGCATGCTCTTGGGGTGCACATCGGAGTGCGTTCTGCGATTGCTGTGCCCATCGGACACAGCTTATCACAGATCGAGGTAAAAAAAACAATCACAGTGGCCCTTTGCCATGTGATCAGCTGTGTCCAATCACAGCTCACCACATGTAAACAAATGTTGGTTATTGTCATTTCCTTTCCTCAGTCCTGTCACTGTGCGAGGAAAGGAAAGCCAATAACTTGCTATCCTGTGACAGGGGGCACATACACTGATAATCAGGGCATGGATGTTCAGTGACCTGATTATCTGTGCAGCCACAACAGTGCAGCATATCAGTGACCACCAGTGCTGCTTATCAGTGTGAAAAATTACATGCAAAATAAATAAACATGTTACGAATTATGTAGGAGGATTTGTTTCATTTCTGTGCAGCACCTGAGGCCAGTCACTTCACTGGGTATACAGTATGTAAGGGTTTACAACCACTTTAAAATTATTTTCAAGTCCCAAAGAACCCCTGCTAAAAGCAATTTGCTGGGGAGTGGGAAATGCACCTTATATTGGTTGCCAGTGGGAAGAATGCCCCCCTTACAGACAGCCAAAAAGATCATTAGTGTCATACAGCTGGCTCTGTCAAGTGGTGTGGGCCCCGGGATATGCAGACAACATCAAATGGGAAGTCAATAAGCCGCTGCTCCAGGAACCCCTTGAAAACTCTGGAGGAACACTGGTTGAGAATGGCTGGTCTAAATTTCCAAGATTTCATAGTGTAGGTAGCATCATTTTCTACAGGACTAAAATTTTAGTTTTGGATTACTAACTTTTTTCTTTAGCTTTTTTTTTTTTCAAGTGGTACAATTTCATATAGGCCCACATGTAAATTATGAAAAACAGGAATAAGTTACAGACTTCAGAGTTCAGTGATGTAGTGCTGTTTCCAAAGAACACTGTTGTTGGTCAAAATATTTTTCCCACTATTAGAAGGTACATAATATAATTTCAGATTTGTTTTGGGTATACTGGCAATAGGATAGAACCTCTGTCAGATTTTTATTATAGTGGCCTGTGCCACCATTGCTGAAATTTGTTTCCTTTTAAGACTGGAAATTATGAGAAATCGCAGACTTTTTTTTCAAAAAAAGGTGCAGGGTTAAACCCTGTGTCAGGTTATTACTGCCTGCGTCTGTTTGTCCCAGGGACAACCACTGTCTGCATTTCTTTTCATGCTGTCACAGGTACAGGAAGTGTGGTAAGATCTCCACAACATTGTCAAAATCAGCAAAAAAAAGTATTTAAAGCCAATTACTGAATTGTCCTACTGCTAAACTGTGCACACAGAGGATGCTTGCAGTTGTAAGTATCAGGGCTCATTTAGAATTGCGATTGGGGATGGGATAAAAATGCACAGTTGAGTCACATTTTTAGTTTCACCCAGCTGCCCCCTTAAGCTGATGGAGGTGTTCACGTGCCTCTGTCTCCATGCTTTGCTTCATGCCTGCAGTAAACATTTTTGCTCCTGATGTATTCAGCAGGCATTACAGCCGTCATTCAAGCAAACAGGTTAGATGAAAATCTAAATTTGGTTAATATATGCAGTATATATTGGGCATAAAGGTAAGATTATGAGACTGCCTGGGTTCTACCTAAAGCAATTTAAACCCTAAAAAGTAAAAAAATAAAATAAGCTTTGGTTCTTTTAAACCATGATAAATACCACAGCGCTCTGCAGTGTCATTTGCCCCATTCTATGTTGTAAAATACCTGGTTGATCCTGCCTGTTCCTGTGTCCCACTAGGTGTACTGACCATGGTAATCATGGTTGCTGATCCATGATACCGTTGTCAGTTTACATTCCTCCATCATCCCGCTGTGTGCTCAGAGTCTCCCCCCCCCCTCCCTCCCTGCCATTTCTCGGTGTGTGAGCTGATCTCGTTCTGCCCCTCCCCTCCTGCCACTATTCCCTGTGGCTGTAAAGTAAGATTCACAAATAACTGGCATCCCCTCTGTTGTATGAAGACAAATTGCTATGTGTCAGTTTTTCTAAAATTGTAATCCTAAATACCTTCTTGCCAAGCTCCACTGTGTGGTCACGTGAACTCCCTCTGCTATCTGGCCGATGTCAGTGGGGAATCTCAGCCCCTCCCGCTGCTCTCTTTAGATTGTGGAAGGAGCGTGACCGCACAGCGGAGCTGTGTAAAAAAGATTATAATGTTAGAAAAACGGAAAAGAATATGGGTATATACTGCGCTGTGATTAAAAATATATAAATAAAGCAGCAAACACCACCAAGAGACAAACAGCAAAGATATAAATAAGAAAGATGCTGCGCTAAACTTATATGTATATAAGTGAGGACTGTATCAAGAACTCACTTAAACAGTGAAGTGTTAAATATCATAAATAAATATGGGACAAGAAAGTGTAAAACATGATAAAGTAAATCTGACATGGGCAATGTCAATTCAGGACATAAAGGAATCCAAAAAGGGACAGTCCATACAGATAGCAAAGTTCTGTTTGGTGTATCCAAGTGATGAGAAATAAAGTGCTCAAAAAAGAAAAGCTGGCAGCACCATCACCCTTAGGAATGAGGCTTACCGGAATTCACAGACCTGAAGAGGCTTATACCTCTCAGATCGTGATTACCTTGTGATAGGTATCCAAAAGGGATGCGGTTAGTCCCTGTTCCAAGAGCGGTCACCGGTGCCTTACTTGATGTGACGTCAATAAAGTCTCAAGGGATGTACGATAAGTTCGGAGGAGGGGGGCGGTCATCGGATATCCACGTATTTGTGCGTTAAACCATGTCAGGGAAAACGGCATATATTTCTTGTTATAAGATGACAACACTTTGTTCCTTTCTCCCAATTCCTCTCCTGCGTTGTCACTCTTCCAGCAAAGATTATGAAATTTACTAAAACTGATGCACACAGAATCTGGTGCAGCTGTGCATATTACCTAGTCAGCTGATTCACCAGATTCTGTGTGCATCAGTACAACACAGGGGATGCCAGTTATTTGTCAATCTGACTTTGCAGCCACTTGCTTTTCAGCAGAGCCATATATGCAGTAAGTGGTTAAAGCGCATATCCAAAACCCCCCAAAAATATAATATATTGTAGCTTACAAATCCTTACTGTGGTGGCTGCTTTATATTTATTTAGACTTTTTTTCCTTTATTTTCACTTTGTGATCTGTCCAGTAACATATTTCCTGTCTTAAGGTGTCTCCACTCTGGATGGAAGAGCAACAGAGACACCTTTGGACAGCAGCATTGTCAATCTAGAGGGAGAGTACTGTAAAGCTGGTCATACATGGATTGAAATTTGACTGGTACAGCAGGGACCAGCCGAATTTCGATCCATAGAAGTATACCGATCGACTTCTGTTCAACCAGCCTGTTGGTATTTTTTTTTGCTCAATCAGTGCTGCAGACTATAGACTGCACTGTGGATCTGTATATTCTGATGGCAGGGAGATATCCCCACTGTCAGAATACAATGACTCCGCGGAGAGGATTCCCGTATTCACATCGAATGGACTTGATTAAAAGAATAAAGCTGAACTCTAGCAAACACTGTATAAGCAGCTACAACAAACAATTGTTTTCCTTTTAGGATAAAGGTTTTACAGTGGTTGTAAACCTCAGACATGAAATGTGAGCAAAGCAACCCCTCGATCGCTGACAGTAGACAGGAAGACCGCAAAGACGTCCCATTGTTGTCGACTCAGTCTTTTCCCCAGAATGGCGCATGCGCACATTCTCCAGGGAAACTGCATGTGATTCGGATAGGATTTCTATTTAAATCACATGTGATTCTTTGCAGTGTGATTCGAGCCCATTCATTTTGTTTGGCTCAATTCGCACCGCACGAAAAAGGTGCAGGCATCTTTTGTTTTGCACACGATCCGATTCCTTCAATCACACTGCGTTTTGTGACCCATTTTGGGGTGTCATTAATTTACAATGACAGCGGTGGCAGATCACATGAAACAGAGTAGATACAAATGTAACAAAGTTACTTTGTATGCCACTTTGTCTGAACTGTGTTGATAAACACTGAGTCAGATAGCCTTTTTTTTGACAGCTGCAGCTGCTATAGGTTCACACAAGTCCTTGTTTTATTTTCAGAGCCCAGAATTGCTGGCAGTAGGGAGGGGAGGACGCAGAAGGCCTGGACATGCTATGCATGTCCTCTATATGGCACTCGCACTACTCCATGACCTTACCTTATGCTGCGGTACAGGTGCAGGGAGGAGACCAATGGCGAGCTGAATCCGAGGTAGGGTTCCAAGAAGAGGCTGTTGCTGATGGGCTGTTGCTTCCCCTCCCGGCCGAACAGGAAGCATGTCCTGAGACCCGATTGACCAGGAGTCCTAAGACTCCATGGCCAATCGGGTCCCAGGCCTGCTGCCTGATTGGCTGGGAGGAGAAGCAGGAAGACATCAGCGGATATTAATTTGTTAATGTCACACAACTGGGTGGGCTCAGGGCACAGTGCCTCAGGCTCAGGTGGCCTCAGGCTCTAATCATGTGCTTAAAAAACCCATTGAAATCCATGCATCTGGCGCCCTGCATGGAGATTAGGGGGGCCAGGCACATGGATTGGGGGGGGGCGCCCCTGCGTTTTTTGGCCATGTATTGCGCATCCAGTGTCCACAAAAGAAGATTCTGTGCTTCGTCCTGGTGCAGATGGGGTTTTTGTTGGTTTCTTTTGGCCCACCTCACTATATCCTGTTGGGTTACACTTCAACATGTCACATAGAATATATTTGCACCCACACCAACAGCCCAAATTTACAGCCATTTCACATCATCATATTTATGATGCACATGCATTCATTTTGAATGAGCTTCCTAAACCCTAATCAATTCACAGAGCATTTGCATCTGTGTATTGTGGCATGCTATAGCAAAGGCAAGTATTTTTCTCCCCACTGTATACATGCATTGGGGTTGCTTTAAAGAGCAAAAGGCAATACACACATACAGCGCATTAATATGTGCATTGTCCTGTAAATTTAGCTCTTAATGTCATCCAGTTAGTGTCCATTCACACAGTCAATGACAACCTAATGCAACTCCACAGCACCCGTGTGGTTCAACACAACACAACTCACGGTATCTTGTGTGGAGCTAAAATATGCAGCATGCACCATCATTTGTGTTGAGGTGCACTGCAGCCTATTCACTCTCGACAAGCTGCCTAACGCAGCACGCCTCAACCCAGAAAAACGTGTGCATTGCAGCATGTTGTTACATAGCCAGGTTGAATGAAAAAAAAAAATAAATAAATAAAACACATCCTTCTGGATTGTAAGCTCTAACGAGCAGGGCCCTCTGATCCCTCCTGTATTGATTTGTATTGTGTGTACTGTCTGCCCTCATGTTGTAAAGCGCGGCGTAAACTGTTGGCGCTATATAAATCCTGTATAATAATAATCCATCTAGTTCAACCAACCAACTCTCCAACCAAGCCCAACTCCCTATATTTGGAGAGTAGCTCAACACCCCCATCTGCTGGTAATCTTAAATCAAACTACACAAAACACTGAATAAAATATTGAATTAAATACGAAAAGATTTTATTTTTCAAATTGTAAAAACTGAACATCTTTTAAAACATATTTTTCATGCTGTTTCCTGCTCTTTTCTTTGCTCATTGTTCCTTACAGAGTGTAGACATAAAAAACACCATTAGAAATTACGTAGTCCAAAAGACATTCTTTGAAGGCGCGTCTGGACAGAGAATAGAATGTTATATTTTTCGTTATACAATTTAGTTTCCATTAAATTTTTTTGTCTTTAACTTGAGACTTTCACTTCTTTTTCTTTGTATGTCTGAATCCTCTCACAGATCCATGTCCAAAGCAGATTGTGGAAGGAACCCTTAAAAATAAAAAAGGAAGCAGATTATGGAAATGTTTTCAATGCGGAAGAATTTATATTTAAAAATGTAGTTATATGGATTTTTGACACCTTTAGTTAGGTGATAACCTGAGGTCTGTTTGGTTGTTCCACTTGTCGTATTTGCTTTAGCCAGATTTACTTGTAGTTTTCATTAACCATGCTAATACTTTTGAGGGCCCCTACACAGCCAACTGTTTACAGTGCCTTGAAGTTTTCCAAATTTTGTCATGTTACAACCAAAAAGTAAATGTATTTTATTGGGATTTTATGTTATAGACCAATACAAAGTGGCACATAATTGTGAAGTAGAAGGAAAATGATTTTCAATTTTTTTTACAAATAAATGTCTGAAAAGTGTGATGTGCATTTGTATCCAGCTCCTTTTACCCTGATACCTCTAACTAAAATCTAGTGGAACTCATTGCCTTCAGAAGTCACCTAGAGGTTTGTTAGAGAACCTTGGTGAACAAACAGCATCACAAAGGCAAAGGAAGACACCAGACAATTCAGGGATAAGGTTGTGGAGAAGTTTAAAGTAGGGTTATAAAAAAAATACCCCAAGCTTTGAACATCTCACGGAGCACTGTTCAATCCATCATCCGAAAATGGAAAGAGTATGCCACAACTGCAAACCTACCAAGACCTGGCCGTACACATAAACTAACAGGCTGGGCAAGGAGAGCATTAATCAGAGAAGCAGCCAAGAGCCCCATGGTATCTCTGGAGGAGCTGCAGAGATCCACAGCTCAGGTGGGAGAATCTCTCCACAGGAGAACTATTAGTCATGCCCTCCACAATTCAGGCCTTGCGCCCTTCGCTAAGCGCCTTGTAAGAAGCTCCTGACTAGTCTTTTTTGCGGTGAAACAGCTATTTGGGAATGTTTCTGATAATACATCCAAAGAAATTCTAGTGGAAAGCACCCCTTTTGCCATTTAAGAAAAGGAGTAAATGTATTTTCGTTTTAAAGCTTCTTCTTCTGTGCCAGAGGCATCAGCCTCCAGGCAGTCACGGTCAGGTTCGATCGAATAGGGGGAATTCTTCTGCGGTTTCAAGGATCTGGCAGGAAAAGTGTCGAGACGAATGGGGGACTTCCTCAATAGCTCCAGGGTACAAACTGGATTTCCCGTATCCTCGTTTTCTCAGATCAAACGTTTCTAAGGATCCAGAGAGAAAGAAAAAAAAGTGATCATGGGGGTCGCCATGTAAGAACAGAATAGAGGTTGGGGTTTGATTCAAACCTCTTTTTTTTTTTCACGGTGCCAGAAAAGGAATGGACATTCTGGATCTCAAAAATCTAAATTCAATTCCTGAATATAACCACTCTTTTATCGTATGGAGTCAATCCGAATCAGTTATCTCCATCCTACAAGAAGGAGAACTTCTGGTGTCAATCGACATCAAAGATGCATACCTCCATATGCCTATTTCCTCGCTCACTATTAATATCTACTTTTCAAGCTGGAAAATCTTCATTTTCAGTGTGTAGCTCTGCCTTCCGGTCCAGCTACTTCACCTTGAGTGTTTACAAAGGTTCTGGCCCCTCTTCTAGCCAGATTAAGGGCCCAAGGTATAACGATTATGGTTTACCTAGTCGATCTGTTCCTGATAGACCAGTCGGTAACCCGCTTAGACCAAAGTATGGTCACCACATTCGACTACCTGGAATATCTAGGTCAGATTCTCAACCTAGGAGAAATCTTCTTTAAAACCATGAAGAAGGCTAAAGATACTTGGGTCCGATCATAGGTACACCCAGAAAAGGGTATTCTTACCCCAGGCAAAGATCAGCGCCATAAAGGAACTGATTTAGGTGGTCGAAGCAAGATGAATTTCTTCTATTCAACTTTGCATGAGGTTGTTGAGAAAGATGGTGGCTTCATTCGAGGCCGTTCCTTATGCTCAGTTCCATTCAAGAGTGCTGCAAAACAGTATCCTATCGGCTTGGAACAAAGGGTTCAAGTGCTACATTCCCAATGTGTCTGACTCCAAAGCCTATGGCCACATCACCCTGATAGCCTCCAAGATCAGACGAGATCAGGCGCCAAGTAGGATCAGGCCTGGTTAGTACCCGGATGAGAGGCCACCTGGAAATACCAGGTGCTTTAGGCTGGGTGCGCCGGAGCCTCAGTTTATGGTTAATATCCAAAAATCTATTAAGGGGAAAATCCTTCCTTCAGTTACCTGGAGGTTGGGGAACAGTCCTGGAAGAGGCAACTGTCCAAGACAAGTGGCCCAGATCAGAAATGGCCTACCCATTAACATTTTAGAAATTTAGGCAGAGCTCTTGGTCCTGAGGGCCTGAACGTTCAGTTTACGGTATTGTCCTGCCAGGATTCAATCCGACAATGCCACAGCAATGGCCTATATTAATCACCAAGGGGGCACAAGAAGTTGTGCAGCCCAGAGAAAGATGAATCATATCCTATCTTGGGCAGAAAACAATGTACTTTGCCTATCGGCAGTTTTCATTCCAGGAATAGAAAATTGGCAGGCGGACTACTTGAGTCGCCAGCAGTTGTTCCCGGGAGAATGGTTCCTTAACCCCAATATCTTCCTGTCAATATGTCAAAAATGGGGGATCCCAGACATAGATTTGTTTGTGTCTAGGTTCAACAAAGAAATCGACAACTTTGTGTCAAGAACAAAAGGATCCGCTAGCATGGAAAACAGATGCCTTGCTATTCCCGTGGAATCAGTTCTCACTGATTTATTCATTCCTTCATATTCTGCCTGCGTCCACGACTTCTTCACAGGATCAAGCAGGAAGGGAAGTCGTTGATTCTTGTGTGCCCCCAGCGGGGCCCAGGAAATCTTGGTATGCAGAGATCGTAAAGATGGCAGTAGGGGACCCATGAACCCTACCATCATGGCCAGACCTTCTCTCGCAAGGTCCGGTGTTCCATCCTACTTTACAAACGCTAAATTTAACGGTCTGGCTATTAAGACCCACTCTCTGAAGAAGCATGGGCGGTCAGGTTCAGTAGTTTCTACCTTGGTTAATGCAAGGGAGCCGGCCTCCATAATTATATATTATGGAGTCTGGGAAACATATGTCTCCTGGTGTGAAACCAGGAGTTGCACTCCAGGAAATAGGTCAAAGGTAGAATCCTTGACTTTCTGCAGATGGGGTGAGAAATGAGGCTGGCCTTGAGTGCTTTCTAAGGAAAGGTCTTGGCCTTATCGGTATTATTTCAATGACCACTTGCTTCGCATTCTTTGGTTCGTAACTTTATTCAGGGGGTAACATGGCTTAAACTCCGGTTAGGTAACCCCTGAACCCTTGGGACTTGAATTTAGTTTTGTTGGCATTACAAAACAGCCTTTTTTTGGGCCAATACGACATATTTCCTTGGTCCTTTTTTGACAAGGAAACTATTTTTTCTGGCAACCATATCTGCTGCAAGAAGGGTATCAGAGTTGGCTGCTCTTTCTTGTAAAGAGCCATATTTTTATTGTTCACAAGGATGAGGTAGTATTGCGTCCTCATCTTAACTTTTTACCAAAGGTATTATCAGGTTTTTATCTAAACCAGGATATTGGTCTACCTTCATTTTTCCAAAACCCTGTTCTATGGAAAAAAAATCACTACATTCTCTTGATGTGGCGAGAGCAGTCAAAGTCTACTTAAAGGCGACTGCTCAGATTCGGAAAACGGATGTTTGGTTCGTGTTGCCTGAAGGTCCTAAAAGAGGACAGGCAGCATCGAAATCTACTATTTCTAAATGGATTCAACAAGTAATCGTTCAAGCTTATGGTTTAAAGAGGTAGTTCTACCCTCTCAAATCAAAGCGCACTCCTCTAGGGCTGTTAGTGCTTCGTGGGCAGTGCATCACCAAACCTCTATGGCTCAATTCTACAAGGCTGCAACTTAGTCTTCAATCCATACATTTACCAGATTCTATCTGGTGGATGTAAAAAGACATGAGGATGTCGCCTTTGGGCGCAATGTACTGCAGGCAGCAGTATAAATCCTCTGATCTCATGGTGGCCTACTTTGGTTGTGTCTCCCTCCCCACAGTTGGCATTGCTCTGGGACATCCCACATAGTAATTACTATGGCTCTGTGTCCCGTGATGTACGATTAAAGAAATAGGATTTTTATAACAGCTTACCTGTAAAATCCTTTTCTTTTGAAGTACATCACGGGACACAGTGGTCCCGCCCCTCTTTTTTATAGTATACACTTGTATTGCTTTGCTACAAAATTGAGCTACTCCCAGTAGTGGGAAGGGTTATATAGGGAGGCAACTTCCTGTTTAGGGTGTGCCAGTGTCCAGCACCTGAAGATGGACTATAACCCACATAGTAATTACTATGGCTCTGTGTCCTGTGATGTACTTCAAAAGAAAATGATTTTACAGGAAAGCTGTTATAAAAATCCTATTGTTAGAGTCTGCAAAAGACTTGAGACTGGGGCGGAGGTTCACCTTCCAGCAGGACGACGACCCTAAACATACAGCCAGAGCTACAATGGAATAGTTTAGATCAAAGCATATTCATGTGTTAGAATGGCCCAGTCAAAGTCCAGACCTAAATCCAATTAAGAATCCGTGGCAAGACTTGAAAATGACTGTTCAGACGCTCTCCATCCAATCTGACAGAGCTTGAGCTATTTTGCAAAGAAGAACGGGCAAAAATGTCAGTCTCTAGATGTGCAAAGCTGGTAGAGACTTACCCCAAAAAGACTTGCAGCTAAAAGGTGGTTCTACAAAGTATTGACTCAGGGGGCTGAATACAAATGCACACCACATTTTTCAGATATTTGTAAAAAAAAAAATTAAAATCATTTATCATTCTCCTGCCACTTCAAAATTGTGCCACTTTGTGTTGGTCTATCACATACAATCCCAATAAAACAAATATACGTTTTTGGTTGTAACATGACAAAATGTGGAAAATTTAAAGGGGTATGAATACTTTTTCAAGGCACTGTAGGTGCTGTGTATTACAGCATAAATGTTAATATGCAGTGTTCTATGTATTCCCCAGAGTGCATTGTGTTAAGGTAGCCCATGGACATTCTGGCCCAAGTGACAGGATACTATACCTGGACCTGTAATAGGTATGTGAAGTAGTGCAGTCATCAGCAGGCATTTCACTGATCTCCATGGACTCCGACACTACCCTTTCATCAGGTGTAATGTCCATAGAAAGTTCTTGGCCTGTGCGGTCCTCTTGCTTTTTTTTGCTGCACAAAAAAACATGGACATGTTTTAAATACATTCTGGATATGGTTACATGGAGAGTTAAGATTACATAGGGTTATGGAGATGGTTACTTTTTTTTAAAGTAGACTTAACAGTGGTCACTAGGGAGCCACCTGAAAATCTCTGAATCGAATTTCACGCAGAGTGAAGATGGTGGTGGATCAATTATGGTAATGCCCAGTGGTCTGTTAAATGCAAAAGAGTGAATATGTGGATCATTCCATTGGGGTCCAGGGTCTACTGGCTAAGGAAACCCTCCTCCCAATTGGTTATTGCTACAGTGCATATAATTAGGAATCATGTTATGTGTGCATTATCTGTTTGTTTGCCTTTAATTAATTTTTTCCCTACCTCACTCCATACCTAGGGGCTGCTCTGTATATGTAGTCACATCCCCTTTCTTTATGATTTAGATTTCATTCACGTGTTCTGATGGAGCTAGACATATTATGAAGTTTTGACCTATCCGATATTCATCTGTTCTGCACAAGTTTTGATTGAACTTTTCTACAATCTGCAGTGTCTTTTGGATCAAGTCACTGTCGGCCAACTATCCTGAGACTGTAAGTTATAGCCATCTCAGTTATAGAGCTCACACTCTTAATGCCTAGATTGGGGAGGCAGACCAAGAAGGAATGCATTATTTTCTAGTGCAAACAAGATCTTGAATGCTACCTGATGATTGCCATTGTCCAATTGTCAAAGAAACATCTGTAAATTTAAAAGGCAAGTGATAACATGCAGAATGTCAATATATATAGCCGATTTCTTTGGCAATCAAAGTCCCTGGTACCAGCTGTGAAACTGGCATCCATGGTGATTACATAACAAGTTCCAATCACAAAAGACTGTCCTTTGAAAATGTTTTTCAGAAATATCCATCACTGAACGGAATATCATCCACAGAGAGAAGAAAAGGTGGTGTCATTCTGTTTTGTTTACAATTCCAGTGATATAGGTTTTCCACTGTTATCGGTATTATTCGGTATGGCACTGCCTCCTGAAGCAAAACATACACTGCTAAATGTGAACTATTTCCTCAGTTAAGAGTATTTCAAGAACGGTGTTAAATGCATGGCTCATTTTTACTACAAATGTGATGGGAATCAAAGAAGCAAACCACGTTAGAAGGAGGGGAGGACTTGGATATAGAAATATACCAAGAGAGAGTAACTCCAAAAAGGAAAACACACAGCAGTGTAATAGTCACAAAAATTAGAGTTACGTACCAGTAACGTCTTTTCCAGTAGTCTTTCAGGACAGACACCATGAGAGATAGTCTCCTCCTCTTCCTCTAGGAAACACTGCGCCAGCCCATAAATTCTTACTTCCCCCTGCCAGACCTCAGTATATTCCAAGATTACCTCCGGTCAGCTGGGGAGACACAAGAACACATTAATAACATACTATCCCATATCATTATCATGCTGCATTCTGGTCTTTTATAAGACACCCAAAAATCTCGGGTGGGTAACTAGGGCTGTCCTGAAAGACTACTGGAAAAGACGTTACCGGTACGTAACTCTAATTTTCCCCCTTCGTCTTTCAGGACAGCCACCATGAGAGGATGAACGAGCACTTACCAGTTAGGGTGGGACTACAGCTTGCAATACCTTTCGCCCAAAGGCTTGCTCACTAGCCGACACCAGGTGCACTCTGTAGTGCTTTACGAAAGTGGAATAGCTGGACCATGTTGCAGCCCTGCATATTTGCTCTGGCGTTGCTCCAGCCTTTTCTGCCTGAGAAGCTGCCATAGCTCTGGTAGAGTGTGCCCTTATACCCATTGGGATTTCTTTCCCTGCTAATGTATAGGCCTGGCCAATGGTTACTCTGAGCCATCTGGCAATAGTGCGTCGAGACGCTTTGCATCCTTTTCTGGCCCCAGAAAACAAAACAAATAAAGAGTCTGACTTTCTAAACCTCTTGGTCAGCTCTAGGTACTTAAGGATACATCTCCTTACGTCCAAAGAATGAAATTTTAATTCCCTTCCCCCCGAGGGGTTGGGACAAAATGAGGGTAGAACTACCTCCTGACTTCTGTGGAAACCAGAAGCCACCTTAGGTAAAAATGCTGGATCAGTCTTGAAGATGATCCGATCTGAAAAAATAACGCAAAAAGGAGGTCTAACTGATAAGGCCTCAATCTCACTGACTCTCCTGGCAGTAGTCACTGCTACCAAAAAAACTGTTTTTAACGTAAGATCCTTTAGTAGACATTCCTCTAAAGGTTCAAAGGGGGTTCCCGTCAGGCCCTGTAACACTAAAGATAGGTCCCACTTGGGAAAGGGAGGGCCCTGAACCGGTCTTTGTCTAGACAGAGCCTTAAAGAATCTGACCACCCAAGGGTTGGTGGCCAGATGCTTTTCTAAATAAGCACTGAGTGCTGACACCTGACCTTTAAGGGTACTTATGGATAAACCCCTATCTGCCCCGCACTGAAGGAATTCCAACACCGTTGTTGGACTGTGTACCGCAAAGGAGCCTTCTGCACACCATTCATTGAAACGTACCCAGACCTTTTTATAAATCTGGCGTGTTTCCTTTTTCCTGCTGTTGAGGAGGGTGGAGATTAATTTCTCAGAAAAACCTCTAGCTCTTAGCATACCCTCCTCAGTAGCCAGGCCGCTAACTGCCATTGGTGAACCTGTGGACAGAGGACTGGGCCCTGTGAGAGGAGATCCTCTCGAGGTGGCAGGAATAAGGGAGGTTCGACCGCTAGCTGCTTGAGTACTGAGAACCAAGCCCTCTTTGGCCAATGTGGTGCTACTAGAATCAGGGACGTGTTTTCCATCTGGAACTTCCTGAGAACTGCCGGTAATAACGCTGGGGGCGGGAAGGCATAGCAGATTCTGAAATGCCAGTTCTGGATCAATGCGTCGACCCCTCGCGCTCCCTCCCCTCTGTTTAGGGAGAAAAAACAAGGGGCTTTCGCGTTGCTTCTCGACGCGAACAGATCTACTTCTGGAGGACCCCATTTCTCTGAAATGAGATTGAAAACCTCCTGGTTGAGGATCCAATCGCCCTCTCTCAGTTTGGTTCGGCTGAGAAAATCTGCTATCACATTCTTTTCTCCTCTCAGGAAGACTGCTGAGAGTGAGAGAGTGTGAGTCTCGGCCCAGTTCAGAATGCCTGATGCTAAGGCCGACAGGACTCCGCTTCTTGTGCCGCCCTGTTTGTTTACATAGGCCACGGCGGACGAGTTGTCCGACCGCACCTGCACATGGTGGCCCTGTAGCTCCTCTTTGAAGAACCTGAGTGCTAGCCCGATTGCCCTCAGCTCCTTCCAATTGGACGACCTTCTTAGTTCGTCGCCCTCCCAGGTGCCCTGTGCTAAAAGGGAACCCAGATGCGCCCCCCAACCCTTGCCGCTTGCGTCTGTGGTTACCACCTGAGAAACTGGGATGAACCACAGACGACCCTGCGACAAGTTTGAGACCCTCCTCCACCATCAGAGGGATCTCTTTACTTGGGGTGGAACCTGTACCAAGGTGTCCAGATCTTTCTGACTGTGATCCCACACCCTTAGGACAAAGGACTGTAAGGGACGAAAGTGCAGACCTGCCCATTGCACTGCTGGGAGGGTAGCGGTTAATAGTCCTAGGACCGACATCAGAATTCTTATGGAGACCTGACTGCTGCACTGGAGAACAGCCACTGCCCTGTCCAGTTTTTGTACTTTTTCTGCTGGAAGAAACACTCTCAGTAGCGTTGAGTCCAACAGATAGCCTAAGTACGTGATGCGCTGAGAAGGAATCAAACTGGATTTCTCCAAGTTCATTAGCCACCCTAGACCTGTAAGAACCCTCTTTGTTAGTTCTAGATCTCTTACTAACTGCAGTGGACATGCTGCAAATAGGAGCAGGTCGTTCAGGTATGCTATCACTGATATACCCTGGAGCCGAAGAAAAGCCATCACCTCCGCCAAGACCTTGGTGAAAATGCGGGGCAAGGAGGATAGCCCGAAAGGCAGCGCCTGAAACTGTAGATGTACCGTTGTTCCACCTACATCTACCGCTAGCCGAAGAAACCTCTGCGAGGCTTCTGTTATAGGAACGTGTAGATACGCGTCCTTTAGGTCCAGAGATACCATAAAGCAGTTGCGGGGCAACAGGGCTCTGACTGTGAAAATTGTTTCCATACGGAATCTCCTGTATGTCACTGACCTGTTCAGGGGCTTTAGATTCAGAATCAGTCTGAATTTCCCTGTGGGTTTCTTCACTACGAAAATGTGTGAATAGAAACCCTCTCCCTCCTCGGCCTTTGGAACTCTGAGAACCACATTTTGATCTACCAGATCTCTTAATGCTTCCAACAGAGCCTCGGCTTTTGCCGTACACCTGGGTAGGTGCGTGACAAGAAATCTCCGTGGAGGAGGATTTGTGAATTCGATATGGTACCCCCTTCTTATAATCCCTAGGATAAAGCGATTGGGGGATATTGCCTCCCACTGTGGGAGGAAGGCCCCCAGTCTTCCCCCCACCCTGTTTGGATAGTCATTGACTTTTACGGGGCTGTTCAGGAGGGCGAAAAATCGCCCCTCCCCTGCCCTTGCCTTTCTGACCCCAAAATTTCTTTTGCCCTTCCGGCTTTGGAGCTTCTTTACGCTTTTGCGGACGAAACCCCTTCTTTGTATGTGCAGGGGTTTTCCGCTTAACCAGGAAGGATTTCTTCCTGTCTGCTGTGCGGTCCAAGACGGTCTCTAACCCTGGGCCAAAGAGAAGGTCTCCCGTTAACGCTATGCCGCACAATTTGACTTTAGAGGCGCTATCGCCCGGCCAAGTTTTTAGCCAGAGGGCTCTCCTGGCCGAATTGGCCAGAGCCGCTGATCTGGCCGACATACGTACTGACTCTGCCGAGGCATCAGCTATGTAGGCGATACCTCGCAGAATCGTAGGGAAAGAAGACAGAATGGTTTCTTTTGCCGTTGCAGCTTCAATATGCTCTTGAATCTTAGAGAGCCAGTGCTCCAGATTGCGAGCCACTACTGTGACAGCCAACTCAGGTTTTAAGTTACCAATTGTTGAATCCCAAGTCTTTTTGAGGAGAGAGTCTATTCTCTTATCCATGACATCCACCAGGGCCCCCATGTCCTCAAATGCCAGGTCTGTGTGTCTGGAAACCTGGGAGAAGGCGGCATCTAACTTGGGATTTTTATTCCAGATAGATGTAGGATCATCCGAGAACGGAAATCTCCTCTTTAAGGATCTAGAAAAAAAGGGTTTCCTTTCGGGATCCTGCCACTCCTTTTAATAGTTTCAACCAGTACCTCATATACTGGAAAAACGTTCCTCCTTTGTTCCCCCAAGCCTTTGTACATTTGGTCATGAAGGGTCAGGGGTTTCCTGTCCTCCTGAATACCGAGGGTTGTATAAATAGCCCCTAAGAGGTCCTCTACCTCTTCCAGGGATAATTTATATCTGGAGGATTTCCTGGACTCCCCGTCCTGGTCCTCCCCCTCAGAACCATCCTGGGAATCGGAGGAGGAACTGTCTGGTTGTCTTTGTTCCACTCCGGAAGGCCCTGGAGCTTCCTCTGCCCTAACTGAAGTTGCAGGTTGGGCAGGAGCAGAGCCCTGAGCCTGAGGCGGGGTTGTATCCTGGGGAGCTGGACTAATGGGAGGCTGAAACCTTTCAAATAAGGCTTTAAATGAAGAAAAGGTGGACGAAAGCTCCTTAACCGAGGCTGCAAGTCCTGACTCCTGTTCAGAGTCCCTCTCCTTAACAAGGGAGTCTATGTACTCCCTACACAAGACCTTTGTCCATGCTTCCCCTAATGTGTCTTTGCAAGAGGCACACCTCTTCTTAGAGCTATGTGTAGACCTAGACTTCTCTGTAGCTTTCTGAAATACATGAAAGAAAAAAACATTTTGTCACTTTTTTTTTTTTTTAAAAAACAAGGATACAACCCTGGGAGTGCACTAGACCCTCCTTAATATGTGGGGATCTGAGCCTCCCTCCCCCTGACCACCCAGGGTGTCTACCCCCCCATGACAGGAACTATACATGGAGGGACAATCCTAGATAAAGAGTACTCTTCCCCAGGGCACTCTTACCTTAGGAAGGCTGGAGGTAGTGTCCGTTGGCTGAGCATCTGCTTCTGACATGACTTTGCAGGTGGTTGCTACTACCAAGTCCTACGCTGCCTGTGCGCGTCCCAGACTCGTCTCCAGCCTGTGCCTGGCTTCCCTATCAGCGCCGCGACCCGGAACCGGAAGCCGCGGGTCAAAGACAAGCATTCGCCCTTCCACCGGAAATGACGTCGCCCGTCGTCCGGCCCGCCTAGCTCCAAAAAGAAAAAAAGAGAGCGGTCTGTATAGTACACAGGAAAGGCGAACGCCCAGCCCTGTGGCCGCGATAGGGAGCCCCCACAGCCTGAAGCCGCGCTCGGCTAGGAAGTGGTGGCAACAGAACGAGGGGCAAGTCCCCCCTCAAGCCCCTATGAAGCCCCTGCTTCCATTATAGGCTCCAAAAAAAATAAAAACAGCCATAGTCACCCTGACTGAGTGGCCAGGTTCCTTGCACAGTGTCTCCCCACCGGAGGAAACACTAATACTGAGGTCTGGCAGGGGGAAGTAAGAATTTATGGGCTGGCGCAGTGTTTCCTAGAGGAAGAGGAGGAGACTATCTCTCATGGTGTCTGTCCTGAAAGACGAAGGGGGAAAATAGAAAATATTTATTAATAGAATTTCCACAGAAAGGCAACATTCACCACACCACAGTAAAAACCATTAACCACTTACGAACCGCCGCACGCCGATGTACGTCCTAACTTTGAAGAGGAACATCGTTATGGCAGCAGCTAGCTGCCATAACCCCGATATCTTCTTCTTCAGCCGGTGGTCCGCTTTCTGATAAGAGTGGTCTCTGCGCCGCAAGATCACTTTTAAATCGGCGGCGGGAGAGGGCCCCTCCACCGCGCTCCGGTGAGCTCCGCCGCTTACTGGAGCCGTTGGCAGCGGCAGAGGCGATCAGATCCTTTCTCCTCTGTGGTATGGAGACGAGTGAGGGGAAGATGGCAGCCACCCGTCTCCATACCATTGCAGGGCGGAAGCAACATCAAATAGCTCTTAAATGGCCATTTTTTTTTTTTGCATTTTAGTGTAAATATGAGATATGAGGTCTTTTTGCCCCCAGAGCTCATATTTAAGAGGACCTGTCATGCTTTTTTTCTATTACAAGGGATGTTTACATTCCTTGTAACAGGAATAAAAGTGACACAATTTTTTTTTTAAAAGAACAGTGTAAAAATAAAAGGTAAAATAAATAAGAAAAAAAAAAAAAATGAGGGGAACCAATCAGTCCTTATTGTGTGGACTACTTGTTGATTAAACAAATGCCTGCAGGCGCTTAATATTAGGCAGCACCAATCCTGAACTTAGGAAGATTATTTAAAAAACAGTGTTAAACGTATGGCTCATTAATATTGCAAATGTAATGGGAGCTAAATAGACTTGTCCAGATTAATAATCCACTGTGCTGCAAGATACTGCAGACTGAAGGCAAGCATCTGCCGTTTCCAGAAAGGTAGGTCATCTAAGTAAGGAGTTATAACAATTCCTTGCAATCATAACAATGCCTATACGCAAAATATGACTTTTGCAAATATCGGAGGTACTTTAAAAAGAACATCTTAGTATTTATAAGCCTCCTGGAAGGCAGAGTCAAGTCCTTGTTGCAAATGCAACAAGTGGATAGGGATATACAAATAGACACATAAAAGATGCCTTTGTCCTGTCAAAGGGCGGATCTTTGCAGGCAAACCAAATAGTTGTTTATAAATGGTAAGGAGGTCAGATGTTTTTAGAAGCTGACATCTAAAGGGCCCAACCTCGAACTTGTTACAGCTATAGCCTTAATAATAAGTAACTGATATCTAAGGCAATGTTTTCAAGTTATTTCACCGAATCTTGGTTTGATTTACTATATCTCCCTGTGGACACATACAAAACTGATCAGGCCATATATTAAGAAGGAAGACTGCTCAAACATACCGTACCATGTGACTGGTTTAGACTCGGAGTTTAGACATTTAGGGCAAAAAATTCTCACTAGATCAGGGGTCTCAAACTGGCGGCCCCCCAGCTGTTGCGCAACTACAAGTCCCATCATGCGTCTGCCTGAGGGAGTCATGCTTGTGAGTGTCAGCCTTGCAATGCCTCATGGGACTTGTAGTTTCGCAACAACTGGAGGGCCGCCAGTTTGAGACCCCTGCACTAGATGGTTTTCCTATCTTTTGTTAGATGATTTTCTTTCTCGAACATCACGGGACACAGAGCCACAGTAATTACTGATGGGTTATATAGGTATCACTGGTGATTGGACACTGGCACACCCTAATCAGGAAGTTCAACCCCCTATATAATCCCTCCCCCTTGCAGGGATACCTCAGTTTTTACGCCAGTGTCTTAGGTGATGGACGTGTAAAGATGTCCTGTGCTGAGCTCCAAAGGGAATATTCTGATATCCTATACTGGGGCAAGCCAGGCGAACCGGATCCATTCAAAGTGTCCTTTTTAGGCCGAATTGGATGGTACCCGGGCCTCGTGTCCGAAGAAACGAGGTTTTACCCGTAATGCTTCTCTTTTTAGAGAGCTGGACCCTGCAGATCAGAAAATGGCTTTAAACTTCCTAATTTCTGGCGAGGTGCTTTACGGTCCCAGAACTGTTGGATCCCCCTATTCATAGGGGGCCCCAGTCTCTGACGGTTTTTTCAAACGGAGCCCACCGTGAGAGGTGAAGATTGGGTCTGTGTAAACATCACCCTGCGGCTGGATAAGGCAAGAGGAGATTCCACAGAATTTTTGAGTTCTAGTGGCTTTTCTCCTTTAAGATAAATGCATGCTATGCCTATTGTGACCACCGGGGGCTGCCAAGAGCACAAACTTTCACATGCTGACTGTCTGTCTCAGTGTTTGTTTTCGCTGCACATGTATCCCAGCATCTCAGGCCGGCTGCAAGGTAAGATGGAAGGGGGGATTTCTCATGGTTGAATGTCCCCCCCCCCAGGCTAGAGAGGGGCCACAGGGGTCTAGAAAGTGGTTATACCACCCGGGCTCTGTGGCCTAATGGCCACCATCTCTGAATATAGCCGTTCAGGCAGATCTTGCTACCAGCCTCTCCCCTTCCCCCCCCCGCTCCCAGCCTTCCTCCAGAAGCATGACAGGAGAGTCGGCCAGCGCGGGAAACGCTCGTTTTTTTTCAAAACTCGAGGGGGTGCTTAGACTCCCACTCAGGCCAGCTGCAGGCTATTAAAGGCACTCTGTACAGGTGCACTCAGCCTTCTGAGAGACACAGAGCTGACAGTCGCATGTAAGGTGGGACACAGGCATTCTCCTAGGCAGCATTTACTGAAGTAACACCAGACTGAGCATTGGGTAGCAAGGCTTTTAGCCAGACTACATCGCTCAGCAGGCAGTGTTCATTTGTATACCTCACACCTTGTTGCTTTGCACTATGGGTAGAAGAGGTTCAAGCACCCCAAGAACCATAGACACTAGGGGATCTCGTTCAGGTTCTGAGGGCCCCTGTCGAGAGCATCCTCCCCCCCTAAAGATGGGCCAGGGACGGCTAGCCAGGGAGAGCCATCGGGGTCAGGGGCTACACCTGCTTCTGGCACTTCAGCCCCTGTATATATTACACAAGAGGTTTTTTCCTCAACCATTAATGGTCTAGAGGAAAGATTAATGGCTGTGATTACGTCTTCACTCAGTGGAAGAAAACGCACTAGGCTTTCCTCTGTTCCCCAAGACCCTCAGGAAGAGCAGCTCTGGGATAAAGGAGATGAATCCCTTTCAGAGGATCGGGATGGGACGGATGATCCCTCTTCGGAGGAATCAGGTGGAGAGGGACCCTCTGCGACTTCCCAAGAGGAGAAAGTCTTAGTGCAGATCCTCACTGGATTGGTCCGCTCCACATTTAAGTTGCCCATACCTGAAACTGCTAAAGAATCCTCTTCTGCTTTGGGGTCACTGAAACCTTTCCAAGCAGCACATGCTTTTCCTGTTCATACTTTACTTGAAAAGCTCATTTATTCTGAGTGGGATCACCCAGACAAACGTTTTTTTCCGCCGAGAAGGTTTTCAACACTTTATCCGATGGAAGAAAGGTTTATTAAAATGTGGGGAATTCTGGCTATTGATGCCTCCATTTCCTCCGTAAAGAATAGCCTGACTTGTCCTGTAGACAATGCTCAGATGCTCAGGGATCCTGTAGATAAAAGGATGGAATCCCTATTAAAGGATGTTTTCTCCTTAGCAGGATCAGTGGCCCAACCTGCAGTAGCAGCGATTGGAGTCTGTCAATACTTAAGAGACCATGTTAAGCAGGTCATCAAAGTATTACCTGAACAGCAGGCCCAGGGGTTTGCTAACCTTCCAGCGGCCTTATGCTTTGTGGTTGATGCCATTAGAGATTCTATTGTGCAAACCTCCCGTCTTTCACTGGGGTTGGTGCATATACGTAGAATCCTATGGTTGAAAAATTGGTCAGCCGAAGCACCGTGTAAGAAGCTACTGGCTGGGTTTCCATTTCGTGGTGCAAGGTTGTTTGGAGAGGACTTGGATAACTATATCAAGAGAATCTCTTGTGGGAAAAGCACTCTCTTACCTGTCAAGAAGAAGAGTAAGCGTCCCTCTTTCAAACGGACTCTTTCCCCAGCGCCGGGGGCTTCAGCCTCCAGGCAGTCTCGACGGCCGCCTCCATCGGGGTCCAGAGACAAGAGTCAACCCCAGGGACAAAAGAAGTCCTGGGGAAAGAAGCCTACTAGGCAAAACACTAAGACCTCTGCATGAGGGGGTGCCCTCGCTCACTCGAGTGGGGGGAAGACTGCGACTGTTCTCAGAGCTCTGGCAGGAGGATTTCCAGGACAGATGGGTAATCTCCACGGTAACCTTAGGGTACAAGCTGGAGTTTCAGGAATTCCCCTCTCCTCGGTTCCTCAGATCAAGTGTCCCCAGAGACCCAGAGAAGAAGCAGTCGCTCCTTCTAGCGTTAGAGCGACTTTTGTCGCAGGAGGTCATTATGATAGCTCCCGCAAAGGACCAGGGATTGGGCTTCTATTCCAACCTTTTTACGGTCCAAAAGCCAAATGGGGATGTCAGGCCCATTCTGGACTTAAGGGATCTGAACCGATTCCTAAGGATTCAATCCTTCCGCATGGAATCAATTCGAACAGTAGTTCCCACCCTGCAGGGAGGAGAATTTCTGGCATCAATAGACATCAGAGATGCATATCTGCATGTGCCCATTTTTCCTGCTCATCAGAAGTTTCTGCGCTTCGAGGTAGGAGGGCGCCATTTCCAGTTTGTGGCTCTGCCTTTCGGGATAGCCACTGCATCTCGAGTGTTCACAAAGATCTTGGCTCCTCCTCTGGCCAGATTAAGGGCTCAGGGTATAGCTGTTATAGCATACCTAGACGACCTGCTCTTGATAGACAGGTCGGTAGCCTCTTTGAATGGAGACTTGAGGACCACAGTCAGGTATCTAGAACACCTGGGTTGGATCCTCAACTTAGAAAAGTCTTTCCTAAAACCAGTAAGAAGACTGGAGTATTTAGGTCTGATTATAGATACAAGCCAGGAGAAAATATTTCTACCCCAGGCAAAGATCGCTGCTTTGAGAGAGCTGATTCTGGCAGTAAGGACCAAGAAGGGTCCCTCAGTCCGCCTTTGTATGAGGCTACTAGGGAAGATGGTGTCTTCTTTCGAAGCAGTTCCCTATGCTCAGTTTCACTCAAGAATGCTGCAACACAGTATTCTGTCGACCTGGAACAAGAAAGTTCAGGCATTAGACTTTCCGATGCACCTGTCGCATGCGGTGCGTCAGAGCCTCAATTGGTGGCTCATACTCGAAGACCTGCAGAAGGGGAAATCCTTTCTGCCGGTTACCTGGACGGTGGTAATAACAGATGCCAGTCTGTCAGGTTGGGGAGCAGTTCTGGAACAGGCTGCGGTCCAAGGGGTATGGTCCAAAACAGAGAGGACCTTACCCATCAACATTCTGGAGATCCGGGCGATACATCTAGCTCTAAAAGCCTGGACTATCAGGCTACAGGGTTGTCCGGTCAGGATCCAGTCCGACAATGCCACAGCAGTGGCTTATGTCAATCATCAGGGAGGCACCCGGAGCCGAGCTGCTCAAAAGGAGGTGAACCAGATCTTAGTCTGGGCAGAGATGCATGTGCCATGCATATCGGCAGTTTTCTTCCCGGGAATAGAGAATTGGCAGGCGGACTATCTAAGTCGCCAGCAGTTACTTCCAGGGGAATGGTCTCTGCATCCCGACGTCCTTTGGGCCATATGCCAAAGATGGGGGGTTCCAGATGTAGATCTCTTTGCATCCCGATTCAACAAAAAGATAGACAGATTTGTGCAAGGACAAAAGACATGCGGGATGGATGCGTTGGTGATTCCATGGCATCGGTTCTCACTGATTTACGCATTCCTGCCTATTCTGCTATTACCACGACTCCTTCGCAGGATCAGGCAGGAAAGGAAGTCGGTACTTCTGGTGGCCCCCGCTTGGCCCAGAAGGACTTGGTATGCAGAAATAGTAAGGATGATGGTAGGTTCCCCGTGGACCCTACCGGTACGCCCAGACCTGTTATCTCAGGGTCCAGCGTTCCATCCTGCCTTACAAACGCTAAAATTGACGGTTTGGCTATTGAGACCCACGTTCTGAAGAGTCGTGGGCTCTCAGGTCCTGTCATATCTACCTTGATTAATGCAAGGAAGCCAGCTTCCAGGATGATTTATCATAGAGTCTGGAAAGCTTATATAACCTGGTGTGAATCCAGAGGTTGGCATCCCAGGAAATATGTCATAGGTAGAATCCTTGATTTTCTACAGATGGGATTAGAGATGAAGCTGGCCTTAAGTACCATCAAGGGCCAGGTCTCTGCTTTATCAGTATTATTTCAGCGGCCACTTGCTTCGCATTCTTTGGTCCGAAACTTTATGCAGGGGGTGATGCGTCTTAACCCCCCGGTTAAAGCGCCCCTAAACCCCTGGGACTTGAACTTGGTCCTGGCTGTGTTACAGAAACAGCCTTTTGAACCAATAAGTCAGATTCCTTTGGTCTTGTTGACAAGGAAATTAATTTTTCTGGTGGCCATCTCTTCTGCTAGAAGAGTATCAGAATTAACAGCTCTTTCTTGTAAGGAGCCTTATTTGATTATACACAGGGATAGAGTGGTACTACGCCCTCATCCTAGTTTGTTACCGAAGGTGGTTTCTGATTTTCATTTAAACCAAGACATTGTTCTACCTTCCTTTTTTCCAGATCCCTGTTCTCCGGAAGAGAGATCTCTACATTCGTTGGATGTAGTAAAAGCAGTTAAGGCCTATCTAGGGGCAACTGCTCAGATCCGCAAGACGGATGTTTTGTTTGTGCTGCCAGAGGGTTCCAATAGAGGACAGGCAACGTCAAAAGCTACCATTTCTAAATGGATTCGACAGTTGATCATTCAAGCTTATGGTTTGAAACAGAAGATTCCTCCGTTTCAGATCAGGGCACATTCCACAAGGGCTATTGGTGCTTCTTGGGCAGTGCATCACCGGGCCTCTATGGCTCAAATCTGCAAGGCCGCAACCTGGTCTTCAGTTCATACATTCACCAGATTCTATCAGGTGGATGTGAGAAGGCATGAGGATATCGCCTTTGGGCGTAGCGTGCTGCAGGCAGCGGTACAGGGTCCTCAGGTCTGATTGCACCCTACTTGGTCGTGGTTCCCCCCCCTCAGGTAGCATTGCTCTGGGACATCCCATCAGTAATTACTGTGGCTCTGTGTCCCGTGATGTTCGAGAAAGAAAATAGGATTTTTTAAAACAGCTTACCTGTAAAATCCTTTTCTTTCGAAGGACATCACGGGACACAGAGGTCCCGCCTCTCTTCTAATACACTATATTGCCTGGCTACAAAAACTGAGGTATCCCTGCAAGGGGGAGGGATTATATAGGGGGTTGAACTTCCTGATAGGGTGTGCCAGTGTCCAATCACCAGTGATACCTATATAACCCATCAGTAATTACTGTGGCTCTGTGTCCCGTGATGTCCTTCAAAAGAAAAGGATTTTACAGGTAAGCTGTTTTAAAAAAATCCTATTTTTTTAAACCGACATTAATGAGAGAGGGGTGGTGGTTGTCTAAGACAACTAACAAATAAGAGCAGGGGCTGATTGGCAACATTTGGCCCAGGAGGCAAGTACAACCCAGAAACTCATGATGCAGCGACTAGGCCCCCCTTCCTGCTCTCGCTCTTCCTTGCCTCCTCCCGACCCCATCCCAGGCCGAAGCTCCGCTCCAGGTACTCTCTGCTCACCAGGTGGGTTTGGCTGGACAGCGCCTGTTGTAAGGACTTCAGGTTCTGGAACTGGCAGGCAGGGAGGTAGGGGGTGGCCTGGGTTGGGGCTGGCTGGGGGAGGAAAGCCACCGGTGGAGCATGGAGCTGGTCTCTGTTTTCTCTAGGCATACACCTTCCTCTTCACCAGGAAGCCTTTAGGCATGTCTGCGTCAGAAGAGGTGCACCTTTTTTACAGGGCATCAGAGCGGCCCTGGGGGCAGTTACCCCCCTGCCCTCTGGCCCAGTTTGCCCCTGAATCAGCATGCTAAGCTGAAAACTTTGTACCCAAAAATCTGTTTCCACCTTGGAAAACAGGATGTGATGAGGCATTTATTACCTGCTGTCTCTCCTTTCTTGGAAACCAATTTGATGATCAGCTGATCGAGAAGGAAAAAGGCTCATCATCCATGACCTCAAAAAAATCCTAATATCTTCCTGCATGATGACGCATGCATCAACTTGTTAGTGTATCTAAATCTGCTAATACCTTTAACACTACCCCAGCCCCCCAGACTGACAATGCCAAGCAATACCTACCACAGCACAATTGCTGTTCTGGAAGATTTAGAGATTTGTCCTTAAAACACGTTTATTACCTATAAAGGTTTTTGAACCGATTCTTGTTAATGAGCAATTATTCTATTTAAACATCAATGCTAAATGCAAACTCACTTCATAGCTTTCTTAGGCTTGTCAAATCGGAAGTCAGAAGGATACAGGTGTGTCCTGACTAAATGGTCTTTACGCTCCCCAGAGGTTTTAAATTTCTCCACACATCCTTCAACCAAACACTGGAACTAGACACACAAAAAAAAAAAAAAAATATCACAATTATTTACTACAAGATAAGCATGATTAATTATGCCTCATAAAATTGCAAAACTGCAACTATTAACTAATAGGTAAGCACATGACATTAATTAAATGGGGCAAATAGCTAACTTGATAGAACATACTCTTCCTTAGTATATGGATGCAAACGAAAAGGGTTAGTGGAAAGTGTAAAAACAAATGTCAGTACGTTTCAACATCAATCAAGCAAAACTAAAATAAATTGTATGCAAATTCATAAGTGCATTTTAATAAAGTGTTTAATACAAAGTGCCAAGTCCATGCATCTCAATCGCACATGTGCAAAAACAACACACAGCAGGCGTTTCTCCCAGGGACCTCCACCATGGATTGTTCAGTCACTTACCAGATCGAGTTGATCTCTTTTGGAAAAGAGATCAATATGCGCTCAGTGTATGTATGCCTCTAAATATCGAATGCTTTAGTCTGTATCAGCCACCAGACCTACAACCACCACTTGGCATGCAAATGGAAGAAAACAGCAAACAATGGACCTAAACTCAAAATGTTTGCTGCGTTATAATGTTAAATGTGTCTAAGTAGCCTAAAAAAATCTACCTTTTGATGTGAGCTTCTCTTTAAAATAGCAGTGCAATTCTATGCCTATAGCTTTTTGGCGATTTACTACAGTGCTGCTTACTGTTCTCCTTGCTGGAGAGAAAGCTGTACAAAAGGAGCCTGCAGTACATTAATTTTTCTGCTTCATCCATTCTGGGGATCTGCATCTCTTCTGCTTCTCTTTGATTTTTACCATGGGACCACCCGTCATTAGAGAGGTGGCATCTCTGACACGAGGATGCAAAGTCTTGTCTCTATGGAAACGGCTGCAGATAAGCTGCAGGGAGACCACAAGCAATAATGACAGTGAATAATCCTTTGCCTTTTTTTGGAACAGCTTTTTGCAGTTTTTACAGCTGATCTTCAGCTTTAGTTGAAACACTTAGTTTGGGCCTAAACAAACAATTTCTCTCACATAAAGGGGTTTGTAAAGGTTCGTTTTTTTTGTTTTTGTTTTTTAAATAACAAACATATCATACTTACGTCCTCTGTGTAAGGGTTTTTGCAGAGTGGCCCCGATCCTCCTCTTCTGGGGTCCCTCAGCGGCTCTCCTGGCTCCTCCTTTTCTAGAGTACCCCCTCGGAGAGCCGCTTTCAATGGGGGCACTCATGCGGGTACACTCCCGAGTCCTGCTGCTGCGTCCACAGACATCAGGTCTCGGCCCTGCCCCCCAGGGCTCCCGTGTCATGGGATTTGATTGACAGCAGTAGGAGCCAATTGCTCCTGCTGCTATCAATCTATCCAATGCGGACCTGAGACAGCGGCTGGAGCTGCTGTGCTCGCCCGTCGCTGGAACGATTGGGTTCAGGTAAGAAAAAGTGGGGGCCTGGGGGGGATGGGGGGTGAGGTTTTTCATCTTAATGCATAGAATTAATTAAGGTGAAAAATCTCAAGGGTTTACAACCCCTTTAACATGTGCGGTCGCTGGGCGTGCTGAATAAGCTGTATGAAAGCTAAGGCTAAATATAGTTTACAGCACTGTGTTCTGGGTGCAAGATGAGACCTTCCTGTCTCACACACAGAGCAAAAATTTATTTTGGTGTGAGCAGCGCTCAGTTATTCACAAGCAGCTTTGCATTCAATCAATAAATTCAAAGCTTCCTTTGATTGGCTGTGTCAGAGAGGCGGGCTGATGTCGTCACAATATCTGACACAGCCAGTCAGAGGAAGCTTTGTATTAATTGCTAGAATGCAAAGCTGCCAATGAATGGCTGAACGCCACTCAGACTAAAGCGATTTTGTTCCAGGTGTAAGACAGGAAGGTCTTGTCTCACACCCGGAACACAGTGCTATATACTGTGTACTGTATGTAGCCTCAGCTGCATACAGATTATACAGAACACCCAGTGGCTGCACATGTTTGTGAGGGAAATAGTTTGTTCTGGGCCAGCTTGGTCCAAACCATTTATATTGAAACTAAAGCTGGTGATCAAATTTAAATTGTCTTCCTTTTGAACATTAGATTTGTCCAGCTGACAATTAATAACCCAGAAAAGAAAATGCTGCTTTAAACTTTGATGTACACATATACAGGGATATAAAGCATAATATACTGGGATGGGCAGATTTTGGTGCAAGTATTTGGATACAGGACATTTGGAGGCAGTGCACTTTGGATTACTTGGGATAAGTTAGGTGTGATAACGCCATTATTGTTGTGATTGTTAGAATAATCTTTTTAGCTAATATAAGGTGGCACTAAACTCAAGAAACTGAATTATATTTTAGACCTCAGTTGGTAGCGATCTGTGCCCCTTCTAATATTAGTGTTGGACAGTACATCAATAAAAATAAACTCAAAATCTCCACAGCTGCAACTTTCCTGTTGAGGGCAACTATGTTCCCTCTACATGGTTCCAATGTATGTGGAAACAAACACCTTCCTCTGCTTGCTCATGACATGAACTACAGTAATACTGGCTGATGCAACCAGCACCGGCACATAATAAGACACAGAAAATGCCCATATTTAAATTCTCTGCCCACACAGCATCTCCTATCTGAATTCAGTGACAGCTGGAACAGGAAGAGAACTGTTCGAGTCATGATTTCTGACTCATGTTTGATGCTGGTTCTCAGCTTGAAGTAAATGAAAGGCAATACATGCACAGTTGATTTGACAGGTGCTGGGCTTTGTGCTTTTAGCGGAGCCATGCACGTGACTGCAATATACGTGCATTGCTTGCACACACAGACAGGAAATTAAGCCAAAAGGAGCCAGGGTCTTGTGGAGATGAAATTTAAAAGAAAAAAAAAAAAAAGAAAAAGAAAGGTATGTGAATTTGTTGGTCTTGTCATGGGTATAATATTGTATGCTGGATTGAGAATTGAGTTTAACAAGGAGCATTTAGTAATATTTTAATGTTAGGTTAGTGTTAAATGTGGGTTAACGTTAGATATTAGGTTTCCGAATTAGGATTTGTTTTTATATTAGCTTAAAAAAAAAATAAAAATAAAATAAAAGTCAGCAGCTACAAATATCGGACACTTACCGGTCCCACAGTCCAGTGATGCGGGCGTACGAAGCCCCGCTCGTCTCCCCCTCCTCTTTGCGGCGCCGGCATTGTAACTGGGTGCCTGGCTGTGGCTTTACAGCCAGGCACTCACTGCGCATGCACGAGCCAAGACTGGCCGGACAATCATCTGGGACCTGACGTGTCCCAGATGATTGCCGAGAGGGAGAGGTGATCTCCCTTCCAGTGCCGCGGTGCGACAGGAGGAAGTGGGAGCTGGGACCCTCTAAAAAGAGGGTCCCGGCTCCCCCACCAAAAAAATGACATGCCAAATGTGGCATGTCAGGGGGTCACCTCCCTTAAAGCGGAAGTTCCATTTTTGGGTGGAACTCCGCTTTAAGGTTTACTTTTAAGAGAACTCACTAGCAATAGGCATTTGTAACAATCTGAAAAACTTTACCCTTAAAGTATATCTGTGGCCAGGCTATGGACATGCAAATGTTTACATCTTCTTAATAATCCATAAATAAGCTTTAAAAAACAAGTCCGCAATGATCTCTAACTTCCTTTTTAAGAATATGTAAATACTTGAATTTTCTTTGCCTAGTCACAGGTGTACTTCATGGGCCAGGGGTTAAAGAGGATCTTCAGCCTTTTTGGAAAAAAATAAATAAAACTTAGCAGCTACAAATACTGTCGCTGCTGAATGTTAATAAAAGGATCCAGCGCCATCTCCACCCGGGGTGGTTCTTCGCTGGTCTTTGGGTCCCCGATGCTGGCATATTTAGTGAGGGAAACCAAGTGCGACTCCTTGTGGCTTTATAAATCAGCTTAACTGTGCATGCACAGGCAGCACTGCGCTGAGTGAATGCTTCAGCAGGCTTCTGGGACGTGTCCTAGAAGGCTGCAGGCAGGGTGCCAAACTTCCTGTGGAATTGCCGAGGCCAGGAGTCTCTAAACTAAACAAAGGACCAGTTTATTGTCCCCCAAACTTGGGGGGGGAGGTGTCTTGGTGTCAGTGCAAGTAAAGGGTGTCCCCTCTTTGGTATTGGGGGGGGGGGGGGAATAGTGTCCCACCTTTCGTGTCGGTGGGAGGAATGGTGCCCTGTTGTCATAGGCAGGAACCATGCCCCACTGTTACCAACAATGGCCCAAGGGCTGGATAAATGACAGCAAAGGGCTGCGGTTTGAAGACCACTGGCCTAGGCAATCTGACCAGGTACCTACCAAAACTAGGTACCCCCCCCCCCCCAAAAAAAAAAGTTAGAGTAGGGGGAGGAGGACATAAACTGAAACTTCTGTTTTAGGGTGAAGTTTTTAAGCTGTTATTGTATATTGGAACTGAAAAATCTGGTGTAAAATGTTTAACCACTTCAGCTCGGGAAGGTTTACCCCCCTTCATGACCAGGCCATTTTTTGTGAAACAGCACTGCGTTACATTAACTGACAATTGCGCCACCGTGTGAAGCTGTCTTTTTTTTCCTCACAAAATAGAGCTTTCTTTTGGTGTTATTTTATCACCTCTATGGTTCTTATTTTTTGCGCTATATACAAAAAAGACCGACAATTTAAAAAAAAATATATATATATTTTTTACATTCTGCTCTAAAACATTCCCAATAAAAAAAAAAAAAAAAAATGTAAAAAAAAAATCTAAATTTCCTTATCAATTTAGGCTGGTATTCTGGTACATACTTTTGGTAAAGAAAAAATCCCAATACATGTATATTGGTTTGCGCAAAAGTTACAGCGTCTACAAACTATGGTATATTTTTATTTGTTACTAGTAATGGCAGCGATCAGCGACTTATAGTGGGACTGAGATATTGCGGTGACGCTTTTTGGGGACCAGTGACCACTATTACAGTGATCAGTGCTAAAAAAAAAAATGTACGGTCACTGTACTAATGACACTGGCACAGAAGAGGTTAACATCAGGGTTGACCAAAGAGTTAAATGAGTTCCTTTGGGAGTGATTGCTAACTGTGGGGGAGGTGCTTTGACTGGGGGAATGTAAAGATCTGTGTTCCTGCTTAGCAGGAACACAAGATCAGCACATGCCCCTCTCACCAAACAGCGGTTTGCCTTGTTTACATAAGCAGATAGGCGGTCTGCCTTTCTCCTGAACGATCAGCGGGTCCCGGCAGACATCACATCCACGGGACCCGCTGATTGGCTCCCGCTGTGCCCAATCACAGCGGGAGTGGGTTGCCAGCGGCGCGCGTGCCGCAGACCTGGAGCACAGAGCAGCCACCCTGCCGCAGTAAATCTACGGTGGGCGGTCACTAAGCGATTATTGTTCATAGTTATAAGCCAGTCGTTTGGCGTTTGTTACTTTTATTGCTGTTCCTGTACCCATAAATGCAGCACCTAATTGATGACACCAAAACGAACTCATGGATTTACATTTTACCGGCAGATGCTGATGCCTGTAGATTTTAGTTGTTATTTTTAATGGGATCATGATGGGTCATAGGAGGGGGGGCCCCAAGCTCTTGAGCACAGTTGCTAGTAAAGATTTGCATAATAGCGCACCACAAGTTCAAGGGTTCCTGTTGGGTTTCACAAAATATATGAATATACAGGCTACACTATAGATCTCCCTTCAAAATATTCTACCTTATTAGACCTTATAAAAGTGACTATAGCATTCTTGCTAACATCTCACCACCAGTTCAATAAGAAGAGTAATGTGGTACTACATGCCATATTGCTTTTCTCTGCCATAATCTCAAACAAGGAATCGTGCCACTCCAAGATGTGAATGTCCAAAAGTCGAGACGATGGGAAGGAGCGTTTACAGGTGGCGCAGACATTTCGATGCAAGGAGTTGTAATGATGCTCATATGATTCTAGAGTGTCAAAGACCTGAGAGCAACCTGCCGTCTGACACTGAAACTCCGACACCCTGAAATGAAGAAAAACACGAAGGTCAGTTTAGGACATACAGTACATCGTATTTGTAAGGCTTATCAGAAACCTAAATCACAAGTTCTGTCTGGGTATAATTTATTGAAGTTTTATTAATAAAGGAGAACAACTGCATCTATTCAAAAAACTAAAACATTGGCCAAGGGCATCTATGAATAATCCTATGAGGAGGAGAACAAACCAATGGCCAATACTGCTATGTAAATTTTAGATTAGTGGTAACAAACCCAACAGCAAAATATTTATTATATTGCAGCTTACCAAATTTTTAGATGTTTTGTCTGCTTTGGTTTTGTTTTTTTAAAGAGGAACTGCAGTCTGCTCACATAATTTGTAATAAAAACATCTTTGCCATTCTGAAGCTTTCCTTCAACCACTTTGCATATAATTTTATATATATACACTGTGATTCTGTACTTGCCAAAAATGCTGCAGAAATCTCCCACCACCGAGTCTGGCTGCAGCGATTTTAACTGTGGGCAGTCGAAGCTGCTGTCTGTTCTGGATTTACACAGAGGCACGCCTCCAGCGCTGCAGCTCTCATTGGTCCTCTTTCGACTTATCCCCCCTCCTTTCCTGGCAATCTCTCTCTCTCGCTAGAGAGAGAGAGAGAGGCATGTAGTCATAAGCCAAGGCTTTTTACCAGACAAGAAACAGGAAGTGTGCTGTATAAGGTGTTTACTGGCAGAAAAAAAATGAATTTTTGACTTGCCGTAAAATCCATTTCTCTGAGTTCATTGACAGACAACGCTTCCTTATTCAGAACCATAGGGTTATACCGCCCCCTACAGGAGTAGGATACTAGGCAGAAAAAAGACTTGGCTAGGCCTTTGGGCAGTCCTAGGTGGTATACACCCCCCTCTCTGCTACAGGCCTTCAGTTTTGTAACAAGCAGTATCAGAAGCATTAAAACTCCATAGAGGGGTGGGTGCTGTGTCTGTCAATGAACTCAGAGAAATAGATTTTACGGCAAGTCAAAAATCCCATTTTCCCTTTCGTTCATTGAGAGACACAGCGCTTCCTTATTCAGAACCATAGGGACGTCCCAAAGCAGTGCCAAACATGAGGGGTGGGGCAGCCAACAAATAACAGGCCAACCAGATAACTGGAGCTCAACAAGAACAACTGGAGACAAACCTGAACAGCAAGAAACCCCCTCAAGAGTGACAGATCCCCTAGACCGCAGCTTGTAGAACCTTGTGACCAAATGAGGCATCCGCAGATGCCAGCACATCCACTTTGTAAAGTTTTGTGAAAGTGTGCGCCGACGACCAGGTGGCCGCCTTGCAAAACTTGCGTCACCGACACCTGATGACGGAAGGCCCAGGAGGCACTCAGCTCCCGAGTAGAGTGCGCCTTCAGCGGGAAGGGAGGAACCTGACCCCTGATAGAATAGGCCTGAGTTACCGTCTGTCTGATCCATCTAGAAATGGTCGCAGAGGAAGCAGACAGCACCTTTTTTGGCCCGTCCATGATCACGAACAGGGAGTTTGACCTTTGAAAGGACTCAGTGGCAGCCAAATACACCCTGATCGCCCGGACCACATCCAGCGCGCGGAAGGCAAATTCCTTTGGATGTTGCGGCCTGGGACACAGGGAAGGCAACACAATGTCCTCATTCAAATGGAAATCAGAAACAACCTTTGGAAACAACGAAGGACGAAGAACCATCTTGTCTTTGTGAATCACCAGGTAGGGCGTATGACATGATAACGCCACCAATTCCAACACCCTGCGAGCAGGGGAATTTCTCAAATATTCTCAAAAGGAGGCTTCTGTAGAACCGAAAGCACCAGATTCAGTTCCCACGGTGGCAAAGGGGATCGCACTGGTGGAGTCACGTCGAACCCCCTGAATGAAGGTACGCACCAGGGAATGCGAAGCCAGTGGACGTTGAAAGAAAACCGCCAAAGCCGACACCTGGCCCTTGATAGTACTCAAGGCCAAATTCTTTTCAACGCCCCCTTGAAGAAAGATCAAAGCCACCAAAAAGGAATATGGGTGAACACCTACTGACTCGCACCATGAAATTTTCCACGTCTGATGATATAGCTTCCTGGAAGTAGACTTCTTAGCTTTGAGTAGGGTCTGAATCACCGACGTAGGTAAGCTTCTATTTTTCAGCACCTGGCTTTCAACAGCCAGGCCGTTAAAGCCAGCAACGGTAAAGCAGGGTGGAAGATTGGCCCTTGGGATAGCAGATCCTCTCTGAGAGGCAGCCGCCAGGGGGCTTCTGCGACCAGAACTGACGAGGCCAGTCCGGGGCCACTAGAATGACCGGAATTTCTTCAGCCTTGATCCTGTGTAACAGCCACGGTAGAAGCTTGAGAGAAGGAAAGGCATAGATCAGACGATACTGGCCCCACTGGGCCACCAGAGCATCCATGGCGTCTGCCAGAGGATCCCGAGATCTGGCCACAAACCGCTGCACCTTTCTGTTGATCCGGGATGCCAACAGATCTACCTCTGGAGTGCCCCAGCGCAGGCATATCTGTTGAAACATGTCCTGATGAAGGGACCACTCCCCTTGGTCCAACACCTGTCGACTGAGGTAATCCGCCTGCCAGTTGTCCACCCCTGGAACGTGGACAGTGGAGATGGCCGGGATGGAACGCTCTGCACACCGGAGAATACAGGCTACTTCCAGGCCCGCTAACACACTCCTTGTTCCTCCCTGGTGGTTGACATAAGCCACCGCCATGGCACTGTCCAACTGGATCTGTACCGGGAGTCCCTGAAGCCGATCCGTCCAATGATCCAGATAGGAGTCTGATCGCCCGGAGTTCCAAGATGTTGATAGGTAGCCTGGATTCCTCCAGCGACCATGAGCAGAACTCAGGCCCAGGACTCCTCCCCACCCGGACAGACTGGCATCGGTGGTGACCACTGTCCAGTACAGAGGGAGAAAGTATTTTCCCTGCTGAAGAACGAAGCCACCAGATCAGGGACCCCTTGGTTTCATGGCTCAGCCGAATCTGATCGTCCAGAGATCCTGGACATTTGTCTCATTTTAAACAGGATCTCTTTTTGCAGGGGTCTTGTACGGAACTGAGCAAACTGGACCGACTCAAAAGTAGATACCATCAGGCCCAGCACATGCATGCAAGTCCGCAGGGAGACCCACCTGCTGGACAGCAGTAAGCGAGTCACCACCTGTAACTTCTGGAGTTTGTCCAGCAGAAGGAACACTCTGAGTCAGACGCAGATAATCCAATTTCTGAGCTGGAATCAGCGCAGACTTCTGGTAGTTTATCAGCCACCCAAAATCTGCCAGAATGTGAATAGCGATCTCCACGTCGCCCCTCAGGGTAGCAGGGGAAACTGCTCGCAGAAGAAGGTCACCCAGAACAGCAATTCCCCGCCGGCGCAGCAAATGCCAGAACCAGGGCCAACACTTTTGTGAAGACCTGAGGAGCGGAGAGACCAAAAGGCCACAAACTGATAATGCTCCTCTCCCACAGCAAAGTGGAGTAATCGCTTGTGTCGTGCACAAATCGGAATGTGCAGGTAGTCATCCTTGATGTGAACCTGCAATAGTGAACATAGTGCGGCTCAGAGATTCTGTCTTCCTGTCAGATGGATCTTTAAAAGCTGGAGAGTCTTCAACCGGAATCATGGTAGGTTTGTTCAATCGAGGAAACCAGGGGATCCACCACGGGTGGAGTCGCCCACTTCTTGAGAAGATTCTCCTTAAAGGGATAACGCACAGCAAATCGCTTTGGGACCGCAAAGGGACATTGTGGACGTTCCCATTCTTTATAGACAAACTTGTCAAAATAGGAGGGAGAAGGAAACACTTGCCGAGCGAGACCGGCATCTCCACCGGATCCTCCATTTTTAAAGTTTCCCGCACAGATGCAATCAGTGCCTCCACCAGCGCCTTCTCGTGCGCAGCCACTGAAGCAGAGGAATCATCCTCGCTGTCCAAAAAATCCAGGAGCACGGCTGCAGACCTCGCAGGGTGGGCCCTGTCCACGGCAGCTAAATCAGATTCAGGATCTGACGAGAGGATGAAGCAGGGGAAGGTGGGGGACGCTTCTTGCTAGTCTTCCGCCCAAGAGCCACCTTCACCCAGGACACAAAGGACTCCAGGACTGCCGTCAGTGTGTCAACGGATGGCTGGGACCCAGAGGGACCTGCAGCCTCTGAGAGGGGGTCAGGTGGGGAAACATGCTTCTGAGACTCCATAGGGGGAAGAAGGGGCCCCACACACCAAGAGTGACCACTGCTATGGGACACCCCCCGCGCTGGTAGTGGCACTGGATCACTAGGACACCCCACAGCCTGCAGCAGAGAAAATAAGGGACCCCACCAGATTCACCACCCCATCAGCGTAGCTCTTGCTGACTCAGATGTAGTCCCGCACACAAGTGGCGTCCGAGGGAGAAGATAACCCATGAGTCACTACCGGGGTAAAAGGAGGAGCTCCCGCCTGCTAAAAACACCATCCTAGGCTAGACAGCAATGGCCGCCGCTGCCTGAGCACAGTATCCAACATATCATGGCCTCCGGACTACATAAACATGGCTGCCGGCCATAGAAAGGCAGCAGGCACTAGGGGAAAAGACAATGGCTATGGCAAAAGGGCAGTCGACCTGCGCTCACGAGGCTACCAAGGACTTAGGAGGAATCCCTGTAGCCCACCAAGAAAGCTATCCGAAGAAGAGGGGGATGCGGGCATCAGACCCCCGGGGGCGCCCAGTGCCTCTCCCCCCCGGTAAGCACAGTACCTGGCAATGAGCACCCCCTGCCAACCAGTACTCTACACTATCCCCCAGGATCAACCACAGCACCACACTACCCCATATGGGGGGGGGGCTACCAGGGTACCTCCAGCGACCATCCACCCCAAGGAGAGAGGGTGCAGGGGACAGAGGGGAACTCGCAAGGCCAACCCAGGGAGGGGCCCGCTTCCGCCACAAACCCACCAAGGGGAGAGGGGGGATATGTACTCACCATACCAGGAACCGGACGGGTACCGCTCCAGACAGAACCTCCTCACCACTGAAGTTTGTCTGTCGGCCATGAGGGATGCTGTAACTCGGACCGAAACCCGGTTGTAAGCAACCTTGCAAGACGTTTAACTCACAGGGCCAGGCCCCGTCCAGTGGGGCTGTATCGCACCCGACCTAGCACGTAGCTGCGGTCTGCACACGCTCACTGGCCAGACTAGGGAGATCACTGGATCAAGTGTCCAGCCCGTCGCACAGACCGGCAGTTGATTGTGGGTCTCACTGGAAAAAAAAATAAAAAAATCCAGGAAAAAAGAAAAAGCAACAAACAAAAAATAAAAATTGCCAGGACTAGAGATCCCAGCAGGGAACTAGGTCCTTATTCCTGACTAGGCAGAAAAAAAACTGAAGGCCTATAGCAGAGAGGGGGGTGTATAGCACCTCAGACTGCCCATAGGCGTAGCCAAGTCTTTTTTCTGCCTAGTGTCCTACTCCTGTAGGGGGCGGTATAACCCTATGGTTCTGAACAAGGAAGCGCTGTCTCTGTTAATGAACGAAAGAGAAAAAATATTTTACTATCCAAAGTTAAACAACAAGGGCAGAAGATTTAATAGACTGAATTAGGGATCGACCAATATAATTTTTTCAGTGCTGATACGATACCGATATTTCGGCCACCTCTCAGGCCGATAGCTGATATTTTCTGCTGATATTCTGTACATTTTTTTTAATCACTGTTATTGCTGTCATAAGAAATGTAAACATCCCTTGTGACAGTAATAGGCAGTGGCAGGTACTCTTTATGGAGGGATCAGGGGTCTATAAGACCCTAAACCCCTCCTCTGCATTTAAAAAGTATTAAAAACGTCAAGACCGGCGTTTTTGAATACTTTCTATTTTGTGTTGTTATTACAATAAAGCCGACCGTCCGCTCCAAAGTACGGGTACAGCTGCATGCATCAACCTAGTAAAACCCCTTGAAGTAATATCAGGTACGTTTGTGACTGATACTTGCAAAAAAGTGAATATCGGCCACCGATAATCGCTCGATCCCTAGACTGAAGGTCCGCTAAGTTATACTCTGCAAAGTTCACCTTCAGTGAGGAGAGCTCTGAGAACTGATTGGAGGGAAGAGACACACCCCCTTCACACAGCACACAGGAACAGAGCTGAGGCTGTCAATCTGCTGGAGCTCCCTCCCCTTGTCACCATTTTTCTCTTGGTGTCAAGAAAACTTGTCAGAAGTGATTCATGCTGATAGCAAAGAAATGAAGCAGCAGACAGAAATGACACTTAGGGGTTTATTTACTAAAACTAGAGAGTGCAAAATTAGTCACATTTCTGTATAGAAAACCAATCAGCTTCTAACCTCAGCTTGTTCAAATAAGCTTTTATAGAAGCGGATTGGTTTCTATGCAGAATTGTGACTAATTTTGCACTATCTAGCTTTAGTAAATAAACCCCTTGGTGCTTTTAATTGAGACAAGTACACATAGAGAGATATGCTATGTTAATATTTCATGTCTGAGGTTTACAGCCACTTTAATATAAATAAGGCAGACATACACTTGGCGTGGCTAACCATTTCATGTAAAAACTCAAGTTGTTCAAGTTGTCTGCTTGCCGTACTGATCCAAAGGCATCATCATTTTGTATTAATCACCATGAAGAAGTATGGAGCTCTGACCTCACCCTTGCTTTCTAATCTGCGTGTTCAATCTGGATAATGAACTCAAAGTAGTGAAGAAGCTAAAGGACAGCTAAGCAACCAGTACAGTATTTTTATAAGTAGGTCAGCAATAGCAGCTTCCATATGTCTTTCGGTATAGGCTTCCTTTAAAGAAAATGAACTTTTGTATTTATTTTATTGGAATAACTTTGAAAGAAAAGGAAAAAGAAAATACAGCAGTATTAAACTTTAAAAGAAAATGTAATATATTGCAGCTTATCATTAGATGTGGTAGCTGCATTCATTTGCCTTTTTAAGCTTTTTCCACCTGATGATCCAGCCAGTAATACCCTTCCTGTCTTAGGCTAGGCTCACACTAATGCGTGGGCTACTGTGCCTACAGAAAACGCAGGGAATAGGTTCCTGCTCCTTTTCCAAAATTGCAGCCACACAGAAACCCAATAGTGCTCTGCGGTTCCCAAAATGCGCTCTGTAGGGGTACCATTAAGAATTAATGGTACCACCCCCCCTCAGAAAGGGCAGAAAGGGTGGGCACTACATATACCTCTGTAGACAATACACCCTTCAATGACCTAACCACCCAATGCCAGATCTACGGCTTCCCATCTCTACTGAGCAATGAATAAAAACATACAAAATAACGATAAGACAGACATATACAAAACATATGGAATACTCTCTGAATAAAAGAACTTTCTACATACTTGGCCTTTTTCTCTACTTCTCCAATTCCCGTCAATACATCTTCCAGGTATAAGTGGCGATAAACATCCCCATCCTATAAAGTAAAGGGAGAATTCAATTCATTACATTTCTAGGAACTTTCAGAGATGAACTTCAAATCAGATCTAAACACAGGAATAAAAATGTAAATATATTGCAGCATAGATGTGGTGGCTGCATTCATTTTCTTGTTTCAAGTTTGTATTCCTTTATTTTCACCTGATGATCCTTCCAATAACACAGTTCCTATCGTGGCAATGCTTACTCGCCATGCTGTATCTATAGAGATGCAGCATTGTCACCCAAGGACAGGAAGTATGTTAGGATTACAGAAGATGAAGTTTGTGAAGGACAAGGACTGTTGAAATAAAGGTTTAGATGCATGTTGAGAAGGGGGGGGGGGGGGGTTCTGTAGTTCAGCAATGGGCACTCAGGCAGGGCTGACAACACTGAGTGTGATTTCTGTACAGCAGGGGGGTGAGGCAACCATAAAAAGAGGTGATCTACTTGAACAACATGGGAGAGGTCAAAGATCACCGGGCATGATGTCACTCAGCGTCACCTCCTCACATCTGATTTAAACCTCTAATTGCCGGACTACCGTGTCACAATCCCCTGCATTGCATGGAAATCATGGGTTTTAAATCTAGTGGTGAGGAGGCAACATATCGCCTCCTAAAACACACTCGGATCGCTTTTCAGAGGAGCAACAGTGCCTGCTGCACTTGTGAATGAGCCCTTAGTTGCATTCGACAGCAGCTCATTCACACATAAAGTTGTGGGGTGGTAAAACCCTGAGGTTGAGTCAGGGAGTCATGGTTTTACTGCCCCAATCACTAACCCCTTTAGCTGCTGAGGCAGCAGCCAAAGGAGTGCACATGCCACAGCAGGCATTAAGCCCCCTATTGCTTTTGGTGGGTGCTACCGCCTGCCAATCGCAACCCATTCAAGTAAATGGGACCACTCTGCAAGTGCCCTGCAACTGCAAGCTTCTGCGGGATCCAAGGGCTTAAAGCAAGTGGTGAGGAAGCAACACAATGCTGCACGCTTTAACCTCTTGTTTGCTGTACTCACTTGCAGAGAGGCCTCATTCACTTGAATGGGTCATGCTTGGCAGGTGCTACACCCACCAACCATGACAGGGCGTATAACTCTTACTGCGACATATATACCCCCCTGGCCACTGCAGCTAAAGGGGGTGCAGTTGGGGCAGGGGTGATAAAAATACATCTTAACTATCGGATTTTACTGCCCCCCAAACTGCAAAATATAAATGATCCCTTACTGTTCTGAGCCCGATATAAGGCGGCTTTCACACTCCGCAGGTGCAGCGCATATGCAACTTTCTTGGATTAGCTATGCTTTGCCATAGACTTCTATTATATCCTGCTGATGTGGTGCATTATCTGAAAGCACACCAAAACGCCTGCATTCAGAAAGTGCATCAAACCCACAGAATGTAATAGAAGTCTATGGCTAAGCTCAGCAAACCTGTAGGAAAGCTGCAGGTACACTACACCCGTGGTGTGGGCAAACCTCAGCACATCGGTGTGAAAGCAGACCTATACTATTATGCCCAGTGTATTGCTTCACATTGACCTGAAGATCTCTTTCCTGCCGCTGGCACCACTCTGGAGACGGTACCCGGGATAAGAGGTGGAGTGCAGTTGGTATTACTCCGCATGGAACAGAAGCGGCATTGGATGATGCTCCTCTTGCTCCCTACTACAGCTCTAACTTTACAAATAGTCCCTCTACATTGCACTTTGCTTGATGCTGTGGAATGGAGGGTCAGCGAGCCCAGACCGAGATCTACCAATCACCTGTCTGCAATATACAGGCTGCTGACCCCCGCTGTACAGCATTGTCAGCCTTATGGCAGACAAGAGTGCACTGGATTTATGGCAGGATCCACTGGGAGTTTTTTTTTTTCCTTATATAATATTAACAGAATAATAATAATGGGTATTTCTGATGTATTGATTGTCCGCCCAGACCTCCCCTGTACAGATCGGCTCCTGTGTGATCATAGAGTGGTGCTCACACCTCGAAGAATCGGTGGTCCCGGGGGAAGTGCACTGTACGGGGGGTGAAGGTGCCCGCCCTCCCGGGACTCTTCTGCACCGGCAGCGGCTCGGGCAGGCTGAGCACAGCCGGGCCAGACAGGACGGCCAGCAGTTCGGGTGGAATCATGTGTCACCGATTTCTCCTACAATCCTTCCATCGGACATACGTCTGTCTGTTCTCGCTTCCACTCTATAGAGCCAGCTATTCCATTGGGGATCGTACGATGGAGGCCGCCATGTTTCTGGAGATTACATCTCGGCGCTTTTCTGTAACACACCGGATGCTCCTCTAGTCACGGCGCGACCCTCCACTAGGGGCGGTGTTTCATCAAATTAAGCGACCTGTCAGAATGTGTAACGGAAGTGACGTTTGGTCGCCGCCATCTTGCTACACCCCGCACTCCTCGACAGTAAGGATACACTGAGAAGGGGAAAGCGGACATCTAGTTACACCCACCGGAGTTTTGCATTTTACATTTATTTTTAACAGTAAAGTAAGCTTATATAGTGAAACATAGTACTTAGAACTCCGTCTGAATGTTTAGATGTTTAATTCTAAAAGCAGCGAACTTCTGTCAGATTACCAAACCTATGAGATCAGCAGGCTTGCCGCTGCTTTTAAAATTCAACATCTAACCAGTCAGACGGAGTTCTAACTACTGTATTTCACTATATAAACTCACTGTACTGTTAAAAATAAGTGTAAAATGCAAAACTCCGGTGGGTGTAACAACATGTCCGCTTTCCCCTTCTCCCTGAATCCTTACTGTGGAGAAGTGCAAGGTGTAGCAAGATGGCGGCGACGGAACGTCACTTCCGTTACACATTCTGACAGGTCGCCGAATCTGACGAAACAACGGGATAGTGCGCTCCATGCCTCGCCCAAAGTTCCGACTTCCGGCATTCGCTGCGTTTCACGACTCCCTGCGGAGCCCCGCGCTCGACACCCGCTGCTTGTTGTCATGGAGACTCCACCCGGTATCCTATGATTCGGTGTCCGGTAATTTGTTCCTGAACGCATCCGGTGTACAGCCCCTCCGGCCAGGGGAAGCCGATGACAGCGCGCCCAGCCATTCCTCTCCAATGACAGGTGAGGCGGGCTTGCTCCCTCCATCCTCCCATTGACATCTCAGTGGTGACAGGCTCATACCATCCCTCAGACCATGTATAGTGAGTGCTGGTGATTGTGGGACAGTTCAGGGGTAATGGAAGTATTCAGCCATAGTCCTGACATTACAATGAGTGCTCTGCAGATCATTGAATGCTCATCAATCACTCATCAGAGAAGCTCCTGTCCTTCTAATGACACATGGGGGATATTGTGGGGTCACTTCACAAAGCGTTCGATCCCTTCGGATGGCCGATCAGTTAATCTATGAAGAGATCCCCGCAGAATCAGAGCGGAGCTCATGTCAGTTCTTTTATCCCTTCTGCCCCGCTCCGGCATCCTCTTTATAAAGTTCTGAACGCCCCGGGGGAAGAATCAGCAATCATGTGGTCGCCGTGATTGGTGGTTTCATCCCAGGAGAGGAGGAGCTTTCTCAGCTAAGAACAACCACCTGGATGCCTGAGCTAAGGGCAGATGGATTCCAGGAAGATGGCCACAGCCAGAAAAGCATTTTCTGTTTTTTCAAAGTGATTTATCAACAAAGTAAAGCATGGGGATATGAATGGGGGAGTTTGCTTTGAATAATAAAAAAAATGAATAAAATAATGTTTTTCAGTTTGTGGTGCTCAGAAACAGTTTAGTTCCACTTTAAACACTTGGCGTCCGTGCTATAGCCAAATGACGGCCACAGCGCGGACCTGAATTTCCGTCATATGACGGCCTCCTCTGTGCACACGCCCCACTGTAGGGAGCGCGCTGTGGTCACCGAGTCACTGAGACTTGGGTGATCACAGATCCGAGTAAGGGGCCGGTCCCGACCCCTTACCATGTGATCAGCTGTCAGCCAATGACAGCTGATCACATGATGTAAACAAAAGCTCGGTAATCGTTTTTTTGTTCTCCTCACGTTGACAGCATGAGGAGGAAAAAAAGCCGATCACTGGCTCATCTGCAAGGGACATCGGTCCTGAAGAGGAAGAGGCAATTATGCCTCATCTGTGCCCACCAGTACCTCCTGCCAGTGCCACCTATCAGTGCCCACCAGAGGTGCCAATCAGTGCCACTAGCAGTGCTGCCTATCAGTGTAACTGATCAGTGCCCATCACTGCCACCTATCAGTGCCCACCAGTGCCGCCTCATCAGCGTACATCAATGAAGGAGAAAAATGACCTGTTTGCAAAATTTTATATCAAAATATATATTAAAAAAAAAAAAATTAATTCAGTCTTTTTAAATTGTTTTTAACAAAAATTAAAAACCGCAGAGGTGATCAAATACCACCAAAAGAAAGCTCTATTTGTGGGAAAAAATGATAATTATTTCATTTGTGTACTGTGTGGCATGACCGCGCAATTGTCATTCAAAGTGCATCAGCGCTGAAAGCTGAAAATTGGTCTGGACAGGAGGGGGGTTTAAGTGCCCAGTAAGCAAGTGGTTAACAAACCCATATTAGGTCTATAGGCAAGCGGATGGAAATGGACGTATACCCGTTTACATCTGATCCATCACATTAGTGTCCAAAAAACTGAAAAGGACGCAAACCTTTTCAAACCTTTTCCGTTTTTTGTTTTTTTTTCCCGACCTAGAATCCCCCTGCCCATAGACTAACGTGAGCTTCCCTTCAGATGTGCCTGAAAACAGCTGTGTGAAAGGGGCTCGAGGAGAAATGTGTTTATTTACAGCCATGTGACTGTCATTTTTAGCTTCTCCCTGCTGGTGGAAATGTAAAGCTCCTCTCCCTATCCCATGCAGTGGTGGGGCTGTGTCCACACTGCATGGGTAACTGCTTGCTTCATTTTGTCTAGGGGAGAGGAGAGAGGAGATCTACTAATCCTGTGATCCTCTCAGCACAAGACCGCTCTGGCACCCCCCCTCCCCCCCTCCCCCCAGAAGTCTTGAATTGTGGACTATTCCTGATGTGATCACTCCCAGAGCAGGCTCCATAGACCAGGAACAGTCCATCACTGGACTGTGGGGGAGTGTTGTTTTCCAGTGGAATGAAGGGTTGGGTAAGTTTAAGTTTTCTCTTCACCCCTAGACAAAACAAGCAGTGCCCGGAGTTGGGCTTTAAAGTGGACCTTTACTTATAAGTGAGAGTACCGCTCATCCTTCTCCTGCCTCTAATACATTTGAAGTGTTATTTCTTTGTTGTGGAGCTGGTATCGTTTTTTGACAGGTACCCACTCGCACTTCCTCAATGATCACCTATGCAAGAATGACATCCACATGGGCTGCAGCTTCCTGGGACATATCACATGTCCCAGGAGGCTGTAGGACGGGTCCCACATCACTGCTGTGCCTCCCTCGTGGCGGTCACATTGATCAAGTGATCAAGAGAATGTTCTTTCAGCAACTGATTGTGAATGGTATGGGGAAACTTCCGATGACAGCTCAGTCCCAGTTCTGGGGGCATGTGATTGAGCACACCTCTAGCAAAAAAACAGCAAAGCTGGCTTTACAGACACATGTGGTAGCACTTCACTGAAGCCAACCACCACATTTCCACACGCACTCACTGGCCTCTTTATTTGGTACACTTATTGAATTGCTTGGTAACACAAATTGCCAATTGGCCAATCACATGGCAGCAACTCAGTGCATTTAGGCATCTAGAAATGGTGAAGACGACTTGCTGAAGTTCAAACCGATCATCAGAATGGGGAAGAAAGGGGATTTAAGTGACTTTTAGCGTGGCATGGTTGTTGGTACCAGACGGCTGGTCTGAGTTTTTTAAAAACTGATGTTCTACTGGGATTTTCACACACAACCATTTCTAGGGATTGGGAATGGTCCAAAAAAAGAGATAATATTCAGTGAACAGCAGTTGTGTGGATGGAAGTGCCTTGTTGATGTCAGAGGAGACTAGGCAGACTGGTTTGAGATGATAGAGAGGCAACAGTAACTTAAATATCCACCAAGGTATGCAGAATACCATCTCTGAACGCACAACACATCGCACCTTGAAGCAGATGGGCTACAGCAGCAGAAGACCACGCTGGGTGCCACTCCTGTCAGCTAAGGAAAGGAAACTAAGGCAACAATTCGCACAAGCTCACCAAATTTGGACAATAGAAGATTGGAAAATATGTTGCCTGGTCTGACAAATCTTCATTTCAGCTGCGACATTCAGATGATATGGTCAGAATTTGGCGTAAACAATATAGAAGCATGGATCCATCCTGCCTTGTATCAACAGTACAGACTGGTGGTGATGTATGTGGGGGATATTTTGTTGGCACACTTTGGGTCCTTTAGTGCCAATTGAGCATTGTTTAAATGCCACGTCATGCTGACCATGTCTATCCCTTTATGACCACAGTGTACTCATCTTCTGATGGCTACTTCCAGCAGGATAATGCACCACGTCACAAAGCTCAGATTATCTGAAACTGGTTTCTTGAACATAACAATGAGTTCACTGTACTCCAATGTCCTCCACAGTCACCAGATCTCATCCAATAGAGCCCCTATGGGATGTGGAGGAACAGGAGATTGGCATTATGAATGTGGATGTGTCATGTCAATATGGACCAAAATATCTGAGGAATGTTTCCAACACCTTGTTGAAATGATACCATGAAGAATTAAGGCAGTTCTGAAGGCAAAAGGGGCCCAACCTGGTACTAGCAAGGTGTACCTAAGAAAGTGTCCTGTGAGTTTAGATGTGAAGTCCAGCTGAGGGGAGGTGTGATGGTGTGATGTGCTACACACAGGTTATCTTGTAGGTAATTGAAAGTCCCTAGTAGAGCCTAAAACAGCCTTGGTGTCCACCACAGAGGTCTTCTCAATCAAGGTGGTGTCCAGGCTGGAGTCATCTATGTGTATATCTATGTGGAATGAGTGCCAAACACACATAAGGGGAGTCCAAATATATGTTTTATTCATTCACAAATGCCAAATGATAACCACGAGAAGCACAAGAATTTCGGGGTTCAAATAATCCCCCTTTATTAGGGCTGCAAACAATAATTTGGTGTCTTTTTCTAGCCCTGATGAAGGGGGATTGTTTGACCCCAAAACATGTTTGCTTCTTGTGCTTCTACTTTTGCTTCTCATGGAATAATAAAATACATATTTTAATCACGTGTTTTTGCCAATCCTTACAGTCCAGATAAACAAATATATTTGTTGGGCTGGCCAGAAGGGGTTAAATCTCATGGGATGCCAAAAATAACTGTTACTTTTTTCAAAATAAGTCGGCTTATCTTGGTGTGAATTGACAGTTATGACAAAAGGAGTTTCAAAATGCTGTTGCCATTGCAGATGTTTTGATGTTTGACTTGTCGTACATTTTCTCCTTAACCATAAGAAATCACCCTTTTTTTTCTATTTATTTTTATGCGTGCTTCTACCGAGCCTGGGCTGGTTATCTGACCATAAGGACTAGCGGGTATTTTGGACTTATGTAGGACGCTCAGACTCCTTACTTAAAAATAGAAAATTACACAACAGCAGTTCAGTTCAGTATAATTCCAGAGCTATATTCATTGCCTTCTAAGGTCGGCCATACACTATACAATCTTCTTTAGATTTACCAAAACTATGTAATAGAAGGACATACCTAAACAATCCATTCAATTAGTATCCAGGCAGGCCCTTGCACTACATTATTGATGGTAGATCTAAAGAAGATATGTACAATAAGATTGTATAGAGCAAGGATATGCAATTAGTGGACTCCAGCAAAACTACCAATCATGCCTCTGCCTCTGGGTGTCATGCTTTTGGCTGTAAGAGTCTTGCTATGCCTCATGGGACTTGTAGTTCTGCAACAACTGGAGGTCCGCTAATTGCATATCCCTGGTATAGAGTATGAGCAACTTTGGACTGAAGCTGAAGGTCTCTATGATGAATATCTCTGATCCTTTCCAGAATTATTCTTATTACACTTTTTTTTTAATTTAAAATCTGAATTCCAGGCAAACTTCTAAATAAAAATTGTAGGAAGCTGATACCAGGTCAGATTCAGGCACTTACTGTACATAGCTTGCATTTAAATATATATTTGGGGAACCATCAATAAATACAGAGGTGCAATAAACTGGAGTTGAGTTCAGCTTTACCTAAAAATAGGAAAGCAGGAAAATAAACAATTAATCATTTTAGAATTAATGAAAATACAGCAGAGTATTTTATTCCTATATTGTGTGGATGAATCATGATAATTCTTGTCTGTTCTAAAGTATGTGCTTTCATTGCTAAACCAGCAGATGTTTCACAATGAGTGAATTCCGAATACATCACGATGTGAATGAGCTAATCAGCCTGCTCCGTGTCCATGGAACTGAGGGAGCGGAGCTTTACATTGACCTTCTGCAGAAGAATCGCACCCCATATGTCACCACAAGCGTGTCTGCCCACAGTGCCAAGGTAATCATATACTGGGTTCATGCCATATTGATTTAACATGGGGAAACCACCTCCCAAAAATATAGAGAGTTCTTCAAAAAACGAAAAAAATAGTCACGTTAAAACATAGCTAAAGGCAAAACATTTTTAACACCTTCCCACCCGGCCTATAGCAGAATGACGGCCGGGGTGGGGGTTCCATTGTTTCTGACTGGAAGTCATATGGCGTCCTTCAGAACAAGCCGCTTATGTGCGGCGATCGGTGGTGCAGTGTGTCGCCCAGACACACCGCATCTTCGATCACGGTAAAGAGCCTATGATATAGGCTCTTTACCACGTGATCAGCTGTGTCCAATCAGTGTAAATAGGAAGTTCCAGTTATCAGCATTCCTCAACTCATGCTGACAGTGCGTGAGTAGAGGAGTGGCTCACCTGACGGGGGTGGTCTGTATTGATAATCAGTGCATTGATTATCAGTGCAGCCCCATCAGCGATGCCCGTCAGTGCCATCTATCGGTGCCCATAAAGGCTGCATATCAGTGCACATCAGTGAAACTAATGGCGTGTACACACGAGTGGACTTTTCGACTGGACTGGTCCGATGGACCGAGTCCGGCGGACAATTTGACCGTGTGTGGGCTTCATCGGACCTTCAGCTGACTTTTTTCGGTTGAAAATCTAACGGACTTTAGATTTGGAACATGCTTCAAATCTTTCCGACGGACTTGAGAACGGTCGAAAAATCCGTTTCGTATGCTAGTCCGACGGACAAAAACCAACACTAGGGCAGCTATTGGCTACTGGCTATGAACTTCCTTATTTTAGTCCGGTCGTACGTCATCACGTACAAATCCATCGGACTTTGATGTGATCATGTGTAGGCAAGTCCGTTCCTTAGAAAGTCCGTCGGAAAGACCGTTGGACCTTTGTTGTCGAAAAGTGTACGTGGCATAAGAAAAACTTTTTTTTTTTCAAAACTTTTTTAATCTGTTCAGCAAAAAATATAAAACTCAGTGGTGATTAAATACCACCAAAAGAAAGCGCTATCTGTCTCAAAAAAAAATTATAAAAATTTTGTTTGGGTACAGCATTGCATGACCGCGCAATTGTCATTCAAAGTTTGACAGCTATGAAAGCTGTGGGCCTGGGCAGGAAGGGGTCATTTGAAGTGGTTAAACATGTGTGCAAAAAAAAGAAAAAGTCCCAGCTTGCAAAAGGGTTAAATAATTTATATCGCCTTCCCCCAGGATTTTTTGGCCTCCAACCTTTGCCTGTCAAGAGGCCTGACATTTGGCCATGATGGGGGTGTTGGAGGATGCTGTAGGTGCCATCTATACCTGATTGCAATTTTTGCCTTCAACTATTTTTCCCCCTGACAGAGTCTTTTTAAAATGGGTGCCTTAAAGTATTAAGCTTGGTATTAACTCTTTTAGGACCCTACTGTGTGGAGATCGATAATGATTATATTGTTTCTTACTTTAATAGCAAGAGTCACAATACAGAAAAAAGTAGGGGATGCCATACCATAGATAATATGCTGGACTTTAGGGCATCATATGGAATCCAAACTCATTGGGTAAATAATTGACCAAATGTAATCATATGACCCTTGAGAAAAGCACAAATGCTTTAGTATTGTAGTTTGAGAGCCCAATCCCAACACATGCAGTGCTTTACATCTGCATCAAAAACTTATTAAAAGTAGGTTATATGGGTTGCAATGGCATAGTTCACACAAGTGCAGTGCGATTCAGTTCCAGAAAAAAAAAGTACAACATGCTTTTTTCCTGCACAGAACTGTACTGGAAAGTGGTAAAAAGCATCAAAAATGCACCAGACCCCAGTACAGTGAAAAAAAAAAAGCATCTGGAAATGCATGAAAAACGTATAGAAAAACATGCATGCAGAAATGCATCTGGAATAGATCTGAAAGACGTTTTTTTTGTGGTGTGACAAGGCGCTAAAATCCTAACTTTTTCACCCTTTTTTATGATCCACCTGGGAATTTTTTAACTTGCATTCTATTTATTAAAACAGTGGTTCTCAACTCCTGTCCTCAGGACCCACTAACAGGCCAGGTTTGCAAGATAACTGAAATACATCACAGGTGATATCATTTGCTGCTGTATTCTAGTCTGCATCTCCCCAAGGTAATACTTAAAGAGGAAGTAAACTCTCTCCTTATGAAGCCGTTTTTTTAAATAAGATAGTATAGCAATGTATTCTAACACATTCCACATTAATAATAACCCCCAATCTTGTGTCTCTTACCATTTTGCAGTGGTTTTAAAAATTCTTCTTCCTGGGAAAAGGCATCTCCATTTTAACTGCTGTCTTCCGAGTCCGTCTAGCAATTTACATCCGCCCTTCCTGCTATTCTGATATATAATCTCGCACATGCTCACTGGGGTTCTTAGCCAAGCCTCACTTTCGTTTTGGGATCACTGTGACAACATGTCCCACTGCAGTGTGCCGTTGTTTTGATAGGATGCCGTGATGTCCCAATGTTTACACCCCCTGTGACATGTAAGGTCACAGGGGGTGTATCAGGAAATGTTTACTGTGACTAATATCGTGGGATCTCAGCATGGTGCCACGAGCGGATATGAAGGATACGGCACACATCATTATGGAGTGACTGCACAGAGAGCGTGCCATTAATCGCGTTAAAGATACGCATGCGCCGGTGACGTCAGCAGAAACAACAATACAGATTACAAGCAAACGGAGCCAGTAAGGTGAAATATCGTGATTTTAACAGTTTGTAGTGAGGATTGCTATGGGCTAAATTTATGGAGGAGGGTTTACAACCACTTTAAAATCTGTTAGTGGGTCCTGAGGACAGGAGTTGAGAACCACTGTATGAAAATAAAAAGCCTTCTGTGTGCAGCAGACCCCCTCAGCCCTCTAATACTTACCTGAGGTCCCTCTGGATCCAGCGATGTTGCAGGAGTGTCTTGGCTGCCCAGGACTCCGCCCGCAATTGGCTCCTGCTGCTGTCAATCAAAGTCAGTTAGTCAATTAGGTGAGAAAGGGGTGGGTCCAGACCACGGCTCAGTATCTGATTGGACACAGGGAGCAATGGCTCGGCTCGGGTGCCCCCATAGCAAGCTGCTTGCTGTGGGGGGACGCAACAGGAGGGAGGGGCCAGGAGCACCAAAGAGGGTCCTGAGAGGAGGATCTGGGCTGCTCTGTGCAAAACCACTGCACAGAACAGGTAAGTATAACATGTTTATTATTTTTAACTAAAAAAACACAAGACTTTACATTCACTTTAAGGTTATGAAAATGTATTAATGCAAATAAAAAAGTACTACATGGAGTACTCAACTTTTTTTTTGTAAGAACATTTTGAAATCCTTCTTTATATTTTGGATTAATACAACATATAATATTTAGGTGAAAATAGCTGAGTTTTCAAGAACACCAGAAGACTTCCTTAAGAAATATGAAGAGTTAAAGTCCAAGAATGCCCGTAATCTGGACCCGTTGGTGTACCTACTTTCCAAGCTCACAGAAGACAAGGAGGTAAGCCAAGACATTATTTTATTGTTCCTTCTTTACATTCCCTTATTGATGTCTGGTGACTGTTGACTCGATTTGATGTTGGAGGCTTCACCGCTGAGCTATGAGACGAGCATCGGGAGTAACCTTGTACCCATCTGCTGTATATGACTCCTGTAATGGGGGTCATGTAAATCTGGTGAGTAGGGTGTGTGCTGGTGTTGGAGGAGAAGACTTTGAGTGACTTGATTGTTGGATCTATGAGATCATATGCACCACTGGAAACCACTGGATGAAAGTTTTGACTTTTCACTTTAACAACATCTTTATTAAGTTTTTTGGACACTGCACTTTATATTTGTCACCCACTGGAAACATTAGGTAGCAATTCTTAGGCTACTTTCACGCGGGGGGGGTGGGCATTAGCGGTAAAGAGCAGCTAATTTTAGCAGCGCTTTTCGTCCGCTAGCGGGGCACTTTTACCCCCCCGCTACCAGCCGAATAAAGGGGTAAAAGCACCCGCAAATTGCTTTTCAGGTGCTTCGGCAATGGTGGCTATTGATTTCAATGGCAGGGGCGGTGGAGGAGCGGTGTATACACTGCTCCCGCACTGCCCGAAAGATGCTGCTTGCAGGACTTTTTCTAACGTCCTGCAAGTGCACCGCTCCAGTGTGAAAGCACTCGAGATTTCACGCTGGGGCTGCAGGGGGGCGTTTTACAGGCGTATTGTTGGCCCTTTAGCTCCTGCAAAACGCCTCAGTGTGAAAGTAGCCTTATGCACTTTTGTGTATTAGCACTTTATAGTTTATTCATGTAATTGTATTATATATTTGCATAACCAATTCACTGGGGACCTTTAGTGGTCATTCATGTTATTGCACTCTTTGTACTTTATTGTTTATGTTGCATTGGTTAATAGGGTGCGCGGTTCACTACCATTTTTTCATTATTTTAATGCTGTTTACACCATTCTGCTTTCCATGTGTGCGTAGTTCCCGTGAATCTTTAGTGGTGTCTAGCTTCTACTTCAAAACACGAGAAGAGGAGGACATTTGCACAATAATATCAACCACAGAGAAAAGATGGTGCAAATAATTTTATTTTCAAACATTCTTTATTTAGACGAGAGTTCCAGCAGAACAAGAAAAAAGCCAAAAGTCACAGTGTATAAAGTAACAGACAAAACAGACACAACTTCAAATAGTAGAGTTGGTTTAGTAAAACTGGAGAGTGCACATTCTGGTGCAGCTGTGAATGGTAGCTAATCAGCTTCTAACTTCAGCTTGTTTGACAAAAACCCCAGGAAGCCAATTGGTTTCTATGCAGAGCTGCACCAGATTTTGTACTCTCCAGTTTTGGTAAATCAACCCCATAGGGTTTACAGTGGGGAGTATAATTATTTGATCCGATGCAGATTTTGTAAGTTTGCCCACTTACAAAGAAATTAAGGGGCTATAATTGTTATCATAGGTGTATTTTAATGATGGAGACAGAATATCAACCAAAAATCCAGAAAAACAAATACATGATACAAATGTTATAAATTGGGTTGCAGTTCAGTGAGTAAAATAAGTATTTGATCCCCTACCAACTAACAATAATTCTGGCTCCCACAGACTGGCTGCAGTATGTGCTCATGTGGTACACAGATTAGTCCTGTCAATTTAAGAAGGTGCTCCTAATGACAACTTGTTATGTGTATAAAAGGCACCTGTCCACAGAATCTTTCTTCCTTTCAAACCTCACCATAATGGGCAAGATCAAAGAGTTGTCAATGGACATCAGGGACAAGATTGTAGACCTGCACAAGGCTGGAATGGGCTACAAGACCACCAGTGAGAAGGAGACAACTGTTGGCGCGATTATTCTCAAATGGGAAAAAAAACAAAATAACCATCAATCGCCCTCGCTCTGAAGCTCCATGCAAGAGTTCGCCTCATTGGGTAAGGATGATCATGAGAAAAGTGAGGGATCAGCCCAGAACTGCACAGGAGGAGCTTGTGAATGATCTACTAAGGCAGTTGGGACCACAGTTACCAAACAAACTATTGGTAACACAATACGCCACCATGGATTGAAATCCTGCAGTGCCCGCAAGGTCCCCTTCCTCAAGAAGGCACATGTACAGGGCTGTCTAAAGTTTGGCAATGAACATCTAAATGATTCAGAGAAGGATTGGGAAAAAGTGCTGTGGTCAAATGAGACCAAAATTGAGCTCTTTGGCATTAAAGGAGTTGTAAAGGCAGAAGGCTTTTTTTTATCTTAATGCATTCTATTATTTACCTGAGGCCCTCTTTCTCCAGCGATGTCCACGAATGTCTAAGCCGTCTGGAAACACTCCTCCTGATTGGCTGAAACACAGCAGCGTTGCCTTTGGCTCCCGCAGCTGTCAATCAAATTCAGTCAGCCAATCAGGGAAGAGAGGGGGCGTGGCCGTGTCGGGGCTCCATGTCTGAATGAACACAGGGAGCTGTGACTCTGCTCCAGTGCCCCCATAGGAAGCTGCTGGCTGAGGGGGCACTCAATAGGAGGGAGGGGCCAGGAGCAGCAAAGAGGGACCCACGAGAAGAGGAGGATCCGGGGCGCTCTATGCAAAACTAACTGCACAGAGCAGGTAAGTTTAACATGTTTGTTATTTATTTTTTAAACGGAACTTTACAATCACTTTAACTCAACTCGCCTTGTTTGGAGGAAGAAAAATTCTGATTATGACCCTAAGAACACCATCCCTACAGTCAAGCATGGAGGTGGAAACATTATGCTTTAGGGCTGTTTCTCTGCTAAAGGTACAGGCCGACTTTGCTGCATTGAGGGGCCATTGGACAGGGCCATGTATTGTAAAATCTTGGATGGGAACCTCTGGCGGAGGCTCTTTACCACGTGATCAGCTGTGTCTAATCACAGCTGATCACAGTGTACACAGGAAAAGACGTCGGCTTTTCCTCTACTCGCACTGACAGATTATTAATTATCAGTTCAGCCCCCCCAGGATGCCCACCCATGACCACCAGGTAAGCCCACTAAAGCCCACCAGGGATGGCAATCATTGCCCATTAGAGATGGCACTCTGTGCCATCAGTGATGCTTGCCAGCACCTCTGATCAGTGCCACCTATCAGTGGCCATCAGTGCTGTATATCGGTTCCACCTATCAGTGCTGCTTATCAGTGGTAAACAACAATTGTCCCAAACAGAAGGGGGACCAAGAGAAAGTGGGGCTCAAAGGAAAGGCAATCTGACTAAATGTATATGTATTCAAACAAGTGTTTATTGTGGTACAAAAATATAATACATGTAGATAAGAGAGCATAAACCGATAGTTACATAGCCCTGATAAAAATTGATCGGTAACATGGAACCGATCAACACAACTGCACAGACAGGGGGGACATAAAACATATAATCAAAAACTAACAAACAAACAAAACGTCCGGACGTCTAGGAAATTGATGTCTGCGCAACCTACTACAATGAGGAGTGTTCAGCTATGCTGAGTGAGGTTGCAAAGCAGACATCAATCCCCCCGGGGGGGTGGCTCAAACCAGGGTTGATGGGGGGGAGGGGAAGAAGGGGGGAAGAGGCGAGGTGAAGAATGAGTGGGAAAAGAGAATGGGGTAGGGCAGAAGAGAGAGTTGGAAGCCGTGGAGTGGGGCGCTGGTGTGAGCCCTGATGTCAGACACCAATCAACATGTAGATGGGGAATATGTGGCCATGGATATATTGAGGTGGAGCTGGAGTAGCAAAAAGTCCAAGGATGTGTATAACAAGATGCTTCAATGAGCGAGATGGTACTCTGGATATGACCAGGTAAGTACTAGTACGGTAAATGGGACAGTGGCTGGCATATTGTATGATGAGCAGAGACATGCAATAAAAGTGGTCAAGTACGTTACCACTTCCGGGTCCTGTATGGGAGTCCACAGATACTGCTGAAGTGTAATGTCACCTGTGCTGTGATCTGCACCACTTGCCACTGCACATGGTACCGGACACTTCCTGCGGGATCTCCGCACTCTAGAGGGCACTCCTCAAGTGGGTGGATGGCCAGCCATCTAGGTGCACCTATTTCCTCCTACACGGTTGTTCCGAACAGCAGGTCGGAACGCTCCCTCGATGAGTGAGCCGGCTAGCCCCAACGGGGGATGACAGCGGGCGTGACTTCCGGACGGAGTGAGGTCAACGCGTTTCACAAAACCAAGATGTGTAGCTTCATCTATGCTGCATATAAGTGCCACCTCATCAGTGCCAAACAGTACTGCCTCATCGGTGCTCGTCAGTGCAGCCTCATCGGTGCCCATCAGTAAAGGAGAAAAATAGGATTTTTATAACAGCTTACAGCTTGGAGTACATCATGGGACACAGAACCTTAAGTAATTACTTAATGGGTTATAGGCCACCTTCAGGTGATGGACACTGGTTATACCCAATTCAGGAAGTTCACTCCCTATATAACCCCTCCTCCCCTTTTCCTTCCAGGAGCACATCAGTTTTTGTAGCAAAGCAATATACTTAAATCCCAAAAAAGAGGGAAGGGACCTCTGTGTCCCATGATGTACTCCAAGAAAAGGATTTTACAGGTAAGCTCTTATAAAAATCCTATTTTCTTTATCGTACATCATGGGACACAGAGCCTTAACCCCTTCCCGCCGACCGTACGCATATGTGCGTACTCGGCTTTCGGGGGTTATACCGGGATGATGCCCGCAGCTGCAGGCATCATCCCTGTACCATTGTTTCGAGCGGGCGATCGGCTACCCGTATATAACAACCGATGCGGCTAAAAGATCCCGCCCCCTCCCGCCGCTCTTACCAGGCCTCCCGTGCGATCGGGAGGCCCGGTGTCCAATCGGCTGCCTCCGGCGGCTGTGGGCGGGCTGGAACGAAGCTGTGGGCGGCTTCGTTCCAGCCTTCTCAATGTAAACGCTGAAGCAACGTCATGACGTCACTTCCCGTTTACTCGGCTGCCAATGGCGCCGAATTTAAAAAAATACACAGTATTCAGAATCGCCGTTTTCTGATCTGAATACTTTGAAGTGCAGAGGAGGGATCGGGGGTCTTTTAGACCCCCGATCCCTCCATAAAGAGTACCTGTCACCACCTATTACTGTCACAAGGGATGTTTACATTCCTTTTGACAGCAATAAAAGTTAAAAAAAAATTTTTTTTTTAAAACACAATTTATAAGTCTAAAAATGAATAAAATAAATAAAAAAAATTTTTTAAAGCGCCCCCGTCCCCGCGAGCTCGCGCAGCGAAGAAAACGCATATGGAAGTCTCGCATATGTAAATGGTGTTCAAATCACACATGTGAGGTATCGCCGCGATCGTCAGAGTGAGAGCAATAATTCTAGTACTAGACCTCCTCTGTAAAGCGTCGCCTATGGAAATTCATAGCTACCATAGTTTGTCGCCATTCCACGAGTGCGTGCAATTATAAAGCGTGACATGTTTGGTATCTATTTACTCGGCGTAACATCATCTTTCACATTATACAAAAAAATTGGGGTAACTTTACTGTTTGGATTTTTTAAAATTCATAGAAGTGTCCCTTTTCCAAAAATTTGCGTTTTAAAACACCGCTGCACAAATACCGTGTGATATAAAATATTGCAACAACCTCCATTTTATTCTCTAGATTCTCTGCTAAAAAAATATATATAATGTTTGGGGGTTCTAAGTAATTTTCTAGCAAAAAATATGGATTTTAACTTGTAAACACCAAATTTCAAAAATAGGCTTAGTCATGAAAGGGTTAAGTAATTACTTAATGGGACGCCCCATAGAAATGCTACTTGAGGGGAGGGAGACACAACCCTGAGGGTACCCCCAGACTTGAGGACCTATACTGCTGCCTGCAGCACACTGCGCCCAAAGGCGATATCCTCATACCTCCTTACATCCAGCTGATAAAATTTTGTGAATATATGCACTGAAGACCCAAGTTGCGGCTTTACAGATCTGAGCCATGGAGGCCTGATGACGCACTGCCCAAGAAGCACTAACTGCCCTGGTAGAGTGCGCCTTAACTTGAAAAGCGGGAATCTTACCCCTGAAATCATAAGTTTGAATTATCACTTGCCGAATCCACTTAGCGACAGTGGATTTCGAAGCTGCCTGTCCTTTCTTAGGACCCTCTGGCAGAATAAATAAGACATCAGTCTTACAAATCTGAGCAGTTGCCTTTAAATAGATCTTCACTGCTCTCACCACATCAAGACAATGTAGTGACCTTTTCTTCCCTGGAACATGGTTTTGGAAAAAATCATGGGTGGACAATATCTTGGTTCAGGTCGAAACCTGAGACCACTTTTGGTAAAAAAAACCTGGACGAGGGCGCAACACCACTCTGTCCTCATGAAAAATCAAATATGGCTCTTTACAAGAAAGAGCAGCCAATTCCGAAACCCTCCTTGCTGAGGATATAGCAACCAAAAATACCAAATTCCTTGTCAGAAGGACTAAGGGAATGTGTTGTATTGGTTCAAATGGCTGTTTTTGAAACACAGACAAAACTAAGTTCAAGTCCCAAGGGTTCAAGGAAGGTTTGACGGGCGGATTAAGCCGCGTTACCCCTTGCATAAAAACCCCGGACTAAAGAATGTGTAGCAAGTGGTCTTTGAAATAAGTACGATAAAGCTGAGACTTGGCCTTTAATAGTACTCAAGGCCAATTTCATTTCTACCCCTAATTGTAAAAAGGCAAGAATTCTGCCTATGGTATATCTCCGAGGGTGCCAACCCTTGGATTCACACCAGGAAACATAAGCCCTCCAGACCCTATAATATATAGTTCTGGAAGCTGGCTTCCTTGCATTAATCAGGGTAGAGATAACTGACCCGGAGAGCCCACGTTTCTTCAGAATGTGGGTTTCAATAGTCAAGCCATTAAAATTAGAGACACTAAGGATGGATGGAATATCAGTCCCTGAGAGAGCAGATCTGGCCGTAGTGGACCCTCCACTGCCATCTTTACGATTTCTGCATACCATGACCTTCTGGGCCATGCTGGTGCCACCAGAATTACCGGCTTTCTTTCCAGCTTGATCCTGCAAAGAAGTCGAGACAGCAACTGAATAGAGGGGAATGCATAGATCAGTGAGAACTGATCCCACGGTGTCACCAACGCATCCGTTCTGCATGCGAATGGATCCCTTGTTCTGGCCACAAAGTTGACTAACTTCATGTTGAACCTGGACGCTAGAAGATCTACGTCCGGAGTCCCCCATCTTTGGCAAACAGCCCGAAATATGTTGGGGTGAAGAGACCATTCCCCTGGGAATAACTGCTGGTGACTCAAGTAGTCCATCTGCCAATTCTCTACTCCCGGAATGAAGACTGCCGATAGGCACAGAACATTCCTTTCTGCCCAAGTTAGAATATGGTTCACCTCTCTCTGCGCTGAGAAACTCTTGGTGCCCCCTTGGTGATTGATATGGGCCACAGCTGTGGCATTGTCGGATTGGATCCTGACAGGACAATCACGTAACCTGAAAGTCTAGGTCTTTAGAGCCAGATGCACTGCCGGGATCTCTAGGATATTGATGGGCAAGGTTCTTTCGATTCTTGACCACTGTCCCTGGACAGTTGTCTTTTCTAGTACTGCTCCCCAGCCTGAAAGGCTGGCATCCGTCGTTACCACTTTCCAGATGACTGGTCTGAAGGATTTTCCTTTCAACAGATTCTGGGTTAGTAACCACCAAGTGAGGCTTTGGGACACTCTTGGGGACAGCCGCATTGGCAAGTCTAAAGCTTGAATTGTTTTGTTCCAAGCAGACAGGATACTGTTTTGCAACATTCTTGAATGAAACTGGGCATAGGGAACTGCTTCGAATGAAGCCACCATGGTTCCTAGCAACCTTAATGCAAAGGCGAATGGAGGGGATCGCCTTTTGACCTGACCATCCACACCAGCTCTCCTTATGGAGTTGATTTTTGCCTGATGCAAGAATACCTTTTCCTGGGCTGTGTCTATGATCAGACCCAGGTACTCCAGCCTTTTTAGCGGTATTAAGGAAGAATTCTTTAGGTTGAAAATCCAACCCAAACTTTCCAGATAATTGGTTGTAGTGTGTACGCTTTGCTCCAAACGAGCCACCGACTGATCTATTAGTAATAGATCGTCTAGGCACGCTACGACTGTTATGCCCTGTGCCCTTAACCTGGCTAGAGGTGGAGCCAGCACTTTTGTGAACACCCGGGGTGCTGTGGCTAGCCCGAAGGGCAGGGCTACAAACTGAAAATGCGGCTGTTCTAACTTGAACCGCAGAAACTTTTGCTATGAGCGGGAAATATAGGGATATGCAGGTATGCATCCCTGATGTTGATCGATGCCAGAAGTTCTCCTAGAAGGATAGAACCTACTGACCTGATTGTCTCCATGTGAAAGGAGCGGATCTTCAGGAACTGATTTAGATTTTTTAGATCTAGAATGGGTCTGACATCTCCATTTGGTTTTGGTACCATAAAAAGATTTGAATAAAACCCCAGACCTTGCTTTTTTTGTGGGGATCTATGATCACCCCTTGAGATATTAATCGGTCTAGTGCCTGAAACAGAGATTGTCTTTTCTCTGGATCTTTGGGAACACTTGACCTCAGGAAGCGAGACGGTGAAAATTCCCGAAATTCTAGCCTGTACCCCAGCGTTACAGTGGAGATGACCCATCTGTCCTGAATTTCCTCTTTCCAGACTTCTGAAAACTGCAGAAGTCTTCCCCCTACCTTGGTGAGGGGGGGTTGCCTCTTCATGATGAGGCTTTAGTATTCTGCTTTGCAGGTTTCCGACCCCAGGACTTCTTTTGAGTCTCTAGAGTCTGACGGCGGAGGCCGTCGCCACTGCCTGGAGGCGGAAGCCCCTGGCACAGGGGAAAGAGCCTGTTTAAATGAAGGGCGTTTTATACTTTCTTTTGACTGGCAAAAGAGTACTTTTCCCACTAGAATTTGTTTGGATATATTTGTCCAAGTCTTCTCCAAATAGTCGCTCCCCATGAAAAGGGAACCCAGTTAGGAGGTTTTTACATGGTGCTTCAGCTGACCAATTTTTTAACCACAGGATTCTAGGCTTATGCACAAGCATAAGCGTAAGGCAGGACGCCTGGTGGATAGAATCTATGGCAAAGCATAATGCTTTTGGTAGTTCAGCCAATTCCCGAGCTTGTTGTGCAGTAGTCTCTCTAAGGGCCTGTTTAAGTTGGTCCTTTAGTGATTGACAGACGCCTATTGCAGCAACTGCAGGCTGAGTAATGGCACCTGCCAAGGAAAAAGTAGATTTTAACAGGGATTCCAACTTTTTATCTGTTGGATCCTTAAGTATTTGTGCATTGTCTACAGGACAAGTTAGGCCTTTATTCACACTGGAAATCGCAGCGTCAACTGCTGGTGCTTTCCATTTTTTGGAGAATTTCTCTTCCCCTTTTTCATTTTTAAAATGTTCCCGCGCTTGTGTGCGGCGTTTTTAGGTCCACAGACCCAATACGAGGGGAGGTTCAGGGGGAGAAAAAACATTTTGCAGATTTCTTTTGCCTTGATAAAAATCTCCCTGCACATGCTGCTGCGACCACACACAGACTGAGCTTTACAGTGAAGACAACAGGGTAAGGTATGTGCATAGACTCCCTCTAGTGGAGAATTAAGGCATGACTAAATTTTTTCCCTAATGGAAGAATACATAGGTGTTTTTAATACCTAAGTTTCTTCCCTTACCTTATCCCCGTCGCAGGATTTGCTGAATTAACAGACAATCCAACCTTCACCCATCACAGCGGGCTGCGTTTAGCAAACTTTCAAGGACCGGGTCCCTAGATATCGGGGTTCCAACACCCTTGGACTTGTAAATCGCCCCACCAGGAAAGCTAGGTAATGTAGCAAGACCAAAGCACTGGATTCCTGGGGTCCAGCCCTACAAAGAGAGGCGTTACAGGCAAAAACCTCGTGCTTCGGATACAAGGCCCCAGGTACCATCCTTTTAGGCCTCAGTGGCACTTTGAATGGATATGGTCTATGGAGGCTATTTAAATCCAGCATGGATCCCTCCTGGACCTCCTCAGAGCACATCTTCATTCGTGACCAACACCTTAGACACTGGCGAAAAAACTGGTGTGCTCCTTGAAGGAGGAGGGGTTATATAGGGAGTGCACTTCCTGGATTGGGTATAACCATTGTCCATCACCTGAAGGTGGCCTATCCCATTAAGTAATTACTTAAGGCTCTGTGTCCCATGATGTACTATAAAGAAACTTTTTTTTTTTTTGTTCACAATTTTCTTTCGTTTTTTATTTCTAGTGCAAAAATAACCCCAGCGGTGATCAAATACTACCAAAAGAAAGCTCTATTTGTGGGGGGGAATTAACATTTTTGTTTGGGTACAGCGTCGCATGATCGCGCAATTGTCATTCAAAATGTGAGAGCGCTGAAAGCTGAAAATTCGTCTGGGCAGGAAGGTGTGTAAGTGCCCTGTATTGAAGTGGTTAAGGTCATGGAGTGGTCTAGCCAGTCTCCAGACCCTAATCTTATAGAAAATCTATGGAGGGGGCCGAAACTTCGAATTGCCAAACAGCCAAGAAACCTTAAGGATTTAGAGAAGCTCTGTAAAGAATAGTGGACCAAAATCCCTCCTGAGATGTGTGCAAACCTGGTAACCAACTACAAGAAACGTCTTACCTCTGTGCTTGCCAACAAGGGTTTCCCCACCAAGTACTAAGTCATGTTTTGCTTGGGCATCAAATACTTATTTTACTTACTGAACTGCCACTCAATTTATAACATTTGTATCATGAGTTTTTTCTGGCTTTTTGGTTGATATTCTGTAAAATACACCTATGATAAAAGTTATAGACATTTTCATTTCTTTGTAAGTGAGCAACTTATAAAATCTGCAGGGGATCAGATAATACATTTTCCCCATGGTATGTCTTGCCAACATAAGGTAGACCACTTAAAAAAAGAACTGTCTCCAGGGTTGCACTGAGTGGGACATTTCATTGAGATGACTTTCAAAAAAAAGTTATGTGTCGTGAGTCTCATTTATGAATGACTAACTTTTCTCTGGATTTGTTCACCACTTTTTTGGAGTTATGGTTTGGTGTGAACAATATTTGGAGTGGATACTTTTACATGTTCTGTTGTATGTCAAAACTTGCCACAATATGTGGTCTATTTTAAATGGTGGTGGTTCAACCTTCCCATTTGCCCTATGCTGCTAATGAGATGTTCTGTACTGGTTTTTGACACACTACTAAGTACAGCACTAGACCTACCCCCATATTTGTAATTTGCTGCACTACTTTGTGGTAATTGATGCTTACAAACTGTTCAGCCTTTTAAGTTGTATGTTAAAATAATGTTAACTCCTCTTATAATATCTGGATTCCAATAGAGGCTTCATGATGCCTCAGATGCGTGACGTATCTGTGGCAGAAATTCTGCCTTTGTGCATTATTAATTTCCAAGAAAGTAACACTTGTCTTCATTATTGTTTTTTTTAAAGACACTTCAGTATCTGCAACAGAATGCTAAAGACAGAGCTGAGCTGACAACCAGTAGTGCAGGTTCTAGCACTGTTCCTATCCCCCCCAGCACATCCAAGATCTCCATGCAGGAGTTGGAGGAACTACGGAGGCAACTGGGGAATGTAACTGCTTCAACCACAAGTGGCCCACAGGTGAAATATTGTGTTTCATATTAGAGGTCGACCGATATATCGGCCGATATTTGGCTTCTTTTACTTAATCGGCATCGGCCGATTGTGCTGATAAAAAAAGCCGATTATAACTTCAGCGGGACTTGCAAATGACTTCTGTAATAGAAGTCAATTGCAAGTTGTCTGAAGTTATCTTCTCTCCCCCTCTGGGCAGCCTGCCAAGTCTGATAAGAAGATACATTTGTATCTCTTCGGGTTCTTTTATCAATAGACTGAACTCCGTGTCTAGAATTTCTCAGTTTAACCATTTAAAGACTTAGGGCTCTTTCACACGGGGGATCCGTATGTCCGTTTTTCATCCTTCCGTTTTCGGATGAAAAACGGACATACATGTATCCCTATGGAGCGTCGGATGTCAGCGGTGACATGTCCGCTGACATCCGACGCCGCTCCGATCCGAAAAGTGTAACGGAGGAAAAACCTACTTTTCCATCCGTTTTCGGATCGGATCGGGTGACGACGGACACTACGGTCCGTCATCATCCGATCCCCCATAGGGGAGAGCGGCGCTCTGACAGGTCCGTAGCTGCACAGCGTGCAGCGATGGACCTGTCATCTTTCTGCTCAGCGGGGATCGGCGGAGCGATCCCCGCTGAGCCAGCGGGTGTTCACGGGGCGGATCATCACTGATCCACCCCGTGTGAAAGAGCCCTAAATCTTTTTTGACATTTGTTGCTTACAAGTAAAAATCCTGTATTTTCTGCTAGAAAATCACTTAGAACCCCCAAACATTATATATATTTTTTTAAGCAGAGACCCTAGGGAATAAAATAGCGGTTGTTGCAATATTTTATGTCACACGGTATTTGCGCAGCGGTCTTTCAAACGCAATTTTTTTTTAAAAAAATACACTAATTAAAAAAAAAAAAAAAAAAATAAGCAGTAAAGTTAGCCCATTTTTTTTCGTCCAAAAGTTTTGATTACCTGTTTTTGTGTATTTAATATTTAAGATATAGTTATTTTTTTTTTTTATCTAAATTATACATACAAGTGAACTGATTGGAGGTTTGTTTTGTTCAATAAATGTTTAAATGTAAAAAAATTTCTGTATCACTTATTACTTAAGGCTATTTACACACTGGAGCGGGCAGGCGTTGACGGTAAAACGCTGTTAGCTTTAGCTGCGCTTTACCGTCATTTTAGCGGCGCTATTCGGCTGCTAGTGGGGCGCTTATAACCCAGCTAGCGGCCGAGGAAGGGGTTAAATGCACTCCTGAAGTGCTGCTGCCGAAACGCTTTGCAGGCGCTTTGGCAGCGGTGCGCATTCATTTCAATGGGCAGGAGTGGTGGAGGAGAGGTATACACCGCTCCAAAGATGCCGCTTGCAGGACTTTCTTTTAACATCCTGCCAGCGCATCGCCTCAGTGTGCAAGCACTCGGGATATCACACTGAGACTGCAGGGGAGCCGTTTTACAGGCACTTTACAGGCTCTATTTTTAGCCCAAAAGCGCCTAAAAAAAAACGTCCCAGTGTGAAAGGGGTCTAACTGTTAGATTTTATGAGATGAAGGGGGAAAAAAAAAAAAATCGGCCTAATATATCGGCCCAAAAAAATCGGCATCACATATCGGCCATCGGCCACCGCGATTTCTAAATATCAGCATCGCCCAGAGAAAAACCCATATCGGTCGACCTCTATTTCATATTTTGTAGTAATGTTCAATGCCACAAATGTTGTCCAATTTAAATGGTGGTGTTTAACTTTTTGTCTTTGCTCCTTTTGTCTGTTCATCAGCCAGTGGAAGTTCTACGGAAACATCTTAGAGACAAGCTGAACAAGAAGAATGTGGGACAGCCAATCCCTGTGTTCCCATCTTGGGTTTACGAGAGGCCAGCACTGATAGGAGACTTTCCTTCTCTCTCCAATATAAGTACAGATGTCACGGTGCCAATAGGTATGTTTGTATGTGTTTCATAATTGCACTTTTGCTGCTCTTGAGAGTTTTTTTCTATATCTTCCATCTCATACTTGGAGAATGCAGTTCAGCAGACATTACTCGTGAAGTTCTATTGAAACCAATATGGAATACCCTGCTAACCAATATGGAAACTCTTGATAGAAGGTGAAAGAGGTAGAGTATAATATGTCTTCGTCCACCAAACATTATTTTGTGTAATGTGTTCTATTCTGGGTTCACAACCTGTTGCCAGTGATTGTGATTATTTCTGAAGTGTGGAAATTGAGAAATCGTCTTCTCTCTTGCAGACGTAGCCCACAAACTCACTGCTTGCTTGTTTTGTTAAAGAATAGTTACCGTTCTCTTTGGCTTCAGCAATATCTCTAAAAAAAATATCTTTCAATGCACAGGGACACTTCCCCTCCCCACTCAAGAGGCAGTTATCGTAGAAGACCTGCTTTACATCCTGATTGGAGTTGATGGGCGATATATTACTGCACAACCACTGGTGGGACGTCAGACACGCTCTTTTTTAGTAGATCCAAACCTGGACATGTCTGTAAGGGAATTGGTGAACAGAATTCTGCCAGTAGCTGCCAGCTATTCCACTGTTACCAGGTACGAAATCATTCTCATACAAGCCAATGCAAAAAATAGTTGGGATTATGTAGGCTTTTTGCTTAGAATTGATAAAATGAAAAGGTTAGTTGCATGCCTAGTAGTACATTAAGGTATGGTAATACTTCTAAAATCAGGTTAAAAATATCCATATTGAATTTTCCTGTGGAGACTGTGCTTGCTTTTTATTTCACTGTCCAGTGTGGCAGCGAAGAGGTGATCTGTAAGTGAAAGGGAAACTGAAAGATCAGTCCCCTCCTTTGCTAGACGAGCTGCCATATGTATTTTATCTGTGTATTTAAATGTTTTCCTGGAGCTCAGCTTCAAACATTATGTTGCTGTATAGAAAATATTTTTTTTTACATTTGTAAAAAATATTAAAGGTCAGCAGCTACAAATACTGTAGCTGCTTACTTTTGATAAACAGACACCCATCAGCCCAGGTATCCAGTGCTGTCATCACCCGGGCACCGGTCTTCGAGTCTCTGGCACCATCTTGACTATGGAAAGCCATCTGTTTCACAGCCAGCTACACACTGCGTATGCACGAGGCATTCTGCGATTTCAGACTGGTCCTGCTGCAGCCTTCTGGGCCCTTTGACGTGTCCCAGGGGGTTGCGGACAGGGAAGGAGGAGGGTAAACACCTGTCAGGAGTACATACCCACTCCCAAAAAAAACTAAACAAAAAAACTCTTAATAATGGTATAGGAGGGTGGCGGAAGAGGATAAGTGTAACTTGCACTTAATGAATGTAATTCACTGAAATTGGCTAATAAATTATTCTGTGGTGAATGAATCATTGGAGCCAAATATTTAATGTGCCAACACAAAGGACAACTGGTGCCTAATATTTTAGGCTTTCTTTGTTATAATGGACATATAATTACATGATTAGATTGAAAAGAGAAACATGTTCAGAAAGGCTCCTGATCACTATTGGGCCTCATTGATGTGGGCGCTGAGGCCCATACACTGTGAATTGTCCACTTGTTTATGCAGCTGGAGCTGTCAGGTGCTGTGTGCAGGCCGACCATATAAGTCTATGGGGATGCAGCTGTTGTATGCACACTGTCTGAGTTCAGAGCCACCCACTGGCACCCGCGTGCCTGTCACATTAGGACGAGTGATTGTGTCTGTACAGCTTCTGCCTCCCCATAGACTTACATAGGCTGCCTGCACACAGCACCTGGCAGCTCCAGCCGCATAAACAAATGGTTAACTTATGGTGCATGGACCCCAGCATCTATGCGAATGAGGCCTTGTGCTGGGCTTATTGATGTCTGAATTCTACATTTATAATTTTTTTTTGTCGACTCTGCATGTGCTAGTAGCTATTGCACCGCTATTACAGTCCACATCTCTGCTACTTCCCACAGATTTATTGAAGAAAAAACTTCTTTTGAATATGGTCAGGTTAACCACGCTCTAAGTGCTGCAATGCGGACGCTAGTGAAGGAATACATGATACTTATTACTCAGCTGGAGCACTTGCAACGCCAGGGCCTGCTCTCCTTGCAAAAACTGTGGTTTTATATCCAGCCTACTCTCAGGACAATGGAGGTATTGGCGTCTCTTGGTAAGTTCTTACAATCGTAAGAACCTCTGTAGCTCTCATTACATAAACAAATAAGAGCTTGCCTTGTCCTTGTAAGCACCTTAAAGTATTTGTAAGCACCTTAAAGTATATGTTGGGTTCACATCGGAAAATGCCATTTGGACATAATAAAGCTCTTCCTTGTTTTAACTTTATCTTTGCTTATGGGCATTATGTACATTTTGGGTTTAATTGGCAAAGAGTTGAGCGAGCATACATAAAAATGGAGCAGATCCTGCTCCTAATTAACAAAAATGCTCAAATTCTCTGTTCTGCTGTGACAAATGCAGCACAAAGAACGGAGAGCTGGAGCTGCATACTCTGATCTGTCTGCCCCTCCACACCTCCTGCTCAGTTCAGAGCACGAGGGAGGAGGAGGAGGTTAACAAATGCTCAGGCTCTGCTTGTATAATGTAATCACTGCACAGGCAGAGAGGGATGTGATCTGTCTACTGACAGCTCACATTCCATATGACAAAGTCATACCTGTTGGGAATAAGACATGCAGGAAAAAAATCTGCATCTGATGCAGAAGATTTTCTTTGCACCATTCTTTGGGTGTTTTATTTCCATAGGCCAATAAAAGTTTCATACCAGGAAATTAACCAAGCTTCATAAGTGAACCAACTGTCATAACTTGCGTGCACCACATTAACTAAGCAGGTAGACCTGTCTCAGGTCTTTCTGAGCTACCTGCATCAGTTCCTATTTAAGAGTGAAATAGAAACTAGCACTGGTGTGCACCTAATTAACAGTGGGAATATGGCAGTTTTCCATATTGAAAACTGCCACAGATTTCTGCCCTTTCCTCAAATAGCTGTTTAGGAAGAGAAATATTTTCATATTGAAAATGGACATGTGCAGGATGTTGCAATAGATTTGAATTTATATGGTCAGCCTAGAGTGCTATCTGAACGAAAATAAATAACCAATAAACCCTTTACATTTTATCATAAACCAATGTGGCTGAACTAGTTAAATAATAATAAAAAGTGAAAATGATATAAAAAAAGGTTAGTTAGAGTATAGTTTTCATTTTTAATAAAAGTACAATAGTCTTGTGGGGGGGGGGGGTGTATTTCAGTTTTGATGTACAGCAATAAAATCTCATTGACTATGAGACAAATGTATTATGAGATTGCATGTTGGTTTTCAACCACCGCCCCCTGCTTCTCAAAATGAGTCTTGCTTCAATAGAAAACATGCCTCTGACCAGTCCTTATTTGCATGCATGTTGTTTTTATTAGTCGCTTTTTTTTGTCAATTTTACCGCCACCTCTGCTTGCAGCCACCTAGGCGATTGATGTCACATTCTTGGCCCTGTAGACTCCTAGTAGATCATCGTCACCAATTTCATGAGTCTTTGGGCATCCTCAGCTTGTGATATGATGTGGTTATAGGAGGAGTTCCCTGTTGTTAAGTTGCCATAACAGGGCAGGAACTTCTGCCAAAGCTGCCATTGCTATGGCAACATATCAGCAACAGTGTGCACCGTGCAGTGCACTTACAGCGCAAGCGCGGGACCTGGATGTGCATGCTGGGTAGCAAGCTGCACAAAATCCAGAAAGGGAACAAGCGGTGGCTTCAGGTGTTCATTGTTGAAGTGGCTGCCACCAGACTTTGCTGTATATTTGACAAGTAAGGAATGAGTTTAAATGTAAAAGAATACCCTAAGTGGTTAAAGCGCTGCTTAACAATACCAAGGATGTTTTTATTGAAAACTGTGGTAGTGGGCTGTAGCTCCTCTACCATAGAAATAACTGTTTTGGATGCTGGGGTCACCTGCTCAACTTGCTGCACATCCTTTGCTGAATAAAAAGTGCACCAGTTGTTTACTTGCTTAATAAACTCCCTGTTAGTTTATATCACCTTTATTGTTTGAATGTGTTTTCTTTTTTCTGCCAGCCACTTCATTGGATAAAGGAGAGTGTCTAGGTGGTGCCACACTCAGTTTGCTGCATGATAGAACCTTTGGTTATACAGGCGATAGCCAGGCCCAGGAGCTATGTCTGTATTTGACTAAGGCAGCCAGCACTCCATACTTTGAAATCTTGGAGAGGTGGATTTATAGAGGAATTATCAATGACCCTTACAGGTAAGAGAAATGTTTACATTTTTTACATTTTTTATGAGACTGTAAATAATAGTGTAGAATTTGATCATGGTCATATTTTACTCTTTAGCATATGTGATTCCCAAAGCAATTGTGTGACTTTTATCAACCACCTAACATTTTATTGTGCTATGATCGTCAAGCTGCCAAAGAAGGAAGATTTAACAGACTGAGATAGGTGGTGTGATAAAAGTTATTACTCCATGATAAGCAAAGTGTCTGAATTAGTGTCACTTATTTAAGGAAGCTGTTCAATGGCAGACTGGGGTAAGAACATGCAGGGCTTAGCAGAAGTAGGCATAAACTGTTCATATGGTCAAAGTTAAGATTGTTAATAAGCAATCCTCAATTAGCACAGTGGGGCATATTTATTAAACACGGAATGTGACTTTTACCAAACATTCACATGAACCAGGAAGATTTATCTGCAGTGAATGTTCGGTCAGTGTCAGATTCACTGCTTTGTAAAAATTCCCCAGTGTCTATTGTGATCCAAATTTAGCTTGTCCAAACACTAGTTATGCTGTATAGGAAGTGTGTTTTAGCTTTGAGTGGCAAGAGATACACTTGAAAATGTATTAGTCACCTATCTCCCTCCAGCCAACTGAAGAGATGGGCTCTGCTTATAGATAATCTGGCAGGGCTAAAGGGCCTTTCTTTTTTTTCTTTCTGTTTTAAAGCAGTAGTAAAGTCCATTTTATGATTTGTACCTACAGGTAAGCCTATAATAAAGCTTACCTGTAGATATGGTGAATATCTCCTAAATTTGTACCATTTATAAGATATTCACATTTGTAGATACTGGTGACGTCACCAGCTCATGCGTACTGCGCTCTGAATGGAGGGCATGCTGGGGTATGCCGTCCATTGAGAGCGCTGTGCTGCAACCAAAGGTGTGAGGTCATTGTGGCCTGGCCATGAAAACGGTCGGAGCCCACGAACCTGGACGGAAAATGGGGTGAAGATGAAAGCAGTGACAGCACGCCGCTGGAGGACTTTGTTTTAAGGTAAGTTTGTTGCAGTGCATACTAGCACATTATGACTTGAACAGCCTGGGGACCCAAATTTTTTTTTTTTGGACTTTACTAACTCTTTAATATTCATGAATGTTTGTAGACAAAACCAGAAATGTCTGCAATCAGTCATATTGTATTCACAATATTTTGCTAATCTTTGTGTTTGACACAGTGAGTTTATGGTAGAGGAGCATGAGCTGCAGAAAGAGAAAATTCAGGAGGATTATAATGACAAGTACTGGGATCAGCGCTATACTATTGTACAACAACAGATCCCGTCCTTCCTGCAGAAGGTGGCAGACAAGATTCTTAGTACGGGTAAGAAGAACAAATACAGGAATGTGGCTAAATCTAAGCATGTTGTTGATTCTTTATTGTGAAACTGTTGCCTGTCACCGCCAGTGATTTGTTGGATTTCATTTTCTGCCCACACTTAAGAAATTGCTTTCTGAATCAACTCTTAGATTGTAATATTTTCTCTGCGGATTTTATCATCCAGGAAAATACCTAAATGTGGTGAGAGAGTGTGGCCATGATGTCACGTGCCCAGATGCCAAGGAGATTGTGTACACGTTGAAAGAACGTGCCTATGTGGAGCAGATTGAAAAGGCCTATAGCTATGCTAGCAAAGTGCTGCTGGACTTCTTAATGGAAGAGAAGGAGCTGGTGGCACATCTCCGGTAGGACAATATATGAAGAATATTCATACTCAAATCAGTTTTTAGATTTCCATCTTTATCTTGTATTTTATTAGCACTTTATATTGGTATGCTGGACCTTTTGAGCTGTTTTTACCTCTGCCAGTAATTTCTACCTATTTGTGGTTCGTTTCTTTAAGAAAAAAAAACCCATATTCCTCCATTTAATAAACACAAACAAGAAGGATGAAGAATCACTAGCAATCTGACTATAACTAATCTCAATATGATGATGTTAACATGGTGAAAATAAAGTTTAACCTATACAAAGAGGAGATAGTTACAAGATGTTTTTTGGACTAATTTCTATATAAAATCATGTTGCAATATAGTTGACAGTTCAGTTGAAGTTCAGTCAGAGAAGCTGACCATACCATAATATATTTCTAATTCATTACATTCTTTTCCTTTCAGGTCCATTAAACATTACTTCCTCATGGACCAAGGAGACTTCTTTGTGCACTTCATGGACCTGACCGAGGAGGAGTTAAGGAAAACTGTGGAAGATATAATACCAACCAGGTTGGAGGCTCTATTGGAGCTGGCTTTACGAATGAGTACTGCCAACACTGACCCTTTCAAAGATGACCTAAAGGTACCAAGAGAGAACACATTTAGTGCTTCATATCAGGTTCTGGCAGTTAATAGTAAGGCAGAAGTTTGGGCTATTATCACACTACATGACTTTAAAATATTTAAAGCCCAACTCCATCCCACATTTTCTTTTGTAGCAAAGTATTGGAAGTTCTGTTTTTGCTCTTTATGACCTCATTAGAGATAGCTACATTTCCTTTTTACACCACAACAAGAAACAAGTGCTGGGGACTGATCGCACAGGAAGGCAAACAAATAAATACATTCAGGTTATAAACTTTGCTATAACAGTGCTCCACTCTACTAAAAAAGTGTTTTTTGTGTGTCCACCGTCACCAGCACAAGTGATGAAGGGAACCTGACAGAGAATCTAATACCCCTCCCCTACACTCACTATCCAAAAAACATGTTAACTGGAATTGGGCTTTAGGGAACCCATACTGTACTTTTCTCACACTCGTGCTGGCCTCTTCTTTCTCCAGTGAGTGAAAGCTGCAATAGAATGGTGAAAAGAAAGTGAATATAAGTGGTTGAGTGCAGAGTAGTGTTTAAGTGAACATGTTGCTTTGCTTGAATGAACAAAGAACAAGTACACTTTAAAGTTGACTATAGGTACACATGCACAAAATTAAATTGTTCCATTAATCAAATTATCTGATGTTGTGTAGCAATGTAACAATGTATGACTCGCATAGCTTGGAGAATTTTGCAAGGCTAAGGCAGGCCATACATTATTAATTTTCTGATTGAATGAAAAAAATAGATCTATTCCCCCATCCACACATTCAAGGTGGATGGAGGAATCCCTCCCAATGGAGCTATTGCATTTTGACAGCGGGCAGAGCTCCATACCGTCAGAATACACCCATCAGCATTGATCAAGCAAAAAAACAGGCTGGTTCTACAAAAGTCGTTTGAGAGATCAATCGGCCTGCCATAGATGCATCCAAATTCGTCCAGTCCCTGCTGAACCAGCTGAAATTCTATTCATTTACAGCAGACTTAAGTGTTTACCTCTGAGAAGAGATCAGCACCTCACCAAGAATACACAACCAAGTGTGTCTATCCAGGGCGTGCCCAGTGACAAAGCACAAGTCTTACCTTTTAACATACTTGTTCAAAACCTCTTGGGTATTGGTAACATAACTTATCCTTCCTACTTAATTGTAATAGAAGTGAAGAATGGCATGTGCTTCTTTCTGTTTTTAGATTGAGCTGATGCCCCATGATCTGATCACCCAGCTTCTTCGTGTCCTTGCAATTGAAACCCGGCAAGAGAAAGCCTTGATTAATGCTGATCCCACTGAGCTGGCACTTAGTGGGCTGGAGGCCTTTTCCTTTGATTACATTGTCAAGTGGCCTCTTTCATTAATAATAAACAGGTAAGATACAACTTTACTACACAAACCAGAAAATGCAGTAAAATATGTCGTCATTCTATATATCCCGCTTGCATTTTTCTATGATGGAAACAAAATTAAATGCTTGTAAAGTTTATTCTCTGTTTTGTATCTTTTTATTTCTTTCATCTTCAGAAAGGCTCTGACACGTTACCAGATGCTTTTTCGCCATTTATTCTACTGCAAACACGTGGAGAGGCTGTTGTGCAATGTTTGGATCAGCAACAAGACAGCTAAGCAGTTTTCCCTGCATTCTGCTAAATGGTAAGACTATAACTGTAGATTAGTGTTAAAGTAGAAATACTGTTGGAAATTTACATAGAAAAAATACCATGGGGTTTATTTACTAAAGAAGAAGAGATTATATTTGCAAAGTAAATGATTTCCCAGATGGCTGAATGTTCACTGAACTGGTTTTAGGTGAAAATTGTATGCTACCCGTCTCAAATAAATACATAGTAAGTTGAGGTTGGAGATCTAAAAGCAGTGACTATAACTTATTCTGTGCACTGTGTTACATGTAATGCTAAAGATTTAAACCATTGTGGTTTAAATCTTTAGCATGGGTGGGTATTCTTCAACAATTTCAACTTTCAGTTTAATCCATGTGTACCCCTGTGTTTTTTTTTTTTTTTTTTTTTTTTTTGTCTGTGTATTGAATAAAAATTAAAATCGGACAATAGCAACAAACGAAAAACAGTATTTGACCTGAAAAATTATGTTTTACTTTATCATGACTAATGAAAAAGTTATTGATAATGTGAATTGAGTCCAAAGTCTCTTCTACCAAAAAGCTACCTGCTAGCAAATTTTCTTTCACAGTTAGTTCTGCTTTCAGACAGTTGGTTTGTGCTGTTGGGTAACAGTTCGAAAAAAGAAGACACTGTACCCTAAAATCATCACATGTGCAAATTTAAGCATCCAAATATAAAATAACTTATTTAGCAGAAATTAATGGTGTACTATTTTGTATAGAGCTGTCTTAACCACTCCTTTATCAGACTGATATAAAAACCAACTGACATATTCATAAAGAGAAGGAACGATATTACTGAAGGAGAAGTTATTGATCCTCATCATCCAATGGATCAGATTCATTTCCATTATGTATAAATCTGCTTTTTACTGACTGGTGTTATTGGCAAGATCATTTACAGCATAAAAAAGAACATGTTTTTCTTTAATCAGTCTTTCCTCAGTGTGTGTCTCTTGTGACCCCTCATATGATTATAGAAACAGTCCATTAAGTGCAGGTCACAGTCTCTGTCTCACTTTTCCTTTTATTAACAAATGCAGACAAAGAAAAGATCACTTAATGGCAAGTCCTTTCTTAGTATTTTAAAAACTAAGGTTTCCTTTTTTATATCTTTTTTTATTACCAGGTTTGCAGGGGCATTTACACTCCGCCAGAGGATGTTAAATTTTGTACAGAATATCCAGTATTATATGATGTTTGAAGTGATGGAGCCAACTTGGCATATTCTTGAGAAAAACCTCAAATCCGTAAGTAACAGTAAGGATTACACCACAATGTGATTTTGACACAATTTGCAGTGCGAATAAGTAGTACGACTTTGATGCGACTTTGGTTGCGTTTTGGATGTGGTTTGCATATAAGGGCAAATCGCATTATAGCTGTGCCTCAGTTATGTGAACAGGCACCATTGGAAGCAACGTTTTCATTGTCATGCAATTCAGTGAAACCTAAGTTGCAACTGAAATCGCATCTGTGTGAACCAGGTCTAAAGAGAAAGGTATACGTTAAACATTTTCTAAAGCCCTTAAAGCACCCATTCGCTTGGGAGTATTGATTATATATTTAACTCTGTAAGGACTTAGGACCTACCTTATGTCCTAAAGTCATTCCCAGCTGTGCACACACACAGGCTTGTAGCTGTCAAGACCTAGTGTCAGTGTTTGACAACCAAGATCCCACTCTGTCTCTCATAGTTGCTGGAGTTGTCTTCACATGCCTGCAGCAGTCTCCAATACTGTCATTTTACAGCTAAACACCAGGTTGACAGGCAAAGCTTAAGCATTTTCTCATAGTGCTGCAACTTACCCAATTCTTCCTGCCTACTGCACATTCCTACTGGCCAGTCATGGAGCGCATTATAGAGATGAGCAAACGGTAGTAATGCGTAAGGCGTAGGGGCTAGCAGCATGCTTAGAAACTACCTAGAAGTGGCTGAGCTTTGTCTGGATAAGTCTCTATAAGCTGCAATTTAAATACTCCCTGGCAGAAATAGGCATTTATGTTTGTTAGTCTGTATTGTATATACAAATTGATCTGCTGCAGGTGGCACTAGCTCTTATGAACCGCTGTTTTTGTATACAGGGGTTTCCCAATGTAGTCTTATCCCAAGAAGAAAATTTGCCTTATGCCCTATGAGTTGGAATAAAGAGTCATGTAGCATTGCTGCAGTGCATTAATAAAATACAATAAAATATATATATATATATATATATATATATATATATATATATATATATATATGTGTGTTTCTTTGTACTTACATTCCATTATCCACAATTCCAGCATTGGGGATGTCAAGTCACTGTAGTAGAAAACTGACGCGTTTGGGGAGACATTGCACTTTGCAGCATGGTGCAGTGCAAGTTAAAAATCTCATGTGCTTTGCACTTTTTATACTGATCTTGTAAACATTTTTTTTGTTTTGTTTTGTTTTATTTTTTATTTTTTGTTAATGCAGCATGTTTACCATGCGTTGTCCCAAATACATAATCTTGTTGTTGTGATAAATGGCAGACTAAAATTTGCAAATATGATCACTTATAAAACTGGAAAGATTTTTTCTTAATTCTTCTTATGTTTGCTTCTAAAATCTATAAAAAATTAAGTAATCCAATTTGTTAATGACTGAATTAGCACTGCTTGCAATTTGCTGAAAACATACTGAAAATTGTATAAAGCAAGTGCTTAAAGTGTAACTCCACTTTTGTTGAGAAAAAAAAACATTCACATTTGGGTGATCTATGTACATTGCAAGGATTATATCAAACTTTGTTGCAGATTCCTACCTTTTGTTATTCTAAAGAAATCCATGTGTGTTTGTCTGTGCCTCTGTTCTGAGTGAGTCTAATGGGAGTGGTTTCATAATTAACTGTTGGGTGTGCAGCTGCAGGGCTCTAATGAGGAAATCTGCTGGGCCTTCATCCTTTTAGACAGGTTCCTATTGAAAATATCTCTCCAAAAATGACATTTTTGTTGCAGGGGATGCCTGAAATCTGACTTGTATCTTAGTGCAGATTTCTGGGAAAATTGGGGAGCCAATCACACAAGCAGGAAATGATTTTTCTGGGGAGTGGTCAGTACACATTCTGTGTACAGAACAGCTCCATGAAGCCATATGATTGCAGTGCATTCTCAGAAAATTACAGAGCTGCAGATTGAAAAGGAAAGGTCATTTTTAATAACATTCAATTACAATATGATGAGTGTCACAATTATATATGCATTATATTATTTTTTCTTTATTTGCAATTTTTTTTCCCCACGAAAGTGGAGTTACCCTTTAAAGTTTGTGTAAGTAAGCGAGGGTGCAAAGTGCTGTCAGTTTTGACTCTGACTGGAACTCTAAAATGACCACTAGGTGGAGTAATAATTTATTGTTAAAGCGGGGTTCCACCCAAATTTTGAACAATATCTGTATGTATTCTCTTCCTTGCCTAGATGCTGACATGCCGTTTAAAAAAATTTAAATCGCCGTAATTACCTTTTATTTTTCTATTCTTCTTTGCACTTCCTGGTTCTCCTCCTGTGGGAGTAGGCGTGTTTCTAGCCTCTCCCAGACTCCTGGGAGCTAGTCTCAGGCTTCCCAGGATGCCACTGAGCATGTGCAGAAATGAGCGGTGAATGCTGGGAGCACAGCATTCACCACATCCAGGAAATAAATGCTTGTGGGCTTCAAATGCCCACAATGAAGATGGAAACTGCCTGCAGTGAATAATATAAGTTATTTACCAAAGAAAAAGGAGCAAAGGGCGGGACTTTAAATGAGGACACACGGGGGCAGGTACAAAAGTCAAGTATAAAACAGGTTTTATTATATTCAAAATTGTCATATATTCACATGATTTCAAATGTACATAGCTACTATTCTTACTCTATGTTTCATCAAAGTATACATTCCAACAAGGACTTATGATTACATTGCATGAACAGTTTAATAGCTAAAATCTTGAGTAGAGGATATATGACACATTAAAGTGTCAAATAGACAGGTTACAAAAAAGAAAACAATGAGTGGAAATGGAACGTTCATATATAATTGTTGGTGAGGTACGCCTATAGGTAGATGAAAGCTCTACGCGTTTCGGGGCTTAATCGCCACTCTTCAGGAGCAAAAACCAAGGGTAACCTGGGGATATGGAAAACAGTCGTATTTAAAGGGAGAAAAATGCTTTGGGAGAAAATAGTGGATAAATGTGGAGTGTATTCCCCACATAGTACACCTAACCCATCAAACTTACATGCATATACTTGCGCACAGGTAACGGGCCCCGCAAGTCAGGTCAGCCAATGATGTCACGCTCCGGAGCTGAGGGGGCCCCCTGGGGCAGCACACCACCAACCCAAGCACCACCCCAGATGGGTCACAGAGAGAAAGCCTGGTGATGATTGGTGAGATGAAGAAAAATATAGAATAGACGGGGCAGTGATCCCCAGAGAAATGGAGAGCCTGTGAAAAATAAGTGACATATATATTAAACTGATAGGCGACGTGTAAAATAAATGATAAGTGGAAACGAAGTGAAGGGAAGGGGAAAAGTGAAGGCAAAGGAGCGTGACATCATTGGCTGACCTGACTTGCGGGGCCCGTTACCTGTGCGCAAGTATATGCATGTAAGTTTGATGGGTTAGGTGTACTATGTGGGGAATACACTCCACATTTATCCACTATTTTCTCCCAAAGCATTTTTCTCCCTTTAAATACGACTGTTTTCCATATCCCCAGGTTACCCTTGGTTTTTGCTCCTGAAGAGTGGCGATTAAGCCCCGAAACGCGTAGAGCTTTCATCTACCTATAGGCGTACCTCACCAACAATTATATATGAACGTTCCATTTCCACTCATTGTTTTCTTTTTTGTAACCTGTCTATTTGACACTTTAATGTGTCATATATCCTCTACTCAAGATTTTAGCTATTAAACTGTTAATGCAATGTAATCATAAGTCCTTGTTGGAATGTATACTTTGATGAAACATAGAGTAAGAATAGTAGCTATGTACATTTGAAATCATGTGAATATATGACAATTTTGAATATAATAAAACCTGTTTTATACTTGACTTTTGTACCTGCCCCCGTGTGTCCTCATTTAAAGTCCCGCCCTTTGCTCCTTTTTCTTTGGTATATATATTGAACCGGGATGGAGGAGGGGAGTTGAACGCCCCCTATCTAACCTCATTTAAAGTCCCAAATTTTCTGTTCTGTTTTTAATTAATTCATAATCAATTAGGGATGGAGGCACACGGTTGGCACTAACAATAATTATCATGTTTTTTTTTTTTTTTTTTTTAATTTTATTTTTATTTTGATTTTTTTCCCCTCAGCCCCCCATTTATCCAGTTGATCCTTTGCAAATTTATCCCCTAATTAATAATTCGATGCCGCATCTTCCCATTGTCTTTGGTCAAGCTATGCATGCTCGTTGGGACGCTGCTGGTGGAGTGGCTTGATGTGTCTGGCCGTCTCTGCCATCGCGCCTTCTTCGCCCCCATTTTCCGTTGGAGCATGACGTTGGGGGCCCCTTTGTGGCGGCGCGTCCCTCCTGGACCTCCCCCGGGCTCGGGTCCCCCACTCTGGTTTTCTCCTGGTCACCTCCTCCCTGGCACTTTCATGCACCTTGGCAATTCATCCCCACTCACTTTGCCGCAGGTAAGGTCTCTCTTTGCCACCCCCAGTACTTCTTTCCTCCCTCACTTTCTACCTCAGCCTCTCCCTTCTCTGTTTGTTTCCACCTTTCCTTTTCCCTTTGCCTTCACTTTTCCCCTTCCCTTCACTTCGTTTCCACTTATCATTTCTTTCTTTCTCGAACATCACGGGACACAGAGCCACAGTAATTACTGATGGGTTATATAGGTATCACTGGTGATTGGACACTGGCACACCCTATCAGGAAGTTCAACCCCCTATATAATCCCTCCCCCTTGCAGGGATACCTCAGTTTTTACGCCAGTGTCTTAGGTGATGGACGTGTAAAGATGTCCTGTGCTGAGCTCCAAAGGGAATATCCTAAGATCCTATACTGGGGCAAGCCAGGCGAACCGGATCCATTCAAAGTGTCTTTTCATGGCCGAATTGAATGGTACCCGGGCCTCGTGTCCGAGGTTTTACCCGTAATGCTTCTCTTTTTAGAGAGCTGGACCCCGCAGATCAGAAAATGGCTTTAAACTTCCTAATTTCTGGCGAGGTGCTTTACGGTCCCAGAACTGTTGGATCCCCCTACTGATGGGGGCCCCAGTCTCTGACGGTTTTTTCAAACGGAGCCCACCGTGAGAGGTGAAGATTGGGTCTGTGTAAACAGCACCCTGCGGCTGGATAAGGTAAGAGGAGATTCCACAGAATTTTTGAGTTCTAGTGGCTTTTCTCCTTTAAGGTAAATGCATGCTATGCCTATTGTGACCACCGGGGGCTGCCAAGAGCACAAACCTACACATGCTGACTGACTGTCTCAGGTGTTCAGTGCTGATTATGTCCCAGCATCTCAAAGCAGGCTGCAAGCAGGTAAGGTGGAAAGGGGGATTTCTCATGTTTGAATGTTCCCCCCAGGCTAGAGAGGGGCCACAGGGGTCTAGAAAGTGGTTATACCACCCAGGCTCTGCGGCCTAATGGCCACCATCTCTGAAGATAGCCGTTCAGGCAGATCTTGTTACCAGTCTCCCTCCTTCCCCCCCCCCCCCCCATCCCCAGCCTTTTCTCCAGAAGCATGACAGGAGAGTCGGCAGTGCGGGAAGCGCTCGTTTTTTTCAAAACTCGGGGGGGGGGGGGGGGGGCGGTAGAGGAGGGGGCGGGATGTCAGCACAGAGTGTTTAGACTCCCACTCAGGCCAGCTGCAGGCTATTAAAGGCACTCTGTACAGGTGCACTCAGCCTTCTGAGAGACACAGAGCTGACGGTCGCATGTAAGGTGGGACACAGGCATTCTCCTAGGCAGCATTTACTGAAGTAACACCAGACTGAGCATTGGGTAGCAAGGCTTTTAGCCAGACTACATCGCTCAGCGGGCAGTGTTCATTTGTATACCTCACACCTTGTTGCTTTGCACTATGGGTAGAAGAGGTTCAAGCACCCCAGGAACCAGAGACACTAGGGTATCTCGTTCAGGTTCTGAGGGCCCCCTGTCAGCAGCATCCTCCCCCCCCTAAAGATGGGCCAGGGACGGCTAGCCAGGGAGAGCCATCGGGGTCAGGGGCTACCCCTGCTTCTGGCACTTCAGCCCCTGTATATATTACACAAGAGGTTTTTTCCTCAACCATTAATGGTCTAGAGGAAAGATTAATGGCCGTGATTACGTCTTCACTCAGTGGAAGAAAACGCACTAGGCTTTCCTCTGTTCCCCAAGACCCTCAGACAGAGGAGCTCTGGGATAAAGGAGATGAATCCCTTTCAGAGGATCGGGATGGGATGGATGATTCCTCTTCGGAGGATTCAGGTGGAGAGGGACCCTCTGCGACTTCCCAAAAGGAGAAAGTCTTAGTGCAGATCCTCACTGGATTGGTCCGCTCCACATTTAAGTTGCCCATACCTGAAACTGCTAAAGAATCCTCCTCTGCTTTGGGGTCACTGAAACCTTTCCAAGCAGCACATGCTTTTCCTGTTCATACTTTACTTGAAAAGCTTATTTATTCTGAGTGGGATCACCCAGACAAACGTTTTTTTCTGCCGAGAAAGTTTTTAACACTTTATCCGATGGAAGAAAAGTTTATTAAAATGTGGGGAATACCGGCTATTGATGCCGCCATTTCCTCCGTAAATAATAGCCTGACTTGTCCTGTAGACAATGCTCAGATGCTCAGGGATCCTGTAGATAAAAGGATGGAATCCCTATTGAAGGATGTTTTCTCCTTAGCAGGATCAGTGGCCCAACCTGCAGTAGCAGCGATTGGAGTCTGTCAATACTTAAGAGACCATGTTAAGCAGGTCATCAAAGTATTACCTGAACAGCAGGCCCAGGGGTTTGCGAACCTTCCAGCGGCCTTATGCTTTGTGGTTGACGCCATTAGAGATTCTATCGTGCAAACCTCCCGTCTTTCACTGGGGTTGGTGCATATACGTAGAATCCTATGGTTGAAAAATTGGTCAGCCGAAGCACCATGTAAGAAGCTACTGGCTGGGTTTCCATTTCGCGGTGCAAGGTTGTTTGGAGAGGACTTGGATAACTATATCAAGAGAATCTCTTGTGGGAAAAGCACTCTCTTACCTGTCAAGAAGAAGAGTAAGCGTCCCTCTTTCAAACGGACTCTTTCCCCAGCGCCGGGGGCTTCAGCCTCCAGGCAGTCTCGACGGCCGCCTCCATCGGGGTCCAGAGACAAGAGTCAACCCCAGGGACAAAAGAAGTCCTGGGGAAAGAAGCCTACTAGGCAAAACACTAAGACCTCTGCATGAGGGGGCGCCCCCGCTCACTCGAGTGGGGGGAAGACTGCGACAGTTCTCAGAGCTCTGGCACGAGGACTTCCAGGACAGATGGGTAGTCTCCACGGTAACCTTAGGGTACAAGCTGGAGTTTCAGGAATTCCCTTCTCCTCAGTTCCTCAGATCAAATGTTCCCAGAGACCCAGAGAAGAAGCAGTCGCTCCTTCTAGCGTTAGAGCGACTTTTGTCGCAGGAGGTCATTATGATAGCTCCCGCAAAGGACCAGGGATTGGGCTTCTATTCCAAGCTTTTTACGGTCCAAAAGCCAAATGGGGATGTCAGGCCCATTTTGGACTTAAGGGATCTGAACCGATTCCTAAGGATTCAATCCTTCCGCATGGAATCAATTCGAACAGTAGTTCCCATCCTGCAGGGAGGAGAATTTCTGGCATCAATAGACATCAGAGATGCATATCTGCATGTGCCCATTTTTCCTGCTCATCAGAAGTTTCTGCGCTTCGAGGTAGGAGGGTGCCATTTCCAGTTTATGGCTCTGCCTTTTGGGATAGCCACTGCACCTCGAGTGTTCACAAAGATCTTGGCTCCTCCTCTGGCCAGATTAAGGGCTCAGGGTATAGCTGTCATAGCATACCTAGACGACCTGCTCTTGATAGACCGGTCGGTAGCCTCTTTGAATGGAAACTTGAGGACCACGGTCAGGTATCTAGAACACCTGGGTTGGATCCTCAACTTAGAAAAGTCTTTCCTAAAACCAGTAAGAAGACTGGAGTATTTAGGTCTGATTATAGATACAAGCCAGGAGAAAATATTTCTACCCCAGGCAAAGATCACTGCTTTGAGAGAGCTGATTCTGACAGTAAGGACCAAGAAGAGTCCCACAGTCCACCTTTGTATGAGGCTACTAGGGAAGATGGTGTCTTCATTCGAAGCAGTTCCCTATGCTCAGTTTCACTCAAGAATGCTGCAACACAGTATTCTGTCGACCTGGAACAAGAAGGTTCAGGCATTAGACTTTCCGATGCACCTGTCGCATGCGGTGCGTCAGAGCCTCAATTGGTGGCTCATACCCGAAAACCTGCAGAAGGGGAAATCCTTTCTACCGGTTACCTGGACGGTGGTAATAACAGATGCCAGTCTGTCAGGTTGGGGAGCAGTTCTGGAACAGGCTGCGGTCCAAGGGGTATGGTCCAAGACAGAGAGGACCTTACCCATCAACATTCTGGAGATCCGGGTGATACATCTAGCTCTAAAAGCCTGGACTATCAGGCTACAGGGTTGTCCGGTCAGGATCCAGTCCGACAATGCCACAGCAGTGGCTTATGTCAATCATCAGGGAGGCACCCGGAGCCGAGCTGCTCAAAAAGAGGTGAACCAGATCTTAGTCTGGGCAGAGATGCATGTGCCATGCATATCGGCAGTTTTCATCCCGGGAATAGAAAATTGGCAGGCGGACTATCTAAGTCGCCAGCAGTTACTTCCAGGGGAATGGCCTCTGCATCCCGACGTCTTTTGGGCCATATGCCAAAGATGGGGGGTTCCAGATGTAGATCTCTTTGCATCCCGATTCAACAAAAAGATAGACAGATTTGTGGCAAGGACAAAAGATCCTCTTGCATGCGGGACGGATGCGTTGGTGATTCCGTGGCATCGGTTCTCACTGATTTACGCATTCCCGCCTATTCTGCTACTACCACGACTCCTTCGCAGGATCAGGCAGGAAAGGAAGTCGGTACTTCTGGTGGCCCCCGCTTGGCCCAGAAGGACTTGGTATGCAGAAATAGTAAGGATGACGGTAGGTTCCCCGGGGACACTACCGGAACGCCCAGACCTGTTATCTCAAGGTCCAGTGTTCCATCCTGCCTTACAAACGCTAAATTTGACGGTTTGGCTATTGAGACCCACGTTCTGAAGAGTCGTGGGCTCTCAGGTCCTGTCATATCTACCTTGATTAATGCAAGGAAGCCAGCTTCCAGGATGATTTATCATAGAGTCTGGAAGGCTTATATAACCTGGTGTGAATCCAGAGGTTAGCATCCCAGGAAATATGTCATAGGTAGAATCCTTGATTTTCTACAGATGGGATTAGAGATGAAGCTGGCCTTGAGTACCATCAAGGGCCAGGTCTCTGCTTTATCAGTATTATTTCAGCGGCCACTTGCTTTGCATTCTTTGGTCCGAAACTTTATGCAGGGGGTGATGCGTCTTAATCCTCCGGTTAAAGCGCCCCTAAACCCCTGGGACTTGAATTTGGTCCTGGCTGTGTTACAGAAACGGCCTTTTGAACCAAAAAGTCAGATTCCTTTGGTCTTGTTGACAAGGAAATTAATTTTTCTGGTGGCCATCTCTTCTGCTAGAAGAGTATCAGAATTAGCAGCTCTTTCCTGTAAGGAGCCTTATTTGATTATACACAAGGATAGAGTGGTACTACGCCCTCATCCTAGTTTTTTACCGAAGGTGGTTTCTGATTTTCATTTAAACCAAGACATTGTTCTACCTTCCTTTTTTCCAGATCCCTGTTCTCCGGAAGAGAGATCTCTACATTCGTTGGATGTAGTAAGAGCAGTTAAGGCCTATCTAGGGGCAACTACTCAGATCCGCAAGACGGATGTTTTGTTTGTGCTGCCAGAGGGTCCCAATAGAGGACAGGCAGTGTCAAAAGCTACCATTTCTAAATGGATTCGACAGTTGATCATTCAAGCTTACGGTTTGAAACAGAAGATTCCTCCGTTTCAGATCAGGGCACATTCCACAAGGGCTATTGGTGCTTCTTGGGCAGTGCATCACCGGGCCTCTATGGCTCAAATCTGCAAGGCCGCAACCTGGTCTTCAGTTCATACATTCACCAGATTCTATCAGGTGGATGTGAGAAGGCATGAGGATATCGCCTTTGGGCGTAGTGTGCTGCAGGCAGCGGTACAGGGTCCTCAGGTCTGATTGCACCCTACTTGGTCGTGGTTCCCTCCCCTCAGGTAGCATTGCTCTGGGACATCCCATCAGTAATTACTGTGGCTCTGTGTCCCGTGATGTTCGAGAAAGAGAAAATAGGATTTTTTAAAACAGCTTACCTGTAAAATCCTTTTCTTTCGAAGGACATCACGGGACACAGAGGTCCCGCCCCTCTTCTAATACACTATATTGCATGGCTACAAAACTGAGGTATCCCTGCAAGGGGGAGGGATTATATAGGGGGTTGAACTTCCTGATAGGGTGTGCCAGTGTCCAATCACCAGTGATACCTATATAACCCATCAGTAATTACTGTGGCTCTGTGTCCCGTGATGTCCTTCGAAAGAAAAGGATTTTACAGGTAAGCTGTTTTAAAAAATCCTATTATATATGTCACTTAGTCGGGCCGTCGTCTGGTTTGGTTGTGCCTTGTTTCACGTTCCGGAGCTGCGATGCGCACTGGGGGTTTCCCCGCCCCCTCGATGTGACGCGGGGGGGGTTTCCCCCACTGCGCGTCGACGTCATGCCGCTAGTGCTGGCGGCCTGGCGTCCTCGTGGCGTGTTTAAGGCCGGCCGGTTAGCTTTCCATCTCCAGCGGTCGGAGGGGCTCGTTGGGACGCTGCTGGTGGAGTGGCTTGGTGTGTCTGGCCGTCTCCGCCATCGCGCCTTCCTCGCCCCCATTTTCCGTTGGAGCATGGCGTTGGGGGCCCCTTTGTGGCGGCGCGTCCCTCCTGGACCTCCCCCGGGCTCGGGTCCCCCACTCTGGTTTTCTCCTGGTCACCTCCTCCCTGGCACTTTCATGCACCTTGGCAATTCATCCCCACTCACTTTGCCGCAGGTAAGGTCTCTCTTTGCCACCCCCAGTACTTCTTTCCTCCCTCACTTTCTACCTCAGCCTCTCCCTTCTCTGTTTGTTTCCACCTTTCCTTTTCCCTTTGCCTTCACTTTTCCCCTTCCCTTCACTTCGTTTCCACTTATCATTTATTTTACACGTCGCCTATCAGTTTAATATATATGTCACTTATTTTTCACAGGCTCTCCATTTCTCTGGGGATCACTGCCCCGTCTATTCTATATTTTTCTTCATCTCACCAATCATCACCAGGCTTTCTCTCTGTGACCCATCTGGGGTGGTGCTTGGGTTGGTGGTGTGCTGCCCCAGGGGGCCCCCTCAGCTCCGGAGCGTGACATCATTGGCTGACCTGACTTGCGGGGCCCGTTACCTGTGCGCAAGTATATGCATGTAAGTTTGATGGGTTAGGTGTACTATGTGGGGAATACACTCCACATTTATCCACTATTTTCTCCCAAAGCATTTTTCTCCCTTTTAAATACGACTGTTTTCCATACCCCCAGGTTACCCTTGGTTTTTGCTCCTGAAGAGTGGCGATTAAGCCCCGAAACGCGTAGAGCTTTCATCTACCTATAGGCGTACCTCACCAACAATTATATATGAACGTTCCATTTCCACTCATTGTTTTCTTTTTTGTAACCTGTCTATTTGACACTTTAATGTGTCATATATCCTCTACTCAAGATTTTAGCTATTAAACTGTTCATGCAATGTAATCATAAGTCCTTGTTGGAATGTATACTTTGATGAAACATAGAGTAAGAATAGTAGCTATGTACATTTGAAATCATGTGAATATATGACAATTTTGAATATAATAAAACCTGTTTTATACTTGACTTTTGTACCTGCCCCCATGTGTCCTCATTTAAAGTCCCGCCCTTTGCTCCTTTTTCTTTGGTATATATATTGAACCGGGATGGAGGAGGGGAGTTGAACGCCCCCTATCTAACCTCATTTAAAGTCCCAAATTTTCTGTTCTGTTTTTAATTAATTCAATATAAGTTATTCTTTCCGACGAAATCTGACACAGGCAGACATATTACACACAATATGTGAGTATGTAATGCTGAGAAGAAAAGTTTGTGAATGAACTGAAAAAAAAAAAAAAAACGATAGATAGGTGGACCCCCGCTTTAAATTGCTCAATTACATATAGAATGTAGCATTATAAGAGATTTCCTTTATTTTGCTCCGTTAACATCAAATACAAGATACAGTCATATCAATGGGTTACGGAATATCGGTGTGATCCGCAAACTGTAGATATAATAACAATTAGATAAGGAATCTTGTATATGTTTATCACTCATAAGTGATGGTTTTTTTATGTGCTTGAAGTTTTATTATTACGTATTATAATTTTTATATTTTATATGTTCGCTATCTTTATTGTATATGGATTTAGCGCCTTTTCATTTTTATTATCGCAGTACGCATTAAGCACCTGTAATAATTAAATGTAAAATAAAAAAATGCACAATGTATATACATACTTTCTGTCTCCATGTTAAAAGATACGTGCGCTTTAAAACAATAATAGGCACATTCATTTCACAAAGGTGTATAGACTTTTTCGAAAGTGATTATAAATGCTTTTTTTAACATTAAAACAAACATGTCACACTTGCCTGCTCTTTGCAATGGTTTTGCACAAAGCAGCCCCAATCCTCCTCTTCTGCGGGCACTCTGCTTGCTATGGGGACACTCCTGCATGCTAACTCCTGAGCCAGCCACACCCCCCACCACCGGCTGTGATTGACAGCAGCACGGGCCAGTGACTCCCACTGCTATCTCTGAGCCAATGAGGAAGGAAAGAGCAAAGAGAGCTGCTGCTCTCGTGTACATTGATAGATCAAGATCGGGCTCAGGTAAGTATAAGGGGTGCGGTGGGGGGCTGCATGATGCAGAAGGTTTTTTACCTGAATGCAGAGAATGCATTCAGGTAAAATAAAAAAAAACCTTCTGCCTTTAGAACCACTTTAAAGGTATTTTGCTTATATATATTTTTTTTCTAACCAACAGGCCTCTAATATAGATGATGTCCTAAGCCACCACACAAGCTTCCTTGATAACTGTCTGAAGGACTGCATGCTTACCAACCCAGAATTACTCAAAATCTTCTCAAAACTTATGTCTGTGTGCGTCATGTTTACGAACTGCATGCAGGTACATTCCAGACATTCATTTGCTCATTATTGGCCTTGGTATTTCTATTGTTGTACTGTACAAAATCCTATCATCTCTATGTTAAAACTAAGGTTAGACAATAAGGAGAATTCATATTTTATTGGCAAGTACATACAATTTTATAGCATAACATGTATAATAGGGTGTATGGGAAATGAGAAGCTGCCCAGAGGACTTAGTAATGTTAAAGATTTTAGATTGTAAACAAAAGGAAAGGAAACGTGTAGAAGAAGAATACGAAACAAATGTAACACTTTGGGGTTTTTTTTCACAAAAATGTCACCGTTTTTCTGTATACAGTTAGGAAGTATATACCTTCATATGGCAGGTCAGCAACAGTTCTGGTAGTGTTGAAGGCCAGACTGCCCCTCTCTCCTTTCCAAAGCTTTTCTGCTGGGCTGTCAACAGTTTCAATGGCCAATATAAAAGTGGAAGATGCCAACCTTTGATACTGCCCGTTAAAATGTGCATAGAAGATTGGAGCTGCATTGAATGCTTGTGAATGTATTTGAAATACAGGCAGTTCTTGGTGTATGCATGATACTGCTGGAGTGCTTTAATTTTCTTCTGCCATCTGAATGACATTCAAGACATCCTGGAAAAACTGAAAATTGCCTATCAAATATCAAATACCATAATTTTCCTTTCCTGAAGGACTCCATGGCAGCATGTGTTTGGGTAGCTCCGCCCTCACTTCTACCACATAGGACCCCACTCCCATAAACTTTAGGCTGAGCCAGATGCTGCGTTCCATTACCAACCTACTCGTGACACTGCGAGGGAACTCCTGCTGCCATGAGTCCATCAGGAAAGGAAAATTAAGTAAGTATTTGATAGGAAATTTCCCATTTTCCTGACAGACTCTATGGCAACATACTTTTGGGAACTAACTAGCCACACAAACAACATGGGCGGGAGTGCTGAGCAAAAGAACAAACAAAAGAACGTTTTAATTGAAACATTTTCAGGCCAAAAAAAACAGAAGATAAAGATGCAGGCTCAACACAATAGTGAGGCTTAAATGTGAGGCTTAAATGTGTGAATGGATGATCAAGAGGCTGTCCTGCATATTACTTTGAGAGTCACATGGTGAGAAGCCACTCAGGACGTTGACACCATTCTTGTCAAATGCGCAGTCATCACCTCTGGGAGAACCAAGCTCTTAGCCCTATGTGCCTGATGGATGGCTTGCACAATCCAGGTAGCGATTGAAAGATTCCTCTGGGCCCATGACATAATTGGCTCTATTTCTTGCAGAAGGCTCAGACTGTGCGCACCCCCTGCCTCTTTATGTAAGAGACCGCGATAGTGCTTCGGGCCGCGTCGAACTGGACCCCGAGATACACGAGAGACTGTGTGGCTCTTTTGTTAATTTTACAGCCAGCAAGACTTTGGAGAAAACATAGTTACCTAGTTGGTGAGGTTGAAAAAAGACACAAGTCCATCAAGTCCAACCTGTGTGTGTTTTTATGTTAATAAATAGTACATTGTATCCCTGTATGTTGTGGTCGTTTAGGTGCCCATCTAATAGTTTTTTTAATTATTGATGCTCCCTGCTGAAACCACTGCATGTGGAAAAGAATTCCACATCTTTACCGCTTTTACAGTAAAGAACCCTCTACGCAGTTTAAGGTTAAACCGCTGCTATTCTAATTTTTGTGAATGGCCGCATGTCTTTTTAAATTCCCTTGCGCTGAAAAGTTTTATCCCTATTGTGAGGTCACCAGTATGGTATTTGTACATTGAAATCATATCCCCTCTCAATCAAAAACGTGATTTATTCATGGAAAGTTCATCATAAACCTGTTGTAACAGAGCTAAAGTTTAACTCAATTTTCAGGCAAAATTTGTTGTTAATCCACTGCTCCACATTCCTTTCACTCATTTTTCACCAACAGCGCAATGTGCACACATGTTTTTTTTTTTCTTCTGCTACTCTGTAAAGACTGAGACAACTGGTCTTCGACCCAGGCGAGTATGAGTTAATAGTGTAAATGGCTGTGTGACTCACCACCATAGTGCTGCTCCGCGGGCATTCTAGTAATTTAAACTGTCACACCTCATACTACGTATGTGCAATTCTTATATTATATTTGTTATCCTTTTATCAAATACAGCAACTGTTCATTGGGAATATATATATATATATATATATATATATATATATATATATATATATATATATAAAAATATATATATTTTTTTTTTTTAGCGATTTACACAGAGCATGCAGGTGCAGACAGAGATGGAGCGTCTGACACTGGAACGTGGAACCATGATGGGACCACCCACACAGAATGAGAAAACAGAAGAAGCCGTGAAGAAGAAACTAACATCTAAGGTGAAGCCAGCAATTTCTGCACGTTTAGACACAATCCTATAGCTAAACAAAAATAATAACACAAGTTCCCCCCAGTGGCAAGTACAGTAGATGACCGCATAAGCTGTCAGTACATGCCTGTTGGTGGTATACAACTACTGTTTAAAGCCCCCACAATTATTTAAAGGAGATTAGATAGCATTGTTCCCCTTTCTCATACCCACAATGCATTTTTCAGTCCCTGCATGTCCATTTGGAAAGTCTTGATTACATATCTGAGTTGGTAAACCCCAGACAGTGCTGCAGTAGGAACAAAGGGGGTTTCTTTCTTTTTCAGTTTCTGGCAGAGCATGTTGATGCTTTTCATTCTTCAACTGGTTTTGAATCCACCATCAACAATTTCGACAGCAACTTTTCCACACATCTCATGGACCTCCTTGATAAACTAAGCATGTACAGTACCAATGACTGCGAGCACAGCATGATCAACATTATATACAGGTGAGAGAATTATCACAGTTGAAATGTTTCACAAAATGCTTTTGCTATTGATGTAAGGCAGGCTATAGATTATATAATTTTCTTTCCTTCCACCGCAGGTGGAAGGAGAGTAAATTGCTAGATACCTCTATCAACACAGGCAGTGTTGATGGGGGAATCCCTCCTGCAACACTATTGTGTTCTGATGGCACTAATTATTAGATAGATCGACTTGTGTACAACCAGCTAGCCCATACATGGATTGAAATTTTGATCCATGTATGGCCCGCTTAAGAGTTATATTTTTGGGGGGAAAAGTCCCCCAGATCAGGCATTGTAAAACCATTGACAGGCTTTTTAGCAAATGTAATTGCAGACTTTAATCAAATAATTTTCTGTAGATATTGAGGGAGAGATATTGATATTTTTTTAGGTACTTTGCCAAAAATGAAACTACCAGTGCAGTAAACCAGAGGACTTTTGTGGGAATGCCTTTTGTTTAAAACAGGCTGCCTATAATTTGACCTATCCCTATGCAGAATGCTGGTAGAGGCAATGAGTTAATTACTGGAGGAAGGCTGCCAAAATCCTGTCTGCAAAATAATTGTTGGCTGTAAATTGAAATGGAAAGTTATTTTTAAAGTGAACAAAGACAATGTTGTGTGTTTTTTTTGCAATTCTGGAACATTATAGCAAGTTCTCCTGTGGCCCCCATCAGCACCGCTTTTGCTTTAATAACATTTATGCCCAATTTCTACACTCCTTGGGTTAAATGTTTCTTAAAGTGGAGCTTCAACCAAAAGGGTAAGTTCTGCTTTAAGTCCTCCACCCCCCTGCTCTACCACATTTGGCTTTTTTTTTTTTTGGGGGGGGGGGGGGGTCTTTGGGTACATAATTTTGACAGGTACCCACTCCCACTTCTGCTCAGTTCTAGGCGATCTGAGTGGAAGTTTGGCCTCCCTTCTCTTCATCCGCAGCTTTCTGAGACACATCAAAGGTCCCAGAAGGCTGCAGGACCATTCACCATGTGTAGCATGGCTCACACATGCGCAGTAGGAAGCCGACTGTGAAGCCGCAAGCTGTCACAGCCAGCTTTCCACACTAAAGATGTCGGCGCGAGGGACCCAAGGACCAGTGAAGAACTAGCCCAGTTGAGAATGGTGCTGGATCCCTGGATAGGTAAGCAAGTGTCCTTTTTATGAAGTCAGCAGCTACAGTAAAGATATGGAATTCACTTCCACAGTTGGTGGTGTAAGCAGGAAGTATTAATAGTTTAAAAAAAAACTCTTGGACGTGTATCTTAGGCAGCACAGTGTACGGGAATACGGAAAATCATTATGAACACGAATACCTACACATGTATCTATGTACAGGATTTGTAGGATTTTGTGAATTTTTTAATTTTGCTTTATCTAGATTAAGGAACCCCTTTAACTCTAGGGAATGAGAAATCAGGTGTAATATTTACTTTACTCCTCGCTATGGTGCTCTTCTCTGCTGTGACTTGTGAATGGTCCCTAGCTTGTCCTTACTTACAGTTCTGTTGGCTCTGCATTGTACTTAAAATGATTGTGTGACCACAGCTAAAAATGCCTTATAGAGGCTTTGGTGTGCCAGTTTGCACAGATGGAGAAAGCCTGCTAGAGTAAGGTAAGATGAGGAAGACATTATTCCTCATCCCCTAGAATTGATGAGCATTTAACCTATGCAGTGCGGTGGGGCCCCACTGCATGGATAGTTTTTGTTATTCCCAGGGTTGAGTTTTAAATTGGAGTGGCTTGTGCATTATTTGTATGTTATGCCAATTTACCCAGCCAACACCTTTTTTGTTTTGGATATTGTTGGAAGCAGGTAGACCTTCTGTTGGGTTTTTATTGCTGTCTGTGTTCCCGTTCATGGGACCTTCTATAACTTCCTGTCCTCCATACAGTGGTCATTGAAACAGAAATTTTCTTGATTCCTAGAGAAATCTCTCAAATGGTAATAATAAAAAAAAAACATTTAAAAAAAGGTTTTGTTAAATCCTGGTCTGCGGGCCTGGGACATGAGATCTCCACCAAAGACTGGCAACGTCTTACTTATTTACACATAAATCTTCCATTTCCTGCTAGGCTCAGGAAAACAATTTCAAAATCTTATTACCTTGCTATGGAGACCCCGTCACACTTCATAAGCCTTTCCCTTCTACTTCTAGCATGTGCTAGAGGGGTACATATATCCACATCTGGTGGGGGTGTTCCAAAATATGTCCCTTTTGGCAGACTATTATTGACATCTATAATAAGATGTACGACTAATCCATGCGACCCTCCCTGGAAATAGCTTTACTATCCATATTACCTGGCTTCCCAGAAAAGAAGCCTTTTAAGTTTTTTTTTCTTTTGTTGGCTAGACAAGTTATACCGCTTTTTTGGAAATGGTCAGCTTCTCTTCCACTTTCTCTTTGGGTCGCCACCCTAAATGATGTTATGTGCATGTAAAAAACAATAGTGCTCGACGCTGACAATTTTGAGATTCAAAACACTTTGGTATATCCTTACTAAATCATCTAGTCTTTATTTTTTTCTTGTGTTTTTTTCAATATCCACTCGGGATATTTCCACTATCTTACTACTACAGTTGGACTGGGGCCTTATGCCTGCCGTCCTGGCCCCGTTCCTTGGGATACTAGATAAACTGTGAGGTACATATATATTTGGACACAGGCACAATTTTCATACTTTTGGCTCTGTGTGTCACCAGAATAAAGTTAAAACAAAACAGTCCAAATGAATTTGAAGTGCAGACTTTCAGCTTTAATTTAAGGGGTTGAACATAAATATCAAGTACAAATTTTAGGAAATGCAACCATTTTTATACACAGTCCCCCCATTTTCAGGGGCTCAACTGTAATTGGACAAATTAATATAATCATAAATAAAATGTTAATTTTTAATATTTTGTTGAGAATCCTTTACTGGCAATGACTGCCTGACGTCTGGAACCCCATGAACATTAGCAAAGACTGGTTTTCCTCCTTTCTGATGCTTTGTTAGGCTCTAACTGCAGCTGTCTTCAGTTGTTCTTTATTTGTGGGTCTTTCTGCCTTTAGTTTTTCCTTCAGCAAGTGAAATGCATGCTCAATTGGGATGAGATCAGGTGATTGACTTGGCCATTGCAGAATATTCCACTTCTTTTCCTTCAAAAAGTGCTGGGTTGCTTTTGCAGTGTGTTTTGGAGCATTGTCCATCTGTACTGTGAAACACCGTCCAATCAACTTTGCTGCATTTGGCTGAATCTGGGCTGACAGTATATCTCTAAACACTGCGGAATTCATCCGGTTGCTTCTTTCTTCTGTCACATCATAAATAAACACCAATAACCCGGTGCCACTGGAAGCCATGCATGCCTATGCCATCACACTGCCTCCACTATGTTTTACAGATGACATTGTGTGCTTTGGATCATGAGCTGTTCCAAGCCTTCTCCACACCTTTTTTCTTCCCGTCATTCTGGTACAGATTAATCTTAGTTTCATCCGTCCAAAGAATGCTTTTCCAGAACTGGTCTGGCTTTTTTAGGTGTTTTTTGGCAAAGTCTAATCTGGCTATTCTATTCTTCAGGCTTATGAATGGTTTACATCTTGTGGTTGAACCCTCTATATTTGCTCTTGTGAAGTCTTCTCTTGATTGTAGACTTTGACAATGATATGCCCACCTCCTGGAGAGTGTTCTTCACTTGTCTGGATGTTGTTAATTGGTTTTTCTTTGCCATAGAGAGGATCCTGCAATCATCCACCACTGTTTTCTTCCGTGGACGTGCAGGCCTTTTTATGTTGCTGAGCTCACTAGTTCGTTCTTCTTTCCTCAGAATGTAGCAAACTGTTGATTTGGCCACTCCTAATGTTGCTGCTATCTCTCTGATGGATTTGTTTAGTTTTTGAAGCCTTACAATGGCCTGTTTCACTTGCATGGACAGCTCCTTTGAATGCAATGATGTAGGTTCACAGCAATAGATTCCAAACTTTGTATCAACTCCAGACCTTTTACCTGCTTAATTGATGAAGAAATAACAAAGGAGTAGCCGACACCTGGCCATGAAATAGCTTTTGATTCAATTGTCCAATTACTTTTCGTTCCTTTAAAAAGGAGGGATGGCTTTTTTTAAGAACTGTAATTCCTAAACCCTTCCTCCGATTTGAATGTACATACCCTCAAATTAAACCTGAGAGTGTGCACTTTCAACCCATATCTTAATGGATTATTCAGCCCATAGCCCAATGGATTATATAATTATAACTATAGCTTGATTATGTTTTGGTAAATACCTGAAAAATCTAAAATTGTGCCTGTGCCCAAAAATATATGGACCTAACTATACTTATTATACGTACTTTATGGTCTTTGTCACTTATGTTTGATTTACTATATGTTATTTTTGTTCTTTGTATATGGACGAATGTTTCAACCTTGTTGGCTACCAAGCTTAATCATCTACAAATGTTTATCCCATTGGCTCATTTCTGTGCTGTTTTGTTTTACTAAAACTTTGATAACATTTTTTTATGGACAAATATTTTATTAGAATAGGAAAGTGATAGAACCTTCGTTAGGAATTTTTTTCTGCTTGTTTCTAATTCTGGAACTTTCACCTCATCCTTTTGTCCCAAAAGCAATGATTACAAAGACCAGAAAGTACAGCAAATTTAACTATCAAGGACAAAAGCAGCAATAAAAAAAATTGACAGGGGGTTTTATCAGTTGCACATCCTGGCCAAAACAGAGGTAGAGTTCTTCGGCATAAAAGTTTTTGTGGGACTTGTTTATTAGATCGGTATAAAGAGACTTAAGGATATATTGTACTGTGCCTTGAAAAAGTATTTATACCCCTTGAAATCTTCCACATTTTGTCATGTTACAACCAAAAACATAAATGTAATTTATTGGGATCTTATGTAATAGGCCAACACGAAGTGTAAGAAAAACGATAAATGGTTTTCAATTTTTTTTCAAATAAATATCTGAAAAGTGTGGTGTGCATTTGTATTCAGCCCCTCTGAGTCAATACTTTGTAGAACCACCTTTGGCTGCAATTACAGCTTAAAGTCTTTTTGGCTATGTCTCTACCAGCTTTTCACATCTAGAGAGTGAAATTTTTGCCCATTGTTCCTTGCAAAATAGCTCAAGTTCTGTCAGATTGGATGGAGAGCGTCCGTGAATGGCAATTTTCAAGTCTTGCCACTGATTTTCAATTGGATTTAGGTCTGGACTTTGACCGGGTATTCTAACACATGAATATGCTTTGATCTAAACCATTCCATTGTAGCTCTGGCTGTATGTTTAGGGTCATTATCCTGCTGGAAGGTGAACCTTCGCCCCAGTCCAAGTCAAAACCTTTTGCAGACTCTAACAGGTTTTCTTCTAAGATTGCCCTGTATTTGGCTCTATCCATCTTCCCATCTCTCTGATCAGTTTCCCTGTCCCTGCTGAAGAAAAGAATCCCCACAACATGATGCTGCCACCACCATGTTTTACGGTGGGGATGGTGTGTTCAGGGTGATATACAGTGTTAGTTTTCCCCCACACATAGCGTTTTGCTTTTAGGCCAAAAAGTTAAATTTTGGTCTCATCTGACTAGAGCACCTTCTTCCACATGTTTGCTGTGTCCCCCGCATGGCTTCTCGCAAACTGCAAACGGGACTTCTTATGGCTTTCCTACAACAATGGCTTTCTTCTTGCCACTCTTCCATAAAGGCTAGATTTGTGGAGTGTAGGACTAATAGTTGTCTTGTGGACAGATTCTCCCACCTGAGCTGTGGACCTCTGCAGATCCTCCAGAGTTACCATGGGCCTCTTGGCTGCTTCTCTGATTAATGCTCTCTTGCCCAACCTGTCAGTTTAGGTGAACAGCCATGTCTTGGTAGGTTTACAGTTGTGCCATATGCTTTCCATTTTCGGATGGTGGATTGAACAGTGCTCCGTGAGATGTTCAAAGCTTGGGATTTTTTTTTTTTACCTAACCTTGCTTTAAACTTCTCCACAACTTTATCCCTGACCTGTCTGGTGTGTTCCTTGGCCTTTATGATGTGAGGGCTTCACAGAACTGGGATTATACTGGGATTAAATTACACTCAATTGGACTCCATTTACTAATTAGGAGACTTCTAAAGGCAGTTGGTTCCACTAGATTTTAGTTAGGGGTATCAGAGTAAAGGGGGCTGAATACAAATGCACGCCACACTTTTCAGATTTTTATTTGTAAAAGAAAATTTGAAAACCATTTTTCTTTATCGTACATCATGGGACACAGAGCCTTAAGTAATTACTTACGTTTTTTCGCCAGTGTCCAAGGTGTTGGTCACGAGTAAAGATGTGCTCTGAGGAGCTCCAGGAGGGATCCATGCTGGATTTAAATAGCCTCCATAGACCAGATCCATCCAAAGTGCCAATGAGGCCCAAGTGGATGGTACCTGGGGCCTCGTATCCGAAGCACAAGGTTTTTGCCTGTAACACCTCTCTTTGCAGGGCTGGACCCCAGGAACCCAGGGCTTAGGTCTTGCTACATTACCTAAAGCTTTCCTGGTGGGGTGCTTTTACAGGTCCAAGGGAGTTGGAACCCTGATATCTAGGGACCCGGTCCTTGAAGGTTTGTTAAACGCAGCTCGGCGTGATGGGTGAAGGTTGGATTGTCTGTTAATTCAGCAAATCCTCGGCGGGCATAAGGTAAGGGAAGAAACTTAGGAACTGAAAAGTCTACCTATGTATTCTTCTATTAGGGAAAAAAGAGGAAGGACACTTTTTTTCCCAGCACTAGGCTGAACTTTATAGCAGCTTTAATGTCATGACTATATTCAGCGATTAAGTGCAATTGTATAGTGCCACTGTTTTTGTACTTAGGACTGTGCCTACTGAAAAAGACACCACAAAGACCAAAAAGGTACTAAAGGTTTCAGCCCCAGGCGCTAGGATCTCGAGTCGCATTTCCACGCTGTCATCCTCGCCTGAATTACCAGTTATGGCAAGCCAGGGTCTGCCTTTGGAACAAATTGATGGTGCAAATTCTTCTCACATCTCAGCCCCTGTATACGTGACTGAAGATGTCCTTTCCTCCACCCTGCAGGGTCTGGAAGGAAGATTAGCGGCTTTAATCGCATCCTCCATTCAAATGGATAGGAAGCGTGCTAGATCCCCCTCCCCCACTTCAGAACTTGGGGGGGAACAGTGGGCACAGGATGAGGTGTTACCCTCAGGCGATCAGGAGGAAAAACAAACCAATGATGATTCCTCTGCGGTGGAAACAATGGTAGATGTGCCTTTTTCAGCCTCTCAAATCTGAGATAGTGCTGATACAATCTCTTACGGAGATGGTTCGTTCTACTTTCATGCTACCTCTAATGGAGTCTCCTGAAAGCTCGGTTTCTTCCTTGGATTCCTTAACCACCTCAATACCGGGTCTATTCTGGCACTCCTCTCCTACATGTAAAAATCATAATTTTTTTGCTAGAAAATTACTCAGAACCTCGAAACATTATATATTTTTTTTAGCAGACACCCTAGGGAATAAAATGGCGGTCATTGCAACTTTTTATCTAGCACGGTATTTGCGCAACAATTTTTCAAACAAGAAAACAGTAAAGTTAGCCCAATTTTTTTGTATAATGTGAAAGATGATGTTACGCCGACTAAATAGATACCTAACATGTCACGCTTTAAAATTTCGCACACTCATGGAATGACGCCAAACTTCACTACTTAAAAATCTCCATAGGCGACACTTTAAAACTTTTTACAGGTTACATGTTTAGAGTTATAGAGGAGGTCTAGAGCTAGAATTGTTGCTCGCTCACTAACACACGTGGTGATACCTCACATGTGTAGTTTGAACGGTGTTTACATATGTGGGCGGGACTAACATGTTTGTTCGCTTCTGAGCGTGAGCTACCAGGGACAGGGGCATTTTAAAAATGTTTTTATTTTATTTTACTTTATTTTTTTTTTATCACTTTTATTACTATTACAAGGAATGTAAACATCCCTTGTAATAGGAATCATTCATGACAGGTCCTCTTTATGGAGAGATGCGGAGTCAATAAGACCTCTCTCCTCCAGCCTGGAAAGCATGAGAATGAGAAAAAAAATTCACCGATCTCATGCTGACAGCTGCGATCGCGGCTTTGTTTCCTCCTGGGAACCCGGGCGTGAAGTCATAATGTCGCGCCCGGCCTCTGACGGTCATAGAGATGACTGGTGACCATCTGGCCACCGGAAATCTCCATCGTCATCATCCGGAGCTGGACGATTCTTTCCCTGGTTCCCCGATGGCACGGGGGAGCCCGGAGAAGCACCGGATGGCGGCGGGAGGGGGGATGTCCCCTCCCGTCGCCTGTAGGAACGATCAAGCGGCGGAATTGCAGCTATGATCTTTCTTATGGTGTACAGAATCGCCGGCTGAAAACAAGGACATCTGAATGATGCCTGTAGCTGCAGGCATCATTCAGATATTCCCACTGAAAGTCCAGGACATCATATGATGCCCTTGGGCGGGAAGTGGTTAAAACCTTCTCAGCCTTTGCATTCATTTCCTGCACATGCATTACTAGAACAGCTTATTTTTGCTGAATGGGATCACCCGGATAAACATTTTCTCCCTCCTAAGAGATTTTCAATTCTCTATCCCCTGGAGGAAAAATTCTCCAAAAAATGAAAAGTACCAGCAGTTGACGCTGCGATTTCCAGTGTGAATAAAGGCCTAACTTGTCCTGTAGACAATGCACAAATGCTTAAGGATCCAACAGATAAAAAGTTAGAATCCCTGTTAAAATCTACTTTTTCCTTGGCAGGTGGGGGCACTAGGTTGAACTGTATAGCAGCTTTAAAAAAGTCATGACTATTTTCAGCGATTTTAGTGCCTTGTGTATAGCGCCTCTGTTTTTTTGTACTTGGGACTATGCCTGCCAAAAAAGACACCACAAAAGCCAAAAGAGTAAATGTTTCAGCCCCAGGCATTGGGATTTCCAGCTGTATTTCCATGCTGTCATCCTCGCCTGAACTACCAATTATAGCAAGCCAGGGTGAGCCGTTGGAGCAAATTGATGGTGCAGCCGCCTCTCACATCTCAGCACCTGTATACGTGACTAAAGATGCCCTTTCCGCCTCCCTTCGGGATCTGGAAGAAAGATTAGCGGCTTTAATCGCATCCTCCATTCAAATGGATAGGAAGTGTACTAGGTCCCCCTCCCCTGCTTTGCAAGGGGAACAGTGGGCACACGATGAGGTTTTACCCTCAATCGATCAGGAAGAGAAACAAACCGATGATTCTTCTGCTGACGAAACAACGGTAGATTAACCTTTTTCAGCTTGTTAATCTGAAAAATTGCTGATACAAACTCTTACAGAAATGGTTCGTTCCACTTTCATGCTGCCTCCAATAGAGTCTCATGAAAACTTGGCTTCTTCCTTAGGTTCTTTAAAACCTTCTCATCTTTGCATGCGTTTCCTGCACATGCATTTACTTGAACAGCAGATGTTTAAGGATCCAACAGATAAGAAGTTGGAATCCCTGCTAGGATCTGCTTTTTTCCATAGCAGTTGCCATCACTCAGCCCTCAGTCGCCGCTATAGGCGTCTACCAATCCCTAAAGGACCAATTTAAACAGGCTCTTAGAGAGCTTCCTACACAACAAGCTCGAGATTTGGTTGAATTGCATAAGGCATTATGTTTTGCCATAGATGCCATTAAAGACTCTATTCACCAGGCATCCCCCCTTACGCTTATGCTTGTACATATGCGCAGAAAAATTGGTCAGCTGAAACACCATGTAAAAACCTCCTAACTGGGTTCCCCTTTTATGGTGAGCGACTGTTTGGAGAAGATTTGGATAAATATATCAAGACAATTTCTGCTGGGAAAAGTACTTTTTTAACCAGTCAATAGAAAATATAAACGCCCTTAATTTAAACGGGCTCTTTCCCTTGTGCCAGAGGCTTCCGCCTCTAGGCAGTGGTGACGGCCATCGCCGTCAAACCCAGGCTCAAAAGAAGCCCTGGGGTAGGAAATCTGCAAAACAGAATCCTAAATCCTCATCATGAAGAGGCAACCCCCCTCACCAAGGTGGGGGGAAGACTTCTGCAATTTTCAAAAGTCTTGAAAAAGGAAATTCAGGACAGATGGGTCATTTCCACGGTAACTCTGGGGTGCAAGCTGGAATTTCAGGACTTTCCACCATCTCGCTTCCTGAGGTCGAGCGTTCCCAAAGATCCAGAGTAAAAACAATCTGTTTCAGGCACTAGACTGATTAATATCTCAAGGGATGATCATACAGATACCCACAAGAGAGCAAGGTCTGGGATTTTATTCAAACCTTTTTATGGTACCAAAACCAAATGGAGATGTCAGACCCATTCTAGATCTAAGAAAAGCTAAATCAATTCCTAAGTTGTAAAGCGCTACGTAAACTGTTGGCGCTATATAAATACTGTATAATAATAATAATAATTCCTGAAGATCCACTCCTTTCGCATGGAGGCAATCAGGTCGGTAGTTTCTATCCTTTTAGGAAGAGAACTTCTGGCATCAATCGACATCAGGGATGCATATCTGCATGTCCCTATATTTCTTGCTCATCAAATGTTTCTGCGGTTCGAGTTAGAACAGCAGCATTTTCAATTTGTAGCCCTGCCCATTGAGCTAGCCATAGCACCTTGGGTGTTCACCAAAGTGCTGCCCCCACCTCTAGCCAGGTTAAGGGCACAGGGCATAACAATCGTAGCGTACCTAGACGATCTATTTTTTTATAGATCAAACGGTGACTCGTTTGGAGCAAAGTGTACGCTCTACAACTAACTATTTGAAAAGTTTGAGTTGGATTCTCAACCTAGAGAAATCTTCCTTAATACCGCTAAAAAGGCTGGAGTACTTGGGTCTGATCATAGACACAGCCCAGGAAAGGGTGTTCTTGTCTCAAGCAAAAATCAATTCCATAAGAGAGCTGGTGCAGAGGGTCAGGTCAAATGGCAATTCCTCCATTCGCCTCTGCATGAGCCTGCTAGGAACCATGGTAGCTTCATTTGAAGCAGTTCCCTATGCCCAGTACCATTCAAGACTGTTGCAAAACAGTATCCCGTCTGCTTGAAACAAATCAATTCAAGCTTTAGACTTACCAATGTGGCTGTCCCCAAGAGTGGCCCAAAGCCTCACTTGGTGTTTATTAACCCAGAATCTGCTGAAAGGAAAATCCTTCAGACCAGTCATCTGGAAAGTGGTAACGACGAATGCCAGCCTAGGGAGCAGTACTAGAAAAGATAACTGTCCAAGGACAGTGGTAAAGAACCGAAAGAATCTTGTCCATCCATATCCTACAGATTCGGGCAGTACGTCTGGCTCTAAAGGCCTGGACCTTTCAGGTTACGCGATTGTCCTGTCTGGATTCAATGCAATGGCTGTGGCCTATATCAATCACCAAGGGGGCACCAAAAGTCTCTCAGCGCAGAAAGAGGTGAACCATATTCTAACTTGGGCAGAAAGGAATGTTCCATGCCTATCTGCAATCTTCATTCCGGGAGTAGAGAATTGGCAGGCGGACTTCTTGAGTCACCAGCAGTTATTCCCAGGGGAATGGTCTCTTCACCCTGACATATTTTGGGTTGTTTGTCAAAGATGGGGGACTCTGGACGTGGATCTTCTAGGTCCATCCATGAACCATCCAGGTTCAACACAAAGTTGGTCAACTTTGTGGCCAGAACAAGGGATCCATTTGCATGCGGAACAGATGCGTTAGTGACTCCATGGGATCAGTTCTCACTGATCTATGCATTCCCCCCTATTCAGTTGCTGCCTCGACTTCTTTGCAGGATCAAGCTGGAAAGAAAGCCGATAATTCTGGTGGCACCAGCATGTCCTAGAAGGTCATAGTAAGCAGAAATCGTAAAGATGGCAGTGGAGGGCCCATGGTCCCTCCCACTACGGCCAGATCTTCTATCTCAGGGACGGATTATTCCATCCTTCCTTACGGTCTCTAAATTTAACGGCTTGGCTATTGAAACCCACATTTTAAAGAAACGTGGGCTTTCCAGGTCAGTTATCTCTACCCTGATTAATGCTAGGAAGCCAGCTTCCAGAACTATATATTATAGAGTCTGGAAGGCTTATGTTTCCTGGTGAGAATCCAAGGGTTGGCACCCTCGGAGATATATCATAGGCAGAATTCTTGCCTTTCTACAATTAGGGGTAGAAATGAAATTGGCCTTAAGTACTATTAAAGGCCAAGTCTCAGCTTTATCAGTCTTATTTCAAAGACCACTTGCTACTCATTCTTTAGTCCGGGGCTTTATACAAGTGGTGACGCGGCTTATTCCGCCCGTCAAACCTCCCTTGAACCCTTGGGACTTAAACTTAGTTTTGTCTGTGTTAAAAAAAACAGACATTTGAACCAATACAACATATTCCCTTAGTCCTTCTGACAAGGAATTTGGTATTTTTGGTTGCTATATCCTCAGCAAGGAGGGTTTCGGAATTGGCTGCTCTTTCTTGTAAAGAGCCATATTTGATTTTTCATGAGGAGAGATTGGTGTTACGCCCTCATCCAGATCTTTTGCCAAAAGTGGTTTCAGGTTTTCACCTGAACCAAGGTATTGTCCTGCCATCGTTTTTTCCAAAACCATGTTCCAGGGAAGAAAAGTCACTACATTGTCTTGATGTGGTGAGAGCAGTGAAGATCTATTTAAAGGCAACTGCTCAGATTTGTAAGACTGATGTCTTATTTATTCTGCCAGAGGGTCCTAAGAAAGGACAGGCAGCGTCGATATCCACTTTCACTAAGTGGATTCGGCAAGTTATAATTAAAACTTATAATTGAAGGTATAAGATTCCCCCTTTTCAAGTTAAGGCGCACTCTACCAGGGCAGTTAGTGCTTCTTAGGCAATGCGTCATCAGGCCTCCATGGTTTAGATCTGTAAGGCTGCAACTTGGTCTTCAGTGCATATATTCACAAAATTTTATCAAGTGGATGTAAGGAGGTATGAGGATATCGCCTTCGGGTGCAGTGTGCTGCAGGCAGCAGTATAGGTCCTCAAGTCTGGGGGTACCTTCCGGGTTGTGTCTCCCTCCCCTCAAGTAGCATTGCTATGGGACGTCTCATTACGATATAGAAAATAGGATTTTTATAGCGGCTTACCTGTAAAATCCTTTTCTTGGAGTACATCATGGGACACAGAGGTCCCTCCCCTCTTTTTTGGGATTTAAGTATATTGCTTTGCTACAAAAACTGATGTCCTCCTGGAAGGAGGAAGGGTTATATAGGGAGTGAACATCCTGGATTGGGTATACCAGCGTCCATCACCTGAAGGTGTCTTATAACCCATTAAGTAATTACTTAAGGCTCTGTTTCCCATGATGTACTCCAAGAAAAGGATTTTACAGGTAAGCTGTTAGAAAAATCCTATTATCATTTTCCTTCCACTTCACAATTATGTGCCACTTTGTGTTGGTCTAACACATAAAATCCCAATAAAATACATTTACGTTTTTGGTTGTAACATGACAAAATGTGGAACATTTCAAGTGGTATAAAATACTTTTTTTAAGGCACTGTATGAACAGTCTAATTTATGCTTTTTATTTTCTTATAAAATTGGGAAAATAAGTGGTGACATTTGTGTTCCTTCTACTTACCCTACACATTCACATCTTTTCTCAAAATCTTTATAATTCTGCCATATCATGTTGGTAAAGGAACATACATTACTGAGAATTCTATATGGTATAAGCAATATTTTAATAAACACTTTGTTTCACAGGTTGGATTTCAATGGTTTCTATACAGAACGTTTGAAGAGACTATCTGCAGAGAGAAGCCAAAAAACACCTTCACAGGCAGGACCCATATGACAGTCTGTGGCTACACAGTGACCCAGCCTTTCCCAAAACCATGACCAGCCTTTGGAAGCTATCCTGAAACTTCCTTCCCTGCATACACCCATCACTCATAGATTTTCACTTCTGTACAGTCACAGTTATTTGGTAATGCTGAAATGAAATAATTGTTTTCTAACTAACCTCTTGTCCAATCGACTGTTCTTTTGAGGATTATATCATCAAAAATGTAATTTAACTGCCTGGGTCTTTTCCAAACTGCAGAACATCTTGCCACCATTGGTATCTCTACAAGTATTACTTCTCAGTTTGACAACCAATTTGAATCCTGTTCCTTTATTTTACTAAGACACAGCTTCGTCATGTTAGAACTCATTTATGTATCATTATTCCTTAAAGACGAGCTCCAGGCAAAATTATTTTTTTACCATACAGGGGCTGTGCCTGCACTGCACGGGTCAACTGCTGGGTTTTCTCGGGGTGAGCAGAAAGCTTATGCTTTCTCCATCCTTCGATCCTCCGAAAAACTGCACTCCCCCACGGTCCAGCAGTGGACTGTTCCTGATCTATGGAGCCTGCTTTGGGGATGATGACATCAGGAACAGTGCATTATTCAAGACCGCTGGAATGCAGGGGTTCCAGACTTGTGTTGTGCTGGGAAGATTGGAGTATTAGATAAGCATATCTCGGCTTACCTCTCCCTTAGAAAAAAAACAGCAGTTAACCCATGCAATGCAGGCACAGCCCTACTGCATGCGAAAAAAATGTGCCCAGAGCTCAGCTTTAAAGACAGCAGCAAAGTTACTACTATAGGAGGTACCTACTTCAAAGAGTACTTGGGCCTAGCATTGGATATATTTTAAATACATATAACTTGCAAGTGTATGTGTGTGTGTGTGTGTGTGTATATATATATATATATATATATATATATATATATATATATATATGTACAACTCCTACTGGTATTTATTATTATCTCTCACAGTTATAACATTGATTCCCCTTACTATGTCCTCATAAGGTTTTCTGACCAGTAGGATAGGTGCCATGTTTGTTATCAACATTATCCAGATTGAGGATCTACAGTACTTCCTGATCTCTGAGATTCTCACTTTTTGGGACACAATCATATGAATCCTTGTACTCTGAGCAGTTCTTGGCTGTGTTCACACACATTTGACAGATCGGCCCCACCCACTGAAGCCTTTTATTTACTTTCTACAAAATTGTAATGTTGCTGTGTGTTTGCTGGGATTGAAAAGACTGATGAAATGCTTCCCCCTGCCTGCTGCAGACTGGTGGTATCTTCTCAGCCTTGGGAATTAACTAGACTGGAGCCTCAGGGACTGCTTTGTAATGAGAAAAATTAGAGGTTTCTTTTTTATAATGTATATTGTTGCTGAATATTGTGGATCATCAAGAATGTACATGTGCAGAGGTCCACTTTATTCAAATTTTAAGGAACTGTTGGATCCTCCTCATCCTTCCATTTTTTTTTCTATTTCATAAAATGGACAGATCCAAGTTTGGGCAGTGTTAAAAGGAGCAATGGGAGTAAGCTACTTCCACCACACTTTTTCATCCATGATTGGGAGTGTGGGTTATGTGATTGTGTTGTAAACATTTCTGTTAAAACCCCTTCCCGCCGACCGAACGCACATATGCGTCCTCGGCTTTCCGGGGTTATACCGGGATGATGCCCGCAGCTGCAGGCATCATCCCGGTACCGTTGTTTTCAGCGGGCGATCGGCTACCCGAGTATAACAACCGATGCGGCTAAAAGCCGCTCGGTTGTTATACCGGAGGAGCGGGAGGGGACATCCCCCCCCTCCCGCCGCTGTTACCGGGCCTCCCGTGCGATCGGGAGGCCCGGTGTCCATTCGGGAATCTCCGGCGGCTGGGGGCGGGCTGGAACGAAGCTGTGAGCGGCTTCGTTCCAGCCTCCTAATTGTAAACGCGGAAGCGACGTCATGACGTCACTTCCCGTTTACTCGGCTGCCAATGGCGCCGAATTTAAAAAAGTACACAGTATTCAGAATCGCCGTTTTCGGCGATCTGAATACTTTGAAGTGTAAAGGAGGGATGGGGGATCTTTTAGACCCCCCCATCCCTCCATAAAGAGTACCTGTCACCACATATTACTGTCACAAGGGATGTTTACATTGCTTGTGACAGCAATAAAAGTAAAAAAAAAAAAAAAAATTTTAAACACAATTTATAAAAGTACAAAAATAAATAAAATAAATAAATAAATAAAAAAAAATTTTAAAGCGCCCCCGTCCCCGCGAGCTCGCGCAGCGAAGAAAACGCATACGGAAGTCGCGCCCGCATATGTAAACGGTGTTCAAACCACACATGTGAGGTATCGCCGCGATCGTCAGAGCGAGAGCAATAATTCTAGCCCTAGACCTCCTCTGTAGCTCAAACCTGGTAACCGTAAAAAATTTTTAAAGCATCGCCTATGGAAATTCATAGGTACCGTAGTTCGTCGCCATTCCACGAGTGCGTGCAATTATAAAGGGTGACATGTTTGGTATCTATTTACTCGGCGTAACATCATCTTTCACATTATACAAAAAAATTGGGGTAACTTTACTGTTTGGATTTTTTAAAATTCATGAAAGTGTCACTTTTCCAAAAATTTGCGTTTAAAACACCGCTGCACAAATACCGTGTGATAAAAAATATTGCAACAATCGCCATTTTATTCTCTAGACTCTCTTCTAAAAAAATATATATAATGTTTGGGGGTTCTAAGTAATTTTCTAGCAAAAAATACGGATTTTAACTTGTAAACACCAAATTTCAAAAATAGGCTTAGTCATGAAAGGGTTAAAGTGCAGCTTGTTTGATTGTCCATATGTCATTGCCATTGTTGTATCTTTGGGCCACAAAACACTAATGAAAGCCTTATTGAGTGTAGATGGAGTAGGAGCAATTTCACATTTAGCCAACAAGCTGCACTGTAGCTGAAATATATATTCTCTAGGAGAAGCTGGGGTTGAGAGTCTTTTATGTAATTCTCTCTAAAGGGTTGTAAAGGCATTTTTTTTTTTTTAAAGATTTTGCAGTGCATAATATGAGAGAGAGCAATATTTTTAGCAACTTGGCCTTAGTATCTTGATATGCTGGAATTTATATACAGTGCCTTGCAAAAATATTCACCCCCTTGGATTTTTTGTGTTTTGTTGCCTCACAACCTGGAATTAAATGGATTGTTTGAGGATTTGCATCATTTAATTTACAGAACATGCCCACAACTTTAAGATGCTTTTTTTTCTAAATTGTGAAGCAAACAACAAATAGGACAAAATAACAGAAAAAGTCGGTGTGCATAACTATTCACCCCCCTAAAGTCAATACTTTCTAGAGCCACCTTTTGCGGCTATCACAGCTCCAAGTCGCTTTGGATAAGTCTCTATGAGCTTGCCACATCTTACCACTGGGAATTTTGCCCATTCCTCCTTGCAAAACTGCCCCAGCTCCTTCAAGTTGGATGGTTTGCGCTTGTTAACAGCAATCTTTAAGTCTGACCACAGATTTTCTATTGGATTTAGGTCTGGGCTTTGACTAGGCCATTCCAACACATTTACATGTTTCCCCTTAAACCACTCAAGTGTTGCTTTAGCAGTGTGTGTTGAGGTCATTGTCCACCTGAAAGGTGAACCTCCGTCCTAGCCTCAAATCACACACATAGTGGTACAGGTTTTGCTCAAGAATATCCCTGTATTTAGCACCATCCATCTTTCCCTCAACTCTGACCAGTTTCCCAGTCCCGACTGCTGAAAAACATCCCCACAGCATGATGCTGCCACCACCATGTTTCTCTGTGGGGATGGTGTTCTTTGGGTGGACATCATTTCACTAATTATGTGACTTCTGAAGGTAATTGGTTGCACCAGAGCTTTTTATGGGCTTCATAACAAAGGGGGTGAATACATACACACATGCCAATTATCTGTTTTTATTACTGAAAAATATTTTTATGTATATATTTTTCTAATTTTACTTCACCAACTTAGACTATTTTGTGTTCTGATCCATCACATATAATTCAGATTTAAAAAAAAAACATTGAACTAAATAGGCTGTAATGTAACAAAATAGCCAAGGGGGTGAATACTTTTGCAAGGCACTGTAAATCATGGAAATCAACATAAATTGAGAGGAGGCAGGGGTCATTAGATCTCCATTTGGGGTCAATGGTAAAACGAATAATATACTGATGATCTATGTATATATACACTATGATCCACTTCAAAATCATTAGAAGCATATTCCTTTCCGAATGACAGAAAGCACAATCTATCTTTGCTATAAGTGTGGAAATCCTGCACTGTATGCCCACAGTAAGATTCAAACTTTATTGGACACTGACATAGAAACTGCTGCAAAGTGATTCGGACATTGCTTCATTTCCCAAGCAGGCAATATCTTTGCTATAAGCAGTACAGACATAATTCCTGTCCATCTTTTTTTACCTGCCGTTTGGTGTCTTTTACATTATACACATTTATTATGGTTATCACCGTTTGTGTATGAGATGGCAATATTTCTAATTTATACTTTTATGCAAAGCTTAACTAAAATAAGTCATGTAATGTGCAATGAATCTGACCTATTTTTATATTGTCGCACTGCTGTTTGAGCTGTGTTTACATTAACTATCAAATAAAATAAACTGCCGTTTTCACTAATGTTACTGTCAGTAGTTGGTTGAAAATAATTTTAGCTACATCCAAACATGGCAATGAAAAACAATTAAAAAATAAGTAAACCCAACATTTCATATTCCTGATATGTGCTTGCTGTACCATGTATTTGTATGAAAAAGTATCCTGTTCTCGTGGCAATGCTACCTTTGTGTGAAATACCTGGTGCTCCTGCCAATCCCTCTGCTTTCCTATTAAAAACTGACCACACGAGGCAGGAGAGCAAGGCGTGATCTGTTTTCTGGCTGTGCTGAGAACCCTGCGTGCTCTCCTCCAGTAATCATACTTTGGCTGTGCAGGAGTGTTGTGCATCAGCACTCCACTGGGAAGATCAATGTACTGCTGTTTCTTCTCCCCCAGCTCTCTGAGCTCCTTATGCAGCTCAGAGTATGTGATCACTTATACTGTAATGAAGGGAAAAACAGGTGTTTATAATGTTTTTACAGTATATGTATAAACAAATGTTTTGTCTTTCATCTCTACTTTAAAATGAATGGGTTGTTTTACAAGGTGAGGGTTCACATATTATTTGAAGCCTAGTTTTGATTTTTCATCCTTTTTCATCCTTATGTTTCCGTGACAGTGATTGGCAGGACAAAAAATCAAAATAAAGAGATCAGTAAATATATATATATAGTATCTCACAGAAGTGATTACACCCCCTCACATTTTTGTATATATTTTATTATATATTTTCATGTGACAACACTGAAAAAATGATACTACAATGTAAAGTAGTGATTTTACAGTTTGTATTACAGTGTAAATTTGCTGTCCCCTCAAAATAACTCCAACACAGCCATTAATATCTAAACCGCTTGCAACAAAAGTGAGTACACCCCTAAGTACAAATGTCCAAATTGGGCCCAAAGTGTCAATATTTTGCGTGGCCACCATTATTTTCCAGCACTGCCTTAACCCTCTTGAGCATGGAGTTCACCAGAGCTTCACAGCTTGCCACTGGAGTCCTCTTCCACTCCTCCGTGATGACATCACGGAGCTGGTGGATGTTAGAGACCTTGCGCTCCTCCACCTTCTGTTTGAGGATCCTCAATAGGGTTTAGATCTGGAGATGCTTGACCAGTCCATCACCTTTACCCTCAGCTTTTTTAGCAAGGCAGTGGTCGTCTTGGAGGTGTGTTTGGGGAAGTTATCATTTTGGAATACTGCTCTGCGGCCCAGTCTCTGAAGAGAGGGGATCATGCTCTGTTTCAGTATGTCACAGTACATGTTGGCATTCATGGTTCCCTCAATGAACTGTAGCTCCCCAGTGTCTGCAGCACTCATGAAACTCCCACCACCATGCTTGACTATAGGCAAGACGCACTTGTCTTTGTACTCCTCACCTGGCTGTGCCACACATGCTTGACACCATCTGAATCAAATAAATGTTATCTTGGTCTCATCAGACCACAGGATATGCTTCCAGTAATCCATGTTCTTAGTCTGCTTGTCTCCAGCAAACTGTGTGTTTCTTGTGCATCATCTTTAGAAGAGGCTTCCTTCTGGGACGACAGCCATTCAGACCAATTTGATGCATTGTGCGGCGTATGGTCTGAGCACTGACAGACTGACCCCCCACCCCTTCAACCTCTGCAGCAATGCTGGCAGCACTCATACGTCTATTTCCCAAAGACAACCTCTGGATGCATTTTTTTCAAATAAAGGTAATATATGTTAACATCTTTGTGGATGGCTCTTTACAATCAAGTAGATGTTCATAAAACGTTTGGATGGATAACTTGTAATGATCATTACAATCTCTGGACCTCTTCACTCAGTGGAAGAAAATGTACTAGGTCTTCCTCTGTTTCCCAAGACCCTCAAGCAGAGGAGCTCTGGGATAAAGGAGATGAATCCCTTTCAGAGGATCAGGATGGGACAGATAATTCCTCTTCCGAGGAATCAGGTGGAGAGGGACCCTCTGCGACTTCCCAAGAGGAGAAAGTCTTAGTGCAGATCCTTACTGGATTGGTCCGCTCCACATTTAAGTTGCCCGTACCTAAAGCTGTTAAAGAATCCTCTTCTGCTTTGGGGTCACTGAAACCTTCCCAAGCAGCACATGCTTTTCCTGTTCATAATTTGCTTGAAAAGCTCCGTGGTTGGGATCACCCAGATAAGCGATTTCTTCCGCCGAAAAAGTTTTCAACACTTTATCCTATGGAAGAAAAATTTATTAAGATGTGGGGAATGCCGGCCATTGATGCGGCCATTTCCTCTATAAATAGTAGTCTGACTTGTCCTGTAGACAATGCTCAGATGCTCAGGGATCCTGTGGATAAAAAGATGGAATCCTTATTAAAGGATGTTTTTTCCTTAGCAGGATCAGTGGTCCAACCTGCAGTAGCAGCGATTGGAGTCTGTCAATACTTAAGAGACCATGTTAAGCAGGTCATCAAAGTATTACATGAACAACAGGCCCGGAGGTTTTGCTAACCTTCCAGCGGCCTTATGTTATGTTTTTGACGCCATCAGAGATTCTATCATGCAAACCTCTCGCCTTTCACTTGGGTTGGTGCATATGCGTAGAATCTTATGGTTGAAAAATTGGTCAGCCGAAGCACCATGTAAGAAGCTCTTGGCTGGGTTTCCTTTTCGTGGTGCAAGGGTGTTTGGAGAAGACTTGGATAACTATATCAAGAGAATCTCTTGTGGGAAAAGCACTCTCTTACCTGTTAAGAAGAAGAGTAAGCGTCCCTCTTTCAAACTGACTCTTTCCCCAGCGCCAGGGGCTTCAGCCTCCAGGCAGTCACGACGGCCTCCTCCATCTGGGGCAAGAAACAAGAGTCAACCCCAGGAACAAAAGAAGTCCTGGGGGAAGAAGTCTTCTAGACAAGACACTAAGACCTCTTCACGAAGGGGCGCCCCCGCTCGCTCGATTGGGAGGGAAGACTGCTACAGTTCTCAAAGCTCTGGCAGGAGGACTTCCAGGACAGATGGGTAATCTCCACGGTAACCTTAGGGTACAAGCTGGCATTCCAAGAATTTCCCTCAGATCAAGTGTTCCCAGAGACCCAGAGAAGAAGCAGTCGCTCCTTCTAGCGTTAGAGCGACTTTTGTCGCAAGAGGTCATTATGGCGGTTCCCACAAAGAATAAAGGATTGGGCTTCTATTTCAACATTTTTACGGTCCAAAAACCAAATGGGGATGTCAGACCCATTCTGGATTTAAGGGATCTGAATCGATTCCTAAGGATTCAGTCCTTCCGCATGGAATAAATTCGGACAGTAGTCTCCATCCTGCAGGGAGGAGAATTTTTGGCATCGATAGACATCAGAGATGCATATCTACATGTGCCCATTTTTCCGGCTCATCAGAAGTTTCTGCGCTTCGAGATAGGAGGGCGCCATTTCCAGTTCGTGGCTCTGCCTTTCGGGATAGCCACTGCACCTTGAGTGTTCACAAAGGTCTTGGCCCCTCCTCTGGCCACATTAAGGGCTCAGGGTATAACTGTCATAGCATTCCTAGACGACCTGCTCTTGATAAACCGGTCGGTGGCTTCCTTGAACGAGAACTTGAGGACCACGGACCAAGTATCTGGAACATCTAGGTTGGATCCTCAACCTAGAAAAATCTTTCCTAAAACCAGTAAGAAGACTGGAGTATTTGGGTCTGATCATAGATACAAGCCAGGAGAAGGTATTTCTTCCTCAGGCAAAGATCACTGCTTTAAGGGAGCTGATTCTGACAGTCAGGACCAAGAAGGGTCCTTCTGTCCGCCTTTGTATGAGGCTGCTGGGAAAGATGGTGTCTTCATTCGAAGCAGTTCCCTATGCTCAGTTCTATTCAAGACTACTGCAACACAGTATTCTGTCGGCCTGGAACAAGAAGGTTCAGGCATTAGACTTTCCGATGCACCTGTCACATGCGGTGTGTCAGAGCCTCAATTGGTGGCTCATACCCGAAAACCTGCAGAAGGGAAATCGTGTGGAATGGATTAGACAATTGATTATTCAGGCTTACGGTTTAAAACAGAAGATTCCTCCGTTTCAGATCAAGGCACATTCCACAAGGGTTATTAGTGCTTCTTGGGCAGTGCATCACCAGGCCTCTATGGCTCAGATCTGCAAGGCTGCAACCTGGTCTTCAGTCCATACATTCACCAGATTTTATCAGGTGGATTTGAGAAGGCATGAGCATATTGCCTTTGGGCGTAGTGTGCTGCAGACAGCAGTACAGGGTCCTCAGGTCTGATTGCACCCTACTTGGTTGTGATCCCCCCCACCCCCTCTCAGTTGGCATTGCTTTGGGACATCCCATCAGTTATTACTGTGGCTCTGTGTCCCGTGATGTCCGAGAAAGAAAATAGGATTTTTTATAACAGCTTACCTGTAAAATCCTTTTCTTTCGATGGACATCACGGGACACAGAGGTCCCCCCTCTTCTAATACACTTATATTGCTTTGCTACAAAACTGAGGTATCCCTGGAAGGGGAGGGATTATATAGGGGGTTGAACTTCCTGCTTAGGGTGTGACCAGTGTCCAATACCTAAAGGTACCTACAGAACCCATCAGTTATTACTGTGGCTCTGTGTCCCGTGATGTCCATCGAAAGAAAAGGATTTTACAGGTAAGCTGTTATAAAAAATCCTATTTTTTTTTTTTTCAGATCCTCAGAGTTCTTTGCCATGAAGTGCCATGTTGAACGTCCAGTGACCATTATGAGAGAGTGAGAGCGATAACACCAAACTATAGCACACCTGCTCCTCATTCACACCTGAGGCCTTGTAACGAGTCACATGGCACTGGGAAGGGAAAATGGCTGATTGGGCCCAATTTGGACATTTTCACCTAGGGGTGTACTCGCTTTTGTTGCCAGCGGTTTAGACATTAATGGCTGTGTGTTGAGTTATTTTGAGGGGACAGCAAATTTACACTGCTATACAAGCTGTACACTCACTACTTTACATTGTAGTAAAGTGTCATTTCTTCAGTGCTGTCACATGAAAGATATAATAAAATATTTATAAAAATGTGAGGGGTGTACTCACTTTTGAGAGATACTGTGTGTGTCTATATATGTATATAATATATATGGACTTTTGAGGTATCGCAGTATTACACCGAAATATCCAGTAAAAGTAGAAACTTTTATTTAAATATACATGCATTAAAACAGTGCATCACTCTTTTTAAAGACTGTGTTCGAATACATTTTAAGCCCTCCTTTATAATGGATCCCTCTATAAAGTATCTTATACCATGTATTCAAACATGGTTAGGAGACTTTTTAATTGCTATCAATCTTGTTGAAGCTGTTGTAGGGGGTCCTAAATTCCTCCATGCATCTTTATGAGGATGGGAGCACAACAATCAATAAGGGTATATTAAACATAATATTTGATATATTCAAACTGATGCTCCCACACTATAGCTGCCCAATTCTGCCAGCTGCTGAACACCTATATATCCTCCTGGATATGTAGTGAATAAATATAAATGTGATGCCACACTAGAAAGTGAAAAAAAAAATCTTGTTTGATACACCTCCCGCACACATTAAAAGAAAATATAACAAATATGCCCCTGTGCATTAATTCACAGTGTAATTCCCATTGGGTACATTCACTTAAACCGAGCCATGAATACATTATATCTAAACTATAAAACCCCTCCCTCTCTTTGTTACAACCCACTGTGTACAAATTTCTCATAAAGTGCCCTCCAAACATATAAATATATGTGCTAAAAGTCCCGATTTATATAATGCAGTCCAAAACAAAGTTTGATTCCTTTGCCAATAATGATGAACAGTTGTGCTCCCCCAATGTGGCTCTCACTCACCAGATATACACCGATAAATAAAATGAAAAGAACATTTTGAAAACACATCTGATCTCAACAGGGAAAAATATCATGCTGGATATCTATATTGATATGGACTGGGTAATGGGTTAGAAACGAAAGGATGCCACATCGTTTGATGGAAATGAAAATGATCAACCTATAGAGGGCTGAATTCAAAGACACCCCGAAAATCTAAGTGAAAAAATGATGCCGCAAGCTAGTCCATTTTGCATGAAATTTCATTGCAGCAACTCGAAATGGTATGCAGTAGTTTGTATGGCCCCCAAGTGCTTGTATGCATGCCTGACAATGTCGGGGCATGCTCCTAATGAGACTGCGGATGATGTCCTGGGGGTATTTCCTCCCAGATCTGAAACAGGGCATTACTGAGCTCCTGAACAGACTGAGGTGCAAACCGGTGGCGTCAGATGGACTGAAACATAATGTCCCAGAGGTGTTCTATTGGATTTTAGGTCAGGCGAGCATGGGGGCTATTCAATGGTATGAATTCTGTCATCCTCCAGGAACTGGCTGCATACTCTTGCCACATGAGGCCGGGCATTTGCGTGCACCAGGAGGAACCCAGGACCCACTGCACCAGCATAGGGTCTTACAATGGGTCCAAGGATTTCATCCCGATACCTAATGGCAGTCAGAGTGCCATTGTCTAGCCTGTAGAGGTCTGTGCGTCCCTCCATGGATAAGCCTCCTCAGACCATCACTGACCCACCACCAAACCGATCATGCTGAATGATGTTACAGGCAGCATAACGTCATAAACAGCATAAAGCCATAATGTGCTAGTATGCATTGTATACTAGCACATTATGTGAAACTTACATTTAAAACATAGTTGTTCCAGGGCTGCAAAGTCAGCACTGCAGCAGCTTCCATTTACACCCGCCTTGCTTCCGGGTTCGCAGGTTACGCCTCTGTGATTGGCTGGAGCCGCGATGACGTCACCCGTGGCTGTTCCTTCAGATCGCATGTGCCAGTGATGTCACTAGCTGCATGTAATGTAAATATATGTAATGTAATTATCTCCTAAACGGTACATGTTTAAGAGATATTTACACTACCTATAGGCTTACCTATAGGCAAATGTTAGCAGAGGAAGTTTACTTCCTCTTTAATTTTTTTTGAGCAATGTATATGACCCCTTAACTTAAAGTGGTTCCAAAGGCTCAAGGTTTTTTACCTTCATGCATTCTATGCATGAAGTTTAAAAGCTTCTCTATGCAGCAGCTCCCCCTAATACTTTAATAATTTCTTACATGTGCCTTTTATTCCCAAGAGTCTCTTCATTTCCTCTGCATAATCCATCTTTTTCAATATAACCAATCCTTTGTTCGCTGGGCGAATTACTACATTTTTTACATTACGGCCTTTTTTCTATTCTCAGTTTTCTTTATAGCTTCCCATATTTCTTTTGATTTTCATGATTTTTTTTTTTTTAACTCCATATTTTTAATATCATTCTTTACCATTTGTTTGAATAACTCAAGAAACTCATTACTTGGTAATATGGAGTTAAATATAGAGTTATTTCTTAACGCACCTTTCATGCATAATATATAGATTTTTTTTTTTTTTTTTATTCAGTTCTTCCCAAATTTCTGTACATCTATAAAAACTTTGAATTCCTCTATATTTTTTATCAGGTGCAAACTTTAAAACCAAGTCCAAGATTCTCAATTTCTCCAGACTGAGGTTGAATGTTCCTAGACCTAGCACCCCTCTGTTTTTCTTCTTCCCTCCGCTGTTTCCTTGTTTCCCAACCCTTCTCCCCAAACTTTGTTTCTGGGTGTTACATCCATTCTCTGCCTCTCCAACCACCTCATGTGGATCATCATTTTCCTCTTATCTCCCTGTTTTGTACATATTCCCTCTATCCATAATTCCTGGGTGATATCCCTTAATATTTCCTGGAGAAAAAATCTGTTCTGTTCTGATGACCCTTCCTTGGTGTCATATCTGGGGGGTTAATATTTTGCAGTGGTGCAAACCTAATTAAAGTAGTCACTCCCTCTCTGGCTGTACCATATAGGGATGTAATGGATTTAAAAAAATCAACAGATTTATAAATGGCAAGAGGATAAAGTGAAAATAGTTCCAGATTCTAAGGAATCCTTCATGGAGAGAGATGAGAATAATGGAGATTGGAATATGGTACTGAACAATAAGCATAAAATAATGGGGGTAACATCTAATAATAATATTTTGGAAGAAAGGAAAATCTAGAGGATTAATAAACAGAGAAAACATAGGTTATAGGAGACTATATAGTACACCCAGAGAGGGAATAACCACTTTCAAAAGGTTCGCACTATTACAAAATAACCTCCCAGATGCGACACCAAAAAGAAGTCATCAGTATAGAGCAGATTTTTTTTCTCCAGAGAATATCATACCACATGCGGGGTAACTATTAAATTTAGTTTGCAGTTTGCTTGTTGGTAGTTATACCCAGGCCAATCTATAGCCTTTTCACTTGGCTCTACTCTAGGTTCAGGGCTGCTGCTGCCACTGGCTCTTAGGGCAACAGTCATGGAAGGCAGTAACGAATTTGGGTTATGAATATTTGGGTCCCCTCTGGCAAGCACTAGGAGGTTCATGGCTAGTAATGCATGCAGGGAGAAGATCTAAAAGTAGCCTGGTGAGCACGTTCTTCCTGGGCTGTGGTCTGGGGAGGTATGCAGCCCCCTGTCTATACTCTACTCTGGAGTTCTACTCACAGACTCCAGCCAGCCAGTTTTCCCCCCTCACCTATACGTGGATTCTTATTGCTTCTCCTTAATAGCGTGGGCTCTCTCCTATCTCTCTGCTTGACATGGGTGGGCAGGGTTATATCTCAGGCAGCAGCCAATTGGAGGCTCCCTCTCACTCCTGCATTCCAGTCCAGTCCCGTGGAGGGAGACAGAAGACAGTTGCAGTGAGGTTGGATAGGTTTGCGAGTTACATACAGTGCCCTGAAAAAGTATTCATACCCCTTGAAATTTTCCACATTTTGTCATGTTGCAACCAAAAACGTAAATGTATTTTATTGGGATCTTATGTGATCGACCAACACAAAGTGGCACATAATTGTGAAGAAAAAGGAAATTGATTTCAAATTTTTTACAAATATCTGAAAATTGTGGCGTTCATTTGTATTCAGCCCCCGAGTCAATACTTTGTAGAACCACCTTTTGCTGCAGTTACAGCTGCAAGTCTTTTTGGGTATGTCTGTACCAGCTTTGCACATCTAGAGAGTGTGCCCATTCTTCTTTGCTAAATAGCTCAAGCTCTGTCAGATTGGATGGAGAGCGTCTGTGAACAGCAATTTTCAAGTCTTGCAACAGATACTCAATTTTATTAAGGTCTAGACTTTTACTGGGCCCTTCAAACACATGATGAATTTGCTTTGATCTAAACCATTCCATTGTAGCTCTGGCTGTATGTTTAGGGTTGTTGTCCTGCTGGAAGCTGAACCTTCGCCCCAGTCTCAAGTCTTTTGCAGACTCTAACAGATTTTCCTGTCCTTGCTGAAGAAAAGCATCCCCCCATCATGATGCTGCCACCACCATGTTTCACAGTGGGGATGGTGTGTTCAGGGTGATGTGTAGTGTTAGTTTTCCACCACACATAGCGTTTTGCTTTTAGGCCAAAAAGGTCAATTTTGGTCTTATCTGACCAGAGCACCTTCTTCCACATGTTTGCTGTGTCCCCCACATGGCTTCTCGCAAACTGTAAACGGGACCTCTTATGGCTTTCTTTCAACAGTGGCTTTCTTCTTGTCACTCTTCCATAAAGGTCAGATTTGTGGAGTGAAATAGTTGTTCTGTGGATAGATTCTCCCACCTGAGCTGTGGATCTCTGCAGCTCCTGCAGAGTTACCATGGGCCTCTTGGCTACTTCTCTGATTAATGCTCTGCTTTTCAGTTTAGGTGGATGCCCATGTCTTGGCAGGGTTGCAGTTGTGCCATACTCTTTCCATTTTTGGATGATGGATTGAACAGTGCTCTGTGAGATGTTCAAAGCTTGGGATATTTTTTTATAACCTAACCCTGCTTTAAACTTTCCCACAACTTTATCCCTGACCTGTCTGGTGTGTTCCTTGGCCTTCATGGTGCTGTTTGTTCACTAAGGTTTTCTAACAAACCCCTGAGGGCTCCACAGAACAGCTGTATTTATACTGAGAGCAAATTACACACACTATTTACTAATTAGGTGACTTCTGAAGGCAATTGGTTCTACTAGATTTTAGTTAGGGGCATCAGAGTAAAGGGGGCTGAATACAAAAGCACGCCCATTCTTTAGATATTTCTTTGTAAAAAAATTTGAAAACCATTTATAATTTTCCTCAATTTTCATAATTATGTGCCACTTTGTGTTGGTCTATTACATAAAATCCCAATCAAATACATTTACGTTTTTGGTTGTAACATAGTTGCATAACTAGTCAGGTTGAAAAAAGACACAAGTCCATCTAGTTCAACCAATAAAAAAAAGGAAAAAAGATAAATCGTACAATCCCATATACACAATCCACCACCCACAGTTGATCCAGAGGAAGGCGAAAAACCCCAGCAAAGCATGTTTTAATTTGCTACAGCAGGTGAGCACAACCAAACCACACATGTGAAAGGAATCAGGTAGAGAAGCACTGCAGCAAGGAGGGAGCCATGGAGAATATACCTTAAATACACGGTGAGCGGAGACCAATTTGGATACTTCAGATGATCGCGGTGGAGAGGAGTTTGTGGCCGTGATATCCGATGCTGTTTGCCCCTTTTGGGGTTGCGGGATTCGGTGAATGGGGACCCGTGAGGGGGAGCACAATAAGTCACCATTATCATCTGAAAGCACCTCAGTCACAGTTCCTTTGGAAATTATTTTGAACATTGGATGAAGATTTTGATTACCATATGGACTATAATTATTTAATATTTATTATTATTAATTGCTTTGCACACACTTGCACTAATCTGAGTAAAAATGCACTTGGAAGTTCATGTGATATAAGGGAAAATCAATGATCTAATACACTTAGGACTATTATCACTGGTTATATTATTTATTAATTTATTTTGGTTTAAAGTGTATGTATGGTTTTTGTGAATAAGTCACTAATATTTATGCTGGCTTGTTGGTGAAGATCTATCATATAATTAGGGGTTCAGCATATAACCCCCCCCCCCCCCCCCGCTTTCAGGGTGGTCACATGTATGATTCATAAATATTGGAAATGTTTAGTTTCTTTATTTATTTACTTTTTCTAATGTGGTCACATGTATGAGTTATGAATTGCTTCATTGAAGATTGCACTGCTGCACATTAGGTTTTTTGCACTTTATAGGGTTGATGGTATTCTGTACCACCATTAGGGGTACAGTTGGAGTAAATAACTAGTCACAAGGAATCACGCAATAAAATCCCCCCCTACTACTCTACTACCCTATAACCTAAAGGGAGCGCCATACCCCATTATACAATTTAAACACTTTGCGGAGTCTCCTTAAGGAAGCTTCTTTAGGGGGTTGCATACCTTATATTCTGTCCTAAGCGCAGCGGTTTCAGATACACTTATATCCCCCTTAATCTCCTCTTCTCAAGAGAGAATAAATTCAGTTCCTCTTACCTTTCCTCATAGCTGAGCTCCTCCATGCCTCTTATCAGTTTGGTTGCCCTTCTCTGCATTTTCTCCAGTTCCCCGATTATTCTTTTTGAGAACTGGTGCTCAAAACTGAACTGCATATTCCAGATGAGGTATTATTAATGTAGCACCCACAAATTGTTGCCTATTAATGTAATGCCATGTTATTCATTGAACAGTATTATAAGTTAGTATGTGGCGCCATCTTGTGGACAAATTGTAGAATGGACTGCATTTTATTTTCTTTATTCAAGAATGGTACAGGAAGTGATTGTTTATTTACTTCTCATAAGAATTGACCTACCCAAAATGCCGAGTGTTCTTACCCAGCAACACTCATGCACTGAACTGCATGCTGGGTAGGCTATAAAAGGCCCCTGCGCGGCCATCTTAGCTCTCTGGACGCGTGGCCTGCCTGTGAGGATCTGTGTGGAGGTATCCAGAGGAGCGCGGCCTACACCCTTTGCGGAGCGACCCGATCAGCGATCCTGCTGCACTTCAGTGAGCTGGACAGACGGTGAAGCAGAACTGGGAAGGATCCAGAGAAGCCCGTCAGTACCACCTAAAGGCCTTGGAACATCTCACTGAGTGGAGCGGCGTAGCAGCTTTTGCCGGGAAAGAAACAGGACTGCGTGCATCGGAGCAGAACTGTTCTACTCTGCAGACCTGATTGGGTGAGAGGGCTGCTGCCCAAAGTTTCACTGACGCACTTTTACACACCAGCATTTATAACACAGTTCTGCTTGGACCTGTAGTCCCACGGAGGAGATTTAAAGAAATAAAGACTGAATTTAATATAGGCCTCAAGCCTGCACTTCACTACAATGTTGACACTGTGTTATACCAAGTTACTCGCACTGGAGACAGTTGCAGTGCTGCCGCACCACAGCAATAGTTCTACATTCAGTTTGCTCTGACCTGGGTTTTGTTAACCACTGGATTACAGCTTAACCTACACATAGCTAGCAGAAGACAGAAGACAATGAAAGAAAAGCACTACCTCTATTATTGCAGGGCCTTGCATTCTATTGTCTTTCAGAGAAACAGCTTTGCAAAGCAGGGGGAGCTCCCTAGGAATTGCGTTGTTCATTATAACATAACATTTATTCTGTTATAGTTATCAGAGCTGGCTCAGAGAGGAAAGGTGCTCAGAGTGAAGGTGATTTCACTCTGACCTTTGTCCAACTCAGAGGCTCTCTTCCAGGGATCAGTTACTACCTTTTTCTGTGTACAACTTGTTATAAAGAATCCCTTTGTTTCCTCACTGTTACTTTACGTTTGTGTGACAGTGCAAAAACTGTAATTACAATTTTCTACCAATTACAAGTACAAATAAGTTCCTGGTTAAGTACAATTGGTGTGGAGTGCTGTCCCTTTTTCAGCAGGAGGAGCATCGGATGCCCAGGTAATAACAAAGGTATATCATTGTTATTGTATACATTGTGGGGGTTATTCTTTGTTGTCAGCTGCACACCACACCACAGCTGGGTCAAGGGGATTGAGTCTGTGCTGTTACACAAAATGGAACCTGAAGTGTCAGAGGTAAGGGTAGCTCCGAGGGTCTGGGATGGCCAGTGGGAAAATGAACAACTTTGCAACTCCCAAGGGAGTAGTGCGCTACACTAATGATTAGTACAGGGGAAAAATGATATCTCTCTCTCTCTGGAGTTCATACCTCTCTTAATACAAGAAAGGACTTTGCTCGCTTTGTAAACCGCAGCTTGGCATTGCATGCTATTATTAAGCTTATAATCTACCAAAACCCACAGATCCTTCTCCATTACAGATCCCCCCAGTTGTACTCCCCCTACTGTGTATGATATATGCGTATTCTTAGCCCCCAAGTGCATAACGTGACATGAAAAAAATGCGGAAAATTTCAAGGGGTGTCAATACTTTTTCAAGGCACTGTATACATTAAAAAATAGGCCTTTCCCTACATCACTAGTTGGGCAACCAGCAATTCCCTCACTTTGGATGGATTTGCTCTAACTTTCTTTTTTGGCTATGGGACATAAATGGCAAAAAAAACATTAAAAAAACAAGGGTGGCGGGTAGGAAAATGCCTAGGTCTGCACCAGTATTTGGCTCTCAGTTCTATCAAATGCAGGGTTTCTGCCCTTTCTATCTTGTTTCAGAGACCATTGGCCTCTTACTCTTTAATTAAGACCTTTGTAGAGCTCCTCGTGTTTGTTCTCCTGTGACTCCATGAGATTTGAATCTGGTTCTATCTGCACTTCAGAAACTGCCTTTTGATCTCATTATTTATTTATTTTAGGTACTTATATAGCACCGTCAATTTACGCAGCCCTTTTACATATACATTACGTTACACATTCACATCAGTCACTGCCCTCAAGGAGCTTACAATCTAAGGTCCTTAACTCACATTCATACATACACATACTAGGGCCAATTTACCTACCAGCATGTCTTTGGACTGTGGGAGAAAGGAAGAGGAAGCCCACGCAGACACATGGAGAACATGCAAACTCCAGCCAGCTAGTGCCGTGGTTGTCATATTTTTTAGATCTGTTGTTGCAAATACTTCCACTGTACAAATCAGGCCTATCATCATGGCTGGATAAAAAAAAAATTAGATGTCACAGCCAAAACCATCTAAAAAAGCTTTTTTTTCAAGTTGAAATAAATAAGATTGGGGTGCTGCTGAGAACTCAGAACAGAAATGGGAATTCTTCCAATTGATTGTATGCGAACACACTGCACAATATATTCCCATGGCCAATACGTTTAAAAGGCTAACAAAACTTATATGGCTCACTACCATGGGACAGCAGACAGCAGAATTTAAAACAGAAAGGAAAACACCTTTATTGTTGGATAAAGTTGGCCGCGGCCAATTATTATTGGCTTTAACAATAAATTAAAAGAAATTTTACAGCTATTTATTTATTCAACACCTGCCATCAGCTCAGCCACTATGGCTCGAGCTGGTATACATACAATTGGGGGTAAAATTACCCATAACATCAAAACATTCTTCAAGCAGAAGTCACTCAGATAATATAAACTTTAAGAGACTTAGTAAAAAAGCTAGGCTCAAAAAAACTGTCCCCCTTTAACAAAGGTGACACTGCCACATAATAATTAGCCATGGCAGATAGGGAGGGAGGAAACACCACAGCTTGTGCTTACTGGGGCCACTGAACCTCAGGGGCTCGGAACCCCCTTTTTATTTCAAATTCTTCTCACTCTTTTTCCAAACTGCCTAGATACTAGGTGACCTGACCTATACAGGGGAAGGTGACCAATAGCACACCTTCCCGCATTTTCTAAGCTAAGGGAATACTTAAAACTCCGCTGCGCTCCAATCCCTTGAGGGAAGGGGGGGTCTATAAACTGTTTTCCCCCCTTTTCCCTTCAAAGTTAAAATAGCTTTAAATAAGAGAATTACAAATATATAAAAATGAAGGAATACTATCATCGTTTAAAAGTTACAAAGAATATAACAGAATATGTAAAAAGCAAGAGAGTAGGACACATCCCAAAATTCTTTAAATATTTTAACAGTAAAAAGGTCAGATCTGAGCATGTAGTCGCTTTACAAAATAATTTTGAGTTGGTAACTGGGAACAAAGAGAAGGCAAATGTATTAAATACCATTTTCGGCTCTATGTATACAAAGGAAAATGGGGGATCTCAAGTATTTAATGGGGATGGTATTGACAACGCTTCAAATGATTCGAACGGCTCGAAATTGAAATGGGCCAGAAACATTTGGACAAAATAAAGGGGAATAAAACACCTGGACAAGATGGCTTAGGCTGAATTCACACTGGCATTAAGAGCAGGTGTTTGAGAGGCGTTTGACAGGCGTTAAAAACGCCTATGCACAATATATAATAGACAGCACATTGTGCTGTTCACACTAATGCCCTGTACACACGGTCGGACATTGATCGGACATTCCGACAACAAAATCCATGGATTTTTTCCGACTGATGTTGGCTCAAACTTGTCTTGCATACACACGGTCACACAAAGTTGTCGGAAAATCCGATCGTTCTAAACGCGGTGACGTAAAACACGTACGTCGGGACTATAAACGGGGCAGTAGCCAATAGCTTTTGTCTCTTAATTTATTCTGAGCATGCCTGGCACTTTGTGCGTCGGATTTGTGTACACACGATCGGATTATCCGACAACGGATTTTGTTGTGGGAAAATTTTATAGCAAGCTCTCAAACTTTGTGTGCGATGGAAAATGTGTGATGGAGCCCACACACGGTCGGAATTTCCGACAACAAGGTCCTATCACACATTTTCCGTCGGAAAATCCGACCGTGTGTACGGGGCATCAGTGTTAGCATCACGTCAAGTCAGGAGACGTTTGAAGCCTTTCAATGCCTCCCATTCTAGTCTATGGTAAGGCTTTGCAAACGCTCTGGAAGGCGTTTTCATCGCGGTTTTGGTGCGGTTGTGGCGCATTAAAATTTTTTATTTCTGTCACTTTCCATTGTAGAGCAGTTTTAACGCTCATCAAACGCTATGAAACTGCACATAGTGCATTTAAAGAGCGTTTTTAACCCTTGTAAAATGCCCCATTCTAAAGCACACTGACGCCTGTCTGACGCCCATCCTAACACCATACAAACGCTATAGGAGCGTTTGTTGAGCGTCAGAAATTTAATCAAGTGTGAACAAGCCCTTAAACCAAAGGGTCTTCAGAGAGCTAAGCTCTGTTATATCTAAGTCATTGCTTCTCATTTTTAGGGACTCTTCAATGACTGCCATAGTACCACTGAATTAGCGTAGGGCCAATGTGGTGCCAATATTTAATAAGGGACCAAAGTCTTTACCAAATAACTACAGACTGGTTAGTTTAACATCTATAGTTAGGAAGATACTGGAGAGTTTAATAAGAGGCTGCATAGAGGAGTTTTTTCTAGAAAATAATATTTTAAGCAATAGCATGGTCTTACAAAAAACTGAAGTTTTTCTATTTATGAGGCGATAAGCAAAAAACGTAGGCAGAGGAGTTTATGTACAAGTTAAAGCGGTATTAAACCCAAAACCCAAAATGGAATATATTGCAGCTTAGCAATCATTAACTGAAATGGCCACATTTGTTTTCTTTTTTTCCCCTCTGTTTTCACCTGGTGATCTGGCTAGTAATGTTCCTCCTTTATTGAGCCCAACTCAGGATAAAAGTAACACAGGGGGCACCTTTGAACAGCAGCATTGTCAGTCTGGGGGGAATTGAGTGTTACATGTACTAACAGAGTTAAATATATTGACAAATTGAAGCCAAACTCCGGCTAATATTTTAAAATCGGTTACGAAATAATTTTTTTTTTTCCTTTTGGGATAACGTTTTTACTTAAACAAAAGCTGATTATTGTAAGCACCCCTGCTAGTGTTCAATGGTTTGTCTCATCTCTATAACTGATACATTCTGCTGGAGAGCTTGTTATTTTGAAGAACAACAGACTTACTGGCAGGATTACCAGGTGAAATGAGAAAAAAGAAAGCCTAAAAAAGAAAATAAATGCAGCCATCATGTCTAACAAATGGTAAGCTGTAATATAATAAAGGTTTTCTTTTGAGTTTAATACCACTTTAATGTCTATAGGCAAAGAAAATTCAGTTTGTACATGGTAGACAGAAAACTGGCTAAAAGACTGTATTCATAGAGCAGTGATTAATGATTCATACTCAGAATGGTCTAAAGTTTTTAGTGGTGTACCCCAAAGTTCATTGTTGGGATGCTTACTTTTTAACCTATTCATAAATAATATGGAGTTGGATTAAAAGTACCATTTCAGTGTTTGCAGATGACACCAAGCTATGCAGCGGAATAACATCCATAAAGGATGTCTCCAACTTACAAACAGACCTCAATGCACTACTGCATTGTGGCAAATAAGGTTTAACCCTTTCACGCCTAAGCCTATTTCTGACATTTGGTATTTACAAGGTAAAATCCATATTTTTTACTAGAAAATTACTTAGAGCCCCCCAACATTATATATATATATTTTTAGCAGAGAATCTAGAGAATAAAATGGCGATTGTTGCAATATTTTATGTCACACGGTAGCAGCGGTGTTTTAAACACAACTTTTTGGGAAAAGGGACACTTTCATGAATTTAAAAAAAAATGAAACCGTAAAGTTAGCACAATTTTTTTTTGTATAATGTGAAAGATGATGTTACACCAAGTAAAGAGATACCAAACATGTCACGCTTTATAATTACACGCACTCATGGAATGGCGACAAACTACAGTACCTAAAAATTTCCATAGGTGACGCTTTAAATGTTTTTTATGGTTACCAGGTTAGAGTTACAGAGGAGGTCTAGTGCTAGAATTATTGCTCTTGCTCTGACGATCGCGGCGATACCTCACATGTGTGATTTGAACACCGTTTACATATGCGGGCACAACTTCCGTATGCGTTTTCTTTGCTGCTTTTATTAATTTTTATATTATTAAATTGTGTTTAAAAAAAAAAAAAAGTTGATCGCTTTTATTGCTGTCAAAAGGAATGTAAACATCCCTTGTGACAGTAATAGGTGGTGACAGGTACTCTTTATGGAGGGATCGGGGGGGGGGTCTAAAAGACCTCCAATCCCTCCTTTGTACTTCAAAGTATTCAGATCGCCAAAAACGGCAATTCTGAATACTGTATTTTTTTTTTTTTTTAATCCGGTGCCATTGGCAGCCGAGTAAACAGGAAGTGAAGTTGTGACGTCGCTTCTGTGTTTCCATTCAGGAGACTAGCCTGTCTCTAGCCGCCGGAAGTGGAGGATCGAGGATCCTGTCTCCCGGTGGGACGGGAAGCCTGGTCAGAGAGGCGGGTGGGGGGATGTCCCCTCCCGCTCCTCCAGGATAACAATCGAGAGGCCTTTAGCCACCTGCAGCTGCGAGCATCATCCCGGTATAACACCCGAAAGCCGAGGCCGCATATCTGCGTACGCTCTGCGGGAAGGGGATTTATTGTTGATAAATGTAAAATTACAGTATGTACTTGGAGCTAAAAATATGCATGCATCATACATTGTGGTCATGTGATCAGGTCCCAGCACCAGCTCCAGTGTAGAGGAGGGACACGGGACAACAGATGCCCCATAGTAAGGGGAGACATCACATTCCAAACTCTGTAGCCTTTGTCACAGCTCTCTCCTCTACACTAAAGCCAGCTGCTGGGGAGATCATGTGACTGGACTAGAACACCCTTAGATTAGGTGAGTGTCAGCATCTTTCCTTTACAGGCTAGTTAGCATAGGGCTTAGAGTGGGGGGTGGGAGTAGGTTTAAGCTTAGTTTTTGACCGGACTTCTACTTTAATAATAGCATGTTAATGCCAAGCTTTCTAAAGCTAGCAAAATAACTTCCTGTATTAACCACTTGCCGACCAGCTGCCGCAGTTATACTGCGGGCAGGTCGGCTCTACTGCGTGAATCGCCGTAGCTGTATGTAGCTTTGTGCAATAGACACAGTGGGCGCGTCCGCGGCACCGGAGCTGATGCACGTGACCAGCGGCCGCAATATCTGCAGGCCGCCCGCGATCGCTCCACAGAGAGCCAGGACGGGGATCTGTTAATGTAAACAAACAGATCCCTGTTCTGACAGGGGAGTACAGAGTGATAGTCTGTTCCTAGTGATTAGGAACAGCGAGCTCTCTCTTCTCCCAGTCTATCAACTCCCCCCACAGTTAGAAACACCTCCCAGGAAACACATTTAACCCCTTGATCGTCCCCTAGTGTTAACCCCTTCCCTGCCAGTGTCATTTATACAGTAATCAGTGCATTTTTATAGCACTGATCACTGTATAAATGTCACTGGTCCCAAAAAAGTGTCAAAAGTGTGCGATCTGTCCGCCGCAATGTCGCAGTCCTGCTAAAAATTGTTGATCACCGCCATTACTAGTAAAAAAAATAATAAGAATAAAAATGCCATAAACCTATTCCCTATTTTGTAGACGTTATAACTGTAGCAATAACTCTCAGTGGAGCTGCTGATTTAAGCGGGCTTGTTACCTTCACTCTCGATACCTCTGCTTCACCGGCACCGGGTCTAGGGTTCTGTTGAGTTTACCTCTGGACGACAAAAGCACCAAACACTTGAGTAGGTTTTCCAATGCTTTAATAAACCAACAAAGGAAATAGCAGGAAAGAGGTAGAAGGAAAGCTGCAGGGAAGCTCAAATACTCTTCTTAGTATTCTTTAGAACATTTCTCTGAATATTGATCACTTATAGTTGAAAACGCTTCCCCTGTGGGATTCAATCTTTGCCTGCCTGGATAGACCTCTCTCACATGTCTAGCAGCCAGTACGTAACACAAACTAAAGTCTCTGCCACAGATTTGTTTGGAATAAAACCCGTACGATCCTCTGCCACAGGATGTATTGTTTTGTGATGAAAATCAGATACAGTACTTGAACCTTTAAGCCAACCCGGCAGTACTATACTGTAAGATTACTTCGGAATGCGTCCTCCAACCGAGTCACCAGGCCCCTCTCCAGACCAGCACTATGCGTGATCCTTCCATGACGGGTCCTCCCCTGGGATCTTCTCGGTTGTCCAGTTTCTTCACTCAGGATAGACAGCTCAGGACCATTCCTCTGCTGCTGTGGTAGGCCCCAGACAGGCTTCTGGGCCCACCCACACACCGCAGCGACGCGGGCCTCCGGAACGGAGGACCACGAGGTGGTATTCCTAGTGCATACCTGTCGGCCAGGAGGGCCAGCAGGTGGCTGAAGAACGAACCTAAAACATGGCGTCTTCTCCATAAATACCCTCTCCCAGAATGCAACTCTGAGGACCACCTTCACCGAGTTATCTCCGGGACAGAGGAGCACCCATACGCTTCAACACGTTGCTCTTCCAACACCAGCCGATGGTGACAACGACACCCATCGTCAGCCAAGCTGGAACAGAGGCAAATCTAACTCCCTCTAATAAGCAACCCACTAAATTTATCTATCAGCGGTAGATTAAAATCTACCAGCACTACATAACTTTTGTGCAAACCAATCAATTGCGATTTTTTTTTTTTTTTTTTTTTTTTTTTACCAAAAATATGTAGAAGAATATATATTGGCCTAAACTGATGAAAACATTATTTTTTACATTTTTTTGGATATTTTTTATAGCAAAAAGTCAAAAATAGTTTTTTTTTTTTCAAAATTGTCACTCTTTTTGTTAGCACAAAAAAGAAAAACCACAGAGGTGATCAAATACCACCAAAAGACACAGTGCTGTATCTCAAAAAATGGCCTGGTCATTTAAGGTGGTAAATCCTTCCTGGGCTGAAGTCATTAAAGTGGAGTTCCACACAAAAATGGAACTTCCGCTTTTCGGAACCCTCCTCCCCTCCGGTGTCACATTTGGCACCTTTCAGGGGGAAGGGGGGTGCAGATACCTGTCTAAGACAGGTATTTGCACCCACTTCCGGCATAGACTCCCATGGGAGTCTACGCCTCTTCCCGTCCCCACCGCGCTGTCTCCTGGGAAACACACAGCTCCCAGGAGAGAGCGGGGACCACTTATGATGCGCAGCGCGACTCGCGCATGCGCAGTAGGGAACCGGAAAGTGAAGCCGCAACGCTTCACTTCCTGATTCCCTCACCTAGGATGGCGGCGGCAGCTGCCGAGAACCGAGCGGGTTCTCGGCGTCGCCTGCCGACATCGCTGGACCCTGGGACAGGTAAGTGGCCATGTATTAAAAGTCAGCAGCTGCAGTATTTGTAGCTGCTGGCTTTTAATATTTTTTTTTTTTTTTTTGGCGGTGTGGGTGGACCCCGCTTTAAAGAGGTATGGACTACAGAGAGAGACATCATTTTGCCCCTGTACATATCATTATTAATAAGACCTCATCTGAAATATGCAGTTCAGTGTTGGGCACCAGTTCACAAAAAAGGATATTGGTGGACTGTGCAGAGAAAGGCAACCAAACTGATAATTGGCATGGAAGAGCTCAGCTATAAGGAAAGATTAGAGGAACTGAATCTGAATCTCTCGAGAAGAGGAGATTAAAGATATGATCACCTTGTACAGATACATAAGGGGTCCATATAGTGAACTTGGTGTAGAGTTATTTACTTTCAGGTCATTACAGAGGACAAGAGGGCACTCTTTACGTCTGCAGTAAAAGAGATTTAACCTTCACATGTAGAAAGGCTTCTTCACAGTAAGAGCTCTAAAAATGTTTAATAGGCTCTCTCTCAAGAACTAGTTCTGGACAGCTCAGTAAATTGTTTTAAAAATTAGCTAGATGCATTTCTACAGTAAATTCACAAATTACAACTAGATATTAACATTTAGAGGTAATAACACTGAGGTAGTTGATCCAGGGAATATCCGATTACCGCCTGGGGGATCAGGAAGGATTTTTTCCTTCGCTGAGGAAATCGGATCATGCTTTACAATAGAGGTGTTTTTTTTTTTTTGCCTTCCCCTGGATCAACTGTGGATATAGGATTGTGTACATGGGGTTTTCAATTACTTTTTTTTCTAATGATTGAACTAAATGGACTTGTGTCTTGTTTCTACCCATGTAAAATATGAGAATGGCATCTGATAGTTAAGGCTATCTGTACAAATTGTTCAGTTCTGTAACACCACATACAGCTTAAAGTGGAACTAAACTTTCCTATCCTTTACAGCCAAGGAAGCTGCCATCTTGGCCTTTGCTTGCTCTGCAGTTGCCATGGTGCTGCACATGTGATCAGCCATGACCGCCTGCCATTTGATGGCTTGACAGTTTAATTGAGAGCACAAGCAACTGTGAACAGTTCAATCAGTGGGATAGTTTCACTTTAAAAAGGTAGCTCCAAAGCATATAAATTTAAAGGACTGGTATTTTCACACATCATCCTTGAAGTCATAATTAAAGGACCTTCTCCCCTCTCTACAGTATTTTTGTAAACATTTAATCAATTTGTTAAATGGAAGTGACCAGCTCTCTATGTCCTGTTTTTTTAAATAGCTTGTCTATTACCCTTGAAAATGGTCAGAAATTAGAATCATAATTTAACCCCCACAGACCTCATTGGGCTTTGCTACCAAGTTCTGATTTTATGGATTCACGTCATTTTCAATAAACCCCCATGAGTCAAACCTGGGCAAATTCACTCATCCCTAATTACTAATCACATAACCAAAATGGACAATCAGAAAATAAGAATACTGCTGGTGAATGGAAGATTAAATGAAAGTACAATACATGAAGTAATTATGAGATGCAATACAAATTGTTTTGTATGTCTAGCCTAGGCAAAGTCAGAAGTGGAACTCGAGGACTACTTGCAATGATAAAGGCACTTTACAAAAATCTCTATGTTGTGTCATATTGTGACATATCAGGATTTTTTATTTATTTATTTTAAATTTTTTTCAGAATAGTAAAGTTACTGAAATGTCCATTTTAACCTGAGTTCTAAAGCGATTTCACTGTGCTGAGAACTGTTGATTGATATAGAACAATACAAATGTTTATTTTATGTAATTAAATATACATTGCTGCATACGTAGCTTTCTTCTTTTTTGCTTTTAAACTACAAAATAGGGGCATAGAAATGTAAATTTCCTGTAGGCAACTGGGCCTAAAATGATGTCCTGCTACAAACAACACAGTTATTGTATCTGTAAGGAGTGCTGTAACTATTACTTTCCACTTGAGGGCAACCTTTGAAAAGCAAGTAAAGCCATCATCAAGAGTCACTGCCTGCTAGGACATTAGCACTGAGCATTGAATCATCTAGCTGCGTAAATAGTTAAATGTCAGGAAAGGAAATTAAACCAAATGGTATGCTTTGTGTAGCAAAAATAGTATTGTTGACGTTCTGAAATAAAATAAAAAGGAGAACCATCTAAGTGAATCATGCCCATGTCTCCTGGCTTCTACACTATGTTAATCTGTTAATCATGCATCTGAGATCTTAACATCTGCTCTGCATCCTTTAAAAACGTCCTGTCTACTCACAGCAACTGCACCTGTATTTGTGATTAATAAGGAAGGGATATATACAGTATGTTATTGTATGCATTGATGGCTGTTCATTTGTTGTGTTCATGATTCACAAATTAGCTACATAAACTTACTGACTGGATATTAGTGCCATATATGACTGTTTCCTTCTCAATTAAAACAAGTCATGTTTGGAACTTTGCATGCAACAATCAAGCCTTCTAGAGGTTATGAATTGAGTGCTTACAACTACTGGAAATGATTATTATTTTCAAAAAGAGTTTCCCTCCCATAATCAATCGTCCCGTTATTAGTGAAGGAACTTAAGAGTTCACATAGTCCACATCAATGCTTCATGGAAACACACGGGATGTTGTTAGTCTAAACATTAGAAACATAAAAGAAGAGTGATGGCAGAAAAAAAAACGAATGCCTAGTACACACAATGAGAAAATCGGACAAAAAATACCACTTTTGGCGCGATCGTCCGATAATCTGATCATTATTACCCAGCTTTTGAGAGCTGATCATGACCGTTCATGCAAAAATATCTGAAAGGACAAGTGCAAAAACGTTTCTAGTATGATAACAGAATGAACAACTTTTTATGTACTTAGTATAGTATTTATACAAAAAAAAAAAATTGTTTGACCAAGACCGTACATGCTCAAAAATTAAAAAAATACAATACAATACATTACATCACTTCCAAAGTTGTATTCTGTCGTACGAGAATTTTCGTAACTTTAGTAACCTATTGGTTTCTGATATGAGACTAGCATGCAAAAAAAAAAAAAAGGGGACGATCAATTGTCCGATATTCTTATCGTGTGTACTAGGCATAAAAGTGCCTAAGGTAACAGTATCAAAGGGCTACATCCTTATGGTACCTGTCTTGAGTCTGCCCCATTTTTTTAAATATATATTTTTTTATTCCTTTATTTTTTTGTTTGATCGTTTTTTATTTATTTTACTTTTTTGTCAGAGTACCTGTCTTGAGTCTGCCCCATTTTTTAAAATATATATTTTTTTTTATTCCTTTATTTTTTGTTTGTTTTTTATTTATTTTACTTTTTTGTCAGAGTATAGATCTATGTTTGCCTGAAGCATGCTTGAATCCACTTACTGTTGACTGGCTCACTACTTCTGCTAAAAGTATATTCCAACCACCAACTACTCAGTAAAATAATACTCTCTAAGATGAGTTTTGAACTTTCCTCCTGCTAATTTTAGGTCAGATCTCTGTGTTCTTTATTTTAGCCTCATATTAAAAATATTGCCCTCCTGAACCTTATTCTCCCCCTTAATGTATTTATAAGGTTCAATTGTGTCTTCCCTTACCCTTCTTTCCTCCATAGTGATGTCACGCTTACCCCTAACACAAGTGGTCAGACACTATAGCTAGCTTCTGTATTCTTCACCTATAGCAGCCCCCTTTCCCATAACATAAGCAGGCCCACTGGTACTCAGTTGCCCCCAGGACTTTTACACACTGCTATAGTGCCTGGCTACCATGCCAGGGCATGCCTGAACTGAGCAAAACAAACAGTTCTCCACCCAAAGTCTGGCCACATCAATCACTTTGCAGGTGAACACAGGGGCGGATCCAGGGGGGGGGCAACGGGGCAACTGCCCCCTCCGAGAAATGTGGGTGACAGTCTGTGACAGAGCCCGCCGGCGGGTGGCTCCGTAAGTTAGAGAGCCGCTGGGCGGCTCCGTGAGTGAAAGAGCCGCCGGGCGGCTCCGTGAGTGAGAGAGCCGCCGGGCGGCTCCGTGAGTGAGAGAGCCGCCGGGCGGCTCCGTGAGTGAGAGAGCCGCCGGGCGGCTCCGTGAGTCAGTGAGAGAGCCGCCGAGCGGCTCCGTGAGTGAGAGAGCCGCCGGGCGGCTCCGTGAGTCAGTGAGAGAGCCGCTGAGTGGCTCCGTGGGTGAGAGAGCCGCTGGGTGGCTCCATAGTGAGAGAGGGCAGGCTGCTGGCCAATCAGGGAGCCGGCGGGCGGGGGAGCAGAGAGATGACATCATCTCTCACTGCCCGGTGCCCGCCCTGCATCCCTGCAGTTCCCCTCCACCATGCAGGCAGCTGCGGCAGCAGAGAGATTACATCATCTCTCTGCTGCCTGTCTCAGGGACACAAGAGACCACCTTAGCAGGTGGCAAGTGACAATCTTCATCTGGTGACAGGCGACGTGGCAAGTGACAATCCGCAACATGTGGCAGGCGACGTGGCAAGTGACAATCCGCAACATGTGGCAGGCGACGTGGCAAGTGACAATCTCCATCTGGTGACAGGCGACGTGGCAAGTGACAATCTGCATCTGGTGACAGGTGACGTGGCAAGTGACAATCCGCAACATGTGGCAGGCAACCTGGCAAGTGACAATCCGCAACGTGGCAGGCGACGTGGCAAGTGACAATCTTCATCTGGTGACAGGCGACGTGGCAAGTGACAATCTGCATCTGGTGACAGGCAACGTGGCAAGTGACAATCTGCATCTGGTGACAGGCAACGTGGCAAGTGACAATCCGCAACATGTGGCAGGCAACGTGGCAAGTGACAATCTGCATCTGGTGACAGGTGACGTGGCAAGTGACACACTCGGGGCTCCCACTGATTCTGCATTATGGTGAGTTATTTAATTTTTTATAACAATGTAATAATAGTAATAATGCGCTTCAATCATCCTGACACCATAACAACCATGGTGCCGTGATGATTGAAGCGCCAACACCAGCCATTTCCCCGATAGATGTACCCCAAAAAAATATATTTTCTGGCAGTGCCCCTCCCGAGACTAGACTCTGGATCCGCCCCTGGGTGAACAGACAGACAAGGAGAATGCCACAGCCAAAGCCAGGATGCTGGAATGAGGAGCAGGAGCGCTAGACACTCCTGACATTACCCCCCTCTGAGGAGGGCCCCCCGACCCTTACAGACAAGCTGGACATTTGGCACAGGACCATCAGGCTGGGCAAAGGTCAGGGGATCAGCGAGGTCAGGTTGGTTAGCAGGTGACATGTCACTGGAGTCAAGCTGGGTAGCTGGAACACAAGCTGGATGCAGAGTGGCTTGAAGAAAAGTTTGGAGGCCCCACCTGGCTGAATGAGGCAATCTAGCCAAAGGATGGATGTAATTTCTTAGACAGGTTTGAGCAGATGCAGTTGCAGTAGGGTGAGCCCAGGTTACTGAAAGTCCCAAATATAAAAAAGCAGGAGGCTCAATAAGCATAGACTGAACTGGACTAACTGGTGCAGAGACAGACTGGACCGCATTGGCGCATACAGAGACAGACTGGACCGCATTATCAGCTTTCGAGGCAGCAGAACTTGAGGACAAGCCTGGATGTGCACCAAGGGCATTTAGGGACAGGCAAAGGTATGGGTAATCCAGAGGGCTTGACTTTTGAGGATTTATAGCGAGTAGGGATGAGCCGAACAACCCCCGTTTCGGTTTGCGGCAGAACATGCGAACGGACCGGAAGTTCGCGAACATTCGAACACCGTTAAAGTCTATGGGACCCGAATGTGAAAAATCAAAAGTGCGGATTTTAAAGGCTAATATGCAAGTTATTGTCCTAAAAAGTGTTTGGGGACCCAGGTCCTGCCCCAGGGGACATGTATCAATGCAAAATAAAAGTTTTAAAAAACGGACGTTTTTTCGGGAGCAGTGATTTTAATAATGCTTAAAGTGAAATATTCCTTTAAATATCGTACCTGGGGGGTGACTATAGTATGCCTGTAAAGTGGCGCGTGTTTCCCGTGTTTAGAACAGTCCTTGCACAAAATTACATTTCTAAAGGAATAAAAGTCGTTTAAAACTGCTTGCGGCTGTAATGTAATGTCGGGTCCCGGCAATATGGATGAAAATTATTGAGAAAAATGGCATGGGTACCCCCCCCAGCCCATTACCAGGCCCTTTGGGTCTTGTATGGGTATTAAGGGGAACCCCGCACCCAAATTAAAAAAAGAAAAGGCGTGGGGCCCCCAGGCCCTATATACAGGCGGTCCAAACAAGACAGGGACTGTAGGCTTGTTCTTAAGTTGAATCTGTTTGTAATTTGGAACAGGTACATTTTGTAAGTGTAGCTCCAGCCAAAAAATACATTTTTAAGCTTTTTGGATAACATAGGGAAGGGTTATCACCCCTGTAACATTTGTTTTGCTGTCTGTGCCCCTGTTCAGAAGATTTCACCTCACTTTCTCTCCCAATCACAATTGGATTTTGAAAATTTGGTGTTACTAGGGAAACAAGGATTGGTGATAAAGCCTCAGTGGAGACACCTTTTTCCCATATTAACTCTTACAGGAGAGCATTTCCCTTCCTAGGGGTACATTTCCTCTCACTTCCTGTTGTCTCCCTCGGTTTGTAAGTAGGAGTCATTTGTAAGTCGGATGTTTGAAAGTAAGGGACCGCCTGTATATACTATACAGCCTGCCCTATATACTCTGCAGAAAATTGGGCCTTAGGTGTTGGTGGTACCAGAACACTGTAAGCCCTCACAGTTACTCTTGGTAGGCACTGGAACAGGCCCTGCTGTGAAATAGTATATCAAGAATTGCAATTACATGCCCCTGTTGAACAGGGACAGAAAAATTGGGCCTTTGGTGGTGTGGTGGTGGTGCCACAACACTGTAAGCCCTCACAGTTACTCTTGGTGGGCGCAGGAACGGGCCCTGCTGTGAAATATTAGATCAAAAATTGTAATTACACGCCCCTGTTAAACAGGGGCAGAAAAATTGGGTCTTAGGCAGTGGTGGTGCCACAACACTGTAACCCCTCACAGATTCTGTTGTTGAGCACAGGAACGAGCCCTGCTGTGAAATATTAGAGCAAATATTGTAATTACATGCCACTTGTAAACAGGGGCAGAAAAATTGGACCTTAGGCGGTGGTGGTGGTGGCACAACACTGTAAAGCCTCACAGATACTCTTGTTGAGCGCAGGAACGGGCCCTGCTGTGAAATATTAATGCAAATATTGTAATTACATGCCCCTGTTAAACAGGGGGAGAAAAATTGGGCCTTAGGCACTGGTGGTGGTGCCACAACACTGCAACCCCTCACAGATACTCTAGTTGAGCGCAAGAATGAGCCCGGCTGCGAAATATTACAGCAAAAATTATAATTATATGCCCCTGTTAAACAGGGGCAGAAAAATTGGGCCTTAGGCACTGGTGGTAGTGCCCTGAAACAAAAATGTTCTTAGAAGCTATCAACATGAACATTGAGGAGGAATAGGATAGTAACTCAGCATAACAGGATAGCCACTCAGCATAGACAAGGGATCTCACATTCATAGAAAAATTGTTCGGTTACATCAGCATTAGGTGCTTGGTAGCTGGTGATCCAAGACTGATTCATTTTTTTGAAGGTGAGCCGATCAACTGAGTCTGTGGACAGGCGCACTCTGATCGGTTACAAAGCCTCCAGCAGCACTCAGGCCAGTAGCTCAATTGCATATTGTGCAAGCTCTGGCCAGTGATCCATCCTCAAGACCTAGTAACCCAGTGGATTTTTGGTTGGAAGGGTCTCCAAGTCTAATCTTGCCCCTAGATATTCCTGCACCATGTAAATCAGATGCTGGCGATGGTTGCTGGAACCGATCAGACCTTGGGGCTGCGGACTAAAGAATTGTCTGAACGCATCGGTCAGATGGCCACCTTCTCCACCGCTCCTTCTATGACTGACCGAAGCCTCAGCAACACGTTGTCCAGGAGGACCAGGAAATTGTAACCTCCCAGGCTCTGGAAACGCATTGCACAAACCTTTCTGCAAAGCCTCCCAAAGATGTATCATCCTCTGCTCCCTCTGCGAAGGCTGGATAAATTCCGCAACCTTACCCTTGTAATGTGGATCCAGAAGGATTGTCAGTCAGTAATGATCCCTCTCCTTGATACCACGAATCTGAGGGTCCTTTCGCAGGCTTTGCAGGATCAGGGAGGCCATGCAGCGAAGTCCTCTGGGTCACTAAGGATGACATGATCCACAGCCACCTCCTCCCAGCCACGTACAAGTCCATGGGTTTTTGGGGACTGAAAACGATCCCTTAAAGACTGCTGCTGATGCTGAGTACTAGGCTCCACCTCCATGCTGACACAATCCTCATCCTCCTCCTCTTCCTGTGTGATCGGCAGGCCCGCAGGAATACTGTCTGAATAAAGGGGGCCTTGAGACGTAAGGAAGTCCTCCTCTTCCTCCCTCTGTTCTGCCTCAAGTGCCCTGTCCATTATTCCACGAAGCATGTGCTCCAACAGGAAGACGAGGGACAGTATCACTGATGCATGCACTGTCACTGCTCACCATCCTTATGGCCTCTTCAAATGGTGACAGGACAGTGCATGCATCCTTGGTCAGTAGCCACTTGTGTGGTGAAAAAAAGCCAAGCTCCCCTGACCCTGTCCTGGTGCCATACTCACACAGGTACGCGTTGATGGCCCTCTGCTGCGTGTGCAGCCGCTGCAGCATTGCCAACGTTGAGTTCCACCTGGTGGGCATGTTACTAATGAGGCGGTCCATGGCCAGGTTGCATTCCTTTTGAAGGTCAGCCAACCGAGCACTGGCATTATATGATGGGCGGAATTGCCCACAGACTTTCCTGGCCTGCCTCAGGAGATCCTGTAAGCCTGGGTACCTGCACAAGAAACGCTGCGCCACCAAATTAAGGACATGAGCCAAACAGGGAACATGGGTCAAGTGTCCCTGTAGGAGGGCGGAGAGGAGGTTGGTGCCATTGTCGCAAACCATCATTCCTGGCTGAAGCTGGCATGGCGTCAACCACCTCTGAGTCTGCCCCTGCAGAGCTGACAGAATCTCTGCCCCAGTGTGGCTCCTGTCCCCTAAGCAGACCAACTCAAGCACCGCATGGCATCTTTTTGCCTGAGTGTGTAGCCCCTTGAACACCTACAGAGCATCACTGGTTCCGAGGACAAATCTGCAGAGGAAGAGGCCATAGAGGAAGAAGAAGAGGAGGGGGTGGAGCAGAGAGGTGTGGCAGAATCACCACTACTAGCATTTTGGAGGTGTGGTGGCAGAACAAGCTCCAACAATACTGCACCCTATCCTGCATCCTTCCCAGCTGCCAGCAGAGTTACCCAGTGTGCCGTGAAAGAAAGGTAACGTCCCTGTCCATGCCTGCTGGACCATGAGTCAACAGTAATATGCACCTTACCACTGACCACCCTGTCCAACCAGGCCAAGACATTGCTTTCCACATGCCGGTAGAGAGCCAGAATGGCCTTCCGTGAAAAGAAATGGCGTTTGGGAACCTGCCACTGAGGTACCACAAATTCACGAAAGGGGGCAGAGTTTACCAGCTGAAAAGACAGCAGTTGGAGTGCTAGCAATTTAGCCAAGCTAGCATTCAGCTGCTGAGCATGTGGATGGCTGGGACCGAATTTTTTTAGACGGTTTAGCAACTGGGGTAGGGAAATTTGCCTGCTACAATCAGATGTTGGTGTAGCGATAGCAGATTGCCCGCAAGTACTTGGCACATCTAATTCTACACCTTCATTCTTTCTCAGTGCAGGTTTCTAGGAATACTGAAGGGATTGTGGGATTGGAGATCCCAGCTGATGAGGAGCAAGGAGAGGTCTACCTTGTTCTTTGGTGTGGGTCTTTTAAGTACTGCTGCCAACGGACTGCATGGGAGGTCTACATATGTCTGGTCAAGCATGTGGTGCCCAAGCGGCTGCTGTTTTGGCCATGCTTGATACGCTTCAGACATATGTTGCAATCAGCAACAGTGCGATCTGCAGCACACGTATCAAAAAAGGCCCACACCAAAGAACTTTTCAAAATATGTAGGAAGTCAGCAGCGCCCTGCACATGCGGAGCTCTGCGATGTAATGCAGTCGGGTGGCTGCCCTTAAGCTTGCCCCTGGAGGGCATCCTGCCTCATTGGAGATGTGCCTCCTCCTCTCTTCTATCAGGCACCCATGTAGAGTCAGTGACCTCATCATCCCCTCCCTCCTTGTCACTGGAGCAGTATGCTGCAGCTGGGGGAACATGACTGCCAGTTTCTTGTCCTTCTTGGGCAACCCCTCTTTCTGGGCACACGTTACTGCCTTCCTCAACCTGGGTACCATCATCAAAGCCTTCAAAACACTGCGCATCCTCCTGCAGCAGGTGCCCGACACTGTGGTCAAACAGTTCGGGGGACTCCTCCATACATGATGGTGGGGCTAGGGAAGGAGTGACTGATGACATTCAGCCAATGGAATAGGCTGCTTTGGCAGCTGCATTGGCAGGTAAACTACTCTGAGCCTGGGTGACAGAGCATGAGGAGGATGAGGATGGCTTAGTTATCCACTCTACCAACTCTTCTGCATGTTGTGGATCAACGTGGCCAGCTGCCGAAAAAAAGGACAAGCGTGCCCCGCAGCCACGTGCTGAAGATGCACCATGTCCACGACCAGCACTTTTGGCTGTAGACACAGAGCCTGCTTGCCCTCTTTTAGTGGCCTGTGTCTGCCTCTCCTTGGTGGCCTTCCAGACATGCTGTAAAATTTTATTAGCAAAACAATGCCTGAAGTTTACTAGAAAAAGTACACCAGGAATGGCCTGCAGTCAGATATAGGCTTGGCTAGACTGGAATGCAGTGGATATATATATATATATAGGAGACTGTGTGTGTGTATATATATATATATATATATATATATATATATATATATATATATATATATATATGGGAGAATTATTGTTTTATCTCTGGAGTTAATTCCCTTTTTAATGCATGTCAATATTCTATTGGCTTTGCTTGCAGCAGATTGCATTCCGTTGCTGAGCCTGTCATCTACTAGAGCCCCCAGCTCTTTTCCATCCTAGGTTCTCCCCTAGTGAGTAGATTGCTTTCATATTTTTGCCACCTAAATGCATTATTTTACATCAAACCTCATTTGCTATGTAGTTGTCCACCCCATTAATTTGTTCAGATCTTCTTGAAAGGTTTCCACATCCTGCGGAGAAACTATTACCCTGCTTAACCTTAGTATCATCTGCAAATACTGAGGTTGAGCTGTTTATCCCATCCTCCAGGTCATTTATGAATTAATTAAATAGGATTGGTCCCAGGACAGAACCCTGAGGTACCCCATTTTCCACATTGGACCATTCCGAGTGCTCCCCATTTATCACTACCTTCTGAATTCACCCTTGTAGCCAGCTATCAATTCAGATACTCACCCTTTGGTCCATGCCGACATGCCTTAGCTTGTATAGTAAACGTTTTTGGGGAACTGTATCAAATGCCTTTGCAAAATCCAGCAACACTATGTCTACGGGCCTTCCTTCATCTAGATGGCAGCTCATCTCCTCATAGAAGGTTAATAGATTTGTTTGGCAAGAACGATTTTTCATCAATCCATGCTGATTACTAGGGATGAGCCGAACACCCCCCGGTTTGGTTCGCGCCAGAACATGCGAACAGACAAAAAATTTGTGTGAGCATGCGAACACCATTAAAGTCTATGGGACACAAACGTGAAAAATCAAAAATGTTAATTTTAAAGGCTTATATGCAAGTTATTGCCATAAAAAATGTCTGGGGACCCAGGTACTGCCCCAGGGGACATGTAACAATTGTGACAGCAGGCAGGTAAAATCACCTGGTTGCATCCAGGATGGCAAATATGTGTGTCCCGGATTCAGGCTCTATGGCGATTTTTAAAACTAGGGGGAAGTGCTGAGAGTCCTGCAGGGGTAGAGGTAATGAGCCCAGCTGAATTAAGTTGGCTCATTAAGGCCTCTACAAAAATTCCCAGCATGCAAAGGGAGTTGCTCCATCCTGGAACCAGTTTTGTTCCCCTGTTTAGACTGGGGAGCGTGAGACCTGTCTGTGCGGTGAGACGACGCCTGTGTGGCAAGCCTTTGTAACAGGGAGATAGGTGCTGGGGACAGCATGAGGCTGCACGTAGCTGATAACGAGGGAAACCTGTGTGTAGTAAGTGGCCAAGTTGGCAAGGATTTATTTTCATGTTTCTTTTTGTTTTGCTGTTTTTGGACCATTGTAAATAGTGTAAATAAACTGCACCTTTGTTTTTCTTCACTGTTGTTTGCTGTGCCTAATTTTTGTGTAGTGAACCCATCCAGGAGGTCACACACCCGCTGCCGAGCTTACCCCCTCACTCAGTGCAAAAAATGTTTTTAAAACGGCCTTTTTTTCAGGAGCAGTGATTTTAATCATACTTAAAGTGAAATAAAAATGAAATATTCCTTTAAATATTGTGTCGGGGGGGAGGGGGGGTCCCCTTAGTCTGCCTGTAAAGCAGTGCATCTTTCCCATGTTTATTAAAAAAATTACATTTCTAAAGGAAAAAAGTAATTTAAAATTGTTTGCGGCAATATACATAAAAAATCATTGAAAAAAACAGCATGGGTTCCCCCCCTCCATAGTCCATACCAGGCCCTTTGGGTCTGGTATGGATATTAAGGGAACTCCATGCCAAAATTTGAAAAAAAAAATGGCGTGGGGGTCCCCCCCAAAATCCATACCAAACCCTTCAGGTCTGGTGGGTTTTAAGGGGAACCCCACGCCATTTTTAAAAAAAAAAATGGCGTGGGGGTCCCCCTGAAAATCCATACCATTATTCAAGCTGCAACCTGGGGAGTTGTTGCATGTTAATGGGGACAAGGGCCTCATCCCCACAAGCCTTGCCCAGTGGTTGTGGGGGTCTGCGGGCGGGGGGCTTATCAGAATCTGTAAGCCCCCAGATCCCGCACCCCCCCCATGTGAATGGGTATCGGGTACATTGTACCATTGCTAATTCACCAAAAAAAAGTGTCAAAAAAGTAAAAACGACAGAATACCTTTTATTAAAAAAAAAAAAAAAAAAAAAGAAAAGTGGCTTGCGATGTCCATCCATCTTCAATCACGTCGCCAACGGACCCATGGGAGGCATCCCGCTGACTGCTGTCTTTTCGCTGTGACAGCTCTTATATAGGCAAGGGCGGGGGGGCCACCTACTGATGTAATCTGATGCCCGATGACCCCATCCCCTCCTGAAGGCACATGACGTCAGAAGGGGTGGGGTCACTCGGTTACGTCACCAGGTTGCCCCGCCCTTGCTTATATAACAGCTATTTTCCGGGTCCGTCAGCGCCATGGAGATGGATAGACATTGTGGGACACTCTTTTTATTTTTTAACCACTTGTCGACCGCCTCACGCCGATGTATGTCGGCAGAATGGCACGGGCAGGCAGAATAACGTACCTGTACGTGATCTGCCTCCCGCGGGTGGGGGGTCCGATCGGACCCCCCCCAGTGCCCGAGGCGGCCGGCATTTGCTGGCGGGCGAACAGAGGTGAGGGGGAGGCCATCCATTCGTGGCCACCCCCTCGCGATCGCTCCCGGCTAATGAAATCCTTCCCCTGCTGCTGTAATGTAAACAGCGGCAGAGGAAGTGATGTCATCCCTCCTCGAGCCGGTCTTTTCGTTCCGGCGCCGAGGAGAGAAGACATCAACGTGAGTTACTAATAAAGGTTAACGCCCTAATAAAAGGTTAACCTTTTATTAGACCTAAAGGTTAACCCCTTGATCACCCCCAGTCACCAGTGTCACTAAGCGATCGTTTTTCTGATCGCTGTATTCGTGTCACTGGTGACGCTAGTTAGGGAGGTAAGTATATAGGTTCGCTGTCAGTGTTTTATAGCGACAGGGACCCCCATATACTACCTACTAAAGGTTTTAACCCCCTGATTGCCCCATAGTTAACCCTTTCACCAGCGATCACCGTATAAGTGTTACGGGTGACGCTGGTTAGCTAGTTTGTTTTTTATAGTTTAGTATAGTTTTAGGGCACCCGCCGTTTATTACCTTATAAAGGTTTAACCCCCTAATTGCCCGGCGGTGATATAAGTTACGTTTTTAGGGTCAGATAAGGTCTGCATCGCCCCAGGCAGCGTCAGTTTAGCGCCAGTACCGCTAACCCCCACGCACGCAGCATACACCTCCCTTAGTGCTATAGTATCTGAACGGATCGATATCTGATCCGATCAGATCTATACTCCCCAGCAGTTTAGGGTTCCCATAAACACAGTGTTAGCGGGATCAGCCCAGATACCTGCTAGCACCTGCGTTTTGCTCCTCGGCCCAGCCCTGCCCAGCCCACCCAAATGCAGTATCGATCGATTGATCACTGACACTTACAAAACACTAAGCACACATAACTGCAGCGTTCGCAGAGTCAGGCCTGATCCCTGCGATCGCTAACAGTTTTTTGGTAGCGTTTTGAATCAGTCGCTAACAGTCAGGAGCTTTTTTGCCTGTGAGTCTCACTAGTGTAACCCTAAATTTAGAGCCCAAAATGGCAAATCGAAGGTACACTAGTGAAGAGGCCTACGCGTTTCTGAGCATGACAGATAGTAAAGAGGAAGTCGCTCATCTGTCAGATTCAGGCTCAGAATACGAACCTGTAGAGGACAGCGGCTCCATGACAGATAGCTCTGACGACGGAGTTGTGGTCCCTGCTAAGGTCAGGCGTACCAGACCCCAATCTTCTTCTTCTGTCCTTGAAGTGCAAGAACCGCAGGTCCCTCGTATGGAGCAGAGCAGTACTAGCGCTGCTATTCCTTCTGGTGAACTGGCAAGCACCAGCGGCCTAGTACACCCTGGTCATACATCCAGCACTGCAGTAACACTTGGTGATGTGGCGAGTCCCATAAGTGCAGTTCAAGCTGGTGAGGTGGCAAGCACTAGTAGTGTCCCGCTGCCACCAAGAAGATGAACACAGGCCCGTCGTGCCCATAGTGCCCTTCCTGCTGCATTCGCCAATCCGAATTGGGAACCCACCACTTCTGCAGCACCCGTACTTCCCCCATTCATTGGCCAACCCGGAATTCAGGTGGAAACAGTTGATTTTACGCCACTGGATTTTTATTCGCTGTTTTTCACCGAAGATCTCTATAGATCTATTGTGGACCAAAGCAATTTATACGCTGGTCAACACATCGCCGCTAATCCCCAGTCCTCCCTTGCCAGAGACTGGAGACCAATTACGGTCTCCGAATTTAAGATCTTTCTGGGCCTTTCCCTCAACATGGGCATAAATAAAAAGAGTAAGTTGCGGTCATATTTGTCCACTGACCCAATTTACCATATGCCGGTGTTCTCTGCATCCATGGCCAGGACACGATACGAGCAGATTTTGCGTTTCATGCACTTCAATGACAATGAACTCTGTCGTCCTTGTGGAGATTCTGGATACGATCGGCTCTACAAAATTCGGCCCCTCGTAAACCACTTCAACCAGCGTTTTGCAGACTTGTTTACTCCCCATCAAGTTGTCTGCGTTGATGAGTCCCTGATTAAATTTTCTGGCCGCTTGTCATTCAAACAGTACCTTCCCAGTAAGCGTACCAGATACGGGGTCAAGATGTATAAGCTCTGTGACTGGGCCACAGGCTATACATGTAGATTTATGGTTTACGAGGGCAAAGATAGTCACGTAGAGCCAACAAACTGCCCTGACTACATAGGAAGCGCTGGCAAGATAGTGTGGGACTTGGTGTCACCCTTATTCGGAAAGGGGTACCACTTGTACGTGGACAATTATTACACGAGCGTGCCACTTTTTAGTCACCTTTTTGATCAACAGATTGGAGCATGTGGCACCGTGCGACCTAATCGCCGGGGCTTTCCCCAGCGGCTTGTAGATTCCCGTCTTAGGCTGGGGGAGAGAGCCTGCTTGCAGTGTAATAATTTGCTCGCTATGAAGTGGAGGGACAATAAGAATGTTTTAGTTCTTACCTCCCTTCATGCAGACACGACGGCCCAAATTACTACGGCGACTGGTGTTGTGGAGAAACCCCTCTGTGTCCACGAATATAACCAAAATATGGGAGGGGTGGACCTCAACGACCAGTTGTTGGCGCCGTACCTAGTTGCCGGTAAGGCCAGACGCTGGTACAAAAAAGTGTCTGTTTATTTCAAATGGCTTTGCTGAACGCTCATGTGCTATACAGAGCTTCAGGACGGACTGGATCCTTCCTTAAATTCCAGGAAGAGATCGTCAGAGCCCTTCTGTTTCCAGACGGTGCTCCACCTCACCTTCCCCAACCAAATGCAGTAAGCCGGCTGCATGAGAGGCATTTTCCTTATGTCCTCTCGAGTACCCCTACCCAACGAGCCCCCCAAAGAAGATGTCGTGTCTGTAGCAAGCGCGGATTTAGGCGTGACACCCGGTATTATTATCCCTCCTGTCCTGACAATCCTGGTCTATGCATTGGTGAATGTTTTGAACGCTACCATACACTAGTTGAGTTTTAGCGTAAGGTACAGCATTGCACAGACTAGGACACACTTTCACAGGGTCTCCCAAGATGCCATCGCATTTTGAGAGACCCAAACCTAGTACCAGTTACAAAAGTTAAAGTTACTAAAAAAAGTGTAAAAATAAATAAATAAATAAATAAAAAAAATTAAAAAAATAAAAACACAAAAAAAATATAAAATAAAAAAAAAAAACATAAATAGTTGTCGTTTTATTGTTCTCTCTCTCTCTCTATTCTCTCTCTATTGTTCTGCTCTTTTTTACTGTATTCTATTCTGCAATGTTTTATTGTTATTATGTTTTACTATGTTTGCTTTTCAGATATGCAATTTTTTTATACTTTACTGTTTACTGTGTTTTGTTGGTAACCATTTTTTTGTTTTCAGGTACGCCATTCAGCTGCAGAGCATATTTATTCATCTTGACAGCAACAGCGTTTGCTCCCACGATACATAAAGCTGTGACTCCAGCGCTGTCGGAGGTGATTTCACCACCACAGTTACATACTTCAGCATATATGCCAAAGCGTGGGGGCAGCAGTGGGTGGAGGAGCGATTTGCTCCTGCCTTTTGTGGGAGGATGCCCCCATGCTTCGGCATATATATACGGTGCATGTATGCCCATCATTAGAAGTGGGTGGATGAAGGGAGGTATTCTAATGGTGGAAACAAAATAAAAAGTAAGTACAGCGCTGCGCTAAGCCAAAAACAGGTATAATAGCAGCTAACACACCTCTAGACTCAAGGTAAAAAGTAACATCAAAACAATATAAAAGTGTAGCGCTATAATCCACAAACGTGTGCATCAAAAATCCAAAGATACATATAAGGTGAATAATATCAAAACATATATGACCATGAATATGGATAACAATAATTTCTGTTGTGTGAATCAGAAAGGCAATAAAATAAACAATAATTGTACCTTGGTTAGAACAGATATTAAGAAACCCGTGATGATTCCAAAAACCCAAACACCTCAAAATAATATAAAAAATATAGAAATCATAAACAAAACAATCAATGTTGAATATGGGAGAATGTCACCAAAAGTCTATGGGGGTAGCACATGAACAATGTTGGAAATATAACTCCCAAGTTCCAAAGATGGATAGTTTCACCCAATCTGGCAGGTGAGTAGACAGATGAGAGAACCACAAGTGCACAAAGATTTACATCAGTGCCAGAGCCATCACCGGGAATTGAGGAGGCTTACCGGAACTTAATGACCTGAAATGACATACGCCATACAAGTCAGAAAGGCTTAGTGACCAACGGATCTGGGGAATATGTCTTGTCAGATGTCGTCAGCATATGGTGGAGAAAGGGGTAACAGCTCGGCTTCCTCACCCATGAGCAATCCAGCATAAGCCAAACGTGTGATTCATATACCATGCGAGCAGCAAGAAAAACTCACATAGCGCATTAACGTTTAAAACACTAATTTATTAAAATAATTTAAAAACAAACTCACATGTTGTAGATCAAAAAATAGCTCAAATATCATGTAGCGGCAATCGTGAGGGGTCCACCCGACATGTTTCAGCTAATAAGCCGTCATCTGGGGTATGGACCACCCTCACCACACCGCTTTATAAACAAATAATGACCCCCACTGGGAGTGTCCACATACCGGAAGTGTGATCAATGAGGGTCACTTCCGGTTTTGAGGGTCATAAGACAACTAATTAAAATCTATTAGAAACAGAAATTAAGAAGCAAAAATCATTAAATAATATAATAATATGCCTCAAGAATTGCCAAGGAGTGTTTTGAACTAAATATGCTTAAGCACTAACTTGGTCCGCCTATCCGGAAATAATCCGGCCGCAAGCCAAGCCTCGCTTTCAATAGCTTGGCAACTCTTCCTGTGTGGGCACAGCGACGCCGCCGCGATCCGCCCACACAGTCAAACACCACTTGCGGAGGGCATGGTGACGTCATTCCGCACTACGAGTGCGGCGTCGATGCACACCAGCCTGCTCCCCAAGCCTCGCTCTCATAATAGCAGCCCATCTCATCTCATAGAGAGAGTAAGGCGCCGCTGTGCTCAAAGGGATAGAACCAAGCCTCAGTCTGAGACCGGCCACAGCCCTCAGAGTGTCAGCAGAGGCGGACATTAAATAAGTGCAGCAGAAAGGAGCACTTATGATAGAATAATAAAAATAGTAATGATGGTGTAAAAAAGTGAATAATGCCCAGAATGAAATTAAAGGTCATAAAGGGACATCACCCTAGCATCTAATAATGCTCATATAAAAAATCATAAAACCGAAGACTAGAGTGACACTACCAATGGGGGGCATCACTTGCATTCAAGCCCCAAAAAACATACACATATTGGAATGACCATTAATCCCCCCCAAAAACACATATCATATATTTTATCAACCAATAATCACTCTAGGTGAAAAAATATACCAATAATAAAAAATGATTTGAAATAATTCCAAAGAAGAGACCGTAACTGTGCTCAAGCTTGATTAATAAAAGAGTTGATGTCCCACTCCACGTTAATACCCTGTGGAAAGTGGGACCCCAACTCATATATCCAGTATGTCTCTAAACGGGAAACACCCCTAAGAGTCGACCCACATACCTATCGATAATGAGAAACTGGGTCCACACAGGGTTCCGATCGTGGACCTCCCTGTAATGCCTAGGGACAGTGTGTTTGGTACTACCTGCTTTGATGAGATTAATATGCTCCGAAACCCGTGTGGTGAAAGATCTGGTGGTCCGGCCCACATATTGCTTGCCACAAGGGCAAGTTAGAAGGTACACTATTCCTGTAGTGGCACAGGTACAAAATTGTTTAATCTTATATGTATGGCCAGTTACAGTGGAAGAAAAACTATGACTTGCTTTTCTGCCACAGGTGTTAAACTTGCAGACCAAGCACTTTCTACAGGGATAAAATCCAATCCAATCATGGAAGAAGTCTCAGATGGGATGTTCATCCCCAGCAAGGGGAGGATGAACTTGACTCTTGGTTTACTTATTTCAACGATGCTGGCAATAAGTTCCTTGATTTTCTTATCAATAGAAAGCGCCTCCGCCTTTCCACTTTGGATCAAGAGATTAGGGAATTGAAGGATAAACTCCTTGCCTATAAAAACTCAGTTGAATATAATACTCTGTCCTCCAACTTGCAAGCACATCTTATAAGGGAGGATAGGGAACAAAAAACCAAGAAGCATAAGAAATATTCCCGTGACGTTGGGGACTATAAGGCGGGTAAGGTGTTTGGATGGCAGAAATCCATTGCAGGGCCTGTTTTACAGCCAGCAATGGAGACTAACGTCCAGAAGCAGGATATTGTGGTTCCTCCTGTTGAGCCTGCGGTCCGCCCAAAATCCTCTGTTGATAGAGGACGGTCTCAGGGCGGAGACCCCTTCATATAGGGGTCGACAGCCAAGTACACATACTCCCAAACACCAACAAAGAGAAAGAGGTCATTTCTCTAGAAGCAGAGGTAGAGGTGGAAATAGGGGGGATTACCGTAATTATGGTAATTACCAACATCACGAACGGGAGAATTCCTATCATCGGGATTCCCCGGCTCGTCACCGCGAACCTCCCCATCATCCATACTATCCAACTCCATCCTATTATAGACACCCCCCTGGTTTCCACATATAATAGGTATTCTCCCCTACGTGATCATTATAATGAGAATGAATCAGTCTGAGAAGGAGACAGGTCTTCTCTGCTGGAGATAAAGGAATACTGTGGATCAAGAGGGAAGGAACTCACGGAACCTGAGAGGGGGATTCCGGGCGTCCAGGATTCCGGCCACAGGATCTATTCATGCCCTTTACCCCTGCAGGGGTTGGGCTTTCTGGTGAGTGAGGGCACAAGTGGGGGCCTGCAAAACACGGATACATTAGTATTGAATACTTGCTGGGGATTATACACCTATTGGACATACCTACCACCTGTGTACAGGGATCTCCTTTACATATATTGGACAATTTATATTGGACGATTTTTAATGGAGCACATTTATTATCTCACGTTTTTTTTTGATTGCACATATTCACTATTAGCTCATTCCATTTTTTACAATTATATTTTTTTTTATTCATTTAATATATACACATATTCTGTTTGCACTTACAGTATATATTTTTGATTCTCACAGTTTATGTCAGAGACATTACAGAATCCCATATCTTATATTTAATTATATTTAATAATTTTTTATGTCACTTGGCCTATTTGCATGTATCTTTTACATCACTGGGCACGTTAGTGGGATTTTTAAATGCTGATATATTTTTTAATGTCACTTTTAACTATTTCTTATATTTCATATGTTTTTCATTAATTTTTTTCACCAATGGCAGTGATTTGCACACCCACATCCTACGTAACACACGCAATGGAATAGCTCGCAGGATTTTAGCAGGAATCTCTCACCTAGTCTGTTGTGGACTTTGGTGTACACTTTACACACATTGTCAATTTTCTTTCTTTAATATTTTTAATATTTTTTCATTCATTTTTTTGGTTTTCTATTGTCTGTGAACAGCGCCATTCCCCTATTAGAATACATTGTAATACGTGGATTTCACTTCGGTGTTTCCAGTTTGCCTGGGGGGCTGCAGTTCCTTGTTGATACTGATCCTAAGCGCGGAATATTCGATTTCCATTATAATGAGAATGTTTATCCATTCCCTAACGTCGGGTATGACCCATCCCCCTATAAACAACCTTACTCTGATTCACGGCCCACTCTGGGTTTTCGCGAGGACATTCAAAACAAAAAAAGAGGTCCGGAAACAAGAGAGGGTCCAGAGGAGGGAGGAGGGTCCAGAGAAGAAAAAAGAAAACAAACCTAACATGTCAGGGGGTATTAAACTTGAGTGATATTATTCACACTCAAGAAGAGAAAATTATTTTGGATAAAGGTCTTTAATTCACCCCCCCGCACAAACTTAACAAGTTTCATACGTTTATCGACATCCAAAAATTCATCAGAAAAATTAACGTTCAAAGGTATATTATCTCGAATCCCACTAGGAATGTGGCCAGAGCGGCAACGTCTGGCACGGTCCATTCGGGCTTATCCAATCCCTCTCTTTTTAGTCCCCCAACACAACTTCCACCGACCATTAACTTGTTTAACCACTTGACAACTGGGCACTTAAACCCCCTTCCTAACCAGACCAATTTTCAGCTTTCAGTGCTCTCACATTTTGAATGACAATTACTCAGTCATGCAACACTGTACCCATATGAAATTTTTTTCCTTTTTTTCACACAAATAGAGCTTTCTTTTGGTGGTATTTAATCACCGCTGGGTTCTTTATTTTTTGTGCTATAAAAGAAAAAAGACTGAAAATTCGGTAAAAAAATGAAATTTTCTTTGTTTCCGTTATAAAATTTAGCAAATTTAGTAATTTTTCTTCGTAAATTTTGGCCACAATTTATACTGCTACATATCTTTGGTAAAAATAAGTACAAATCGGTGTAAATTATTTGGTCTTTGTGAAAGTTATAGAGTCCAAAAGCTATGGTGCCAATATCTGAAAATTGATCATACCTAAATTACTGACGGACTATCTATATTCTTGAGACCCTAACATGCCAGAAAAGTACAAATGCCCCCCAAATGACCCCTTTTTGGAAAGAAGACATTCCAAGGTATTTAGTAAGAGGCAGGGTGAGTTTTTTGAAGTTGTCAATTTTTCCCACGATTCTTTGCAAAATCAAGATTTTTTTTTTCTTTTTTTTTTTTCCACAAAAATGTCATATTAGCAGGTTATTTCTCACACACCGCATATGCATACCACAAATTACACCCCAAAACACATTCTGCTATTACTCCCGAGTACGGAAATACCACATGTGTGAGACTTTTACACAGCGTGGCCACATACAGAGGCCCAACATACACGGAGCACCTCCAGGCGTTCTGGAGCACCCAGGCCAATTCTGACATTTCTCTCCTAAATGTAAAAATCATCATTTATTTGCTAGAAAATTACATAGAACCCCAAAACATTATATATGTTTTTTTTTAGCAAAGACCCTAGAGAATACAATGGTGGTTGTTGCAACTTTTTATCTTGCCAGGTATTTGCGCAGCAATTTTTTGAACGCTTTTTTGGGGGGAAAAAACAGTTTTGTGCTTTAAAAAAAAACAAAAACAGTAAAGTTGGCCCAATGTTTTTGCATAATGTGAAAGATGAAGTTACGCCGAGTAAATAGATACCTAACATGTCATTCTTCAAAATTGCAAACGCTCTTGGAATAGCGCCAAACTTCGCTACTTAAAAATCCCCATAGGCGACGCTTTAACATTTTTTACTGGTTACATGTTTTGAGTTACAGAGGAGGTCTAGGGCCAAAATGATTTCTCTCGCTCTAACGTTCGCACCGATACCTCACATGTGTGGTTTGAACACCGTTTTCATATGTGGGCGGGACTTACGTGTGCATTCCCTTCTGCATGCGAGCACACGGACAGGGGCACTTTAAAAAAAAATTTTTTTTTTATTGTTCATTTTACTTTATTTATTTTAGTTTGACACTTTTTTCCAAAAAAAAAAAAATTTTGATCACTTTTATTCCTATTACAAGGAATGTAAACATCCCTTGTAATAGGAATATGGCATGACAGGTCCTCTTTACAGTGAGATATGGGGTCAATAAGACCCCACATCTCACCTCTAGCCTGGGAAGCCTGAAATAAAAAAAAAAAAAAAAAAAAAAAAAAACGATCCTGGCTTCGATCGTAGTGGTGAGGCGGTAGAAGCACCGGAGGGCGGCGGGAAGGGGGGGAGGTCCCCTCTCGCCTCCCATAAGAATGATCAAGCAGTGGAATAGCCGCTATGATCATTCCTATGGTGTAGGGAATCGCTGGCTGAAAAAGATGATATCTGAATGATGCCTGTAGCTGCACCCATCATTCAGATATCCCCACACAAAGTCAAGGACGTCGTATGATGGCCGGCGGGCAGGAAGTGGTTAAAACACATTTTTTTTTAACACAAAGTTGTCCATTTATACAATATTTCGAACACATAGCATGTACATACCAAAAATGACACCCCGAAATAGATTCACCTACTCCCCCTGAGTACGGCGATACCACATGTGTGAGACTTCCACAGCCTGGCCACATACAGGGGCCGAGTACAGCTGAATATGGCTGAGCATGGCTGCGCATGGCAGGGTATCGCCGAGTATGGCTGGGTATTGCAGGGTGTTGCAGAGTATTGCGGGGTGTTGCAGAATATTGCAGGGTGTTGCGGAGTAGTACAGAGTATTGCAGAGTATTGCGGGGTGTTGTGGAGTAGTGCAGAGTATTGCGGGGTATTGCAGGGTATTGAAGAGTATTGTGGGGTGTTGCGGAGTATTGTGGGGTGTTGCAGAGTAGTGTGGGGTATTGTGGGGTGTTGTGGAGTATTGTGGGGTATTGCGGGGTATTGTGGGGTATTGCGGGGTATTGTGGGGTGTTGCGGAGTATTGTGGGGTGTTGCGGAGTATTGTGGGGTATTGCGGGGTGTTGCGGAGTATTGTGGGGTATTGCTGTTTATTGTGGGGTATTGCGGGGTATTGTGGGGTATTGCGGGGTGTTGCGGGGTATTGTGGGATGTTGCAGAGTAGTGCGGGGTATTGCGGGTTATTGTGGGGTGTTGCAGAGTAGTGCGGGGTATTGTGGGGTATTGCGGGGTATTGTGGGGTGTTGTAGAGTATTGCGGGGTATTGGGGAGTAGTGCAGAGTATTGCAGAGCATTGTGGGGTGTTGCAGAGTAGTGCAGAGTATTGTGGGGTATTATAGTATGGAGGGATGGCTGAGCATGGAGGGATGGATGGCTGGATGTGACTGTATTTGTCACAGAGCAGCGTTGTGGGCACTACAGATGCAGCCCACAACGCTGCTACCATCCGATCCCTCCCCCGCTCCTCCCCTTCTGTACCGATCGGTACACAGAGGGGAGGGAGGAACCGGAGTCATGACATGACGCCGGTTTGTTTACATGTGATCGCTCCGTCATTTGACGGAGCGATCACATGGTAAACGGCCGCGATTAGCGGCCGTTCACCGTGATCCGTGATGCGCCGGGTCCTCTGGACCCGGCGGTCACGGAAGTTCTCGGGTGCGCGCCCCAGGGGGCGCGCGAGAGCAGTATTCTGGGAGGACGTCCATGGACGTCCTCCCAGGATAAGCCGACCACGCTGTGGCCGTCTTTCGGCTATGGCCCGGTCGGTATGTGGTTAAGGAATTAGTGCTGAGGGATTTGGCTGATATCCCACTTAAGCGTAAGTTTTACAATCCTTTACCCTCAGTGGGTTTAAAGACGTTATGTGACAACAAGAATTTGGTCATTTGCCCCGCCGACAAAGGCGGTGGCATTGTCCTATTGAATAAATCCGACTATATGGATGAAATGCATCGCATTTTGGGAGACCGTGAGACTTACATAGAATTACCGAATAACCCCACACATGCGTACAAAAAGGAATTGAAAAGTCTAGTAGCTAAAGGTTATGATTCTTGCATTTTAAATAAAAAGGAGAGATCTTTTCTAGTCCCCCTTGCCCCACGTATCCCGGTTATATATTACCTGCCCAAGGTCCACAAGGACCCTCTCCACCCCCCAGGCCGACCCATAATTAGTGGTATCGATTCGGTTACCTCTAAAATTGGGAAATACATAGATTTTTTTCTACAACCATCTGTACTTAAGATGCCGTCCCACTTAAAAGATACCAAGGATGTGATCAAATTATTATCGAAAGTTTCCTACTCTGGTGACCTCATCATGGCCACTGCAGACGTAGCGTCTCTTTATACCCTTGCTTCACCCCAGATAGACTTCATTGTTGACTTAATTGAGTTTGCAACGCAACACAATTATTTCTGGTTCGATGGCAAATTCTATCGTCAGCATAAAGGGGTAGCAATGGGAGCTAAATTTGCTCCCAGCCTGGCCAACCTGTTCATGGCCAAGTGGGAGGAGGATGTCGTCTATGCCATGGAGAACCCACACCTTCTGTTGTGGGCCCGGTACATAGACGACATCCTCCTCCTGTGGACGGGTAGCCATGATGATCTGGTTGATTTTTTTGCAACCTTGAATAACAATGATAGGGGTATCGCCCTATCTTTTGAGGCCAGTACTACTTCAATTCACTTTTTAGATCTTGTTATTGAAAGAAGGGAACATACATTCATATTCAGTACCTATTTCAAATCCACTGATAGGAACGGGTACATACCTACCGATAGTTGCCATCACAGTTCCTGGATCAGATCTGTTCCTAAAAGTCAGTTTCTAGGACTGCGTAGGAACTCTACTGACCTTGATACTTTTAGGGTTCAGGCCACAACCTTGAAAGATAGGTTCCTGGAGAAGGGCTATAACTCTTTCGATTTAGAGAAAGAGATTGAGAATGCTTGTGCAACGGATCGTCAGACATTATTGGAGGATAGACCCCGACAACCTAATGATGAATTTAAATGGTCTTTCCTGACGTCCTTTTCCATGCAGTACAAGCATATTAAGAAAATCTTTGAAAGCCACTGGGACATTTTGAAAATGGATAAAATCTTAGGACCTTTGTTACCCAAGACCCCAAAGGTGGTTTTCAAAGGCGTTCCATCGCTTCGGAATAAGTTGGTACCTAATGTCATCAATCCACCGGGGAAACCATCCTTCTTCCATGATTGGATTGGGTTTTATCCCTGTAGAAAGTGCTTGGTCTGCAAGTTTAACACCTGTGGCAGAAAAGCAAGTCATAATTTTTCTTCCACTGTAACTGGCCGTACATATAAGATTAAACAATTTTGTACCTGTGCCACTACAGGAATAGTGTACCTTCTAACTTGCCCTTGTGGCAAGCAATATGTGGGCCGGACCACCAGATCTTTCACCACACGGGTTTCGGAGCATATTAATCTCATCAAAGCAGGTAGTACCAAACACACTGTCCCTAGGCATTACAGGGAGGTCCACGATCGGAACCCTGTGGGGACCCAGTTTCTCATTATCGATAGGTATGTGGCTCCATGGCGGGGGGGTCGACTCTTAGGGGTGTTTCCCGTTTAGAGACATACTGGATATATGAGTTGGGGTCCCACTTTCCACAGGGTATTAACGTGGAGTGGGACATCAACTCTTTTATTAATCAAGCTTGAGCACAGTTACGGTCTCTTCTTTGGAATTATTTCAAATCATTTTTTATTATTGGTATATTTTTTCACCTAGAGTGATTATTGGTTGATATAATATATGATATGTGTTTTTGGGGGGGATTATTGGTCATTCCAATATGTGTAATGTTTTTTGGGGCTTGAATGCAAGTGATGCCCCCCATTGGTAGTGTCACTCTAGTCTTCGTTTTTATGATTTTTTTATATGAGCATTATTAGATGCTAGGGTGATGTCCCTTTATGACCTTTAATTTCATTCTGGGCATTATTCACTTTTTTACACCATCATTACTATTTTTATTATTCTATCATAAGTGCTCCTTTCTGCTGCACTTATTTAATGTCCGCCTCTGCTGACACTCTGAGGGCTGTGGCCGGTCTCAGACTGAGGCTTGGTTCTATCCCTTTGAGCACAGCGGCGCCTTACTCTCTCTATGAGATGAGATGGGCTGCTATTATGAGAGCGAGGCTTGGGGAGCAGGCTGGTGTGCATCGACGCCACACTCGTAGTGCGGAATGACGTCACCACGCCCTCCGCAAGTGGTGTTTGACTGTGTGGGCGGAGCGCGGCGGCGTCGCTGTGCCCACACAGGAAGGGTTGCCAAGCTATTAAAAGCGAGGCTTGGCTTGCGGCCGGATTATTTCCGGATAGGCGGACCAAGTTAGTGCTTAAGCATATTTATTTCAAAACACTCCTATTATTATATTATTTAATGATTTTTGCTTCTTAATTTCTGTTTCTAATAGATTTTAATTAGTTGTCTTATGACCCTCAAAACCGGAAGTGACCCTCATTGATCACACTTCCGGTATGTGGACACTCCCAGTGGGGGTCATTATTTGTTTATAGAGCGGTGTGGTGAGGGTGGTCCATACCCCAGATGACGGCTTATTAGCTGAAACATGTCGGGTGGACCTCTCACGATTGCGGCTACATGATATTTGAGCTATTTTTTGATCTACAACATGTGAGTTTGTTTTTAAATAATTTTAATAAATTTGTGTTTTAAACGTTAATGCGCTATGTGAGTTTTTCTTGCTCCTCGCATGGCATATGAATCACACGTTTGGCTTATGCTGGATTGCTCATGGGTGAGGAAGCCGAGCTGTTACCCCTTTCTCCACCATATGCTGACGACATCTGACAAGACATATTCCCCAGATCCGTTGGTCACTAAGCCTTTCTGACTTGTATGGCGTATGTCATTTCAGGTCATTAAGTTCCGGTAAGCCTCCTCAATTCCCGGTGATGGCTCTGGCACTGATGTAAATCTTTGTGCACTTGTGGTTCTCTCATCTGTCTACTCACCTGCCAGATTGGGTGAAACTATCCATCTTTGGAACTTGGGAGTTATATTTCCAACATTGTTCATGTGCTACCCCCATAGACTTTTGGTGACGTTCTCCCATATTCAACATTGATTGTTTTGTTTATGATTTCTATATTTTTTATATTATTTTGAGGTGTTTGGGTTTTTGGAACCATCACGGGTTTCTTAATATCTGTTCTAACCAAGGTACAATTATTGTTTATTCTATTGCCATTCTAATGGTGGGCATGCCCACCGATCAATCTCTTTTTCGTTCAGCCCACAGGCTGCATGAAAAAAAAGTTTACAATATATGCCCAACAAGGACCAGCAACGTACTGGTATGTTGCTGGACTTTGAGTGGTTATACCAGAATGATGCCTGCAGGTTTAGGTATCATCTTGGTATCATTCTTTTCAGCCAGTGGTCGGCTTTCATGTAAAAGCAATCCTAGCGGCTAATTAGCCTCTAGACTGCTTTTACAAGCAGTGGGAGGGAATGCCCCCCCATCGTCTTCCGTGTTTTTCTCTGGCTCTCCTGTCTCAACAGGGAACCTGAGAATGCAGCCGGTGATTCAGCCAGCAGACCATAGAGCTGATCAGAGACCAGAGTGGCTCCAAACATCTCTATGGCCTAAGAAACTGGAAGCTACGAGCATTTCATGACTTAGATTTAGCCAGATGTAAACAGCGCCATTGGGAAAGCATTTTATCACACCGATCTTAGTGTGGTCAGATGCTTTGAGGGCAGAGGAGAGATCTAGGGTCTAATAGACCCCAATTTTTTCAAAAAAGAGTACCTGTCACTACCTATTGCTATCATAGGGGATATTTACATTCCCTGAGATAACAATAAAAATGATTAAAAAAATAAAAATGAAAAGAACAGTTTAAAAATAAGATAAAAAAGCAAAAAAATAATAAAGGAAAAAAAAAAAAAAAAAAAAAAAAAAGCACCCCTGTCCCCCCCCCCCTGCTCTCGCGCAAAGGCGAACGCAAGCGTCGGTCTGACGTCAAATGTAAACAGCAATTGCACCATGCATGTGAGGTATCACCGCGAAGGTCAGATCGAGGGCAGTAATTTTAGCAGTAGACCTCCTCTGTAAATCTAAAGTGGTAACCTGTAAAGGCTTTTAAAAATGTATTTAGTTTGTCGCCACTGCACGTTTGTGTGCAATTTTAAAGCATGTCATATTTGGTATGCATGTACTCGGCCTAAGATCATCTTTTTTATTTCATCAAACATTTGGGCAATATAGTGTGTTTTAGTGCATTAAAATTTAAAAAAGTGTGTTTTTTCCCAAAAAAATGCGTTTGAAAAATCGTTGCGCAAATACTGTGTGAAAAAAAAAAATTAAACACCCACCATTTTAATCTGTAGGGCATTTGCTTTAAAAAAATATATAATGTTTGGGGGTTCAAAGTAATTTTCTTGCAGAAAAAAAAATATTTTTTCATGTAAACAAAAAGTGTCAGAAAGGGCTTTATCTTCAAGTGGTTAGAAGAGTGGGTGATGTGTGACATAAGCTTCTAAATGTTGTGCATAAAATGCCAGGACAGTTCAAACCCCCCCAAATGACCCCATTTTGGAAAGTAGACACCTCAACCTATTTGCTGAGAGGCATGTAGAATCCATGGAATATTTTATATTGTGACACAAGCAGTGGGAAAAAGACAAATTTTTTTTTTTTTTTTGCACAAAGTTGTCACTAAATGGTATATTGCTCAAACATGCCATGGGAATATGTGAAATTACACCCCAAAATACATTCTGTTGCTTCTCCTGAGTACGGGGATACCACATGTGTGAGACTTTTTGGGAGCCTAGCCACGTACGGGACCCCGAAAACCAAGCACCGCCTTCAGGCTTTCTAAGGGCGTAAATTTTTGATTTCACTCTTCACTGCCTATCACAGTTTCGGAAGCCATGGAATGCCCAGGTGGCACAACCCCCCCCCCCCCCCAAATGACCCCATTTTGGAAAGTAGACACCCCAAGCTATTTGCTGAGAGGTATAGTGAGTATTTTGCAGACCTCGCTTTTTGTCAGTTTTGAAAATTGAAAAAAGAAAAAAAAAATTCTTCATTTTCAAAAACAAATGAGAGCTGCAAAATACTCACCATGCCTCTCAGCAAATAGCTTGGGGTGTCTACTTTCCAAAATGGGGTAATTTGGGGGGGTTCTGTGCTATTTTGGCATTTTATGGCCTTCGAAACTGTGATAGGTAGTGAGGAGTGAATCAAAAATTTACGCCCTTAGAAATCCTGAAGGCGGTGATTGGTTTTCGGGGCCCCGTACACGGCTAGGCTCCCAAAAAGTCCCACACATGTGGTATCCCCGTACTTAGGAGAAGTAGCAGAATGTATTTTGGGGTGTAATTCCACATATGCCCACGGCATGTTTGAGCAATATATCATTTAGTGACAACTTTGTGCAAAAAAAAAAATAAAAATTGTCACTTTCCCGCAACTTGTGTCAAAATATCAAATATTCCATGGACTCAACATGCCTCTCAGCAAATAGCTTGGGGTGTCTACTTTCCAAAATGGGGTCATTTGGTGGGGTTTTGTGCCATCTTGGCATTTTATGGCCTTCAAAACTGATAGGTAGTGAGGAGTGAAATCAAAAATTTACGCCCTTAGAAATCCTGAAGGCGGTGCTTGGTTTTCGGGGCCCCGTACGCGGCTAGGCGCCCAAAAAGTCCCACACATGTGGTATCCCCATACTCAGGAGAAGCAGCTAAATGTATTTTGGGGTGCAATTCCACATATGCCCATGGCCTGTGTGAGCAATATATCATTTAGTAACAACTTTTTGTAATTTTTTTTTTTTTTTGTCATTATTCAATCACTTGGGACAAAAAAAATTTATATTCAATGGGCTCAACATGCCTCTCAGCAATTTCCTTGGGGTGTCTACTTTCCAAAATGGGGTCATTTGTGGGGGTTTTGTACTGCCCTGCCATTTTAGCACCTCAAGAAATGACATAGGCAGTCATAAATTAAAGGCTGTGTAAATTCCAGAAAATGTACCCTAGTTTATAGGCGCTATAACTTTTGTACAAACCAATAAATATACACTTATTGACATTTTTTTTACCAAAGACGTGGCTGAATACATTTTGGCCTAAATGTATGACTAAAATTGAGTTTATTGGATTTTTTTTATAACAAAAAGTAGAAAATATCATTTTTTTTCAAAATTTTCGGTCTTTTTCCGTTTATAGCGCAAAAAATAAAAACGGCAGAGGTGATCAAATACCATCAAAAGAAAGCTCTATTTGTGGGAAGAAAAGGACGCAAATTTTGTTTGGGTACAGCATTGCATGACCGCACAATTAGCAGTTAAAGCGACGCAGTGCCAACTTGTAAAAAGTGCTCTGGTCAGGAAGGGGGTAAATCCTTCCGGGGCTGAAGTGGTTAATAAAGGACTTGTCAAAAACTGTGTATTGTGCTTTTTACTTTTTGATACTTTTTTTGGTGAATGGGTAGGGGTACAATGTACCCGATACCCATTCACATGAGGGGGGGGCCGGGATCTAGGGGCCCGCTTGTTAATGGGGCTTCCAGATTCCGGTAAGCCCCCTACTCGCAGACCACCCACAACTAGGGATGAGCTTCGAGTTTGAGTCAAACTCAGGTTCGACTCGAACATCGGCTGTTCGCCAGTTCGCCGAACAGCGAACAATTTGGGGTGTTCGCGGCAAATTCGAAAGCCGCGGAAACACCCTTTAAAAGTCTATGGGAGAAATCAAAAGTGCTAATTTTAAAGGCTTATATGCATGGTATTGTCATAAAAAGTGTTTGGGGCCCTGCGTCCTGCACCAGGGGACATGTATCAATCCAAAAAAAAGTTTTAAAAACGGCCGTTTTTTCGGAAGCAGTAATTTTAATAATGCTTAAAGTCAAACAATAAAAGTGTAATATTCCTTTAAATTTTGTACCTGGGGGGTGTCTATAGTATGCCTGTAAAGGGCGCATGTTTCCCGTGTTTAGAACAGTCTGACAGCAATATGACATTTCAAAGGAAAAAAGTAATTTAAAACTACTCGCGGCTATTAATTAATTGCCGGTCTGACAATACACATAAAAGTTCATTGATAAAAACTGCATGGGATTTCCCCACAGGGGAATTTCACCACTGTTTTTTTAAAACTTTTTTTTGCATTGTTATATGTCCCCTGGGGCAGGACCCGGGTCCCCAAACCCTTTTTAGGACAATACCATGCAAATAAGCCTTTAAAATGAGCACTTTTTATTTCGAACGTTCGAGTCCCATAGACTTCAATGGGGTTCTAACGTTAGTGCGAAGTTTTTGTCTGTTCGCAAGTTCTGGGGGATGTTCGGCTCATCCTTACCCACAACCACTGGGCAAGGGTTGTGGGGATGAGGCCCTTGTCCCCATCAACATGGGGACAAGGTGCTTTGCTGGGACCCCAAAGCACCCTTCCCATGTTGAGGGCATGTGGCCTGGTACAGTTCAGGAGGTGAGGGCGCTCTTTAATCCTGCGGCCTGCCAGGTTGCATCTTCGGATAAGGGTCTGGTATAGATTTTGGGGGTACCCCCACGCCATATTTTTTTTACATTTTGGTGTGGAGTTCCCCTTATGGACTGGGGGGGGGACCCATGCCGTTTTTTTTCTTAATTCTGTCATAGGGTTGCCCTTAACCACTTCATTACACTATATTATATATTGTACACTGCACTATATACCCTGCACTGTATTATATACACTACACTGACTGCACTATATACTCTTAACTGCAGTATATATACTATACAAACTGCACTATATACTCTGAACTGCAGTATACCTACTATATGGACTGCACTATATACTCTGCAGAAAAATTGGGCCTTAGGTGGTGGTGGTGCCAGAACAATGTAACCCCTCACAGTTACTCTTGTTGGGTGCAAGAACGGACCCTGCTGTTAAATATTATTTCAAAATTGTAATTACATGCCCCTGTTAAACAGGGGCAGAAAAATTTGGCCATTGGTTTTGGTGGTGCCACAACACTGTAACCCCTCACAGTTACTCTTGTTGGGCGCAGAAACAGGCCCTGCTGTTAAATATTATTTCACAAATTGTAATTACTGCAGGCTCATCATTAGTTGCAAACAGCAACAGTGCAATCTGCTGCACACGTGTCAAAAAAGGCCCACACAAAGGAACTTTTAAAAGTCAGCGGGGAGTCAGCAGCACCCTGCACCTACGGAGCTCTACGGTGTGATGCAATAGGGTGGCTGCCCTTAAGCTGCCCCCTGGAGGACATGCTGCCTCGTTGGAGTTGTGCCTCCTCCTCCTCACTTTCCTCTTCTCTTCTCTCAGGCATCCAAGTACAGTCAGTGACCTCATCATCCCCTCCCTCCTCGTCACTGGAGCAAACTTGGCAGTATGCTGCAGCTGGGGGAACATGACTGGCATTTTCTTGTCCTTATGTGGCATCCCATCTCTCTAGACTCAAGTTACTCCTTTCCTCAACCTGGGAACTAACATCGGAGCCTTCAAAACGCTGCGCATCCTTCAGCAGCATGTAACCGACATTGTGGTTGAATAATTCTGGGGACTCCTCCGTGCATGATGGTGGGGCTACGGAAGCAGTAACTGTGGAGAAGGAGCTGGTGGAATAGACCATTTTGGCAGCTGTGTTGGAAGGCAAACTTCTCTGAGCCTGGGTGACAAAGGATGAAGACGGCTTCGTTATCCATTCCACCAACCCTTCTGCATGTTGTGGCCCAATAACACGGCCAGCAGCAGAAAAAAAGGACAAGCGTTCCCCCCGGCCACCTACAGAGGATGCACCATGTCCACAACCACCACTGTTGACTGTAGACACAGAGGCTGCTTGCCCTCTTTTAGTGGCCTGTGAGTGTCTGCCTCTCCTTGGTGGCCTTCCAGCTGTAACACTGCACTACACTCTATTATATACTGTGTACACCACCTGAAGCGTATTAGAAACTATACACCACCAGATGCACTGTGTATATGGGCACCCACAACACCAAGCGCTTGAGGGCGCAGTTAAAATAAGCACTTATTAAACACAAATCAATAAAATTAATATAGCAATAAAATTGTAACCAGTCTGTGGGTAGCTGTTTAAAAACGCCTTCAAACGAAGAGCCTCAAGCAATATACAGTATATCACAAACAAGAACAGCGCTCCTACATCTTCCCTTAATTGATGTAACATGCAAATAAATGCAGTGCTGGTGATAAATAAATAAAACAGTTCCACAAGGGGGATCAAAGGAATGGTGCTCAGCTGTGCAATAAACTTTCTGGCACCCGCTCTCACTCTGTAAACGAGTCCCTCTCCCTATTAAGTGTACACTTACCAGACCTCAGTAAGTGAAGAGCCTGAATGGATAGTCTCATCAATCCTCCTCGTGGGCTGTTAGTAACGCTGCTGGGTTAGGTGTATCTGGACATCAGGGAATGATTGGCTCGTCCCGCTGATCTTTCAGTCTGTAGTATCCACCGCCCGATCCTCCTCACACAGAGATCCCAAAGATGATGATGTGATTTCATAAAACAGATTGCAGCCCCATAGCGTGATTCCGAATAGTGATTTATTGATACAAAACTTTTTAAAATCACATATACAGTATAGCATAGGTTCAAAAACTTGGATGTGTGTTCGACTTTGACTAAACATGTCAGGGATTGAACACACAGCATTTAATTAGGGTCAGCTAGGCTGCCGGAGAGACGAGAGGGGGTTTATTACAAGAGTACTAAAATCTTGTATATAGTCCCTTATCATACCTTCCAATAGCTTGCATACTCAAATATTGATGCTACATTGGCTTTTCTCCATTCAGCTGGTACCATACCAGTCAGTAGACTGTTAGTAAAAATTAGGAACAACGGTCTGGCAATTACTTGACTGAGTTCCTTAAGGACCCTAGGGTGCAAGCCATCTGGTCCTGGTGACTTATTTATGTTAAGTTTTTCAAGTCCGTTTCTGATTTTATCCTCTGTTAACCATGGGGGTGCTTCCTGTGACTTGTCATGAGGATAAACATTGCAGATTTGTTTACTGAAGCCTCCCGTTTTCCTTGTGAAGACTGAGGAGAAGAAAACATTCAAAACCTTTGCCATCTCACCATCCTTTGTAACCAGAATCCCTTCATCATTCTTTATATGGCCAATATGACCTCTCCTCCCTCTTTTACAATTCATGTACTTAAAGAATTTCTTGGAATTTTTCTTACTTTCCTCCGCTATGTGCCTTTCATGTTCTATCTTAGCCGCCCCGATTACACCCTTACATTTCTTATTGCATTCTTTGTACAGTTGGAATGCTGATGATGATCAGCCTTGTATTTTTTGAAGGCCTACTCCTTTGCTTTTATATCAATTTTTACGTTGGCATTAAGCCCCCCTGGGCTTTTATTAGCTCTTTTAAATGTATTACCCTTTGGGATGCACTGGCTAATACCCTTATTTAATATGCTCCTAAAGCACACCCATTTTTCCTCCATGTTCATTGTTCCTAGGATTTTAACTCATTTAGTATAATTTAGTTAATATGTAAAGTTTAAAAAATAGGCAATTTATTCTTAAATAACTATATGCAGTGGTAAATATAAATAACCAACTATATGGTTAGGGAGCAAAATCTCTAATCTACTCTGAGAACAACAGATAGAAAAGATATACTGTATATACTATTAGAGGTTGAATCTGGTAAATATCATCTGACTCAAAGATCACATTTTTTATTTAAAGAAAAAAAAAGACTTTTGCAGATTTTCGGACAGAACTATAACTCCCTTGTCAAGGCATCTGCATCTGCTTTCACGTATGCTGGCCATATAAAAACAATGTCTTTCTTCAAAAAAAAAAATCATTTTAAGAAAGTTTGTTTGATTTCCTAATCGTTATTGGGGACAAATTGATGTTCATTTTCGACCGCAGTGACGGGAAAACATAATATAGCACAAAAAGAGCAGATAATCGCTACTATAAGGGGTTCATTTATACTGTGAAAGCAATAATATATATTACATGTATCATATATATATATATATATATATATATATATATACATATATATATACACACACACAGTATCTCACAAAAGTGAGTACACCCCTCACATTTTTGTAATTATTTTATTATAGCTTTTGATGTGACAACACTGAAGAAATTACACTTTGCTACAATGTAAAGTAGTGAGTGTACAGCTTGTATAACAGTGTAAATTTGCTGTCCCCTCAAAATAACTTAACAAACAGCCATTAATGTTAGTGAAAATGTCCAAATTGGGTCCATAGTGTCAATATTTTGTGTGGCCACCATTATTTTCCAGCACTGTCTTAACCTTCTTGGGCATGGAGTTCAGCAGAGCTTCACAGGTTGCCACTGGAGTCCTCTTCCACTCCTCCATGATGACATCACAGATCTGGTGGATGTTAAAGACCTTGCGCTCCTCCACCTTCCGTTTGAGGATGCCCCACAGATGCTCAATAGGGTTTAGGTCTGGAGACATGCTTGGCTAGTCCATCACCTTTACCCTTAGCTTCTTTAGCAAGGCAATGGTTGTCTTGGAGGTGTGTTTGGGATTGTTATCATGTTGGAATACTGCCCTGTGGCCCAGTGTCCGAAGGGAGGCGATCATGCTCTGCTTCAGTATGTCACACTACATGTTGGCATTCATGGTTCCCTCAATGAACTGTAGCTCCCCAGTGCTGTCAGCACTCATGCAGCCCCAGACCATGACACTCCCACCACCATGCTTGACTGTAGGCAAGATACACTTGTCTTTGTACTCCACACCTGTTTGCCACCACACATGCTTGACACAATCTGAACCAAATAAGTTTATCTTGGTCTCATCAGACCACAGGACATGGTTCCAGTAAGCCATGTCCTTAGTCTGCTTGTCTTCAGAAAACTGTTTGCGGGCTTTCTTGATGCTTTCTGCATCATGTTTAAAAGAGGCTTCTTTCTGGGACAATAGCCATGCAGACCAATTTGATGCAGTGTGTGTCCTATGGTCTGAGCACTGACAGGCTGACCCCCCACCCCTTCAACCTCTGCAGCAATGCTGGCAGCACTCATACAATCATTTTCCAAAGACAACCACTGGATATGATGCTGAGCACATGCACTCAACCTCTTTGGTTGACCATGGCGAGGCCTGTTCTGAGTGGAGCCTGTCCTGTTAAACAGCTGCATGGTCTTATACAAGCTGTACACTCACTACTTTACATTGTAGCAAAGTGTCATTTCTTCAGTGTTGTCACATGAAAAGATATAATAAAATATTTACAAAAATGTGAGGGGTGTACTCACTTTTGAGAGATACTGTATATATAATAATAATAATAAATACACCCAGAAGTAGGATATGGGCATTTTAACTAGAAGTCCGACATGAAGCTATATGAAGGGTGGAAGGAGATATAAATTTTTTATATTAAAGTAGTACTAAAAGCTGAGACTTTTTTCATGGATGTATTAATTTTAAATATAATGCACAATACTGGTAAAGGTTTACTTTAAATATAATTGTATTGCCTTCTATTACCTCCAGTCTATCAGCCTCCACCCTCTCTGATCTTCCCTACAGACAGTCTTTAAAGTGATTTTTTTTTTTTTTAAACAACAAACATGTTATACTTACCTGCTCTGTGTAAAGGTTTTGCACAGAGCAGCCCTGATTCTCCTCTTCTGGGGTCCCCCACCGATGGTTCTGGCTCCTCCTGCCTTCAAAGTGCAAGTTGCAAAGTAAAGTATAGAGTGCCCCTATAGCAAGGTAAAAAAACTTCTGCCTTTAGAACCACTTACCCAGGACTACATGTCTTTATTCCTCACACATTCACAAGTTCTCAGGCACTTACTGACATGTATGGATGGTGTACTGAGCTGCATGTGTGCTGCACTGTGTCTTCTGACATGTATGGATGGGGGACTGAGCTGTATGTGTGCTGCACTGTATTTCCTGATATGTAACAAAATTGTGCATTCTGTATGAAGGCCAACTAATCGGCTGACCAACTAATCAAATATGAAAATAGTTGACAACTATTTTCACAATTGATCAGTTGTCGATTAATCAATTACGGTAGTTGTTTCGGCCCTAAAGCCAAGGATTACCTAAAATAAGGGCATAGGCAGGAGATGTTATCAAGTAGAAGCTAATTGTCTTTCTACGAAATTCCCCAATGGTTATAGGTATAGTGCATAAGGTGACCAGGCCCATGGACAAGGGAGAGTTATCAATAGCTAAGACTGAAAAGGGTGGGTCTGTGTGCATTAGTCAAGGCAATCTGTAGACGGTCGGTGTGCTAGGTCCCTATCAATGAAACTGCTAGCTGCACCAAAAATCAATGAAAGCTGAGAGGTGATGTGAAAACTTGGCAAAACTAAGTTGTGCAGGAACAAATAGTTTATCTCAGAAGGAACCTGGCACTGTTGTGTCTAACAAAGCAGACCCCACCCGCACGAGAGGGCTCAGGAAGGTCTAATGAAGAAGGAATAGGCAGTGTACTAGGGGCAAAGAAACAAACCTCTCTGCATGCCTTTCCCGTAAATGTCTGTCTATACGGATGGCTATTTTCATGCCTTCATTCAATGACTTTGGTTCAGAATAGTGTACTAAAGTCTGATAAGCCTAACCTGAACTGTCTTCTTAGAGCTGGGTCATTCCACCCTAAATTAGGTGCCTAGCAACAGAAAACAGAACAGTATTGTCCAGTGGTGCGTTTACCCTGACGTAATGACCTAAAGTTAGTTTCTGTTGAGTGGGCACGGTCAGAATCATCACAGAGTAAATCTAGGACCATGAAAAAAGCTTCAACTGACCCTCTGGCTGGGTCATCTGCGGGGATCGCTGCATATGGATTTTATATGTGTATTTTATTTGTAAGCAACAAATTTATGCTGGCTGCTATTTTTTGTTTATTGATTTCTCTTTTAATGGCATCATTACACTAGTGTGGATATCTCCTGTTTTTTTATCTGCGGGGTGACTAAAAGCCCAAGACTGGGGGTCTCCCTGCAACCGTGCAAAAAATCAGGTTAATCTTTTGTGCTTCAGAACCAGAACAGCATGGATTAAGCTTAACCGCTTGCCAACCAGCCACCGTCATTATACTGCGGCAGGTCGGCACTGCGGGGGTGCCGATGCTCATGACCGCCGGCCACAAGCGATCGTGGGCATGAGAGGCAGAACAGGGTCGTGTGTGTGACCCTGACCCCAAATCCCTGTTCTGTTCTGTGAGGAGAGACAGATCGTGAGTTCCTAATAGCTAGGAACCACGATCTGTCATCCCCTCTAGTCAGTCCCCTCCCCCTACAGTTAGAACACACAGTCAGGGAACACAGTTAACCCCTTGATCGCCCCCTAGTGTTAACCCCTTCCCTGGCAGTGACATTTATACAGTAATCAGTGAATTTTTATAGCACTGATCACTGTATAATTGTCAATCGTCCCAAAAATGTGTCAAAAGTGTTCGATGTGTCCGCCATAAAGTCGCAGTCATGATAAAAATTGCAGATCGCCGCCATTACCAGTAAAAAAAAAAAAAATAAAAAAAAATAAAAATAATAATAATAAAAATGCCATAAATCTATCCCCTATTTTGTAGACGCTATAACTTTTGCGCAAACCAATCAATATACGCTTATTGTGATTTTTATTACCAAAAATATGTAGAAGAATACATATTGGCCTAAACTGAGAAAAAAAATTAGCTTTTTTTTAAAAAAAATTGGGGATATTTATTATAGCAAAAAGTACAAAATATTGTGTTTTTTTTAAATTGTCGCTCTTTTTTGTTTATAGCGCAAAAAATAAAAACCACAGAGATGATCAAATACAGCCAAAAGAAAGCTCTATTTGTGGGGAAAAAAAAGACATCAATTTTGTTTGCGTACAGCATCGCACGACCGCGCAATTGTCAGAAGCGATGCAGTGCCGTATCGCAAAAAATGCACTGATCATTGAGCAGCCAAATCTTCTGGGGCTGAAGTGGTTAAAGTATAGCATACAACTATGTTTAAAGTTGGAAAACTTATGGGGGCAACCAGAAAAATGCTCCAAAGGGGTAACCTAGGGCTCTGGCTCCTGCGTTACTGTTGGAGGTGCGATTACATGCACAGACAGTTCCTGGAGTTGGCGTGTCAGTTTGCAAATCTACTCAGCAAATAAACGAGCCTGTGAAGAGTCCATCTATAGAGTGTGTAATACCTGATAAACCTACCTGTTTGTCTGCCCTGCTAGATTAGATTACCTTACTGGCAACTTCGGTTCGGATATCGACTATTCTCTGGACTGTGCCTGCCTTTGACTTGCATGAGACTAGCAAGCTTGGCTGGCTTTTAACAGATTTGGTCTCCACCTTGAGTCTGGCCAAATCAATCACCTAGCAGGGGACAGACAGAGAAGAATGCCATAGCCAAAACTAGGATGCTGGAATGAGGAGCTAGAGCGCAAGACGCTCCTGAAAACTGTACATATCCTGAAGATTCTCCTGATATGTTTTATCCCTCAAACCGTTCACCATTTATATTGCCCGGCCTTGGACTCGCTCTATCTTATCAATACCTTCTTGTAAGCAATATAACTGAAGTAGACATAAAAATGGTCTTGCTCATGGAATTCTCCCAGACTTCTTTTTGATTGGTAGAACTGCAGTCACAACTTTTTTTTTCATTTTGGATTAAATAAAAATAAGAGAGTAAAGGAGGGTTCTAACACCTGTCAGGTTTCTCTTTTGCCATTTTTGTCCCATTGGGGAGATTTCTTTTTACTTCCAGTTCAATAATAAGAAGTGAGAGGGAATACCTGGTAATTACCAGAATGTGTTCTCACTGGAAGATTTCCCCTATATTACTGTTCTGGTGACCACTCAAACTTTAGGGTTTCTCTTCACTTTCACTTTTGCTGATAATGGCCACCAAGACCAAGTGTCACGTACCTTACAGCGGAGTCTGAAATGCTCAGGGTGGCCTCTCGCACGGTTCTGGTCTCAACACCTCTGGTAGTGAGGACAGGGAGTGCTGGGGCACAGAAGGGTGCAGGTGCCTGCGGCTGGAAGCTGGCACTTGGAGATACAGGATCCTCTTGGAGAAAGACGGGAAGACTGATCACCAGAACTGTTCAGTAGAAGCCAGGCAGGTAGGTATGGATTCAGGAACGACTGCAGCTTCAGGAACAGGCAAAAGGTTGGCAACTGGCTAGCAACAAGGTATCCAAACAGAAGGCAAGTTCGTAGTCAAGGACAGGCAGAGGTTGGCAACAGGCGGGCAGCGAGGTACGAAGTCAGGAAGCGGAGCCGTAGTAGAGAGTCCAAGCCAAGGTCAGTATAATCAGTAGAGGTAGGTAACAGGCAGGGGTGATCCAGGAGAGTAGTCAAGGAAGCCAGGTTTGTCAGGAGCAAGGTAACAGGTCATACAGTAATCAGGAACAAGCTGAAGACGATCCAGCACTGGTATCAGGCAGAGACCTTGTTTATATATGGCACTGTGCGCCGAGATTGGTGGCCGTGAATGTGCGTGCATAAGAACGTACACACGCTCGTATGGGTGCGTGCACACGTTCGTACGGGTGCGTGGGTGTGCACGTTCGCTCCGGAACTCGTTCGCCTCCGTTGGGGACACCGCGCATAGCCGTTAGTCACTGCTGCACGGAGACCGGCATTAGCACTGTGAGTTCTCTAAAATTGCCCCCTCCTTAAGGGCAGCCTCCGGATGCCTTTTGGAACCGAACCCTCTGGGCGGGTACGGTGAAAAGCCTGTATGAGTCTCTTGGCATGGAGATTTGTTTCGGGTTCCCAGGAATTTGATTAAATACTGATTCTGCCCTTGTCGTTTCCTATAGTCCAAAATAGCTTCAATCTCAAATTCCTCTTCCCCATCCACTATTATAGCTTCAGGAGGTCCTACCTCCCGATCCGGGAAGGAATTTGGTACATCAGCCTTAAGTAGTGAAGCATGGAATACAGGGTGGATCCTGAATGAGTCGGGAAGTTCAAGTTCGTATGCGACTGAATTGATTTTCTTCTTAACTGGGAAGGGCCTCAAGTATCTGGGTCCCAGTTTCTTAGAAGGGCATGCCAGTTTCAAGTTTGTAGTAGACAGCCATACACGGTCACCAACCTTTAAATCAAATTCCCCCCTTCTTTTCTTGTCGAAGTATTTTTTATTATCTTCCTGCGCCTTAGAGATAGTTTCTTTAAGCAGCTGATTGTTCGAGACAAAGAAATGTAATCTATCCTGGACAGCGGGTACAGGAGAGTCTGGTACAAGTGTTGGTAAAAAGGAGTGATGAAATCCGTAGTTGGAGAAGAATGGTGACTGGTTTGTGGTAGAGTGAGTAGCGTTGTTGAATGCAAATTCAGCCAAGGGCAGTCTTCTTGAGAAAAAGAAGAGAAGCAACGTAGGTACTGCTCCAACGTTTGATTAGTACGTTCGGTCTGCCCGTTGGTCTGGGGGTGATAGGTTGAAGAAAAACTCAGTTTGATGCCTAGTGCTTAACATAATGATTTCCAGAATTTTGACGTGAATTGCACTCCACGATCAGAAACAATGTCACTGGGAATTCCGTGAAGTCTAACGATTTCTTTAATAAAAATCCTGGCAGTCTCGGTTGCTGACGGGGTCCCTTTCATGGGAATAAAATGTGCCATTTTAGAAAAGCGGTTAACTACTACGAAGACAGATGAAAACCCCTCAGAAGGAGGAAGTTCGACAATGAAGTCCATTGCGATTTTATCCCATGGTTTTTCAGGAATAGGCAGTGGTCTCAATAGTCCCCATGCTTTATTTTTACTACTCTTATTCCTAGGGCAGGTCAAGCAAGAATTCACGTAGTTCCTACAGTCCTTTGCAAGATTTGGTCACCAGAAGTGCCTTTGAATTAGGTCCATGGTCTTGTGACCCCCAAAGTGGCCTGCTAAGGGATAGTCATGGCAGACCTGTAGCGTGGTGGTACGCAGATCTTGAGGGACAAAAAGTTTATTTCCTCACCAGAAGAGCCCGTCCTTTTCTTGGAGGTTTGTTCCTGGGGGTATCGATGTCCTTAGAGATGCCTGATGGATTTGTGACACAAAGCTAGATTGACTTACATAGTTACATAGTAGGTGAGGTTGAAAAAAGACACAAGTCCATCAAGTCCAACCTATATGTGTGATTATGTGTCAGTATTACATTACATATCCCTGTATATTGCGGTCATTCAGGTGATTATCTAATAGTTTCTTGAAGCTATCAATGCTCCCCGCTGAGACCACCGCCTGTGGAAGGGAATTCCACATCCTTGCCGCTCTTACAGTAAAGAACCCTCTACGTAGTTTAAGATTAAACCTCTTTTCTTCTAATTGTAATGAGTGGCCACGAGTCTTATTAAACTCTCTTCTGCGAAAAAGTTTTATCCCTATTGTGGGGTCACCAGTACAGTATTTGTAAATTGAAATCATATCCCCTCTCAAGCGTCTCTTCTCCAGAGAGAATAAGTTCAGTGCTTGCAACCTTTCCTCATAACTAAGATCCTCCAGACCCTTTATTAGCTTTGTTGCCCTTCTTTGTACTCGCTCCATTTCCAGTACGTCCCTCTTGAGGACTGGTGCCCAGAACTGGACAGCATACTCTAGGTGCGGCCGGACCAGAGTCTTGTAGAGCGGGAGAATTATTGTTTTATCTCTGCAGTTGATCCCCCTTTTAATGCATGCCAATATTCTGTTTGCTTTATTAGCAGCAGCTTGGCATTGCATGCCATTGCTGAGCCTATCATCCACTAGGACCCCCAGGTCCTTTTCCATCCTAGATTCCCCCAGAGGTTCTCCCCCCAGTGTATAGATTGCATTCATATTTTTTGCCACCCAAATGCATTATTTTACATTTTTCTACATTGAACCTCATTTGCCATGTAGTTGCCCACCCCATTAATTTGTTCAGGTCTTTTTGCAAGATTTCCACATCCTGCGGAGAAGTTATTGCCCTGCTTAGCTTAGTATCGTCTGCAAATACAGAGATTGAACTGTTTATCCCATCCTCCAGGTCGTTTATGAACAAATTAAATAGGATTGGTCCCAGCACAGAACCCTGGGGAACCCCACTACCCACCCCTGACCATTCTGAGTACTCCCCATTTATCACCACCCTCTGAACACACCCTTGTAGCCAGTTTTCAATCCATGTACTCACCCTATGGTCCATGCCAACGCACCTTATTTTGTACAGTAAACGTTTATGGGGAACTGTGTCAAATGCTTTCGCAAAATCCAGATACACCACGTCTACGGGCCTTCCTTTATCTAGATGGCAACTCACCTCCTCATAGAAGGTTAATAGATTGGTTTGACAAGAACGATTCTTCATGAATCCATGCTGATTACTGCTAATGATATCATTCTTATTACTAAAATCTTGTATATAGTCCCTTATCATCCCCTCCAAGAGTTTACATACTATCGATGTTAGGCTAACTGGTCTGTAATTCCCAGGGATGTTTTTTGGGCCCTTTTTAAATATTGGTGCTACATTGGCTTTTCTCCAATCAGCTGGTGCCATTCCAGTCAATAGACTGTCTGTAAAAATTAGGAACAACGGTCTGGCAATCACCTGACTGAGTTCCCTAAGTACCCTCGGATGCAAGCCATCTGGTCCAGGTGATTTATTAATGTTAAGTTTCTCAAGTCTAATTTTAATTCCGTCCTCTGTTAACCATGTAGGTGCTTCCTGTGTTGTGTTATGAGGATAAACACTGCAGTTTTGGTTACTGAAGCCCCCCGATTCACTCGTGAAGACTGAGGAGAAGAATAAATTCAATACCTTTGCCATCTCCCCATCCTTTGTAACCAGATGTCCTTCCTCATTCTTTATGGGGCCAATATGGTCTGTCCTCCCTTTTTTACTGTTTACATACTTAAAGAATTTCTTGGGATTTTTTTTGCTCTCCTCCGCTATGTGTCTTTCATGTTCTATCTTAGCCTTCCTAATTGCACCCTTACATTTCTTATTGCATTCTTTATAAATTCTGAATGCTGAGGATGATCCCTCAACCTTGTATTTTTTGAAGGCCTTCTCCTTTGCTTTTATATGCATTTTTACATTGGAGTTAAGCCATCCAGGATGTTTGTTCTCTCTTTTAAATTTATTACCCAATGGGATACATTGGCTAATGCCCTTATTTAATATGCTCTTAAAGCAAACCCATCTCTCCTCCGTATTCTTTGTTCCTAATATTTTATCCCAATTTATGCCTTTTAGCAAGGTTTGTAGTTTAGGGAAGTTGGCTCTTTTGAAATTCAGTGTCTTTGTGTTCCCTTCATGTTTCCTATTTGTGTGATTTATACTGAAACTAATTTCTACTTAATAAGAAATTCCCAGCTTGCAGGATAGTATCTGGTGGTGAAGAAACCTCAGCCTCCGTGAACATGCGGGATAACACATTGGGTTTGATGTTTTTAGACCCTGGCCGGTAGGTAAGGTGAAAATTGAAACGAGAAAAGAAAAGAGCCCATCTTGCCGGTCTGGGTCTGAGACGCTTGGCAGTCCTGAGATACTCTAAATTCTTATGATCTGTGAAGATCAATATTGGGTGCGCTGCTCCCTCCAGGAGATACCGCCACTCTTCCAAGGCCGATTTTATCACCAAGAGCTCTCGGTCCCCAACGTCATAATTTCTCTCTGATACACTTAATTTCTTGGAAAAGAAAGCCAAAGGGTGCATTAAGGACTTGAGTCCTTGGCGCTGGGACAGGATGGCCCCCACAGCACTCTCCGATGCATCCACTTCCAGGGTATAAGGCAAGGAAGGATCAGGGTGTTTCAACACCGGGGCGGAGGTAAATAACTCTTTTAATTTGTCAAATGCAGCTTGGGCTGCTGTGGTCCATTGAAAACGACTTTGCTTCCTTGTGAGCTGTGTGATGGGTGCTATAATACTGGAGAAATTTTTAATACATTTTCTGTAGAAATTAGAGAATCCAATAAAACGTTGCACTCCTTTCTTATTGGTTGGGCGTGGCCAGGACATTGTGGCTGAGACCTTCTGAGGATCCACTGCCACACCCCCTGTCAAGTCTGTAGTGTGAGGCCGGGTTGCTGAGAGGGCGCCCCTTGCGGCTGAGTGCAGCGCGTCCCTGGATTTGGGTACAGGGAATGCGATGCACAGAGGTGCACGGGTTGCCAGGGATACTGCAAACTGGCTGGTTGGCTGTAAGTAGCTAGAGTGCATTGTGGCAGCTGTGCAGAGAGAAGTCTTGAACGGTAACAGCATGGTAAACCAGGAACAGGGTCCGCAGCCAGGCCAGGGGTCAGATACCAAAAGACAGTCCGAGAGAGGTACAGGAACAAGCCGGGTCATACAGAGATGGCAGAAGATTGGAGAGTAGTCAGCCAAGCCGGGGTCAGAGCGAGGAGGTAAACAGGAACACAGGTCAAGCCGAGCAGAGGTCAAGCAGGGGTCTTCAGAGTATACAAGGCACAGGAACACAGGAGCTGTTTGATAATCCAGCAAACTGCAAGTGTCAATGGCAGGTTTAAATAGGCCGGGGGGTGTTCCCACAAGATCAGGGCGTGCTCACTAGACTCGCCTGCCACCATGACGGTTACTGGTGGAATTGCCCACAACACGGCCATTTCCCTGACACCCCCAGTTGATATTACCAAGCCAAGAAAGTGAATGGTCTGGCGCTCAAACTCACATTTCTCGGCTTTTAGCGTAAAGTCCGTTTTGTCTCAATCTATGAAGAACTTGTCTCACATGGTCACGATGTGCTTCTAGGGAGGTCGACAATATCAGAATGTCATCCAAGTAGACAATTACGAATAAGTCCAAAAAGTCTCTGAAGTTATTATTTACAAAATGTTGAAAGTAGCCGGTGCATTACAGAGCCCAAATGGCATAAGGAGGTACTCAAAGTGGCCAAAGCGTGTCCGGAAAGCCATCTTCCACTCATCCCCCTCACGGATTCTGATCAAATTATAGGCACCTCGCAAGTCCAGCTTAGTGAATATCTGTGCCTAGCGAAGTCTCTGAAACAGTTCTGGAATGTGGGAGAGGATAGCGATTCTTAACCATTATTTTATTTAAGTCCCTGTAGTCCACACATGGGCGGAGGGAATGATCTTTCTTCTCGACGAAGAATATTCCAGCACCGGCTGGAGAAGAGGAATGTTGAATGAAACCTTTTTTGAGGTTTTCGTCAATGTACTCCTTAAGGACCAAGAGTTCAGGTTCCGACAAAGGAAAGATCCTTCCAAACGGAATTTCTGCTCCTGGTGATAGTTCGATTGGGCAATCATACACCCGGTGGGGAGGAAGAGTGTCCGCTTTCTGTTTGTCAAACACATCCAGGAAGCTATGGTATACAGATGGGACCAGTTTTTGAGATTCTGATGCAGATTTTAAGCAGCCGATGACTGGGGTCATATGGTGGAGGGCCTTGAGGCAGTTCTGGAGACAATAAATAGGCTGGAAGACCACTTCACCCTTAACCCAAATGATTTGAGGATTATGGGCTTGCAGCCACGGCATTCCCAGAATGATTGGAAATAATGGTGATGAGATGACGTCCAGGCATAGTAGTTTCTGATGATCGGGTAGTATGTTGGCGGACAGTGGTTGGGTTTCATCAGTAATAGGCCCGGATTTAATATTTGACCCATCTGCTAGCCGTATAAGTTGTTGTTGCTTGGGTGTTAACGGAATTTTATGTTGCAGGGCAAAGGCATGATCCATGAAGCAGCTGCAGGTGCCAGAATCAATTATAGCCTGGACCCGGAGTGTTCCTTCTGGAAGCTGCAAGGAAACAGGGGCAGCAATGTGAGCAGATCTTGTCAAAGCCAGTGCACTAGGTTCACGAGGTAAACAGTTAAACTTACGGGTCTTATTTGGGCACATATTTGCATAGTGGCCAGCTTCCCCACAAGAGGCAGAGGTTGTTCTGGCGTTGACGCTGCTTTTCTTCTGGTGGCAGCGGTGAACGGAGCAGACCTATCTGCATTGGCTCTGGAGCTTCAGAGGTGGCAGCAGGTACATGAGAGGCAGAAATAGGAGGATTGCTAGGAACTTTAGGCAACATCCATATGGGCCACATTTGGCTGGTTCTCTCAGATCTCCACTCTCTTAGACGACGGTCTATCTGGATGGACAATTGGATCAGGTCCTCCAAAGAGTCGGGAAGTCCGACATGGGCCAACTCATCTTTCAGTGCCTCAGAGAGTCCAATGCGGAACCGGTAGCGGAGGGCGGCATCGTTCCACTGGGTATCGTAACTCCACCGCCTAAAGTCTGTTACGTAGTCCTCCACTGGCCTACGTCCTTGCTGGAGGGCATGAAGACTGGCCTCCACGGTGGTGGCACGTTGAGGGTCGTCATATAGTTTGGCCATTTCATTCAGGAAAAAGTGCATAGTATCTAACAGAGGGCTGGCCTGTTCCAGTAAGCGATGAGCCCAGGTTTGGGGTTCCCCCAGGAGTAGTGAGACGATGAACCCCACCTTGGTGCTCTCCAAAGAAAAGGTACGGGGTTGTAGCAGGAAGTACAACTGGCAGGCATTCTTGAAGGCACGGAACTTGCTGCGATCTCCCGAGAACCTCTCTGGAGTGGGGACTCAAGGTTCTGGGGGTGGCACCATTATTGCGGGTGCTGATGTTGAGGCTGCTGGGCCAGGAAGCAGAGGTGCTGTGGCCGCCTGGTGAGTTGAGGGGCTTGGAGACAATGACTCTACTCTTTGCTCGAGTTGCTGGTAGCCATCTTGCAGGCCCTGGACTGCCTGGGTAAGGGCCGCAATCTGTTGGCACAGAGCATCCAAAGGTGAGGCCCCCCTTTCAGACTCCATCTTGGCTGGATCGTACTGTCACGCACCTTACAACGGAGTCTGAAATGCTGAGGGTGGCCTCTCACACGGTTCCTGTCTCAATACCCCTGGTAGTGAGGACAGGGAGTGCTGGGGCACGGAAGGTGCAGGTGCCTGCAGCTGGAAGCTGGAACTTGGAGATACAGGATCCTCTTGGAGAAAGACGGGAAGACTGATCACCAGAACTGTTCAGTAGAAGCCAGGCAGGTAGGTATGGATTCAGGAACAGCTGCAGCTTCAGGAACAGGCAAAGGTTGGCAACTGGCTAGCAACAAGGTATCCAAACAGAAGGCAAGTTCGTAGTCAAGGACAGGCAGAGGTTGGCAACGGGCGGGCAGCGAGGTACAAAGTCAGGAAGCAGAGCCGTAGTAGAGAGTCCAATCCAAGGTCAGTATAATCAGTAGCGGTAGGTAACAGGCAAGGGTGATCCAGGAGAGTAGTCAAGGAAGCCGGGTTTGTCAGGAGCAAGGTAACAGGTCACACAGGAAGCAGGAACTCAGGAACAAGCTGAAGACGATCCAGCACTGGTATCAGGCAGAGACCTTGCTTATATATGGCGCTGTGAGCCGAGATTGGTGGCCGTGAATGTGCGTGTGTGGGAACATACACACGCTCGTATGGGCGTGCGGGTGCGCGCACACGTTCGTACGGGTGCTCGGGTGTGCACGTTCGCTCCGGAACTCGTTCACCTCCGGCGGGGACACCGCGCATGGCTGTTAGTCACTGCTGCACGGAGACGGGCATTAGCACTGTGAGTTCTCTGACACCAAGACAAATAGAGAAGGTGAATCTCCTTAATGGGGACACAGACAGCAATAAAAGCCTAACAAACCAAAATAAAGCAGTGCTTCCATATGTTAAATGTCCATCAATTATAGGGTGTTGCATTTATTAAACTTGTAAATAAATACAGCAAAATATATTGTAAATATATATAGTGTCTATTAATCTGATGTCAAACTGTGAAATAACTTCTTAAACTCTAAAATGGTAATCACCTTGTGTACCACCACCCAAAGGAATCGCAATTATTATGACTCCCAAAAAATTATATGCCTGTAGCATGGATAGGATTCCAGGCAACTTCAACTTTTTTCTTTGGTGGTTGAACTGGATGGACTTGTGTCTTTTTTCAACCAGATTAACTGCTTCCCACCCACCAGCTGTCAAATGACGGCTGGGTGGCGCGGCTCTCGTTCTGGGTGGACGTCATATGAAGTCGGGGCGCACATCGCGGCGATCGGTGGTGCTGTGTGTCAGTCAGACACACCGCTACACCGATCTTGGTAAAGTGCCTCTGATGGAGGCTCTTTACCACGTGATCAGCCGAGTCCAGTCACAGCTGATCACGATGTAAACAGGAAGAGACGTTGATTGGCTTTTCCTCACCCGCGTCTGACAGACGTGAGTAGAGGAGAGCCAATCGGCTGCTCTCCTTATGGGGGGGTCTGTGCTGATTGTTTATCAGCGCAGCCACCCTCGAATGCCCACCCAGGACTACCAGGATGCTGCCAGGACCACCAGGTATTGGCACGACCCTGGATCACCAGGTATGCCACCCAAGACCACCAGGGAAATGACAATCAGTGCCCAGGCAGCTGCCAATTAGTGCCCATCCCCAATGCATGCCAGTGCCATCAGTGATGCCTATCAATGCCATCTATCAGTGCCCATCAGTGCCACGTATCAGTGCCCAGCATTGCCGCCTATCAGTACCCATCAGTGCAGCCTTTCAGTGCCCATTAGTGTCGCCTATCAGTGCCCATGAGTGCCCATCAGTACTGCCTAATGCCTATCAATGCCCATCAGTGCTGCATATCAGTGCCGCCTATCAGTGCTCATCATCAGTGCCCATCAGTGCCACCTTATCGGTGCCTGTCAGTGACGGAGAAAGCTCACTTATTTACAAAATTTTATAACAGAAAAAAAAAGAAAAACAATTTTTTTTTCAAAATTGTAGGTCTTTTTTTATTTGTTTAGCGAAAAATAAAAAACGAAGAGGTGATCAAATACCACCAAAAGAAAGCTCTATTTGTGGGAACAAAATGATAAAAATTCTGTTTGGGTACAGTGTAGCATGACCGCGCAATTGTCATATGGTAGGACCAATTATTTACCAACGTAAAAACAGTTACAACTTTACATCAGGAAACTAAGCCAGCCGTCATATATCAAAAAGTTTGGAGGAGTCCCCCAAAAAAGAAAATTGCTCCTCATGGAGTAATAACATTGTATTTCTTTACTTATTACTCTATGAGAAGCATATTAGTGTTTTAGGGTACTCCTCCAAACGTTTTGAGCTGTGACAGATGATTTAGGCCTGGTACACACTATGGGGTTTATTTACTAAAGGCAAATCCACTTTGCACTGCAAGTGCACTTGGAAGTAAAGTCACTGTAGATTCGAGGGGGATATGCAAGGAAAATAAAAAACAGCATTTTAGCTTGCACATGATTGGATGATAAAATCAGCAGAGCTTCCAGTCACTTCAGATCTACCCCTTAGATTTAGAGTGACTGCACTTCTAAGTGCACTTTCAGTGCAAAGTGGATTTACCTTTCGTAAATAACCCCCTATGAGAATTTTTTCGTCCAACCCGATGGTTGAACTGTGAGCTCTGGTCGGAGCCACTATACTAATGATCTGCCCCGCTGAGCTGTTGTGTTCTGACAGGGGGACACCCCCCCGCCAGAACTCTCTGGTCAGTACTGATCGGGAGCCGGTCCAAAAGGCTGGCTTCTGTCGGATTGGCTGGCATACACATGGGCCGAATGTTGACATTTGTCCTGTGTGTACATGACTTTAGTTTCCTAATGTGAAGATGTAACTTTATAATCTGTCCTACTATTTGGGAGTTATATTGATCTTGCCTGGAGTCCTACCTACACTACATGTGTATTATGGCCTTCCTATGATTTGGGGGTCATAATAGTTGGTAAGTGTGATTCCACTGAGTGGCGGTACATGTGGTGATTGCCACTTCGGAGTTGAAGAAAAAGTTTCACAGTTTGGCACTAGATTAATGGACAATATATACACCTACAATATAATTTGCTGTGTTTACAGGTTTTATGAATACAACACCTATATTTGATGTACAGTAAATGGACGTGACCTGACACACATGGACGTGACCTATATGAAACACATGGCGGCCTCCATCCCTGATTTAGTAGGTAGAAAGGAAGAATTTGTGGGACTGTAGCATATTTAGTGTAAGTCTTTTGACTACCTATCTATTTGATACAAAATATCTGATATGTATTCTAGATTGTAATAAATAAATCATGCACTGTAACCCAATTTCTATGTTATTTTCCCGTGACATGGCGTTCCCTCATTTAAAGTCCCACAAACTCTTCCTCTCTACCTACTAAATCAGGGATGGAGGCCGCCATGTGTTTCACACAGTGTGTGTCAGGTCACGTCCATTTACTGTATACCAAATATTTGGGTGGAAGACACCCGTTTACAGTGACTTGTCACACCCAACATATTTTATCAATTTCTGTTTATCAGCGATGAATCTAATAACAAATCGTTGAACAGTGTTCAGCAATTTGTTATTAGATTTCTTGTCAAAAGAAGTTTATTGAGTATACAATGTTATAAAGATACATAAAGTAAGTTTACAAGGATCTATAAAGTAAGCTCATTGTTTTACAGTAGGGTTTATATAGGTAAATATCATGAAATTTCAAATATTAAACATTGGGTTCACGTAAACCTAAATTAAAGATATATATCATTTCCTTAGTTACTTTTGTAGGTATTTAAATGATTTATACCTACTATACATATTGTTTACAAGTAGAGTGTATATAGGTCAAATAAATTCTGATAATGAGCTTTAATCGTAAGGTGGAGAAAAGGAAAGAGAAAGAAGAAAAAGGGTTGAAAGGTAGAGGTATGGTCCACAAGGTTGTCCCGCTCGTCAGTTTATTATTCTTTTTAGTTCTCTTTGAAGCCTTAGAATGGGTATCTCTGTAAGTCATTTAATCTGTTAGCAATTTGTTATTAGATTCATTCCCTAGATCCCCATGCCATTTTTTCCTATGTATTATTTGATCCATTATCCTTTCCAGACCACTTCCCAACCCCCTGTCCGGTTCACCTTGGGTTTGAGGGGGTTTGGGTGTTTTCTAAGTCTCCGGGCTTGCGATGGGCAGCATCCTTTGGTGGGGGCGGGGCTTGGCCTCCTGCTCATTGGCGTCATGCTTCGACGCCGCAAATAGCGATGTCATTGACGTTCTTTCATCCTTAGCCACGCACAGGATGGGTGGAGACGCACTGCTGATGGCTCCCCCACATGTAGCTGGAAATACCCTCCCCACCTCTCTTGTGCAGATTAGCCCCTGGGAATGGGATTATATAGTTGCCTTGAAGCAGCCAGTGGTTCATTTGCTTAACTCAATCACAAGGAAGCACACACTGATCCCACACTCGATGGGAGATCAGCCATCCTCTTTTGGTATGTTTTTTCTTCCCTTTACTTGGCTTTATTTCATATACACCCCCTCATGTAGTCCCCTTGTGGGAACACATAGACATTTTGCCATATTATCTTTACACTTTTACACATTTAATTAATCCTTTGACACATTTTTTCTAGGAACACTATGCACTTTTTGTGCGCACATAGTCTATTGGATCATGCTGTGACCACTGTGTTGGGCTCCAGGTGCTGTTCTCTGTCCTTGGAGGGTTCCCCCATCTCCACCCCGGGGGGAGACATCATGCCTGTTACCTGTTTGCCTTCCTTGGCGGATACTGGACCTGGCCTTGTGGCTGTGCAGTAGGAAACCCAATCTATCTCCACCTTGTTGGGCTATAATCCCTCTGTCCTTCCTTATTTTAAGGGCATTATCATTAACCCCTGTTCATTTCCTTCCCAGTATATTACTTCACAACACTCCTGATGAATGGCTGTAATGCCAGGAAATGCGTAGAGTGCCACTAGTTGCTAACAGTTACTTGTCTTCATTACATATGTTTTTTAATCGATTTATTATACCATGTATATTTGCCATGTCTATTTTTTATCTGTATTGATTGCCATGAGCAGCATATTTAGTATAATGCCCTGTACACATGATCGGACATTGATCGGACATTCCGACAACAAAATCCATGGATTTTTTCTGACGGATGTTGGCTCAAACTTGTTTTGTATACACACGGTCGCACAAAGTTGTCAGAAAATCTGATCGTTCTGAATGCGGTGACGCAAAACACGTACGTCGGGACTATAAACGGGGCAGTAGCCAATAGCTTTTGTCTCTTAATTTATTCTGAGCATGCGTGGCACTTTGTGCGTCGGAATTGTTCACACACGGTCAGAATTTATGTGAACGGATTTTGTTGCCTGCTCTAAAACTTTGTGTGTCGGAAATTCCGATGGAAAAAGTCAGATGGAGTCCACACATGATCGGAATTTCCGACAACACAATCCGATCGCACTTTTTTGGAAAATCCCACCATGTGTACAGGGCATAAGTCTTGTGACTACGTATCTATTTGGTACAAAATATCTGATATGTATTCTAGATTGTAATAAATAAATCATTTACTGTAACTTCATTTCTATGCTATTTTCTCAAGATATGGCTTTCCCTCATTTAAAGTACCACAAACTCTTCCTCTCTACCACCTATATTTGATGGGCATTTAACATATAGAAGCGCTGCTTTATTTTGGTTCATTAGATTGCTGTAATAGTTTTTTTTTTACTAGCTGCTCTTTGATTTTTATTTACACTATTGCAATGCAGTGCCACAAGGGGTTGTAGCAATAAAAGTCTGACTGGTGTTCTGATTCTTCTTCATTCCATCTAAAGCTAAAATAAAGATATGTTTACATTAATACCATTATATGCAGTACAAGCTTCAAGGGTGGTGAGGTGACTTTTACACAATGCATATGATAAGAAAAAGGTTGTTCCTCGGGGGCAAACCAGGGGAAGCATCCCAGGGGAGCTAGAGGGGAGAACCGAGGGGCAAGCTGTCCTGACCCATTTAGGGCATCCCATTGCTGCAAAGCGTGAACAGTAACTGGAGAGACAAATGCTGACGGACCTCTATGTGCCCTGGGTAGCCATGGGGCATTGGATAAGTTGCAGCCAGCCAGAAATTTTTCTAAAGATACCCACACCTTAGTGGACACACTATGGTGCCAGTCCAATATCTGCTGCAGAGCGATCGCTTCATAATATTTGCGTATATCTGGGACACCCAGGCCTCCCAGCCCCTTAGGCCTCTGTAGGATGCAAAGAGCCAACCGAGGGCTTCGCCCATGCCAGATATATTTTAGGAACGTACTGTTAAGGATCGTAAAGAAAGACTTGGGTAAAGAGATAGAACAGGATTCACATTCATCTTTTACACGCTAATTCGGCCCATCCACGAGAAGGTCTCTCTGTCCCAGCTGCTTTTATAGTGGAGAGTAGCAGGGTGTAATTACTGTTAAAAAAGTTGGGAGCAGAGGGGGGTTAGATACACATCCAGATATTTCAGGTGAGTGTGGCACCAAGTGAAGGAGAAAGAGGATTGCAACCGTGTACGCAAGCTCAATTGAATATTCAAGGATAGAATTTCAGATTTATTATAATAAATTTTTAAATTTGAAAGTAAGCTGAAATTCTGTAGTTCCTTCATGATGTTGGGGAGAGAAATCAAGGGGTCAGCCACATAGAACAGGACATCGTCCGCATAAGCGGATAATTTATGCTCCCCTGGCCCAACGCCGAAGCCCTTGACATTTGGATTCCAGCGAATCCTATTAAGCAATAGTTCCAGGGTGAGGGCGAAAATGAGGGGGGAACAGTGGGCATCCCTGCCTAGTTCCGTTCAGAATAGGGAAGGTGTCCAAAAGGACGCCATTCACCTTAACTTGGGCCTCCGCAGAGCTATAGAGCGAGGTTATCCAGGAGAGCATGTTAGGGCCAAGTCCCAGGGAAGATGGCCGGTCTGTGTTTGTGCCCAATGGATCAATTGAATCGTCCGGTTAGAATTGTGCCTAGCTTCCCTTCCAGTAATAAACCCCATCTGGTCTGGATGTATGATAGATGGCATTATGGGTTTAAGGTGATTCACTAAAATCTTCGCTAATATCGTTATATCATTGTTGATATCGGTCTGTAGCTACTAGGGGCAGTGTGGTCTTTCCCTTCTTTGGAGAGCACCGTAATATGGGCCAGTAGTTCCACTTTGGGTATAGCGGTACCTGAAGCTAAGGCGTTAAAGTAGGCACACATTAGGTTAAACAATAAAGTGAGGAAGGTACTGTAGTAGGCATTCGTATATCCATCAGGACCAGGGCTTTTCCCTTTCGGAGCTCCTATACCACTGTTTCTAGCTCCGTCTGGGTAATAGGCGTCTCAAGTTGTTTGCTAGTTTGGTTAGTGAGTTGGGGGGCTTGAGCTTATGCCAGATACTCCAGGGTATGGCCCAGCTTCTGATCTGCCGTCAAACCAGGCAGTGTAGCAGGGAGATGGTAGAGCTGGGCATAGTAGTCCCGAAAGACAGCCACAATCTTAGAGGAGTGAAGGGGAACCCTTCACAGTGTGGAGTTTATGTACATGGCCGAGGCCTGCTGTCTCCTTAGGGCCCTGGCTAGCTGTCGCCTGCTCTTTTTCCCATATTCGTATAAGAGATGTGGCGTAGGCGTGCCCGTATCCGGGTATCAAGCAGGTTGGCAAGCTCCAGGCAGATGGATTGGAGTTCTGCTGCCGCCTCTGGTGTTAGACAACGTTTATGTTTGAGTTCCGCAGATTGAACTTTTTAAGGAGGGTTTGGAGACCCCCTTCACATGCTTTTTTAATCTGGAGGCCTGGGATATGACCTCCCCCCTGACCACTGCCTTATGCCCTTCCCATATGGATGCCAGCCCTACATCATCCGTTAAACTCTTGGCAAAGTACAGGGAAATAGACTCTGATATGCGCTTTGATGCCACTACATCATTCAAGATGTTCTCATTCAAACTCCTTGTCCATGACTTAGTGTCAGAGGACAGCGGATGTATGGTGATCCGAGAGGGAGATAGAACCAATCGACGCACTAGATAGGGTCTCCAGAGAGAACTGTTCCATCAGTAACAGATCTATTCGAGTACACTCAGTATGAGTGGCCGAGTAGTAGCTGAAATCTTTGTCGGTAGGGTGGAGTACCCTACAACAATCGACAAGATCATGGGAGTGAAGAGATTTTCTGAAGTGTTTGAGGAAAGCGAAGGAGTGGGAAAAATGCCCTGTAGATGTGTCTATTCCTGGATGTCTGGTACGCAGCCTTTTTTACCATTGCCTGGCTTATGAAAGTATTGATGAGGATAATATCCCCCATCTGACTGAAGGACTTGTTCTCAGCGAAGTTTCATACCTGTGGGTGTCACCTTATAAGGGCGCTATTAAGCCCTCTGATGAATTTTGCACATATTTGATTTTGTTTTTTATTCATTTTTCACCAATTTTTCAATATAGCTAAGATTGCTATTTAAATGTTTGTTTTTTTTCACTGACTTTTCTACAAGTTTGTATGTTATAGGTAGCGCACCTAATTCCATTTACACTGATAGAACCGATCGATGCACTAGATAGGGTCTCCAGAGAGAACTGTTCCATCAGTAACAGATCTATTCGAGTATACTTGGTATGAGTGGCCGAGTAGTAGCTGAAATCCGGTAGGGTGGAGTACCCTCCAACAATCGACAAGATCGTGGGAGTGCAGAGATTTTCTAAAGTGTTTGAGGAAAGCGAAGGAGTGGGTAGAATGCCCTGTAGATGTGTCCATGGATGGGTCTGGGATCACATTGAAATCTCCCCCCAAGATCAGTTGGCCCTCTCTAAAAGTGGAGAGGGAGTCTAAGAAGGAGTCTAGGAAGGTGAGATGATGAGTGTTCGGTGCATACATGGTTGCAAACGTAAATTAACGACCTAGAATGGTGCCTTTAAGTATAACGTATCTGCCATTAGAGTCAGTAAGCTTATCCATCAGTACAAAGCAACTCGATTTAGATTGCAGAGAGTTGCTGAGAAACCGTTGATTATACAGGTGGGTGGGGAGGCGGGGGACCGAGTCAGAATCTGTGCCCCCAAGCGTTTGGTTTTGCGACACAACTTACTGTGTTTATTAGGCGATCCTAAGCCACGGACATTCTACGATACCACTTTCAGGGAAGCCATAATGTACGGAAATCGTGGAGGTGTCCCAAGTCCCCATCAGGAGGGAGAAGAGACCTGCAAGTGACTGATCCATGAATCAAGGAGTGCTGAGAGAATAGAAAACAAAAGTAAAAACCTAGAAAACAGAAAACCGTCAAGACATACAATAAATTCAAGGGGAACTTTGCTGTAAGGGCACCCCAAAGTATCCAAACACTACTAGTCGGGAATCCCCACTCGGCCTCCTGGGCAAAAATAGAGTGGAGGTCAGCGAGAAGCATGGGGTCCCAATTATGGGGCATAACTCCTAGGAGTTGACCTATGTGGGGAAAGTGGCACAGCACCAGGTGCGAGCCCACCAGGGGAAAAAACCCTGTTTGGCATAAAGATCACAGCAGCATCAAAGATGTGCAAACCCAAATTACCACAGCAGCAATAAAACTCGAAAAAGAATCCTGGGGGGTCCCTGTAAAAGCAAACAATATCAAATTAGACAGTCAGTTCACATGAGTCCTTCAGGACCTTTTCTGAAGGGGGGAATGTTGGGGAGATTGCGATATAGCCCGGGGGGGCTATCATCTCTAGACCTGCGCCTGTTCCATCCCCTGCGGCATGCAGGGCGCCAAGGCTGTGGGTGTGCAGGGAGTGGAATCTCCGGTGAAGACCTCCAGTCTGGAACATCAATGGTGGGTAAGCCCAAGTGTTGCAGGAACTGTGGCAACTCATCTTTATTGCGCAAGATGAATTGCCGGCTATTTTGGTCATGGACAAATTAAAAGGGAAGCCCCATCTGTAGACCAGCTTTGCATCCTGTAGGGCCTCAAGTAGTGGCTTGAGGGCAAGACATTGCATTTAGGTGCGTCTGGAAAGATCCGGGAAGAAGGACAACTTTGTGCCATCAAAGTTCACGTGGTGGAGACCTCTGACATGGAACATTATGCGTTTCTTCAGGGAATATTTGTGCAGCTTGCAAATGATATCTCTTGCTTTGTCTGGGTCATCTGAGGGTGGACGGAGGGCTCTATGAGCGAGGTCTATTTTAATGTGAGCAGGTGCTTCATGGCTGAGAATCTGTTTGAAAAGATCTTGCAGGGAAGGAACTATTTCCTTGGGAGCAGTAGCTTCTGGCAAGCCTCTAACATGGATGTTAACTCTGCGACTTCTATTCTCAAAGTCATCCATCTGATCTATTAAAGTGTTAATCCGTTGGTCTTGTATCTTACAGTGTTCATTAAGTGCTTGCAGGGCAGGTGTAACCACTTCCCACTGTGACTTCAAATCCTCCACTCTGCCCCCAATGTGTGCTGTATCAGCCTGGAGTGCTTCAATGTCTTGCCTAAAGGCCTTCTCAACCCTGTGGATGAATAGCTCCAGATCAGCTTTAGTGGGGAGAGAGAGAATAAGAGCCCGCAGATCCTTGTCCCCCATGTCATCTCCCACCGCTGAGTGAGGCACTGGGCTGGCTGTGCTGGGGGTGAGGTGGGGGGTGGAAGCGACGGAGATGGAAGATGTGGAGAGGGGATAGGAGAGGCTGCACGTGTGGCCTGGTATTTACCGGTCAGCACTATCTTGGAAGTCCCGGCTATGGTGCGATGAGGCTCTGAAAAGTACTGATCCAGGGACCCAGATTGGTTCTGGGAGGTCCGTTGAGGCTGCAGGGATGTCTGCCATCTGGATGGCATGATTCGGTGTCAAAATCTCCTCTGGAGAACTGCTGTGGGTGCGATATGTGTGGTGGGTTCACAAAGCTCCTCTAACAAGTGTCCTCACACGCTCATGCCTCGGCCACGCCCCCGCAACATACAACAACATGCTACATACTTGTCTGTGGCACAGTTATTAAAGCAAATGGCACTTTAACCTCCTCCCATTGTTGATGCAATCTGACCACACCCACAGTATTGGCATGGTGCCGCTATATTGCCACATACCATTTTTATTGGAGGGGGGGGTGCAAAAAAAAATGTCCAGCTACGCCACTGTGTACAGTGCCTGCATGCAATCAGTTGCAGTTGTTGCTGTTTGGGTTTTCTGAGAGCCAGTGGCACTCAATGGAGGAGCCTTTTAGCTAACAGAGGAGACAGCAGTACAAGGGACACATCCTAATGACTCTAAGCAATGTCCCTTGTGCTTTTTTTATTTTGACTACACTTAGGTTTGAAGGGGCCACAGAAAGAGACAGGTAATTTATTATTGGTCCCAGCAAACTGAGAACTACAATTTTAAAACCAGTACGCAAGTCTTCAGATAACTAGTTGTTTGGGAGCTACAGTTTTTTTAAATGATTAAATTAGTGATATTCTGATAATGGGAAACTCCAGAATATCTCAAATTTGATAATTAAAATGTTTTTTGATATTTTAGAGAACTTAGAAAGCTACAACTTGATCATAAAGAGGATAATGACATTAAACTTTAAAGCTATGCTCTTAAAAGGGAAGAACATTTTTAACTCGGTTGAAACATTTCAAAACAAAGGCTGCACACCCACAGGGTATGAGTGCCATGTGAATTAATAAAGTTATTCAGTGAAGGAAACAAGGAAACCCAAGATATGCGGACTGTTTGTGGGATTAAGTATAGCGTCGCATTCAGAATTGGCTTGGTGTTTGCCTGCTCCTGCAGCTAGTGTGTGAGTGTGTAATATATATATATATATATATATATATATATATATATATGTAGCCAAGGGTTTGCTACTATGGTTATTATAGTTGAACAGTTTGTTGTTTCAAATAAGTTTGGCTCCCTCTAGTGGCTGCTGGACTTAGGATTTTTTCCTTACCCCTTGAGAAGGAATGCAGCAAAGTATTGTGGGAGATATAGTTTAGAGGAGGAAGTGACTCTGTTAGCTGGTTCAGCCCTGAACTACATGACAGACAATGCAAAGCACGCAGAACTGCCTGCTGGGAAAAGTGATAAAAGGGGATGTGCGGCCTGTTTCAGCCACTCTGGATACCATTCAACACCTGCCAGCAGGAGGTCTGTGTGTGACCAGGAGTGAGAGACTGCGGCCTATACAGCGAAGAGCCAGGTCGCCCACCTCTGAGGGATCTCGGAGTACAGTCTTGCCATCCTAGCAAGCGGACCGGCCTGCACTTCAGAGCAACTGGAAGCCCCTGCACTTCAGCCCATCGGGAGTTGCAGCACAGCGCGGTGGCGCCATTGATATTTCTTCAGTTAAGCGCGGTGGCGCGTTGATATTTCTTCAGTTAAGCCATCTTCAGCATATCTTTTGCCCTACAGTCATTTCTTTTCCTTTGTCTTTGTGGATTACAAATACTGCATTTTAAACATTAGGCTAGCTGAAGATATCCGGAGTTGAAGGAACTTTTGCCATCTTCCTCTTTTCCTAAGCATTGCTGTTACACTCATAAGCTGAACTCTGAATTACAACCTAGGGGGAGCCATTGAGTATAAGCTAGACTTTATACTGTGTTTCTGACTGTAAAGATTACATACTGTATTTTGGTCTGTGTGTTGAGGCCTCAGTGAGAAGGTATTTGATATATGTTTAGAGGATATTGAGTACTTATCCCTCTGTGCACCTGTTCACATATACTCTTTAAATTGACTATAAAGGTATAAGTTCTGTTTATGTGCTTTAATTGATAACAGTTGCCAATCATAAAATTGTGTTTATTCATGCTCTTCCTTGTGTTCCATTACTTATTTTAGTAAACTTTTCTAAGTGGTTCAGTGATATTGTGTGAGTTTCTCATTGCTAACATCACATTGCAGAATGGAACCCAAGGTGTCAGAGGTAAGAGAGGATCTGCAGAGTCGGAGTAGCCAGTGGGGTATAGAGTCAATCACCAGCCCTCACGGGGGTACCGCTACATATATATATATATACACAGTGGAACCTTGGATTGCAAGTAACATGGTTAACAAGCGTTTCGCAATACGAGCTATTTTTTTTTTTTAAATCCTGACTCCTTAATGGTTAAGCAACTGTAGTATTAGGCTGCAACATAACAAAATTGAAAAATGCGAAGGGGGTATAAATACTTTATGAATGCACTGTGAATACCATTGATTATCCCAGTAAAATGGCATCTGAAAGTTAGTGGACTATACAAGGCAGCAAGTAAACATGTTGTCCTGGAAGGTGATGTGATAAAAGCAGAAAAAATGGGCATCACATTTTGTTGTGTATGCCGTAGACCAGTCAAGGTGTTCATGCTGACCCATGTCCACAGCCAAAAACACCTACAATGGGCATGTGAGCATCAGAATTGGACAAAAGAGCAATAGAAGGAGGTGGCCTGATCTGATGAATCACATTTTCTTTGACATCATGTGGATGGCTGGGTACATGTGTGTTGCTTACCTAGGAAAGAGATGGTATCAGGATGTAGTATTGGAAGATGGCAAGCCATAGGAAGGTAGTGTGATACTTTGGGCAATGTTCTGCTGGGAAACCTTGGGTCCTGTCATTTATGTGGATGTTACTTGACACTTGACACATACCACCTAACTAAACGTCACATAATAGAAAACGTATTACCTGATGGCAGTGGCCTCTTTCATTAGGATAATGCTCCCTGCCACATTCAAAAATGGTTTAAAGGAGACAAGTTTGAGGTGCTGACTTGGCCTCCAAGTTCTCCAATACACAATCCAATCAAGCATCTGCAGGATGTGCTGGAAAAAAAGTTTGATCCATGGAGGCCTCGCCTCACAACTTACAGGACTAAAAGGATCTGCTACTGATGACTTAGTGCCAGATACCACAGCATACCTTCAGAGGTCTATTGGTGTAATGCCTTAACCACTTCAGCCCCGGAAGGTTTTACCCCCTTAATGAACAGGCCATTTTTTGCTATACGGCACTGCATTACTTTAACTGACAATTGTGCGCTCCTGCGGCTTTGTACCCAAATAAAATGTATGTCCTTTTTTTCCCACAAATAGAACTTTCTTTTGGGGGTATTTGCTCACCTCTGCAGTTTCTATTTTTTGCGCTATAAACAAAAAAACGAGCCACCATTTTGAAAAAAAAAAAATCAACATTTTTTACTTTCTGCTATAAAACACATCCAATAAAAAAATGTAAAAAATCTAATTTCTTCATCAATTTAGGCCAATATATATTCTTCTACATATTTTTGTTTAAAAAAAATCACAATAAGCGTATATTGATTGGTTTGTGCAAACGTTATTGGGTCTACAAACTATGGGATATTTTTATGGCATTTTTCTTTCTTTCTTTTTTTACTAGTAATGGTGGCGATCAGCGATTTTTATTGGGACTGCGACATTGCAGCTGACAAACCGGACACCTAACTGACACTTTTGACACTTTTTTGGGAACCAGTGACATTATTGCAGTGATCAGTGCTAAAAATATGCACTGTTACTGTACTAATGACACTGGCAAGGAAGGGGTTAACATCAGGGGCAATCAAAGGGTTAACTGTGTGTCTAGCTGGTGCTTGCTAACTGTGTGAGGGTTGCTCTGACTGGAGGAAGACAGAGATTGGTGTTCCTGCTAAGCAGGAACACAAGATATCTATCTTCTTCCCTGTCAGAATGACAATCTGCCTTGTTTACATAGGCAGATGACCATTCTGCCTCTCTGGGGAACAATCCCGGGTGGCCAGCGGACTTCGGGTCCATGGTACGTCATTTTACGCAATAGAGCGGACCTGCTGCAGTAAAAGTGCGGTAGGCGGTCAGCAAGTGGTTAAGGGGTCAGGGCTGTCTTGGTGGCAAAAGGGGACCTATTCAATAATAGGTGAGTGGTCATAAGGTTATGGCTGAATGCATTGTAGTAACTACTTTCTGCAATAAGAAGTTGGTTTAGAGAAGACATCGTCATGTAAATGTTAAATCGTAACTCCACTTTCATGGGAAAAAATTGCAAATAAAAAAAAAAAAAATTGCTACACAAGTCATATTGTAATCGAATGTGATTAAAAAATTCCTCTCATTTTCAATCTGCAGCGCTGTGAACTTCTGTAAAATGCAATATGGCAACCCAGAGCGTTCTGTACACAGATGGTGTACAGAATGCCCTCCAGAAATGTCATTTCCTGCTTGTGTGATTGGCTGACTGATTCAAGTCAGATTTTGGCCATCCTCTGCAACAAAAATGTCATTTTTGGTGTAATTTTCCAAAATGGAAGTTGTCTAAAGGTATTCAGACCCTGCCATTCACTTTTCACATGGATACAGACAAACAGATATTTCAATAGAATAATAAAAGGTTGGAATTTGCAACAAAGTTTGTTAAAATCCCTGCAATGTACATAGATTACCCAGAGGGGATTTTTTTTTTAACAAACGTGGAGTGATTCTTTAATCCTGTCCTGTTCTAGTCTATCTTCATAAATGCCTGGCAGAGATAAGCCCCCAGCTGCTGCCTCAACTTATGAATGGCAACAGATTTAATGCTGCTTCCTCGTACACACAGCAGAGTATTGGCATCATCTAAGCCTAGGCAAAGTCACTGTCTAGAGCTAAAGTTTTCTAAAGCCCCACTCTGGGCTACTAAATATGTGACCCATGCACTCCCCCAAACACACACACTGCATGGGTTACATGTTTGTTTTGTCTAGGGGATTTTGAATACTGCAAATTACTTACTGTAACATTGCTAGTTTGTATTTATTCAGCCCACAGGCAGATGAAAAATGTTTCCTCCATCCACGCTATACAATACAGATGGACCAATCTCCTGCTATGCTTATTATATTCTGACAGGTAGCTAGTAGAAGAGAGAGCGAGCACTCAAACAATCAGCCTCGGGAGTTTATTGAGGTCATTTTGCAAGCACAAAGTATGAATAAGCAGTGTAAGCAATAACACACCCGCAGGCAGCTGTCAGACTACCCAAACAGAGGCTGCATCTGGTTGCTCAAAAGTTTCTTTGGACAGTTGACAGGTGGGAGGGGACAGGGCCTCCAATGTAGCAAATCTCACCCAGTTCATCAGAACCCCCCCCCCCATCAAGGCCTCTTTTACCACCTGACAAATCACTGGCTTGTTATATAAATCACATGCATTGCAGGATCTGCAGTACTGGATTGTGTAAGGGGAAGTCCCATCATGCCCTGGGACTGTGACGTCATAAGGGTTGGGGTCACCGGGTGACATCACCCTTTGACCACGCCCCATGCCTATATAAATTGTTGCGCACCGCGCACACGGCATTACAGCGGGAGAGAGCGTTGTGTCAACATCAGAAGAGAAGAAGAGGGAACAAGACGATGGAGAAGACCGGGCCACCGCTAGCAAGAGAGCGGCAAAAGAGCAGAAGATAGCGGAGGAGCCCGGCAGAAGAACTGGAGAGCAGGAGAAGAACCGGACACCGGGAGAAGAGGCTGGAGAGCGGGAGAAGCGAGCGGAGAAGAGGCTGGAGAGAGCGGGAGAAGAGAGCGGAGAAGAGGCCAGAGAGAGCGGAGAAGTTGGAAGAGACCTCCGAAGTCGGAAGAAGACCAGTGTAGTGTGTTTTTTTATTGACACTTTTTCCCCCAGGTGAATGGGTAGGGGTACGATGTTCCCCATACTCATTCACATAGGGTGGGGGGGGCCCCTTTTTAAAGCGGGCTCCAGGATTCCGATAAGCCCACAGACCCCGACAACCAATGGCCAGGGTTGTCGGGAAGAGGCCCTTGTCCTCATCAACATGGGGACAAGGTGCTTTGGGGTGGGGGGGCTGCAGGGCGCCCCCCTTCCCCAAAGCACCTACCCCCCCATGTTGCGGGCATGCGGCCTGGTACGGTTCAGGAGGGGGGGGGCGCTTGCTCGTCCCCACCCCCTTTTCTGACCAGCCGGGCTGCATGCTCGGATAAGGGTCTGGTATGGATTTTTGGGGGACCGTTTTTTCGGCGTAGGGGGTTCCCCTTAACATCCATACCAGACCTAAGAGCCTGGTATGTTCTTGGAGAGGAATTCTCTCTCGCGCTCGCTGCAATAGAAAAATGTGTTTTTCCTATTGCAGCGAGCACGAGATGTACAGTACCCTGACGCCGAGAACCAGTGCGATGGGATTGCGCTGGAAACCCATTCTAGTGGGCAGGTACTGTATGTCACAAGAGCTGATTAGCTCTGATTGGCCACAGGCTAAGTCGCCTGTCCTGGGGCAGGACAGGCGACTTGAAGTCATGTTGTAAGTCGCTCAAAGTCGCGTTGAAGTTGCGTTGAAGTCGCCTCCAAGTCACCTTGCTAAGTCGCACTGTAAGTCATGTTGTCCCAGTGTGAACTGACCCTTAAGATACTGTCACCACATTTAAATAGTTTTTAAATTACATGTGTGTGTTAGGGGCAACTCTTAAATAAGTTGCTTTAAGTTTATATTGCTTTGTCAAATTATTGCTTCTATAAGAATAATGACACGGAGTCAGATTAGTCTGTGTCACAGTCCGGAGCAAGAGAGAACTGCACCCTTTACTTCTTTCAAAGGCCTTTTATAGGCAGCTCTACAAGCAGTAATCTTATCGGCATTACCAAATGAGGTTAAGGTACAAAGAGTTTCTTATCAGCGAACATGTAATGATTATTCAGCAGTTCCAAATTCCATCTAGATACAGATTGATACGTACACAGAAGAGAAAAGCACAAACAATTTAAATAGAACAATTGATATGTACACAGAAGAGAAAAAGCACAAACAATTTAAATAGAACAATTGATACGTACACAGGTAAGAAAAAGCAGAAACAATTAAAGTGGAACTCTAAGTCATTATTTCAACCCTATCAATTTCCCCCTTTGACATCATCCTCTCCCTCCCCCTGGGTCCTCATGAATAAGTTCTAGTCAGTTTTTCCCCAGAGTCCTTTCCCTGACCGCGAGTTGTCAGAGGGGTAGAACCCATCCCCCTAGGTATTACCAACATCTTAAAATTCAAGAAGAGGAGTTTTATAGGAGTAGGGTGATGTCAATATACATTTATCGGTATGCCCTGTCTATTCTCCTAATTTTCCTATTTATTTTCCTGTATACACATATATTTGTGATTGTAAGTGATATTAATATTAGAATAATAATTACCATTGGACTTAACAACCAGTGAAAGGTATTGGTTGCTGTAGAAGACATTCCACTAAATATATCCCACCAATGTGGTGCAGTATCCTGTTGTATCTGTGAGGAAAGATGTACTAGTCTACCTTTGTCAATAATTGCGGATACAAGGTTATTCTGTAGGGTATGTTCTAGTGTTAATTACCTACATTATAATCCTTATTCATCTCATATCCTGAATCATTTGCTACTTTAGGATCATCTATAGCCCATTCGAAAGTTGTTGTTTCCTCTACTTCAAGTATATTAATACCAGGAGTCCATGCATATATTTGTAAAACAACAATCTTCAACAAAAAAATATGTAAGTAGATATTTCATCATGTTGTTTTCTCGGGTTGTTTCTTGCAATGTGATGCGTGTATCCAGGTAGGTTTTCCTTCCAGCTTTACTGAGGTGGCTGTGGTCAAGAGTACTTGGTAAGGACCTTCAAACCTGGGTTCCAATGTCTTTCTGGTGTGTTTCTTTACATATACATAATCCCCTGGTAGCAGCGTATGTGTACCTGTTATTGAATTAGGGTCTGGAAGAGAAGAATACACACTTTTGTGGATCTTAGTTAGACGTTGTTGTAATTGTATCACATATGCAGTCAAACTATCACATTGCAATTGCATACTCTGTGGAAAGTATAAACCTAATCTAGGTGCATTCCCAAAAATTATTTCGTATGGGGATAATCCTGTTTTTCCTGTTGGAGTGTACCTTATAGAGAATAAAGCCAGAGGCAGGCATTTTGGCCAAGGCTTGTTTAACTCTTGCATGGCTTTTTGTATTTTTAGCTTTATTGTCCCATTTACTCTCTCCACTGATCCTGAACTCTGTGGGTGGTAAGGGGTGTGGAAACTTTGTTGAACCCCTAACATGGTCATCACATTCTGCATGATTTCTCCTGTAAAGTGTGTCCCCCTATCTGATCCTTTGGTTTCAGGAAGACCAAACCTAAGTATTAACTCAGTGATCAGTTTCTTAGCTGTGGCTTTTGCTATAGCTGATTTTACTGGATAGCTTTCAGGCCAACCTGAGAATAAATCGATACACACGAGGACAAATTCAAAGGGGCCGCTCTTAGGCATTTGTATGTAATCAATTTGCAGTCTCTGGAAGGGGGTATTGGGCCCGGACCTGGTGTTTTCGTGGGGTTTTCACTTTCTGTCCTGGGTTATTCAGGAGACAGATTTGGCAGGCTGCACAGTAGTTTCTCGCAGTACTACTGAATCCAGGGGCGAGCCATCCTTGGTTCACAATCCTATACATGGAATTAGAACTAACGTGTGTGGGTAGGTGAACTGCCGTTGCCATTGCTGGGTACAGAGAGGCAGGTAGGCATACTTTGCCTCCTTCCCTCCATACATTGTCAAGGTCTGGTGCTGCTCCCATCCTGACCCACTTATCTTTCTCGCTCTCCCCTGCTTGCTCCTGTAATTTACTCAGCTGCTGCCATGTTGGTTCTGGGATACTCACCTCTACCGCTGCTAAGGTCTCAGGGCTTCCTTCCCCTAGAGCTGCCTGTTTTGCAGTCAAATCTGCAAATGCATTTCCTTTTGCCTCAATTGTTTTTGCGCTCGTGTGTGCCGCTATCTTCATGATGGCTACTCGTTTAACCTTTTGAAGATTGTTCAGGACTCTCTTAATCCCTTCTCCATGTTTTACAGGTGTACCTGCTGCTGTCAGATAACCTCTAGCCCTCCATATGTGGCCATAATCGTGCGCTACACCATAAGCGTAGGCAGAGTCAGAGTAAATATTCCCTTCTCGTCCTTTTAAGTATTCTAGGGCTTGTTCTAAAGCTTTTAATTCTGCTTCCTGTGCTGACATGTGGGCTGGTAAGGGCTGTGCTTCAATCACCCGGGTATCAGTCACTACAGCATACCCTGTGTGATATTTACCTTTGTCATCAGCAAACCTACTGCCATCTATGTACAAAGTGTGCTCAGCATTTAAAATCGGTGTATCTGTAACATGTGGGAATCCCATTGTCTCCTGTTCCATGAGCTGAAAACAATCGTGTTCATCTACTTCTTTAAACAAAAGAGTGTCAGTGTCCTCATTTCTTTTCTCACTAGTACTATTAGTACTATCATTCCCCCTTGCCAAATCTGGTGACTGAAGAGGCAAAAAGGTGGCCAAATTTAAGGTTGTACAGCGCTGAAAAGTGACATTTGGAGGTAAGAGTAAAGTACACTGTAACCTTAATTGCCTAGCCATTGAAATGTGTTTGGGCTAAACTTGAGACAAGATTGCATGTATGTCATGTGTGGTATGCACTACAACTGGATTATCTAGAACAATTTCTGATGACTTATCTATGATAATTGACACTGCTGCTACCGCCCGTACACAAGACAGTGAACCTCTAGATACTGGATCTAATGCTGCTGAAAAGTAAGCGACTGGTCTTTGTTTTACATGTGCCTGTGTCAGAACACCTGTGGCGTGTCCAGTGATCTCAGCAACGTACAGATTAAATATCTTGGTGTAATCTGGTATACCAATAGCCGGGGCAGAAATCAACAACTTTTTCAAAGTGATAAACGATTCATAAGCTACTTCTGTAAGCACATACGGTACAATTTTCAAACAATCGTATAATGGCTGCATCAAAGCGCTAGCATGTGGTATCCATTGTCTACAATATGACACAATACCTAAAAACATACGCAATTGTTTGAAATTCCGTGGGGGTAACATTCCCTTTATCACTTGAACCCTCTCCTCAGTGAGATGTCTCGTACCCTGTGATATACAATGTCCCAAAAAGATAACTTTTTCCTGACACACTTGCAACTTTTTCTTATTAACCTTGCAACCCTTTTCTGCCAAAAATCGCAACAAATTAAGGGTGGTGTGCAAGCTTTCAGTCTTTCACTTATCTGTGGAATTAATCCTTCCATAAACTGTCTATTGAAGGCTCGGATCGTGACTGGCAGAGCCAAATCCAATCCCTCATCTGCCATCATACTTTCCATAGATAAGTAAAATTCTGATACAGTCTGTCCTGGCATTTGTTTCATGGGTGATATTGACCCCCTCTCCTGTTGTTTTGCCTGACAGAAAGCTTCTAATCTAGCAATAAAAGGGGCCCTTGAGTCTATGTGTCTGACGTGTCCTGTCTCCAGATTGCCATCCCCCTCAGCTCGGTCTGCAGATCAGTCATAAACTGGTTAAACAGGGTCAGAGTCATTTTATGTCTGCATAAATCCTCCCCATCCTGCCAGGTTGCTTCATGTGTTTTCATTAACTGTGTCACAAATCTACAGAAAGCAGCTGGCTTTGCTACCGGGTCTGGGGCGCTCTGTATTAATGCCATAAGGGTGTCTGCCGACCATGGTGCCCAAGCCCTTATTTGCATTCTACGAGTGACAGTAGGCGGGGCATTTGGATGGGCTGCTTGTCCAAATTCTGGATTGTTTACCTGAACAATGCGTGTATCAGTGCGTACGGGAGCTACAGTTTCTGGATGAGGTTTTTGTGCCCCACAATGCACACATTCTACTGCCCATTCTGGGTTTTGTGCTCCACAATCCTGACAAACCCATTCTCTCCCCTCAAGTACCGGATATATCTTGTGTGGTTTGCGTTCTACGTCAGTGTATGGGGGTGGGATGGCTGAGCTGGGAGCCTCGACATTTTTTGTTCTTCTATCTTTCATATCCCAACCATCACAATCTGGATTATATTTCCACCCCTCTTCTTTCGCTCTATTTGAGACCTTAATTAAGCATTGAACCTGACACATCCATTGCTTCTCTAACACCTCTCCTTGTCTGTCCCTTTTTATTTCACTCCATACATCCGGGTCTAAGCCCGCTGCTCCTTTCACCTTAAATTTACGAAGGACATCCTTTAAGTCCTGTGCTTCGGTTTTCCCATAAATGTTCTTAATTATCTGTGCCACCGTATAGTGCTCCACAATTCCCTGACGGGGTTTTGTGTTCCTCTGGCCCATTCTAACAGTCCTGCCTAGGTAGCGTGTGGGACACTTAGTGTACAATATAATGCGGCTACAACATATACAAGAATGAATAATTACTTTATATGCTAGCCCAATAACAAACCAGCTAAGTTACACTAGTTCCTCGTTGCCTTCCTCCTAGGGTGCTAGAATACTAAAAACCTCTCCGGAATGAGATTTCTGAAACCGAATTACCTTATATGCTAGCCCAATAATAAATAATTACTTTATATGCTAGCCCAATAACAAACCAGAATGCGGCTACAACATATACAAAAAAATGCGGCTACAACATATACAAGCATTCCTTTAAGTGGCCAGGTATCCGACTAGATCTCCGGACTTTATGGAGACCTTATTCCCCCCCCCGTATCTGGGATCCCTCTCATGCACTCTTATCCCTGCTTTATGGAGCAGACAGGGCTTATACTCTCAACCCGTCTATGGTTTATGAGTTAGATGTGAGGTTAAGCATAAGCGTCAGACCCCCAAAGTCCTCTTGCGAGGTAAGGGCGCATTCCGTTGCTTAGTTCGGCAATCCCCTTCTAACTCATACCATCCTTGACAAGGCTCATTCGCTTTCTCAACAAGACAGACAAGACAGACAACAAATAAACAAATAATCCCAGCAATATAAACCAAAATATGCAGTAATTCTAGACTCACCACTACAGAGGCTGGTGTTTTAAAACCAGGAGAACCGTAACTGACAGAACGGATAGGCACAAATCAGGGGAGCACAGAATATAAGAAAAATAAAGCTTTTTCTTACCTGGCCAGGTTTTTGATCTGTGGTTCCCGGAATGCCTGTCCTTTCGTTCCGTCAGCGTAGCTCAGCCACCTCTTGTAGTATCATCGGTGGGTCCCTCGTTCGGGCGCCAAAATGTTAGGGGCAACTCTTAAATAAGTTGCTTTAAGTTTATATAGCTTTGTCAAATTATTGCTTCTATAAGAATAATGACACGGAGTCAGATTAGTCTGTGTCACAGTCCGGAGCAAGAGAGAACTGCACCCTTTACTTCTTTCAAAGGCCTTTTATAGGCAGCTCTACAAGCAGTAATCTTATCGGCATTACCAAATGAGGTTAAGGTACAAAGAGTTTCTTATCAGCGAACATGTAATGATTATTCAGCAGTTCCAAATTCCATCTAGATACAGATTGATACGTACACAGAAGAGAAAAGCACAAACAATTTAAATAGAACAATTGATACGTACACAGAAGAGAAAAAGCACAAACAATTTAAATAGAACAATTGATACGTACACAGAAGAGAAAAAGCACAAACAATTTAAATAGAACAATTGATACGTACACAGGTAAGAAAAAGCAGAAACAATTAAAGTGGAACTCTAAGTCATTATTTCAACCCTATCATGTGCAATCCGTGAAATATCTACCTACAAACGCCCTCTCTTCTGCAGCAAATTGTGTAGTGGCTTTAAAACTGCCCATACATAGGTCAAAATTTGACTGGCTCAGCAGGGACCTGACAAGTTTTCTTCCATATACTGTACGGGCAGGCTGATAGTACAGATTATCTACTGATTAACTTCTGTACAACCACCTTGTCAGATTTTTCGCACTCGATCACCACCACAGGCTATACCTGACAGCACAGATCAGTGCATTCTGATGGCGGGGAAGTCAGCTTGGACCTTGAAGAAGGGGGAATTCCCCAAAAGCTTGTCTTGAAAATGTAGATGTTAGTACAAATAAAAAAGTATCACAGACAGTACTCAGTTGTTCTCGCTATCACAACTCAAAGCCTCAGCAGTATTCGCTCATCCACATCGAGTGTGTGAATGGGGGAATCAAGGCCATCGGTTGAAAAAAAAAAAAGACTCATCTATGGCCTACTTTACTTCCAATCTTTTGAGATATTCTGGCTACAAAAGTAATTAAGGGCAGGTACCCGCAGGTGGCCCAGATAGCTGAGGCTCAAAAATTCCAGGAAGCCCTGATTTTCTGATAGATTAGCATTGCTAATGATTATACCGAATGTGACACAAAATGTTGGTATAAATAAAATAATAACTACATTTTTAAAAAATGTATTGCTCTCTGACTTTCCATTAGAGGGTGGCTATGCTCGTTCTTCATGGTCCCACTTTGTAGGAATATAGCCACCCTCTCTTGCTTGCTCGCTCCTGGGATGGACTGGGGACTATGGGATTTTTAGTGTGCATAGAGCAGTCCACATGACTAATATGCACCGCTTATTCCAAACGAACGTAAGCGAGGAAAAAAGGAGAAGCTCAGGAGCTTACAGAGGACATCAGAAAAACACAGTAAGAAACAATTTCATAAAAAATATATTACAGGGCTATTGAGTAGTGGATGTGTATGGATTATCTTTAGAGACTAGGGATATTTTTTTTTGTCACTTTAAGCTGAAAAATTGTTGCAGCAGAGGGGGTTACTGCAAGCAAATATTTTACAGGTTATTAAATATATTTAAATGGTCTCTTTTCATTTTAACTCAGTAAGAATTTACTTTACTGAAAAAGCTGTAGTTCTTATAGCTTGTGTAATGTTTGACTCAATGTCATTTGATATTCTAATGTAAATTTGCCATCAATATATTTCTTAAAAAAAACTCTTTGTCTCTTACATCTGCTCTAAGAATAGACCCATATGTTGAAGAAAAAGATCATGTGAAAAAGCTTATGTTCTCCTTATGTGCAGGTGATATCTCCTAAATCCATTAGTTATATAAACATTACCCAATGGTCACAATGCCCTCCCCCTCTTCAGCAGCTGGACATTGAGCCCTGTATTCCCTGAGCCTTATCAGTAGAAAGTCTTTAGAGGCTTCATTGCCTTCTACACAATGCCTTCTGTGGATATATTTCTATATTTTAGCTTCTAAAATGCTGTCATAAACATACGATGATCAAGATGATCCAAATCAGCCAGACTGAGCAACAGTTTTCGTGTATGTTGATAGTGGCCAACATCCCCACCCAATCATTTTAGGGCAAGAAGTTGGCTTGGTTATAATTTCATCTGACCATTTCTTGTCCCCTTGACATGGTGCTGGAGTACTATGTTTTCTACTCAACCTACACCATACCCATCAGTTTGCAAGCATTGGTGATCTGACTGTTAATTAAATCTAAGGAAACAATTTTGGTGGATAAATAGATCCTGCTCATCTAATACCTATGGGTAGCTTATTTCTACACAATAGACCTAGTAACCACATTTATATTAAAAGGACCAAATAAACAGATGCATTGAAATAAACAATCCCTGTCCCTTGTTATCCTCTTCTGACCCAGGAAGAGAAGTGCTTTCCATATCTCACCAACATCAAAGCTGGAATCTCTCTGCAACTTCATTCTGCTTCCTGACAATATGTATCTGGCTGTAGTACACTCAACTCTTTTCTACATCAAACACTTAACAGTTAAACTGGAATACTTCTGAGTGTGCTGCTTTTTACACAAGATAACACATAATAACCATAAATCTGGTAGTCACTCTGCTCAATCTAACATTTACTGTGAATGTCCTACCCACTGAGCTTGGTTTGCGTTAGCAAATTTTCTTTAGAAAAACACTACCATGCATAACTGTTTGCTCCTACAAAGACGATATATTGAGGAAAAAAAAAACACTGCCTGACCTCAGTTTTTAATATGCTAGGGATTTTTGCTAATTAATTTTATATAGTATTTAATAATTGCTGGGCCTGGGCTACTAGATGACCCTGAGAGCACAGATGAGTTGTTTCTTGCCCTGCATAGAAGATCAGACATAAAGTGTATGTATGGCCAAAATGAAAAACATATTCATCTCTCCAGTACATGCACACTTTGATAAATGTAGTTATGCACTTGGGGGCTAAAAACACACATGCATCATACATTCTAGGAAGAGAACAGCTAAGGAGTCAATGATTGAAAATGACCTAGGTGTTCATATAGATCATAAATTTAAATTTAAAGCCAAGAGTTTTTTACCTTAATGCATGCTCTGCAATAAAGTAGAACTATAGGCAAAACATTTTTTTTTCATTTTGGATAGAGTAAGGGAGGGTTACAATCCCTATCAGTTTTTTTTTTCCATCTGTGTCCCATTAGGGAGATTTACTTTCACTTGATGTCCCATAGCCAAAATGGAAAGAGAGAGGAAACCCTTGCAAATTACGGGAATTCCTTGGGGACCAGGTCACCAGAACTAGTGTCCACATTGGAAGATTTCCACTCTACTACTTTTCTGGGAACAACCCAAAATGTGGGGTTTCTTTTACTTTCATTTTTAATGATAATGGTATACAGGACAAATAGAGAGGGTGAATCTTCTAACAAGGGGCAAGTAGGTAGGGGAAGGTAGCAATCAAAACTGACAGCTGTTCTAATCCCTCTCCACTCTATCCAAAAAAAAAAAAAAGTTTTGTCTTTAGTTATGCTTTTATTATTTAAAAAACCTGTTTATAATCAACCCCACAAAATATTACCTGAGCCCAATCCAGCACAGTGCCTACGTTGCTCTTTCGCTCTTTCCTCATTGGCTCCCAATTCTGTCAATCAAATCTAGTAAGGAGGAGCAAGCCCTCAATGAGCTTAACAAAAAATACCAAGTAAAATTAAATATGTAAAAAAAAACTGGAATGATCAGAGTGATCAGCTATTATTAATAAAGACATTGATGTCCCACTCAATGTTTACATCATGTGGAGAAAACATGCCGTTCCTGGCCCCCGATGACGTCAGTTTTGACGAAACCGGGCAGCACAGTGGCTAGCACTTCCGCCTAGAAGCATTAAGGTCATTGGTTCGAATCCCAACCATGACACCACCTGCCTGGGGTTTGCATGTTCTCCCTGTGCCTGTGTGGGTTTCCTCTGAGTACTCCGGTTTCCTCCCACACTCCAAAGACATGCTGGTCGGTTAATTGGCACCTCTCTAAGCTGGCATTAGTATATGTACAGTATGTATGAATGTTAGGGACCAGGGGTGGCTTGTCCATTAAGGGCACATGGGAGCCGCCCCCTCTATCTACACCACCCCCTATATGAATAATATAAACTTATGCATAGCATGAATCTATCCACAGAAACCGCAGCCACCCCCTATTCATGCATTTCAGGACACTGGGTGCATGAATTAGAGCGGCAGGGGTGTTTTTTTGAAGCACCTGATTAGAGCCATAGGCTCTAGTAGGCTTCAAAATAGGGTGAACTCGTGGTGCAGAGCATTGCGCTCGGAGCCCACCCAGGTGTGTTAGAAAAGCAAATGAATATTCCCTTTTCTAAAACTGAATTGCCTCTCTGCCAATAAGGAAGCATGGGTCTGATACCTGTTTCCTGATTGGCTGAAAGGTCAGGCGATCCTATTGGACACCTAGAAGGAGGAGGAGGGGGATGCTTGGCTGAGGAGGAAGAAAGCTGCCAGACACGCTGCCTGCCCCCCGCTTCCTAGATGGGGTAAGTGCGGGGCTTTAATGTCCTGACTGTCCTCCGGGCGGGGGTTGTCCCCGCCGCCGGCCAGCAGGCAGACCGACAGGGCTAGGGTGAGTTTTTTGCTGCCCCCAAAAGAAAAAAAACACCAGCCGCCACTGTTAGGAACCTTAATTTGTGAACTCCTTGAGGGTAAGGGACTGATGTGATTGTACAATATATACTCTATGTGTAAAGCACTGCATAAACTGATGGCCCTATATAAGGACCTGTAATAAATAAATAAAACCGTAGGATGGAGCGGTACATTGTGATGTCACCACACTAACAGGAAGTGGGTCAATCCCAAAGTGCATCTCTGTGTTTCTGAAATTAGGATTTACTATACAGTGGTGTTTCCAGACTTGTTAGTGTTTTTACCATTTTGGTAATAAAATTCTATAATGGTTTTACACTATTGGGGCTTGTAGCTCTTTTCTTCTTCTTTTTCATGCACATACCTCGTCAGACAAGATCACTTACCAATTGGGTTGATATAAACGGATAGATTGCTATAGCAGGCACAATTTACCCACTATAAAATAAGGGAGGGGTTCATAACTTTCTGGTAAGCACCCCCAATTTAATCACGGTAGTGAGGCGGATCGGGAGTGAGGGGCACTTATGGATGCAGATGGTTGTAGTAGCACATTTGTGTATATTAATGATGTGGCTGTGTGGGCAGAGCCCAGCGCTTTCAGACAGCGACAGCTAGCATGGTAGCATGGAGGACTTCTCCCCGTACTGCTGCCATGGGGGGGGGGGGGGGGGGGGGGCAGTTGGCAGCAGCTGCGGCACTAAGAAAATGTTACATATTCCACCCTAAAATCGGGTGGAACATGTGACATGTTCCCAAAGGTGAACCTATCCTTTAACCACTTAAGCCCCGGACCATGTGGCTGGTCAAAGACCAGAGCACTTTTTGCGATTCGGCACTGCGTCGCTTTAAATGACAATTGCGCGGTCGTGCGACGTGGCTCCCAAACAAAATTGATGTCCTTTTTTCCCCACAAATAGTGCTGTCTTTTGGTGGTATTCGATCACCTCTGCGGTTTTTATTTTTTGCGCTATAAACAAAAATAGAGCGACAATTTTGAAAAAAAGCATTATTTTTTACTTTTTGCTATAATACCGTAAATATCCCCAAAAAATATATAAAAAAACTATTTTTTTCCTCAGTTTAGGCCGATACATATTCTTCTATATATTTTGGGTAAAAAAAAAATCGCAACAAGCGTTTGATTGGTTTGTGCAAAAGTTATAGCGTCTACAAAATAGGGGTTAGTTTTATGGCATTTTTTTTTTAAATTCTTTTTTTCACTAGTAATGGCGGCGATCTGCGATTTTTATCGTGACTGAGACATTATGGCGGACACATCGGAAAATTTGGACACATTTTTGGGACCATTGTCATTTTTACAGCGATCAGTGCTATAAAATTGCACTGATTACTGTAAAAATGACACTGGCAGTGAAGGGGTTAACCACTAGCTGGCTAGGATTAAGTTAAGTGTGTCCTAGGGAGTGATTCTAACTGTTAGGGGGTGTGGCTATGAGTGACACGTCACTGATCATAGCTCCCGATCACAGGGAGCTATGATCAGTGACAGTGTCACTAGGCAGAACGGGGAGATACTTGTTTACATTAGTATCTCCCCGTTCTTCAGCTCCGTGAGACGATCGCGGGTATCTCCTCGGACATCGAGTCTGCGGGACCCGCGATCCTACTCACGGAGCTTGCGGCAGGGTCACACGCACGCAACCACGTGGTGGCAAATTCAAAGGGATGTACAGGTGCGCCCATTTGCCCAGCCGTGCTATTCTGCCGACGTAAATGTACATGCGGCGGTCGGCAAGTGGTTAAAGCGGAACTAAAGTCTTCAATGCATTCCTCTCCTTCAGCGGAACTTGGAACCTTCTACCCAGCTTTTCAGGTGCCAGGCTGCACCCATCTTCATTGGCCTAAGCAGAATGGCATTACTTTTTGTGCAGGAGTTCAGTCATCCTAGCACAAAGAATCTGTGCCAGAATGTATGCACAGCTCAGTATATTCTAAGGAAGACTTACAGCAAGCAGGTAGGTTTACTTTATTGCAGAAGAGACAATAAAGGGGGTTATTTAATAAAGCTGGAGCATGTGGAGCACGACACTAAACTAAGCAGGGCAATAACTTCTCCGCAGGATGTGGAAATCTTGCAAAAAGACCTGAACAAATTAATGGGGTGGGCGACTACATGGCAAATGAGGTTCAATGTAGAAAAATGTAATATACATACACATAATCACACACATAGGTTGGACTTGATGGACTTGTGTCTTTTTTTCAACCTCACCTACTATGTAACTATGTAACTATGTGAAATCTAGTGCAGCTTTGAAAAGAAACCAATCAGCTTCCAGGTTTCCTTGTACCTATAAAATATGCTTTGATTGCTGTGCCACAAGCAAGTGCCTAAGGCTGCTTTTACACTGAGTCACTTTACAGGCGTTATAGCGCTAAAAATAGCACCTGTAAAGAGCCTCTCCTCTCACTCCAGTGTGAAAGCCTGAGTGCTTTCACACTGGAGCGGTGCGCTTGCAGGACGGTAAAAAAAAAGTCCTGCAAGTAGCATCTTTGCAGAGCTGTAGGAGCGCTGCATACACTAAATACAATGAAATCAGTGGGCAGCGCTTCTGAACCACCGGCTGCAGCGGCGCTTTGCCGGCGGTTTTAACCCTTTTTTGGCCGCTAGCGGGGGCTAAAAGCGCCGCTGAAACGATGGTAAAGCGCCGCTAAAAATCGGCGCTTTACCGTGGACGCCCCCAATGCCTCAGTGTGAAAGCACTCTTGCAGACACATACAGTGAAAAAGTATTCCTACCCCTTTAAATTTTCCACCTTTTGTCATGTTACAACCAAAAACATAAATGTATTTTTTTGGGATGTTATGTAATAGACCAACACAAAGTGTAAGGAAAATGGTTTTCAAATTTTTTTTACAAATAAATATCTGAAAAGTGTGGCATGCATTTGTATTCAGCCCCCTTTACTCTGATAACTAACTAAAATCTAGTGGAACCAATTGCCTTCAAAAGTCACGTAATTAGTAAATAGTGTCCATCGTTGTGTAATTTAATCTCAGTATAAATACAGCTGTTCTGTGAAGCCCTCTGAGGTTTGTTAGAGAACCTTAGAGAACAAACAGCATCATGAAGGCCAAGGAACACACCAGACAGGTCAGGGATAAAGTTGTGGAGAAGTTTAAAGCAGGGTTAGGTTGTAAAAAAAAATATCCCAAGCTTTGAACATCGCGCAGAGTACTGTTCAATCCATCATACAAAAATGGAAAGAGTATGCTACAACTGCAAACCTACAAAGACATGACCATCCACCTAAACTGACAGGCAGGGCAAGGAGAGTATTAATCAGAGAAGCAGCCAGGAGGCCCATGGTAACTCTGGAGGACCTGCAGAGATCCACAGCTCAGATAGGAGAATCTGTCCACAAGACAACTATTAGTCGTGCACTCCACAAATCTGGCAGCATGTGAGAAGCCATGTTGGGGACACAGAAAACATGTGGAAGAAGGTGCTCTGGTCAGATGAGGCCAAAATTTTACCTTTTGGCCTAAAAGCAAAATGCTATGTGTTGCGGAAAACAAACACTGCACATCACCCTGAACACACCATACCCACCGTGAAACATGGTGGTGGCAGCATCATGTTGTGGGGATGCTTTTCTTCAGCAGGGACAGGGAAGCTAGTCAGAGTCTTAGAAGGAAACACGAGCAGACTTTTTGACCGGACTGGTCCGACGGCCTATCCGACGGACTTGCGGCGGACTTCCGATGGACTTTCCGAACAAATGGACTTGCCTGCACACGATCACACCAAAGTACGACGGATTTGTACGTGATGACGTACAACTAGACTAAAATAAGGAAGTTGATAGCCAGTAGCCAATAGCTGCCCTAGCGTCGGTTTTCGGCCGTCGGACTAGCATACAGACGAGTGAACTTTTCGATGGGAACTGGGTCCGACGTAAAGATTTGAAACATGTTCCAAATCTAAAGTCCGTCAGATTTTCGACTGAAAAAGTCCGCTACAGGTTCGATGAAGCCCACACACGGTCGAATTGTCCGCCGGACTCGCTCCGTCGGACCAGTCTGGTCAAAAAGTCCGCTTGTGTGTACGCGGTATTAGAGTCTTCACCTTCCAACAGGACAACAACCCTAAACATACAGCCAGAGCTACAAGGGAATGGTTTAGATCAAAGCATATTCATGTGTTAGAATGGCCCAGTCAAAGTCCAGACCTAAATCCAATTGAGAATCTGTGGCAAGACTTGAAAAGTGTTGTTCACAGACACTCTTCATCCAATCTGATAGAGCTTGAGCTATTTCCAAAGAAAAATGTCACTCTCTAGATGTGCAAAGCTGGTAGAGACATCCTCAAAAAAACTTGCAGCTGTAATTGCAGCGAAAGGTGGTTCTACAAAGTATTGACTCAGGGGGGTTGAATACAAATGCACACTTTTCACATATTTATTTGTAAAAAAATTATCATTTTCCTTCCACTTCACAATAATGTGCCACACCATGTGTTGGTCTATCACATAAAATCCCAATAATATACATTTAGGTTTTTAGTTATAACATGACAAAATGTGGAAAATTTCAAGGGGTATGAATACTTTTGCAAGGCACTGTATAAACCTCCGCACAATCATTAAAAAAAAAAATGCTGCCGTTACATATGAATTTGTGTACACTGAAAATAGACAGAGAGCTAACAGTTTGTCTGAGACTACCTTAAAGAAGAACTACTGTATTTATCGGCGTATAACACGCACATTCATTTTAAGAGGGAAGTTTCAGGAAAAAAACTTAAATTTTTAATAAGGAACTTTGAAGCAAAATAAGGGTCAGTGCCCATCTGCAGCCTCACCATTGTCATCAATGCAGCCTGATCAATGCCCATCTGCAGCCTCACAAGTGCCATCAATGCAGCCTCATTAGTCTACATCAATGCAGCCTCACCATTGCCATCAATGCAGAAGCCTCACCACTGCCATCAATGCAGCAGCCTCACCATTGCCATCAATGCAGCCTGATCAATGCCCATCTGCAGCCTAGAGGGGACAGGGAGGGGGGCGGGACAAGCGCCGACAGATTACATACATTGAGAATCTCCTATGATAGACAGAACAGTGGTCCAATGGCGGCCCAGGAGACTGGACTTTCTATTACAGAGGCCGCCAAGTAAACAGGAGATTCTCACTGTATTTAATCTGACGGCGCTCATCCCGCCACCCTCCCTGTCCCCTCAGAGGCAGCTAAAATTGAAGTATTGGCGTATAACATGCACACGCTATTTGCACCCGATTTTCATGGTGAAAAAGTGAGTGTTATATGCCAATAAATACAGTATATTAAAATAGTCAAATACAGTTTAGCAATCAGCAACTGTTAATCCAATGAACACTTCCTAACTTCTTGTGCAATGTGTACTGAAATTCCTGCCCACTTCTCTCTGTGGACTACAGAACCCATCCCTGATATGTTGTGAAGATGAGGAGAGGGAGAGGTGTTCTGTTGTCCCAACACACTTCTCATCCTGGTGTAACAAGGCTGCTCCTTCATAGCTACAGTACAGTGAACATTATCATTCTTGGACAGGGAAGGTGTTACTGGCAGGATCACACGTAAAAATAAAGCCTAATTCAGCTACCACATCTAAGGACTGGTAAGCTGCAATATATTACATCTTTGTTCTTGGATTTAAATACACTTTAAGTAGCCCACTGAACTGTAGCCAAAAAGAGGCCAAGCCTGGCCAAAAGCAAGAAAGAAACATCTTTATCCTGTAAATAACACATCTGGTTGTCCGTTGTACCCTAGGGACAAAGCAACGACAATGACACCAGAATAGAAATCTAGAGTGGTTGGACAGCTGTATGTGGTTGATACCTCTCTTGTTCTTTTAATTGCCTAATGATTGATGAGACGAGCCTGTGATGGAATTCAACTGAAGATCTGTAAATTGGTTCCCAGTGCCATTGTATAATGCAGTTTACTTATTTACTTACAAATATAGGTACAACTGAGGTACTTATTTTACTATTTTTTTTTTTATAGTAACCGTTCATCTTTTAAGCTGGCCATACATTCTACAATTCCCTTTAGATTTGCCTTCAACTATGTAGTGCAAGGGCCTGCCTGATTGTACACAAATTGAAAGTGTTTAAGTTTGAGCTCATATTATCCGGTTTTGGTGAATCTAAAAGAAAATTGTACAAGAAAGTTGTATAATGTATGGCCGGGCTTAGGCTGGCTCGGGTGAGTACTCACACTTTTGGTTGAGCTGGAAGGCCTAAACACCTCGTTCTACCTTTTTGGTTTGTTAAACATACTATTGAAAGTGGATTGTTCAATCTGTTTAATAAGTACAAAAATAGTCCTGTCAAAAATCTTATGAGCTGATCATTTTCTGTGCTTTTTGCTTGTTGTCAGCTACATTGTTTTCTGCTATCGTTGAGGACTACAAAACCATACCCTTCTATGTTATGGAGAATAGCAGGGGTTGGAGTCCTATAGTCCTATCCTGTTTCTGTTGCCCTCATACCGTAGGGTTAGTGAAGTGTGTTACTAGCAGAATCACCAGGTGAAAAAAGCTTAAAGCGGGACTAAAGTCTGTAATACTTATCCCCTCTCCAACAGTCTGACATCTGTGAGGCTTCTCACAGGCATCTTCTCTCCTAGCTTGTTTTAGGAATCTTCAGGTATCTTGATTGACCGGCATGGAATGATGTTACTGTTCTGCATGCACAGAAGTTCAGTCATTCCAGCACCCAGGCACTGTGCAGGAAATGAAAACTGAACTGTGCATGCGCAGGTCAATGTACATCCTGCAGAACACTGCGAGCAGGTTTATTTTATTGCAAAAGAGGCATTGCTTGTCTTTTCTGCAATAAACAGCCTGTCTGCTGGGAAGTTTTTCAATTTTGACTTTAGTTCCACTTTAAATGAAGAGAACTAATGCAGTCACCACATCTAAGGATGGTAAGCTGCAATCTCTTCCATTTTTCTTTAAGGGTTTAGATACGCTTTAAGCTCTCCTCTCATTGGTATTTGGCAATCTTAGTGCGCCATTGATGAACTGTAACATATGTTGAAATACAGGCCAGTAAAATGTGGGGAAAATTGTCATCCAATTCGTAAAAAAAAGAAAGAAAAAGCAAAAAAAAGCCACCCCCCATCAGCATATTAGCAGGGGTGTTTGTCAAACTGTGCTTCAATACCTTATACTGCCCAAGGCTGGGCTGGCTAAGTAAAATAAATAGAAACCCTCAAGGCAGGGTCCATCCTATCAACCTTGCATTAAGGGATTAGTGCTGCTTAACACACCCCAAGACCTCTAGCTTCTGTTAAGTGCACATGTTAAAAACACGAGTATAAATAAAAACTGCATTATATGCTCTTACAATAAACCTTTTGTCACCAAGGTATGCAAGAAAAGATTAATGGTCTTGTCACCCCCATGCATTTTAATGTGTGTTAACACATGTAAACAAGTGTGCCATTGCTTTTAATGGTGCTGGGTTATGTAGGTGTACAGTATGTTAACAACTTTGGTGCCTTCACTAAATATCAGTTTACAGCAGCTGACTAGATACATTTTAAATTGTTAATGGAGGGAGGGTGCTGGGTTGGTCTAAAGAGTGGGATTAACCCACATCCCAAATAGTCTACGCATAGGGAATTTTATCCTCTTATGGGACTTTAAAGGGAAAAGGCTACTCTGTAGTAATTATGAGTGTAAGATATTTATTAAAGAAAAACGTAGATATACACAATCTACAGTGCAAATGAAGATTTCATGTGAAAAATATATACACGATGCATAAACAGTGAACATGCAATACAATACATGAGGTTACAATTATTTACTCCGTTGCATATAGAACACATATGGGGAATATCCAACGCGTTTTGAGTGTTACTCTTCTTCAGGGGTGTATGATTGAGATCAGCACGACAACATGTCTATAGTTGAAAAGACAGGCAAAAAATATAGAGGTAAGAAAAATGATAAAATCATACCATCCGAGTTCATAACATATTTAGATAAGTACTGACCATATAGTATTGCTTAAGAACATCACATATTGTTGCATCCACTTTTTAAAACCTTATAAGGGACGGAGTGAAACTGTTCCGTAACAATGTCTGATCTGGAGCCTGTAGGCTGGGCACGTCCACCAGGCAACCCCCAAAAGGAGACTCCCCAAAAGAAGGCATGAGAATCCCGTTAGTGTGGTTTGTATCCAGGGAGCGAGAAAAGGATCGCTATGGAAGAAATGAAAATACACAGGAGTTGTACTGGGCTTTGTAAAAGATAAAAGTACTAAAGACCACTGGCGGTCTCGTGCCCCATACACACATACTGGCGGAGGGGGAGGGGCCAGGGAGTCAATAGTAGCAAGATCAGAATCACAAGAATTGCTGATATTTATATATATATGTAAATATATAAAAAGTAACTGCTAGGGTGTCCTGGTTCGAGGGGAGTATACAGGGAGGCTGTCGGCTGGCACACCTTGCACCATCAAGGTGCCACAAGAAGGGCGCAAGAAGCGCCACAATATAGGGGCCTGCACAAGGGTCTGATGAGGCCTGGTGTTCACCTGGGTACGGAAAAAAGTAATGGGTGTCAGGGGGAGTGCCCAGAGCAAATGCTAAAGTGAATTTGGGCTAAACACCCCCCTTCCCCTTGCCTGCAGGCAAGTGACCTTCGATATGGAAGATGGTGATTACCTGTAAAAGTTTCAGGGAGGAGCTGGTGCCGGTGGGCTCTGACCACCTCCTGCCCAGTGCCCGCAGCCTCTGACCATCTCCTGTCTGCAGCCTCTGACCATCTCCTGCCCAGTGCCCACAGCCTCTGACCATCTCGTGTGCCCACAGCCTCTGACCATCTCATGTGCCCACAGCCTCTGACCATCTCGTGTGCCCACAGCCTCTGACCATCTCGTGTGCCCACAGCCTCTGACCATCTCCTGCCCAGTGCCCGCAGCCTCTGACCATCTCCTGTCCGCAGCCTCTGACCATCTCCTGCCCAGTGCCCACAGCCTCTGACCATCTCCTGTCCGCAGCCTCTGACCATCTCCTGCCCAGTGCCCGCAGCCTCTGACCATCTCCTGCCCGCAGCCTCTGACCTATTCCTACATCATGTCTGCAGTCTCTGAGGGGGAGTCGGGAAAGGAGTCAAGAGTGGGAGCGCCGCCGGGATCATGGGGTCACGGGAGAAGTCAGACGTGTGTGGACTGTGGAGAGGAGACCATAGGAAAACCAGAACCACCAAGCTGGAGCCATCTGACTGAGCCCTGCAGGATGCACCTGAGAGGAGGTCAGTGACAGCACTGGCAAGTCAGTCTAGGGGGGTTGCTGATGTAAGGGGGAGTGAATACAATAATGTAAGGGGCACTGATATAAAGGTTTCCCCCTAAATTAGTAACTCCCCTTACCTTAGTGTATTCACTCTGCGGAAGGTGGTCTCTGGTCACCAGAGTGCCCACCACATCAGAGTTCCTGGCATTCCCCTTTACATCAAAGTCTGCAGGATTGCCCCTTACAGTGCAAAGGGGAACTCAATCTGCGGATCCTGATGTAATTGGGAACTCTGATGTAAAGGGAACACAGTGGACTCTGATATAAGGTGGTCTCTGGTCACCAGAGCCCCCCTCTACATCAGAGTTCCCCCATAGATCATGATCTGCAGCGTTCCCCTTTACATAAGAGTTCCCTTTCACTGTAAGGGGGATCCCTACAGACTCTGATGTTAGGAGGGAACCTAGTGCTAGCTGGGTTATAGTAACCTGACCTTCATGTCAATGGAGAAATATGTTTTTTGACTTTTGTTTAGCTTAAACACATTGCTAACAGCACTAGCTATATGTTTATAGTTCAAATATGTATCCTTGCACTGTTTAGCACTGAAAATAGTAATTTTAGGTACTTTTTTGCAGTGCCAGTAAAAAATGCAGATCTGCCAGTAATTTTCATGATTTTTGCCAGAAAAAAGTGGTGCCGTTTGTAAATTTTGTCATCCTGCCAGTAAATTTCACTTCAGGGGGTTGGCAACACTGGTGGGCAGGATACCGTTCCCTTGGAGGAGAGGAACCAGGAAGTACCTGGTAAAGGTAACCCATTTAAGTATGGTGTGGGGGTGGGACTACAGCCAATCCCGCAGGTGCTGTGGGGAGTGGCTGGGGATATTCATACACGACCCCGAGTCATTGGCGCGCGACTCTGCCCCCATCCATGCAAGGTGTGCATGGGGATTGCGGGCGCGACCGGTGTGTAAAGACACTTCTGGGTGCGGTGACGTGGAACGCTCGGTGTGATGACGCCGAACGCACCGAAGCGAGGATGTAGACCCGCGTCAGCGGCTGATGGGACAGAACCCAGAAGAGCTACAGGCCGGATGGCCGGCCAAGCTCTTCCGTTGTATGGGAAGCCACCTGTGTCAAAGAACCTTTGCAAACAGGGCAGGCCCAACCGCCAGGGTCCAGAGCGCAGTGTTGCACTGCAGTGTGGCAAACGGAAAGAACAAGAGATCATGAGTTGACATGACAAAAACAATAGCTAAAAACATAAGTGCACATAAAAGAGGGCATGTGAAAAATCCATACATGTACACATTTATAATATGACATAATAAAAGATATATGTACAATATATACATTGAGGCATTATATAGACTCACTATAGACCACTGTAACATATTGTAGTGTCCATTAGTCCACTGATGGTACAGATTATGAATAGGTGTATAGAACGCTCATCTGAGAGAAAGCGAATTTGTTTAGGGAGGCAGGTCATTAGGCTCCTGTTCAGAACCCCCTGAGGAGAAACCTTCCAGGAAAGGTCTGTAGGATATGCAACCATTAACTCCTGGGGGCTGGGTGGCTTTCAGTCTAATAATCCACCTCTGTCTGTTCTAATTGTAGGAGTATTTTGTTCATGTCACCTCCTCGCATACCAGTATACACACGATCAATGAATCCCATTCTGCCTTATTGAGAATTTTCTCAGTATAGGCACGGTCAACCAGACTGTAGAACTCCTTGTGGAATCTTTCAATTCTGGTTGCCGGTATCTTACAGTACCAATCTTGGTTACTAAGTATTTGAGTACACATTTCCACATAGAACTCATTGTCTATGACCACAATGTTACCTCCTTTATCGGAGGGTTTGATAGTTATTGTGGGGTGGTCTTTGAGTGAGCGGAGAGCTTCTCGCTCAGCTCTAGACAGATTGTCATTTCTGGAATTAGGTGTCTTGATTTAACATATATCTCTGCTCACAAGTTTCACAAATGCGGACACATTTGGGTTAGTGTTTAAATTGGGAAATTTGTCTGACTTCTTTTTCATTGTGCGAGGTGGGGGGCTTGGAAGGTCTGATTGATCAAAACGACCGAGCAACTTCTCAAGGTCTATGCGGTCAATCAGATCCGATGTGTCATTTTCTTCTAGAAGCTCAACAAGGGTATCTAATGCCTCAAGGTCATATGGTTCAAAATCCGCTTTCATGGGAACCTCCTTGGTGTACATTTGTTTCAGAATGAGTTTTCTGGCAAAAAGTTGGAGGTCTTCGATAACTCCAAATTGGTCTATGTCTTGGTTAGGACAAAAGCTCAAACCCCTGGCCAAAACTTGTACTTGTAGACTGGATAGAGTGCAGGAAGATAAATTAATGACATTCAAATTCTCTGTTGCAGGATCGGTAAGTAAAGAATGTTCAGTCCTTACCTGAACCGTATTTCATAGAGGTTCAGTATTCAGGGTAGCTCCACTACTGCGATCATCCAGAAGGACATTAAGTGGTAATGCCTTTGTACCTGATAATGAAATCCTGGGAAGCAAGGTATTAGAGTCAGATTGAAACATAACAGGAGGAGGGGGAGCACTGGCGGAAGCAGGGGTATCATACCGGGATGTTGATGGTATCGGTGGTTCTGTGATACATTTTTTGGGCGATTTTTCTTGGGAGCCACTACCTTGTGAATTCCTTTTAGATTTTCTAGATCTACTGTAATTAGGTGGCCTTCTCGAAGAGGCTGACGGTGCTGATGATGCGTCAGAGAGGCCAGGGTCATTCATATTAGATTTTTGTTTGAAGTTAGATCTATTTCTAAAATTTGGGTTCTTCCCGTTATAACCTTTGTGTTCCTGGAAGGCATTTGAGTCCCTCAAAAACTTCCTTTCTTTCTTTATGAGTACATCTCGATTGAATTGTTCAAGGTGCTCATTAACTTCTTTGTCATATTGATTGTATAGGGCGTGGGTTTTAAGAGTAGAATGTTATACATACAGGGTGTCAAGTTCTTTGTCTATTCCCCTAACTGTTTTCTTGTGCTCTTCGATGAGAAGAGACATCATCACGTTAGAACATGTGGAGAGGTTATCTTCCCATTCCCTTTTGAACTTGGATCCAATGTTCTCCATGGGGGGAAGATCTGGATCCTGAGTCCAAAACGATTTATATGATGTACTGTTCGAAGGAATGGATGTGCCAGTGATTGAGGGATTTTTTCTCTAACAATTTCTTCAAGCTAAAAAAGATTGAAGATAGCTCAGTGTCTTTTTGTGTGAAATTTTTGTAGTGTCCTGACATTACACTGTCCCATTTATTGCTAGTATAGGGATTGCTTAAGGTGTAATATAATTCAGCACCTGGCGAGGAAGATGGGTATTTGCTACTGGTCTTTTGTACTTTTAGCTTTTACATAGCCCAGTACAACTCCTGTGTATCTTCATTTCTTCTATAGCGATCCTTGTCTCGCTCCCTGGATACAAACCACACTGACGGGATCCTCACGCCCTCTGTTGGGGAGTCTGCTTTTGGGGGTTGCCTGCTGGACGTGCCCTGCCTACAGGCTCTAGATCAGACGTTGTTACGGAACAGTGGCACTCTGTCCCTTATAAGTTTTTAAAAAGTGGATGCAACAATATATGATGTTCTTAAGCAATACTATATGGTCAGTAGTTATGTGAATATGTTATGAACTCGGATGGTATGATTTTATCATTTTTCTTACCTCTATATTTTTTGCTCATGCCTGTCTTTTCAATTATAGACATGTTGTCGTGCTGATCTCAATCATACTCCCTAAAGAAGAGTAACACTCGAAACGCGTTGGGTATTCCCCATATGTGTTCTATATGCAATGGAGTAAATTATTGTAACCTCATGTATTGTATTGCATGTTCATTGTTTATGCATCCTGTATACATTTTTCATATGGAATCTTCATTTGCACTATAGTTTGCGTATATCTACGTTTTTCCTTAATAAATATCTTACACTCATAATTACTACAGAGTAGCCTTTTCCCTTTAAAGTCCCACAAGAGGATAAAATTCCCTATGCAGATACATTTTAAAGAATCACTTTTGAAAAAAAAAAAAAAGTTTATCCAGTGTAGAAACTGCAGAAAGATTAAAGAGGTAATGCACATTCAGATGATAGGCCTTCTCACACACACAGGCCCATTTATCTATTTAAAAGCATCACTGAATGTGTTATTTACATTTTAGCATTAATATCCGAAAGGACACCCCACGTGCATAAAGTAAAAATGGAAAGACTTTTAGACTTTGCCGACTATACAACATTGTTTAACAATTTTATGTTATTCAACAAGATTGTATTATAAATCTAAACAGACCATAATCAATAGTTTACAATGTTCCAGGATAAACACGATATACACCAGAAATACTTAACCAGATGGGTGGAATCCCTTCAACAGGAAGACCCTGCTGTTCTAAATCTCAGACTATTTATCAGACCCTTTAGTCACCTACTGGGCACATCTCCCCAGGAATTGGATGAAGCGCAGTACATTTTCAGGCTGCTCATTTGACTTTCCTGCCCACTGTGTTCTAGAGTCAAACCGACAGGTTGTGAGAACCAGACTAGCCTAAATCAGTCAATAGCTGCTCCATTCATTACAGAGGAAGGAAAAAAAAGAACAAAATTTACCTAACATCTTAGCAACCTATCTAGGATGGTACTACATATATTAGTGACCACTGAACACCAATGTAGGTTATTTTCCTACCTGACTCATGGGCCACTTACACCACCAATGAGACACTATTCCTTCCACTGATCACCACACCAAGACACTTTTTTTACCTCTAGTGATCCCTGACTCTGGGCATTGTTTTACTTCCACTTCCGCACCTGATCCTACTCTGTGATCCTCCCCGGGCTTCATTAGCAACACCGTTTCGGGCTCCACAACTGGCTATCACACCACCACATCTTCTAGTCCAACCGCCGGCCCTCTGCACAAGGGGGATGGCCCGCAAAGGCAAAGAAGAATCAGCGGGTCTGGATTTCCAAGATGGCGCCACCGCCGTGGCCCTGGCCCAGCGTACTCCATGAGCTGCTGAGAAGTCCAAAGAAGGGAACAGTAAGAAGCTCCAGAAGAGCCAGGGTAAGGATCAGCCACGGAAGCTGCTGAGAGTGCTGGACCAGCTGGTCAGCATGAACAGGAGGAGAGGGGGCAGGATGAGGAAGCTATGCTTAGTAGCCATAATGCTTATGATGAAATAGACTCTCAGACTCCCCTGCCTACTGATACTATACAGGATGAGCCAGAACAGCCCACACTGGCAGAGATACTGTGTGCAGTGCATATGTGCACAGCTTCAGTTAACACTTTAAAGGATCAATTTGGGGGCCTGTGAAAGGAGGTGTCATTGCTGCGTCAGGACCTCCAAGAGATCCAGGAAAGAACTGCAGTGGAAAGTAGAGTCAGTGATCTTGAAGACAAGCTGCCGCCATTGGCTAGGGAGGCTCATGTGGCTCACCAGTTGGTGCAAGAAACCAATACCAGGGCAGAGGATATGGAGAATCGTCTATGCCACAATAATATTTGCATCATGGGGATGCTAGAAAGATGGAAGGTAGAGATCCCACGCACTTTGTAGAAAGCTGGCATCTTGATGTGTTTGGTAAGGAGGCTTTCTCAGCTTGTTTCACCGTTGAAAGGGTTCACCGCACTCTAGGCCAGCAGCTCCTCCTGGGGTTCCCCCAAGGCTGATACTGGCACATCTTCATTATCAAGACAGAGAGGCTGTTCTGTGCTGTGCATGGGAGCATGCTAATATTCAACATAATGGCACCAGAGTGTCTTTCTACCCTGATTTTTCTGCTGAAATACAGAGATGACTTGCAAAGTTTGTTGATGTAAAGAGACGCCTATGTAATCTGCAACTATCTTATGCTATGCTGTATCCTGCAAAACTTTGTGTCTCAGCCGGTGGACAGGCACACTTCTTTGAATCCGCCAAGGAGGCCTCTGCATGGCTGGATCAAAACGAGCAAGCTTTGCCCCACCGCCAAGATGGTTGACTCGGGTGAGTTATCTGTGGGAAATTCCTCGGTGACATGTATAGCTGATTTGAAGTCATCTGGGGCATTTTCCTGGCTTATTAGTTGGTTATCCAAGTTCATTCTTATTTTTTTGCTGGGGGACATGATACCTTTACAAGAGCTAGGAGATACACTTTGATTTCACTATGTGTGTATGTCTTTCAATGCAAAGGCAGAACATTTGCTTGCTTCTGCAATACTTTACCACGTTCAGATCTGCTCTGTTGGCGGATTGGGATTTTTTGTTCCTTTCTATTTTTCTTATCTGCTGTTATGACACCTACTTGAATTTATGTGCCTTATTATAGGCCTGGACTCAAGCGTTGGCACTGTTCTGCTGTACTATTCTCTATTTTGGTTCACAGTCCACTATCAATGGGTGACCAATACGTGGAATACTACTAGAAATCTGCTCAGCCAGAATGTTATCTGTTCAGGTTGCCGCTGCATGGTTCTGCACTGCTATAATACCCACTGTATTATTAGGAGATTTATGTGCCTATTTTTATTGCTAACTGTATATCCCATATTGTGGAAATATCTGTGATCTCATGGAGCATTAGAGGTTTAAGCACCCCTCTTAAGCGAACCATGATTCTCACTTGCCTTTTAAAAAGTTTCCTGCCATTTTTTGTTTACAGGAGACCCATCTGATTGTGGACACTAAGAGCTGCTAGCGATATCCTTGAGTGGGATTCATGTACCATTCCACTCATACCTCATTCGCTCGGGAAATGAGTGTAATGGTGCATGGCTCCTTGGATTATGAGGAATATGATGTTAATATTGACCTTGAGGAGAGGCCGGATATTCCATTTCTGATAGTGGGGGGACTTTAATTGTTGGATGAATCCTTGTATGGATAAGCACCCACCCTCGGGGAGTCTAGCCCCTTTGAGGCGGACCCCACTGGCAGTAGGATAACTCGGCTATGCTCCCATCTATCTCAGAGGTTTTGTATAAGCTCAGAAGTGTCTTCGACCACTCACTTGTGGTGGTATGCCTCATTGTGGCCCCACTTTCCAATTTGCCCAGGGCACCCTGGAAATGTAATGCCTTTTGGCTAGAAACAGTTTCCATCTCATGACCAACTAGAGCTGAGCATCCAGGCATTCTTTACTGACCAGCAAAGCACGGATTCCATTCTCACTCAATGGGAAGCGTTCAAGGTATATTTAAGGGGCCTTCTTATTGCAGACCTTACCAAGGTTAAAAGACACTCAGTGGGGTTGAGCAAGGAGTTGGAGTCCCAGGTGCAATCATTGGAAATGCTGTATGTACAGGACCATACTAACTCCGCTAGGGAGGCTTGGCAGTCTGCTCAATAAGCTTATGAGCATCTGCTGTTCTCCTCTGCGGAGAAAAAAAAGGTTCCTTTACAAACTGGCATTTTTTGAGGAAGGGGAGAGCACGGCCAACTTCTGGTTAAGATTGCCAATTCACAACAATGTTCTCCAGCTATTGGGTGATAAAGAACAGTGCTGGCCACCTTGTGCATTCCACGAATCAAATATTGCAGGTACTGTCAGGTTTTTATGAAGAGCTATACCTCCCTACCTCATTATATGCTCCAGAGAAACTATATGGATATCTTTAAAAAATTACATTTCCAAGTCTTACTGCTGCCCATTGGAGGGACCTGGATTCCCCACTTACGTCTGAGGAACTGCAGATAGTGGTTGCTGCATTCCCCAATTGTAAGCCCCCTGGGGAGGATGGCCTCCCCATGTAAATTTATAAGCAATATATAGAGATACTATTGCTGCAATTATTAAAGGTTTTTAATGCTGTAAGGGAACAAAACACTTTGCCATCCACAATGTCAAAGGCGAACATTGTCCTCATTTTAAAACCTTACAGGCCCATATCACTACTGCAGACTGTCATAAATCTATTAGCTAAGGTACTGGCTGAATAGGATCATTATGTCCATTGTACATTCGGATCAGGCCGGATTTATGCCTAATAAATCTATCAATTTGAGAAGGCTTTTTCTTAATATGCAATCTTTAGCTGATAATGTTGGCCATAGAACTTTGCTATCTCTAGATGCTATGAAAGCTTTCAATAGCATTGAATGGGTCTATCTATGGGAGGTCCTTAAAATATTTGGATTTGGGGAGGTATACATCATCTGGGTATGTTTATTGTACTGTCACCCTCAGGCCGCTATCTGGGAGTTGGTCAGATTGTCTCATACTTTCACTTTGGGGAGGGGCACTCAGCAGGGCGGCCCTTTGTCGGCCATAGAACCATTGGCTATTCAAATCAGGGATAACCTGGGCATTACTGTTTTTTGCTATGGAGATAGGCAAGAAAAAGTGATGCTATAGGCGGATGACACGATGATTTTGCTTGGCGATACAGACACTTCACTGAAGGAGTCTATGGCCACCATTAAATACTTTGGGAAGTACTCCGGGCTTAAGATAAATTGGTCGAAATCAGCGCTAATGCTTATTGATGGAGGAGATACGAGCTCGGGGGAACTGGTGTGGGATATACCACTTACCACTTCTTTAAATACCTAAGGAGTTTGGGTGACACTCTGTATCAGGGACTATGGTCGGCTTAATATTTCCCCGCTTCTACTACGATTTCAGGAGACATGGAACTCTTTGTGTATGTCGGTGGCTGGCAAGGCGAATCTCATTAAAATGATTCTTATGCCCCAATTGCTATATCTACTTAATAATTCCCCAGTAATGGTACCTTTAAAGAATTTTAGAATAGTTAATACCATATTTCGTACGTTAATCTGGAAAAATCGTCCACCGAGAATAAAACTAGTATACCTCCAACATCCCAAGGATGACGGTGGTCTTGCATTGCCGAATCCGTGGTTATATTATCTGGCTTTGCAACTGCAGCATTTGATAGGCACTATGCACACGGAAGCTGAGCAAGGGACAATATATCGGAGTTCTTCCGTGAATGCAATGCTTCACACGGTGGGAGGTAGCTCTCTTCTTTTTTTTTTGTTTCATAAAGGTTTTATTGAATAATTCAACAGACATTACAGAAACATCAACAGAAAAAAACCCCCCAAAAACAAGAGGACTGCGGCTCCAACTGGAGTACAACCTTACAATATACAATAATGACAAAGCCCTTGAGGTACTCCCAGCATACACTATAATTAACTTTCCTAGCATGGAGATACATAAGGTGTACATCAAGATATCGTTGCGGGATCACGTCATTATGAGTGAAATCAGGTGCCTATAGTCCCGTCAAAGTTATTGAAAGGTCAGAGCCTTTGTCAAAGTTCCTGTTCCTACTTCTGAATATCCGCATACCGTGGAAAGGATGGGCGGTGGGGTCAACCATTAGGTAACCCCGTCATCCCAAATTCTCCACTCTTTCTGGATTATTTACGAGAAAAAAAAGAAAATAGAGAAAAAGGAAAGAAAGAAAAAGAGGGGGGGGGGGGTAAGGAGAGAAGATATAGGTTAGGAACGAGGGAAGGGGAGGGGGGAGGAAATGTCTAGAAGGCAAATGCCAGGAGAGGGGGTGGGGGGACCACCAGCTACCCTCTCCATCTACTTCTGCTATTTGAAATGTGTCAGCTCTTAGATCACAATGCTTCCATTTAAGTCTAGACAGAGCGCTGCCGAGGAATCCCGGCTAACCGCTATCTTGCATCAGGTGTTGGTATCTTGCAGAGTTCCAAAATTTAAACCAGTCTTCCCATATGTTGGAGAAGCTGGAGATGCTATCTTATGCGGTGTAGATCAGCTCCTCTATCGCTGCAATGTGATTGATGCGTGTCGCCTATTTTTTTATGGAAGGTGGTGATACAGACCTCCAATGAACTGGCAGGTATAACCTAGCAGCAATAAACATATGCATCGCTACAGACTTATGGTATCTTTTCCTGGGTATTTTGGAGAGATGAAGAAGGTATTGTGCTGGTAAAAACTCCAGTGGGAGCAAAGAGATCGCAGTCATCGCATCATGTACCCCACACCAGTATGGCTGAATCAGTGGGCCCTCCCACCAAATGTGGAGGAAAGTGCCCAAGTCCTGTCCACATCTCCAGCACCGATCTGAAACAGCCAGAAAAAATTTGTGGAGAAGATCAGGTGTCCTGTACCACTGTGTCTTAACCTTGTACCCATTTTCCTGGGTGTTCACATTCAGCGATTCTTTGTGGATATACCAGTGGATCCGCTCCCAGCTTTCTTCCTCAATCACCTTGTCTAGCTGGGTCTCCCAAAAGGCATGCTCCGCATGCATAAAAGTGTAAGGTTCCCTGAACATTGAAGCGTAGAGCACCGAGATCACATGCCTCTGGGAAGACTAGCCAGAGCACAGCGGCTGAAAGACAGTGGGTGCTTTTGTAAAGCACCCTCTGCTCGCTGGGTTGTCAAGGAAGTGTTTTATCTGGAAGTAAGCAGGGTAGCTCTATTCTGATGGCCCTCGAGGCACAGGCCTTTGGAAAGACCCATACAATTTTTCCAACGTATAATCTAATTGAGAAAATTTGCAATAAAGTCAAGTACCTTCAGGAAGCGACAGATATTACTGAGTATAGCCCTATTTGGTCTAATAATACCTATCTTGAGCTAGCCAAGCTACAACATGGTGCCATATGGAAGAGGTATGGCTTTGTATATTTGAGGCCAATTTTTCATAATGGCATGCTGCTCATCAATCTACCAACCTCTATGCACTTATACTATATGCAACTAAGGCATGAAGTAGTGGCCCAGGGTAGAACTTCTGAAAGGACTTTGTCTTCGGTACCCCTATTTACTTTGATTGAGGAGGCACAAACCTCCAAGGGGTTTATATCACGAGGGTATGCTATGCTGCTTCAGATTTTTTAAAAAACATCCTCTGATGCCCCATACACACGGTCGGATTTTCCGATGGAAAATGTCCGATCGGAGCATGTTGTCGGAAATTCCGACCATGTGTGGGCTCCATCGGACATTTTCCATCGGATTTTCCGACACACAAAGTTGGAGAGCAGGAGATAAAATTTTGCGACAACAAAATCCGTTGTCGGAATTTCCGATCGTGTGTACACAAATCTGACGGACAAAGTGCCACGCATGCTCAGAATAAATAAAGAGATGAAAGCTATTGGCTACTGCCCTGTTTATAGTCCCGACGTACGTGTTTTACGTCACCGCGTTTAGAACGATCGGATTTTCGACAACTTTGTGTGACCGTGTGTATGCAAGACAAGTTTGAGCCAACATCCGTCGGAAAAAATCCATGGATTTTGTTGTCGGAATGTCCGAACAAAGTCCGACCGTGTGTACACCCTATAAGAGTAAGGGCTAAGTGGGAGGCTGACGTTGGTCAGTTGGATTGAGATCAATGGGAGGAGGTTCTGCAAGCGGTGACCACTTGCTCTTTGAATGTGACCCAGAGATTGACGCAGCTCTATATTGCTTTAAGGGTGTACTATACCCCTCACAGACTACACACTATGGGACTGCTTCCTACGCCAATGTGCACTAGCTGTAGGCGGGACCCTGGTAACTTGATCCATCTACTATGGAGGTGTCCCAAACTGCACATATATTGGAGGGGGGTAGTGGACAATGTATGTGGTTGGTTATGTTCTTTTGAGCAGTATGTAACCAATAAAAAAAATTCTTGAATTAAAAAAAAAACTACAGACACCAGGGCTTTCTTCCTCCCACTGTTTTAATTTCAACTCACCACTGACGCTAAGGCATTTTTTTTCTCCTACTGGCCACAGTCCAGTCCCCAACAGTCTGACAGACAATGAACGGATCCTTTATTTAAACAGTTCAAAGACACTTGTTTTAAAGTATATAAAAACTAAAGCCGGCCATAGACGGAGCAATTTTCTTTTCTGCAGCCACGGGTTCGGGGGAAACCGTCCCCACCAGGAGAACACAATTTCAGTAATCACAATAATCACATGTAGAATCCAGGAGGCTGGCTGTACCCAAGTTGATGATCGATTTGAGAACATTAAGCCTGCCCATACATGGTTTGAATCTCGGCTCTATTTAAAAACAAACATGTTATATTTGCACAGCGCAGCCCAGATCCTCCTCTTCTCGGGTCCCCAGCTGGCGCTCCTGGCCCCCCCCCCGATTGCCCCCACAGCAAGCAGTTTGCTATGGGGGCACCCGAGCCGCTGATCTGTGTGTCCATTCAGACATGGAGCCACGGCTCGGCCCTGCCATTCTCTCTTCATATTGGCTCACTGACTTTGATTGACAGCAGGAGGAGCCTGCTGCTGTCTCAGCCAATGAAGTAGAGTCCCCGGACAGCTGAGGCTCTTGTGCAACATCGCTGGATCAAGTTGGGGCTCAGGTAAGTATTAGGGGGATAGAATGCATTAAGATTAAAAAAAAAAACTTCTGCCTTTAGGACCACTTTAAGTGGGACATGTAGTCACATTTAAATTCATTAGATATCTGCCAACAAGTTAAGAAATTACCTTTATAAGGACTGTTACCTTTATAATATATGCATATTCTTCCTTGATTCAGTACTTTTTAGTGAACCCTTTGGCCTTAGCAGAATTGTAGGTAGTGATGGGACATTTTTTATTTGATGGCATGAGTCACTATTCTCCTGAGTAGCGTTTACCCCTGAAGAAGCTGCTTGATGTGTCGGGTCTTCTGTTCTTGTGCCCACAACTCTGCTAACAGCTCTGTACTCTCTGACACACCTGTTGGGGCTGAGGATATAGATGCAGACACCTGTGTGTATACAAATCCGATACACAGGAACACATACGTATACACCAGAAAATGACACAGACCTGTTTAAGTATCAGTCAAATATATTGTAATTGTGTGAATAAGGCTGGTCATACATGATTATTATTTTTTTCCCCTCAACGATATGAATGAACGATAATGAGCCGATTCTCCCATCCACACATTTGATGTGGATGGGAGAATCATTTGGTATTGTATTCTGAAGGCAGGGAACCTTGTCATCAGAATACAATGATCGGTGTTGTCGGCTATAGCCAGCAGCACTGATCGTTCAGGAAAAATCCAACAGGCTTATTGTACACAACTATAGATCGACTTGTGTACAACCAGCTAGCCCATACATGCATCAAATTTGGCTGGTCCCTGCCAAACTGGGCGGATTCCAATCCATGCATGGCCAGCTTAAGAAGAGGTCATATCGGGGCATATTCGGATGGAAAGGCTATACTGAAATGTGCTCACTATTCAAGATTATAATACAGCAGTAATGAGCAAACATTACATAGCTGTAATCTTGTAGTAATTACGGTAACTGAGATGATTAGCAAGCTGCAAACAATGAACACTTAATAATTCACCTCATTCTTTCCCCTACAAAGAGTGGCCTAGCTGGGGGGGGGGGGGGGGGGGCTGGGTGGAGAGGTGGTTACTGCAGCAACAATCAGCAAAAAGTAGTCCGCATGCACTAAACCTTCTGCTGATCAGCTTGTTGGGGCCCAAAACCTTGTTCTGGAGAACTGTGTGGTAATGTTATGGGTTGGAGCATGCAGAGGTAAAGTTTTCCTAGCCAGCAAGTCTGTCCCTCTGTTAGGCTGCAGTATATGGTTGGCCAGCAGCTCCTTGTCATTCCTGTATAAGCAGAGGCTTGCTGTACCAGCGCCAGGCACTAAGGCTTCCCTCTTTCTCTCTGGTGACATACTCAGCTGGGCTCCTCACAGTCCAGGTCACGATCCAAGGCTCAAGGAAAGCATCTGCTCTGCCACAGAAAGAGAACCCTCTTCCTCCTTCCACCCAGGAAAATGACTAAAGGCCCATCCTTTTTAATGTCTCTCTTGGGAATTGTAGTTTTCCAGCCAGCCTGTGGTAATAACTCAATCTCTCTAGTAAACTACACTTTCCACAATCCTCCACGATTTTCATCAGTGTCTCTCTCTTGTACTCCATGTTCCCCCAGGCATCCTCTAGTGGATGGAGGCAGACATAACACTAGCTGTATCTGTGTAGAAGTATTTTGTAGATACATACACATAGCAGCAATATATATTGTATTGCATTGTTTTCCAGGTATTTGAGGTTGGCACTAGAATCTGGCCATACATATTCATTGAAACGTGAGGTTGGCCCCAATGTCTATATCAATATTTCTAAAGCACATTGTATCATAAACAATTGTAATGTTTTATTATTTTAGTAAATGCTGTTTTTACTTTTTGATTCTTCTTTTTTGAATCTCAGCGCTGATTTCCTTCAGCCTATTTGCAGCTACTTACTCTTTAAATGCATGTGCTCCAACAGAGCCTGTCATTGCTTCTGTGTGGTAATAGTGGTTGAACATAAAGTACCTGAGAAATAAGCTTGTCTCAGAAACATAGTAGAGTGACAGCAGAAAAAAGTGGCCCATCAAGTCTGCCCTTTTTTGATACTTTTTTTTTTTTCTTTTTTTTTACATTTTTGTCTAGTGACTATAGATTTCTGTTTGTTCCAAGCATGTATAAATTAAAGTGATTCTAAAGGCACAATTGTTATTTTTTTAAATAACAAACATGACATACTTACCTGCAGCCCGATCCTCCTCTTCTTGGGTCCGCCCCCCACCGGAGCTCCTGGCCCCTCTCTCCTGCCCAGTAGACTTGGCATGGCTCGGCCTCGCCCCCTCTCTCTACTCACTAGCTGTGATTTGACAGCAGCATGAGTCACTTTCTCCCACTGCTACCTCTCTGTCCAGTCAGTGCTGCTCTTATGCACATTGCTGGATTGAGATTGGGCTTGGGTAAGTATTTAGGGGGGGGGGTGTGAGTGGAAGCAGAATGCAGAAGATTTTTTTATTTAATGCAGAAAATGCATTAAAGTGGTTATAAAAAGCCTGAAGTTTTTTTTTACCTTAATGCATTCCTTGCATTAACCACTTACCGGAAAGATTTACCCCCTTAATGACCAGGCCATTTTTTGCAATACGGCACTGCGTCGCTTTAACTGACAATTGCGTGGTCATGCGACGTTGTACACAAACAAAATTTATGTCTTTTTTTTCCCACAAATAGAGCTTTCTTTTGGTGGTATTTGATCACCCCTGTGGTTTTTATTTTTTGCGCTATAAACTAAAAAGGAGCCGCAATTTTGAAAAAAACACAATATTTTTTACTTTTTGCTATAATAATTATCCAAAAATATTAATAAAAAAATAAAAATGTCTTCATTAGTTTAGGCCAATATGTATTCTTCTACATATTTTTGGTAAAAAGTTTGCGCAAAAGTTATCTACAATATAAGGGATATATATATATGACATTTTTATTATTAACTTTTTTTTACTATTAATGGCGGTAATCAGCGATTTTTAGTGTGACTGCGACATTGTGGCAGACAGATCGGACACTTTTGATACTTTTTTGGGACCACTGACATTTATACAGCGATCAGAGCTAAAAATAGCCACTGATTACTGTATAAATGTCACTGGCAGGGAAGGGGATAACACTAGGGGGCGATCAAGGGGTTAAGCGTTCCCTAGAGAGGTGTTTCTAACTGTGGGGGGAGTGGACTGATTGGAAGTAGAGAGAGATCGCTGCTCCTGATCACTAGGAATAGCAGATCTCTCTCTACTTCCTTGACAAAAAGGGGATCTGTTTACATTGAGGAGCGATTGCGGGTCGCCGGTGGACATCGCTCTTAAAGCGGCCAACGTACACCTACAGCGACTTGCGCAGCTGTGCCTACCTGCCACAGTATAATGATGTCGGCTGGTCGGCAAGCGGTTAAAGTAAAAAATGTTTGTATATCAATATCATGTCCCCCCCCCCTTTACTTGCTTGAGCCCTCCTTTGATCCACGCTGTGGCCATCTGCAGCTCTTCTCTCCCATTCCTGGTCTCACTGGCTCCTGCTGCTGTCCATCAAATCCAGTGATGAGGGAGTGGGGGGGCGAGGCTGAATCCCACTGGCTGTGTCTATAGACACAGACCGTGAGGCTCAGGAGTGAGCCTGCATGAGTGCCGTCATAGAAAGCGGCTTTCTTTGGGGGCACTCATCAGAGAGGAAAAGCCAGGAGTGCCGGCAGGGGACTCGAGAAGAGGAGGTTTGGCGGTTTGTGCAACTCCTTAACCTGTTTGTTATTTTTTTTAAATGCATTTACCATAACTTTAAAGTAAAAAAACCTTCTGCCTTTAGAAATACTTTAACTTACTGTCGACTAAGAGCCCATTCACACAGGGACGACTTATCAGGCGACCTAGTCGCCTGACAAGTCGCCTCCCGTTCTGTGCTATGGAACCGTTCTAAGGGGAGCGACGCAAGTCGCTCCGACTTAGAAAAAGGTTCCTGTACGACTTTGGGGGTGACTTGGGGCGACTTGCATAGACTTCTATACAGAAGTCGTTTTGCAAGTCGCCCGGGCAGTCGTTTGCAGGTCGCCTCGCTGAGGCGACCTGCAAGTCGTGTTGCCCCTGTGTGAATGGGGTCTTACACTACCTCTGCTGGAAGTCTGTTACAAGTTACAAGCCCTCTTTCTGTAAATACTTTCCAAGGTTAGTTTTGAACTTTCCACCTTCTAATTTGAGGTCATCTTCCTGTGTTCTTGATGCTAGCTTCATATTAAAAATACTTCTCCTGAACCTTATTCACACCCTTAAGATACAGTATTTAAAGGTTTTTTTTTTATCATTTCCCCCTGTATGAAGGGCCTCCTAGCGTCCAGGTTGTTAAGCCAGCTTCTGGACCTACAGAGGGCCTCTTCATGTGTACCTTGGCATTTCAGGAACGGTTCTATTCCTCAGTCCATAATTTTATAGTTGCTGTAGGAAAGTCGGTGCCCTTGGAGAAAACAAATCAACACTTTATCACTCACCCACAAAATGTAAAATGAAGGTCCGTGGTTAGCTGCTTGCAGAATATGTATACAGAACTCAGCACACTGCTACATGCTCAAACACAGCCAGTAATACAGTATATTTAAATGGGAAAACTGTGTCTTGCATACTGTAATATATGCTTGTATGATTGACTAAAAGGAAACCGCCTTACTAGGTCTGGCCAGCTTATCAAATACTGCAATATTTGAAACAAAGTGTGCCTATGTTTAACCAATTGCCCTATAGCAGATTTACTGCTTCAGGGCAGCCGTTCTGTGCTTCTGTGATTCTGCACTTCCGGGTAGGGGGCGTGCACACACGCTGCTGTCACGCCTCTTCTGCTGTGATTAGTCACAGCAGAAGCTGATCAGCGGGTGCTGGCCAATGGATGTTCACCGGCACCCACTGATCGTCGAGGAGAAAGGCTGTACGGAGCTCTGTATATATAAACATGGCAGAACCCTGTCCTGACAGGGGGGAAGTGATGGATTTTCTTTCCCTGCATAGCAGGGAAAGAAAATTCATGACATCCCTTAGTAAAAGCACCACACAAAGTACACAAAAACACTGGCTAGGCACACATTTAACCCTCTGCTTGCCCTAAATGTTTAACCCCCTTCCCAGTCAGTGTCAATAGTACAGTGAAAGTGCATATTTTTAGCACTGATCACTATATTAGTGTCACTGGTTCCCACAAAGTGTCAAAAGTGTCAGTATGTCCGCCACAATATTGCAGTCCCACTATAAGTCGCTGATCGCCACCATTACTAGTATAAAAATTAAAAATAAATAGAAATTCCAGTATCTATTCCATAGTTTGTAGACAGTATAACTTTTGAGCAAACCAATCAATATACGCTTATTGGGATTTTTTTTTACCAGAAATATATAGCAGAATACACATTGCTCCAAATTTATGAAGAAATTAGATTTTAATTTTAGATTTCAATTTTTTTATTGGATATGTTTTGTAGCAGAAAGTAAAAAGTTTTTTTTTTTACTTTTAAAATTGTTGGTCTTTTATTAAATAATAAAAAATGCAGTGGTGATCAAATACCAAAAGAAAGCTCTATTTGTGCGGAAATTATTTTTATTTGAGTACAGTGTTGCATGACAATTGTCACTTAAAGTAACGTAGTGTCGCAAGCAATTGCCTGGTCATGAATGGGGGGGTCATGAAATCTTCCAGGGGTCAAGTGGTTAATACAATATTATGTGAACATAGCATTTCCCATCACGGAATTCTGTTCAGATCACCCATTGCAATTGCAAATACTGCAAAGATGCAATAAACACGGTCTAATCCTGCCAAAAAAAGAAAATATCTGACATTTATTAGATAATCTCCTTATATGAACCTCAGTAAAACATATCTTCAATTGTATAACAAGTCTAAAGAGCAAACAAAATGTTATAATGCCCTGCAAAGTACTATATTTAAAGGGGTTGTAAACCCTCGTGTTTTTTCACCTTAATGCATCATATGCATTAAGGTGAAAAAACACCTGGCAGTGACCAGCCCCCCAGCCCCCCTGTTTTACTTACTTGAGCCCTGGAACCTCATCCGGCGGGGACATGCTCTTCCTCTGCCCGGGGTTCTCGGCTCTTGATTGGATAGATTGATAGCAGCGCAGTCATTGGCTCCCGCTGCTGTCAATCAAATCCAATGACGCGGCCGCCGGGGGCGGGGCCGAGTCATACATTTGACGGCTATGGACGCCGAACGATGGACTCTGGAGCGCGCCCACAAGGTGACCCCCCCCGGGAGATCGCTTCTCCTAGGGCGTTATCTGATGCGAGGAGGAGCCGCGAGAGCTGCCGAGGGAACCCAGAAGAGGATGTTTGGAGCCACAAAAAAAGCTATATAATGTATTACATATTTGTTTTTGTTTTTTTTTTAATAAACAAAGCTTTACAATCACTTTAAGATGGAACAAAAGCCATTTTAATTAAACATTGTTTAATAGTTGAGCTGATTGTAAAAGAAAAAAAATGCAAGCTTAAAATGAAAATGGCAGACTCTTATCTACTTAAAACTGCCCAAAGACCTTTGGCGGTGGTCAGATATGCAGATCTGGTGCACTTGGGGATCAGGATGTCCTGCTTGATAAAATGTTCATGTGACTATTAAAAAAGGAGGTTAGAGGCACTCGTAGATGCTGCTGGATGCTGATTACTGCAATGGCGAAAAGGGGTGGGGGGGGGCATTCATTTTTAACCTGCCCAATGTATTGTTCCCCCAGACAGAATATGTCTGTCAACGCCATGGGCACCCCATTGACAATACACTTCTGTATCAGGTAACTGTCATTTTATGTCTATTGATACCTTAACACAATCCACATTTGGTGAAAAAAAATGTAAATGATCATTCATTGTCTGTGGCTTTTTCAGCCTTGCTATTTAGGGACTGATGTTCTTATTAAAAACCTGGGATTATTTCACCTCAGTCATTAATCAAAAGCAGTTCATATTCTAATAGGTTCTAGGAGGAAGTAACTTTGTTTTTAGGAAGATCACATTGACACACCAGGCCCTAAGTCTATTATTGTCATGATAATGTTGTTGGTACCACAAACACCAAAAGTTAACAATGTGACAGACAGAAAAACACAAACGATCACAGGCCAATTTTGCCAATTACCATCCTGCCTATGTGTTAGTTTTGATCCTACAGACGTGTTAATTAGCAAATCATGCTTAATAATTAAAATTAGATTTGCCCAAGAGTTGTGTACTGTGTTAGCCATCTATTAATGCAGAATGTTTAGAGATTAATTGATACCTTTCATTGACCTAATTTTGATAATACCCAAAAAAGGAACCTTTTTAAGACATAAAAAAGCCAATAATTTCTATATTAGGAATCTTGGTAATACAGCTTTAAACTGTAAATGAATGACATTTAATTTTATAAAACACTGTGTAGCAATTGCCCTTTCAATCAAATACATTTTTCACTTTTTTCAAAAAAGTACAGCTGATCCCCTGCAGCCTTGCAGTCATTCTTGGGAAGGGTTTGCTGATGGAATAGTGCCCTCTGTAATATGTGTTGTCATAGCCACTTTAAAGCCGCGTACACACGATCGGATTTTCTAACGGGAATTGTATGATGACAGGCTGTTGGCGGAAAAGCCGACCGTTTGTACGCTCCATCGGACAATTGTTGTCGGATTTTCCGAGGACAAATGTTGGATGGCAGGCTTTAAAATTTTCCGCGGACAAATGTCTGTTGTCGGATTTTCCGAGCGTGTGTACACAAGTCCGTCGGACAAAAGTCCAAAGTACAAACACGCATGCTCAGAAGCAAGAAGAGCTGGAAGCGGTCGATCTTGTAAACTAGCATTCTGTTAACATTCGTGACGTGGCGAATTATGAAATCTCGAAATGCAGCGCACAATTCTCTTCTTCTTTAATGGGATAATAATGAAGCTGCTTTGTTGGTGATACTGATGGAATTATGGCAAACGTATTTTAAAAGGCTTTTATTTTCTAGTGATATCAAGAATAATATTATGAATTTTTAAAACATTTTTTTTGGGGGGGGGAGGGGGGGGGCAACTATGTTGGTGTTCCTTGTCAATTTTACATTTTATTTTCATAAATGTAACTGCCTACTACCAAACTGTCATTTGAAGTAAAACACATAGCCGAGTATTATTCTCCACAATTTTTTCATGCATTAAAAAAAGAAAACAAATACAATTAGACATGCTATCTGCCAATAGACATTAACCAAAAAGTGCATTCTATGCATCCAAAAATATAGAAATAATATCAAATCATTGAACCATTATTCAACCAAAAAATAAAATAAAAGCCTCATGCATGTGTCCTGCTTCTTAGACCCCTTTCACACTGGGGAGGTTTGCAGGCGGTATTGCGCTAAAAATACCGCCTGCAAACCGCCCCTAAACAGCCTCCGCTGTTTGTTCAGTGTGAAAGCCCGAGGGTTTTCACACTGAAGCGGTGCGCTGGCAGGACGATGAAAAAAGTCCTGCAAACCGCTTCTTTGGAGCGGTGCAGGAGCGGTGTATTCACCGCTCCTACACCGCTCCTGCCCATTGAAATCAATGGGACAGCGCGGCTATACCGCGGCAATACCGCGGCAATACCGTGGCTATAGCCGCGCTGTACGAGGGATTTTAACCCTTTTTCGGCCGCCAGCGGGGGTTAAAACCGCACCGCTAGCGGCCGAATACCGCTGCAAGAACGACGGTACAGCAGCGCTAAAAATAGCGCTGTTGTACCGCCGACGCCCCCACCGCCCCAGTGTGAAAGGGGCCTTAATATAGGGGGTCAACAATGCCAAGAGTTGGTGAAAGCAGGGGTCCGTCATCCGGAGATAATTCATCCAGATTATTCTCCTGGAGCTCCCGCAGCAAAGGTATATGATATAATTGGTCACGATTAATAAAGCAACCAATTTTTAGTCCAAGAAATCCTCCTCCTCCTGTTACTGGACTGGACTTGGTCAAAGCAATAACTCCAAGGCCAATAATAAATAACACGTTATCTCCTCTGATTCCGCAACATGTCTGGTTGACGAACGGCCATTCAGAAATGAACTGAAATGCACGAAATGAAAAGCGTGAACTGAAAAGCACTAAATGAAAAGCGCAAAATGAAAAGCAGGAATCAACACTCACCAAACTTCTACTAACACGAAATTAGCAGAAGGGTGGCGCTAAAGAGCTGAAAAACCACGTAGGTCGTCACTACGTTCATGCTTGTTGGCCGACAATTCCTTGCCGTTTGTATGCAAGACAAAATCCAGGCACACGCCTTCGGACAAAAGTCAGAAGTTTTGTCTGCGGAAAATCCAATCGTGTGTATGAGGCTTTAGTCTCCACCACAAGTCAGTGTAATGGGTGCCAATGCAGTTTCACAACCAGACAGAGAAAGAGAATTGTCAACCCATAACAAGAAGTGCTTGGATATGGAATTTCATGGCAGAAACACTGGGTATTATTTTAATGAAAGCTGCAAATTTAAAAAAGGCACATTTTACTTTAGAAATTACTTTAAAGTGAGTAAAAACATTTTTTTTTCCAAATTTTATTAATCGTTTTTTAATGCAGCTAAAAAATGCTAATTATAATTTTAGGAGTGAAACTCCACTTTACCAAGTTACAATTTTAGTGACTGGTTAAAAAAAGTTAAATACATTTCTTGTTTGATTTCTACATAATTTCATATTGAATAGGTTCAGAGTCTGTAGTCTTTTTAACCTTTTTAAGATAAACGGCTTATTTTCAATAACAAGTTTCAAACTTCACTAGTAATTTAAAGATAATCCTTCATAAGGGAAAATCCTGCTGGCAGTAAACTATGGCGTTGATTTATTAAAACAAAAAGGCATTTGTACACCCTAAAGTGACACTAAACTCTGGTTTAAAAAAATCTATTTGCGTATATATTCCTAATTGAAAAAAAAGTTTACTTCTATTGCTCTCAGTCTTCAAATCTTCAAATTAGTTTTTTTTCTGCTGCTGTGATCAACTTCCTGTTAGGGCCCTTTCACGGCGGCTGCGATCTGCTTGCTCAGCAGGGGATCTCTCTGGAGAGTGGACACGGACACAGACCACTCTCCTCTATGGGCCGCTGGATGTGAGCGGACCACCTGTCCATTTACACCCGACTACCATCCAACCTGCCGAACAGATGGCGAATGTATCCTCATCCGTCTGTTTTCGTCAGATCGGATTGGACATAGGTAGGTGTAAACGGACAAGAGACACGTGCTTTCGTTATCGTCCAAATGCATTTTCGCCCGAATTTCAGGGATTTTCATGTTCGTTTTAACGAAACGATAATGAACGCGCAGAATCCAAAATCCGAAATAAAAAAATTCTTTATTTTCGTATACATTATATTTTCTTATCATTGCGACAACAGTTTGATATAGATAGATAGAAGATTCGACATGACGGTGACAATAGCGGTCTGTGTCTATCAAACCTGCGGTAATACCGTTCGACATGAAGATTCGACAAAGCAGCTAAAAACATACCATCGCCGCGAGCGGACATTTACGGTCAAATGCCCTGCCCATAGGCTATAGAAGAATTCTAATGTTGTTTGACTAGTAATAATAATTAATAATTATAATTATTACTAGTCAAACAACATTAGAATTCTACTATAGCTTATGGGCAGAGCATTCGACCGGAAATGTATGATTGCAGCGTCGTACAGTTTAGCTGCTTCGTCAAATCTTCTTAGAACATCCAACAGACACCATAAGCCTTCAATTGACAGATTCAACCTTAATTAATTCAGATTTCCAGACGAATGCATTTTTTAATTAAACAAAATAAATAAAAAAGAATTTTGGGAGTAACTAAATAAATAGATTTTTCGGACGAAACCGAAGTTCCGAAACGTAATATTTCAGTGTGTACATGTCTAGTGGACACATATCAGTTTACACCCGCCGCTTCATAGAGAAGAATAGAGTTTCCGATCGGGTCCGCCTGAAAAACTGACAGGCTGACCCGATCAGATTATCCGCATGAAAGGGGTAACCACATTTGTTCTTTGTGGTTCCACTGTATGTAGGAACGTAGCCACCCTCTCTTACTTGTTCCTGAGATGGACTAGGGATGGGATGTGTAGTGTGCATTGAGCAGTGCACTGCTTGAAACAAATAGAAGTGAAAGGGAAAATTAGAGGTTAAAGAGGAGGTCCGCCCACCCCTGCAAAAATTAAAAGCCAGCTGACTTTTATACTGCAGCTGCTGACTTTTAATAATAGGACACTTAGGCCTCATGTACACTGCTGCTGGTAAACGAACGTTTAGGAGCAGTTGGGAGTTTTTTCAACTGCCCCTGGACTCTCCTCCATGTTATCTTATTAGTACATGTACACAGGGGCGTTTACAGTAGTTTCTAGGCAGTTGAGTTTAGCAGTGTTTAGTTTACAGGCATATATATATATATATATATATATATATATATATATATATATATATAATTTATTTTTTTTAAACGCGGCATGTAAACACGGCAAAATGGACGCTTTAAACTCTGGTTACTATCTGTCAAGTTAAATTGTTCAGGAGAGGTTGTAAAAACGTCCCGTGTACATGAAGCCTTACCTGTCCTGGTGTCCAGCGATGTCGGTTTCCATCAGCTGTCAGGTGCTGCTGCCGCCGCCATTGCCGGTGAGGGAGCCCGGCAGTGAAGCATTACGGCTTCATGCCGGGTCCCTACTGCACATGTGCGAGGCACCGCTGCACTCTCATACTGGCCCGGTGGCGGGGGAAGGAGGAGGGAGGAGGAGGGAGCAGAACCATTGACGTAATGTGCCGCGCCCCGGACTCCCAGAAGTGGGGACAGGATACCTGTCATAGACAGGCATCCGCCCCCCCTACCCCCTGAAAGGTGCCAAATGTGATACCGGAGGGGGGGAGGAGACAAATGAGTGGAAGTTCCACTTTGGGTGGAACTCCGCTTTAAGGAATTCATGGAGGATGTTACAAAGAGGCAAAAACAACACAGTAATAAACAATTTCATGAAAAGAGATTACAAGTCTTTTAATAACAGATTGCAATGTCTCTTCTGCATTAAAATACACCTACCAGCCTGCTCAGAGTCTTCTGCAAGATGAAAAATGAGATGCACCTTCGCACCTCAGCTTACATCGCTGGCACGGTCCCTGTGTGCTGGGACAACTGAACCTTGCGTATGCACAAGAGTTACTTCATTCTGTGTTGGCCAATGGAGATGCATGAAGACACAGGCTGGAGTGGATGTCAGCCTTGGTGAGGAACCTGGACCATTAGAGAGGGGGTGAGTATAATGTGCCTTTAGGCCCCTTTCATGTGAGTGGGCTGATTGGGTCAGTCTGTCCATTTTTCAGGTGGACCCATTTGAATCCTCCGTACGACTCTATGGATGGCAGATGTAAACTGACTTGTTTCCGTTTACACTCCCCTACCTCCAATCCGATCCAGCAAAAACAAACAGAAGGGGATCCGTCCCCCCCTCCCTCTGGCTGGATCAGATCGGAGGGCAGTTGGGTGTAAATGGACAGCCAATCCGTTTACATCTGACTGCTCATAGAGCAGAGCGGGCTTTGTCTGCTCTGCATAAGCGAGCACGGACCCGTCATCCGACTTCTCCACTCAGCTCAGCAGGGGATCAGTGAACAGATCCTCTGCTGAGAAAAACGGATCCGGCCCGTGTGAAAGGGGTTTTAGGCCAGCCATACACGGCTCCAATCTTGGCCAGTTTAGCAGGAACCATTATTGGGCAAGTTGAATGTACCAAGTTGGTTGATCAATCAACTTGGGTGCAACCAGCCTGCCAGATTCACTTGTGATTATCACAAGCAGCTGCTATAGCCATTAGCGATAATCACTGTCTGAGTCAATGGCTCTTCAGGAAGGATTCCCCTGTGAGCACTGTCTGTATTAATGGGGGAATCCTAAGTTCCACTTTAAGTTGTAGATGTGTATGGATTATCTTTGGAGAATGATATTGTTTATATCACTGTAATTTTTGTAAATAAAAAAAAATAAAAAAAAGGATTGGATAATGTCTCTGAAGGCTATATGGCTTCTTTTAGCCTCCTTATAATAACCTCAATGGGGATCTTGTATCTATGACAATGAAAGGAAGTAATTCAATCTAGATGAATGTGATTCAAAAGGTCAGACATGACTGCTGCACTTTGCTCGTTCTGGTATCATACAGTTTATTTTGGTATACTCTTCTTATGTAGTTGATATGGCACACAATACAATGTCACTACACCTGGTTCACTATCTGCGCTATTATATACAGAATGGAGCCAGGTGGATGTAGTAAGTCAAGATGGGTTCCTAATTACAAACTCTAAAGTTATTAACTTTGCATGCCTCATGTAGCCAGACAGACATCTGTAAGAACAAGATAATCTTGATAATTAGATTTAATCCCAGGAAACATTTTTAACTCCTTTGAGGAATATATTAATTTTTCAGCATGTGCAGCTGTTCCTGGATGACAGAGATCTTGGAACAGATGATTATTGTAGGTGGAAATGTATACATGCCATTATTGGTGAAGAAAGAGAGTGATAACTCCATCAGTGGATAGAACAAAGAAGGTGTTCATTTCCTAAAATGACTTGTTTTTGTTTGTTTGTTTACAGTAGCGGTGGCCCCTTTTGTCACCATAAAACATTGGAGGGCTGTAGGTGAAGACAGGGTTTATGTTGTAGTGTGTGGAACCTGTAAGGTCAGGAAAGCTTAATCCAGTGACACAGTCATGCTTCTCTCACTTAACCCTGATTATCTTCAGAGAGGATCAGGTGAAGAGATGTGACCAAAACAGTCTGCACCCATCTCCTTCCCTTTTCTGTTTATTTTACTGGTTGTCAGGACAGGATATGAAGTGAACAGAACTTATTTTAACCTAATGATGAATGAGAAGGTGTTTATTTTGGTCTTGATTGTTGTCTTTGTAACCAAGATCAGAACTTTGTTTGCTGATGTTTGTACTGTCACCTGGGCACCGATCGCTTATTACTTAGGAGCAATGATATTATTTTGACGTGCCCCACAAAAAATCTTAAAAGAAATATGAAATGTGTAATTGCTGACCTTATTCCCAAAATGCTAGTTGCTTGGCAGTTATGCTGATCCTGTGACTTAAAGTGGAATTAAAGTCAGGAATACTATACTATTTTCCAAGGGTCCGTTGTCTGTGAGGTCTGTGAGGTCTCTGCAACTTCTCCCTGGCCTTTTTCGAGTGCCAGCCTTTGGCTGTCTTGATTGGCTGGAACAGGATGATGTCACTTCCACACATGAGCGAGAGTCATTCATCCCAATATGCTAGAACTGTGCCAAACGTTGCCGGGTACATTCCCCAGAGGATTGCAAACAGGTGGGTAAGTGCGTTTTATTGCAGAAGAGACATTGGGGTTGATTTACTAAAGGCAATAATCTATGCACTGCAAGTGCAGTTGCACTAGATCTGAGAGGAACATGCAAGGAAAATAAAGAAACAGCATTTCTGCTTGTACATGATTGAATGATAGAAATCAGCAGTGCTTTCCCTTATTTCAGAGCTTCCCCTCAGATCTAGCGCAACTATACTTGCAGTGCACAGATCAACCTCCCTGCATGTCTCTTCTGCAATAAAAGGCCTGCCAGTTCACAGTTTATTATTTTGTACAATTAATTCAATTTTAACCAGTAGCTGCCCGCCCACTGTCATATGACTGCGGGACGAGGCAGCTCTCGTTCTGGGCGGATGTCATATGACGTGACCGCCTTTCTGAGCCACTAGGGGGTGCGCGCCCGCCGCGTCACTCGGGACCGGATACGCATGCCCGGCGGCCGCGATGTCCGCCGGGCACCCGCGATTTCCCAGCAACCGAGCGGGACCGTGGATCTGTGAATGTAAACACAGATCCACGTCCTGTCAGAGAGGAGAGGAGACGGATGTGTGTGCCTTGTACATAGGGACAGTGATCGGTCACCTCCCCCAGTCAGTCCCCTCCCCCCACAGTTAGAATCACCTCCCTAGGACACACATTAACCCCTCGATCACCCCCTAGTGTTAACCCCTTCCCTGCCAGTCACATTTATACAGTAATCAGTGCATTTTTATAGCAAGGATCGCAGTATAAATGTGAATGGTCCCAAAAATGTGTCAAAAGTGTCCGATATGTCCGCCGCAATATCGCAGTCATGATAAAAATCACAGATCGCCGCCATGACTAGTAAAAAAAAAAAATAAATAAATAAAAATGCTATAAATCAATCCCCTATTTTGTAGACGCTATAACTTTTGCGCAAACCTATCAATATACGCTTATTGCGATTTTTTTTATCAAACGTATGTAGAAGAATACATATCGGCCTAAACTGAGGAAAAAAATTGTTTTTAAAAAAAAAAAAAAATTGGATATTTATTATAGCAAAAAGTAAAAAATATTGTGTTTTTTCAAACGTGTCCCTCTTTTTTTGTTTATAGCTCAATAAATAAAAAACGCAGAGGTGATCAAATACCACTAAAAGAAAGCTCTATTTGTGGGGAAAAAAATGATAAAAATTGAATTTGGGCACAGTGTAACATGACCGCGCAATTGTCATTCAACAACGCTGAAAGCTGAAAAATGGTTTGGGCAGGAAGGGGGTGAAAGTGCCCTGTATTGAGGTGGTTAAAGGGTTTACATTTGGGGTTCATTTACACAAGCGGTGGCCTCTTAACAGTGACCCAGGGTGGATCACTTTTCTAGAAGTCATTTGACAAGTGTTGAGGTGGCATTATTTTATCACCACCTCAGATAGCACTGTTGCTTTGTCTGCTCCATAGCCAACTTTTGGAGCTTTCAGTCACCACCACTCTCAAACTGGTATTATTTTAATCAATGATAAACTGTGTGGCTTATCATTTAAACATAAGGCCCGATCAAATAATACCAGAGTGATATACTGTATTAGCACAAGTAGTGGTAAAATACCACTACTTACAATGCTACCTAGATAAACAAGTGTGTGTCAATGTCATAGGCCTAAGGGCTCTTTCACATGGACGGTCTGCCCGACTGACCCTGCTTTGCTCAGTGGGGGATGGATCCGCTGATCCCCGCTGAGCAGGCGGATGACAGGTCCGTCTCCGCTTACTGTGCTGAGGTGGAGCTCTCAGAGCCCTGCTCTCCTCTATGGGGAGATCGGATGAAAACGGACCGCCTCTCCGTTTTCATCCGATCCCATCCTCCAGACGGATGGAATATAGGGTCTCCATTCGTCTGGATTTCATGGACAGGATTAGATCGGATATTGATTTTATTTATTTATTTCAGGTACTTATATAGCGCCGTCAATTTACGCAGCGCTTTACATTTACATTGTACATTCACATCAGTCCCTACCCTCAAGGAGCTTACAATCTAAGGTCCCTAACTCACATTCATACATACTAGGGACAATTTAGACAGGATCCAATTAACCTACCAGCATGTCTTTGGAGTGTGGGAGGAAACAGGCGTACCCGGAGGAAACCCACGCAGGCACAGGGAGAACATGAAAACTCCAGGGAGGTGGTGTCGTGGTTGAGATATCGGCCGATGTCAGCGGTCACCGCATGTCACCACTGACATCTGCCGCTCCATAGAGGTGAATGGAGTGTGCGATCAGGTCTGCCTGAAAAACTGACCGGCGGACCTTATCGGAAAGCCTGTGTGAAAGGGGCCTTAGGCCCCGTTCACATTGGAGCGACTTTTCATGCGCTTTGATAGGTCAAATTGCATGACAAGTTGCATCCTATTTCCGGCACTCTCATTGTTCAAATCTGTGCAATGCCGACTTTGTGGTGCTGCATCGATTTAAAAAAGTAGTACATGCACTACTTTTGCCGATTTCGGGTGTGACTTGAATAGACATCTGTGCATTAAGCCACACAGATGTCTTCCAAAGTCGCACCTTAAGTTGCACTGACTTGCAGCTTTAAAATCGTGCAATTTCAGATGAAGTTGCATGATTTCAAAAACACATTTAATGTGAACAGGGGCTAATATGGCCATAGTAGGTCAGCAAAGCCATGTGCTTTCCTACTCCTTTGTATAAGTGCAGCTGCGGCAATGGGGATGCCCTGGACACAGTTGATTGGCAATGGGCAGGAGTGACAGCTTCCTTCTGGGTTTGGACCAAACTCAAACTCATCCCTGGTCCTAACTTTTCCCAACTATATCTAAAATCAAACAAAAACTTTGAATTTAGATCAACTTTTGGTGAAGCAGCTAGGCAGAATATTCTAGGCCAAACAACAACTCCTTCCAAGTGAGAGATTTGTACAACGGCACTGTTTATGGAGTAACTGGAGAAATCTATAGGTATATGGCCATTTTAGACAGATGCTCTGATTGGAAGATCTCCCCTCTTTTCCTGTTCTGGAGACAACTGCAAATTTTGGATTTTTCATCAATTCCAGTGACAATGGTCACCAGGACAAATCTGCCTACTGTGGGCACAGGCAGCAATAAAACCAGCAGAGCTTCTATCCCTTCCCTGCGCTCTCCAAAAGAAAAAATGTTTCAGCTTTATATATACTTTAGTTCTTGCTCAGCTTGAATTTGGTCAAGACTGCCAAGATAACAATGGCATTTAGCGTATCTGAAGAGGGAAGAGGAATGCATTTTCAGGCAATATGTTTGACTGTTAGTAGATCCAGCATTTCCATCTGTATTTGGAGTGCCTGTCAGCAAGGTGACATCTGGGGAGCAATATAAATCAACCAACGCTGCAGACTTTACACATTTCTCATGCGGCTACAATTTCATGAGTGCCAGGGAACGCTCATCACACATCACAAAGGAGCACCAAGCTCTTTTTTTAGACACAATATAGGATCTTAGGCTATACATGATATATGACAAGAATCTTCCAGTTGTGAATATTTTCAGCTATCATTTTTGAAGGATTGGCAAGACTGGATTTGTTCTTTTAGACATACATATGCGATCACTTGTGATATTGACTCCTTGGATACAATATGACTAGCCCTAATGCCCATAATAAGTTATTCATCCTTTAGGTGCTGAAGCTTAAAGTGGAACAGGACCAAAAAGAAGAAGTTCTGCTTTTGCACCTTCTCCCCCCTTCCTCTCCAATATTGAGATTTTTTTTTGGGGGGGGGGTACCTGTTTTCGACAGGTATGCACTCCCACTTCCGGTCACGTCGCTGCGGCGATGTGAGCGGAAGTTTGCCCCCCCTCCTTCCCCTGCAGCCTTTTTGGACATGTTACAGGTCCCAGGTGACTGCAGGGCTGTTCACAGGGTGCAGCGTGGCTCGATCATGCCCAGTGGGCAACCAGCTGTGAAACCACAAGGAATCAGAGTTGGCTGCCCACAATTAAGATGCTGGCACCTGAAGGCCTGCACAGAGCTGGGTCGGGTGAGGACATCGCTGGATCCTGGGACAGGTAAGTGTGTGTTTTTTAAAAGTCAGCAGCTACAGTATTTGTAGCTGCTGGCTTTTACGTTTTTGTGTACAGGGTGAAAATCCTCTTAAAGAGGAACTGCAGTCTGCTCACATAATTTGTAATAAAAACATCTTTTCCATTCTGAAGCTTCCCTCCAACCACTTTGCATATATTTTATATATACTGTGATTCTGTATTTGCCAAATATGCTGCAGAAATCTCCCTCCACTAAGTCTGGCTGCAACCATTTTAACTGCGGGCAGCTGAAGCTGTGGCCTGTTCACTTCCTGGATTTACACAGACACACAGAGGCACACCTCCAGCTCTGCAGCTCTCATTGGCCCTCTTATGACTCATCCCCCGTCCCTTCCTGGCAAACTCTCACAAGAGTGAGAGAAAGCTGTGCATGATGTCATAAGCCTAGGCTTTTTACCAGACAAGAAACAGGAAGTGGGCTGTATAAGGTATTTACTGGCAGAAAAAAAATGTTTCTACTATCCAAAGTTAAAACAACAAGGGTAGAAGATTTAATAGATGGAAAGTTGAAAAAATGACTGAAGGTCCGCTTTAAGAACCTGGCTTGGGTGTCTTTGATGTCCCCCAAAAACCCCCTACACACTTTCCCCTCCTATCTTTCTCTCTTCTCTTTCTTTCTTCTATAGTACCCTGCCCCATTTTCTATCCCCTTCTAACATATTTTTTCTCCACGTTATTATGGAGGCTCTCTCTTTACTCTTTGGTCTTTTTCCTCCAAGCAAACCAAATCCTTTAATCGGACCCAGCAGTATGTTCTGGCTAGCGCCTTGCCAGCGACTTGAATCTCTTTTCAAATAACTACAGACCAACTTTGAAACATCATCTTATACTTTGACACATTACAGACTTTTGGCATACTTAGCTATGTTTCTCTACAATCGGTGGCTATAGGCCTGACAAAGGATTGTGCATTGTTCATAGTCTTATGCTTCATACCATAGGTGTGCGCAGCCTATTGTATTAGGGTGTGCACCCTTAAGCTCAAACACACATGCATGTGTATGTGTTTACATATATATGAACCCGGCACATTGATCTCCCTGCCAGCACAGTGAAAGAGAAGAGCATAAACACTTTTCTTATGGCAGAGCAGGTAAGAGGGAGATCTTTACCATGTTCCTACTGCTACACAGAGCGATAACACTAATGCGCATGGGGTGATTAGGGTGTGCCGGGGCACACCTGGCACACCCTGTGCGCACACCTATGCTTCATACTATTAATTGTACTTTGTAACAATTGTACTTTGAAATACTTTCATGAAAATCAAATCTAATAATATTTATATAAGCTTTAACACGAAATTTTAAAAGTCATTTTTAGGGCTCTTTCAGACAGATGGCCAGGGGGTGGTAAAAAAACAGGGGGCTGTGGTTTATCGCAGTGGTCATCAACCCTGTCCTCAGGGCCCACTAACAGGCCAGGTTTGCAAGATAACTGAAATACATCACAGGTGATATCATTTGCTGCTCAGTGATTCAGTGATTGCAGTATTCTAGTCTGCATCTCTCCGAGGTAATACATAAAACCTGGCCTGTTAGTGGGCCCTGAGGACAGGGTGGATGACCACTGGTTTATCGCCCCCACTCCAGGCCTTCCACGTAGGGTTGCCACCTCATCCCTTTAAACCTGAACACATATTAATTACACAGGTTCTGTGGCTGATTAAGGTGGTAATTAAACTCACTTGGTGCCTTATCTGCATTTAATTAGCCTCAGAACCTGTGTAATTCAAAGGTGTTCAGGGTTTAAAGGGGTTGTAAAGGTATTTTTTTTATTTTTTAAAAATAACAAACATGTTATACTTACCTTCACTGTGCAGCTCGTTCTGCACAGAGTGGCCCCGAACCTACTCTTCTGGGGTCCCTCGGCGGCTGTCTCAGCTCTTCCCCGCAATAATTAACCACCTTAATGCGAGCTCCCTCGCATGGTGGTTAGTTATTGCGGGCGCGCTCCCGTGATACAGCCGGCGGCTATAGCCGCTCGCTGTATCACTCGGCCCCGCCCCCCCAGCGCGCTGCGTCATTGGATGTGATTGACAGCAGCGCGAGCCAATGGCTGCGCTGCTTCCAATCCATCCACTGTAGCCAATCAGCGGCCAGGCTGAGCAGCGGAATCGAGGACGTGAACGAGCAGCCGAATTTCGAGGGGTCAGGAAAGTAAAACGGGGGGGCTGGGGACGGCGGTATTTTTAGTAGTTTTTTCACCTTAATGCATAGAATGCATTAAGGTGAAAAAATGTTTACCTTTACAACCCCTTTAAAGGGATGAGGTGGCAACTCTACTTCCACCTGAATTGTAACACTACAGCCAGACAGGGCTGTACACATGTCCCTGCTGTGGCATTTTTAACATATTATCAGATAGCACCGGCTGTCAAACTAATCCATTTCGTTTAATGGGAATGCACCACAACTGTGAGACAAATGCAGAGCTCGCAGTTGAGGCATGGTCCCGCAGAGGAAAATTGCTTGTTAGCTGCTATACATTAGCTGTACTGCTTTCTGAATAGCAATCTGTTTGGATAATTTTTCAGAGGGTGGTACGCAGTAAAACTAATGTGAAAAAAAGCATAAACATATTTAAATCTGTATCTTTTATTAATGTAATATCAGGTGATCCTGCCATGAAGGTCCTTGTTTCTTTATTAATTACAGACCTTTATATAGCGTCAACCATGCAGAGCAGAGTCAGTAGATCAACTTCTGTACAACCAGGGCACCCATACATGAATTAAAATTCGGCCATTCCCTGCTGAATTTAAATCTATATATGGCTGGCTTAAGTCACTGTGCTGCATTTCAGGGTGACAACATTATCACAATCTTCCAGTTGTGCTTCCCATGTAGTCACTTTGCCACATGGGCTTCTGCTTCAACATTTTGTTACACAGGTGTGGTTGTCACTGTGAACTGGTATATTATGTAGATGGGAAGTGGCTACAACACTGAAGTCCAACAAAGGAAGAAATAAAACCTTTAAAACAAGTATTTTATGAAAAAAATGCAAACTGTCCTTCTCTATACAATTATTATTATTATTATACAGGTTTTATATAGCGCCAACAGTCTGCGCAGAGCTTAACAAAATGAAGGCAGACATTACAGTTGCATTACAATTTGGTACAAGAGGAATCAGAGGGCCCTGTTTATTAGAGCTTACAATTTAAAAGGGAGGATCAATTGATACAAAAGGTAATAGCTGTGGGGGATGAGCTGATGGAGAAGGTAAACCAGTGTATTAGTTAGAAGCAGGATAGGCTTCTTTAAAGTGAAGGGTTTTCAGGGATCGTCTAAAGATTAATAGATTAGGGGACAGTCAGTCAGATTGGGGTAGGGAGGACGGGGGAGAAGAGAAAAAGGAGCCCAAGTACAAATTGTCCCTAGAAGACATAGAGGACTTAATTGGGGCCATATATGAGACTTTGGAGATTGAGGAAGAAAAAGAACTTCCATCAAAACATGACCTGATGTATCAAGGTCTTAGGAAGAAAAAGTCCAAAGTATTCCCGGTCCACCGGGTGATGTTGGATGTCGTGAGGAATGAGTGGGCAGACCCAGAAAAGAAGCCCTTCTTTTGCATCTAGTCATAACAAGTGGTTCCCTTTCAGTGAAGATCCACAGGAAGTGTGGAATAAAAATCCTAAACTGGATGCACCACTATCCAAAGTTTCCAAAAAATCTTCATTGGCCTTTAAAGATATGGGGCATATTAAAGATTGCATGGATAAGAGAGGCGACATTATCCTAAAGAGAGCTTGGGAAACAACTGTAGCCATCCTGAAGCCGGCACTCGCCACCACTTGCGTGGCAAGAAACCTGGAATGTTTGCTCTCCCAACTGCAAGACCATATAGAAAATGGCACGCTCAGGGAAGAAATTTTGAAGACCCTACCGATCCTCTCGAAAGCAGTCGGCTACATAGCAGATGCGTCAGCTCAGTCTGTCAAACTGCCAACAAGATCAGGAGGCCCAGCCGTGGCAGTCAGATGGGCTATTTGGATGAAGACCTGGTCAGGGGACCCTGCATCCAAAATGAGACTATGCAACCTCCCATTCCCCAGAGACTGTTTGTTCGGGACAGGCTTGGACGAAGCCCTAGAAAGAACGGCAGACAGGAAGAAAACCTTCCCGACCGAAAAGCGCAAACTTCCACAAAAGAGTTTTTTTTCGTGGACGAGGAGAGCGTCCACAAGAAGAAAAGAAAGATTACCCCAAAAAGAACTGGATGGGTCACAGTGGGAAGCCAAAGAGTAATGTCCTCTTTGGCTCTTCTAACCAAATCTCAAAACAATGACAACAGATCGCCAGTAGGAGGAAGGCTGGCTACCTTCCTACCTCAATGGCAGAAGACGACAGCCAACCAATTCATTCTAGACATCATTGCGAGGGGCTACTCCCTGAAATTCAATTGTCATCCTCCAGAGAGATTTTTATTAACAAAACTTCCCAGGGATCCCGAAAAAGCAAGGGCTTTCCCTTTGCTGGGAGAGATGTTAGACCAGAAAGTCCTTACTCCAGTCCCAGAGGAAGAGAAACAAAAGGGTTTGTGATAAAAAAACCTTCTGGGAAGTTTTGATTGATATTAAATCTAAAGCCCCTGAACCAAGCAATATAGAGGGAAAGAAATATCATTTCCAGAGCAGGCCTCTTCCTTTCGGGCTATCCTTGTCACCGAGGATATTTACCAAAGTTCTAGCAGAAGCCCTGGCCCCTCTGAGGTTGAAGAATATGACTGTAGTACCGTACCTAGACGACCTACTATTCGCAGCACTGTCAGAAGTACAGCTAGTAAAAGACCTTGCAGAAGCTCAACTATGGCTGAAGTCACTAGGCTGGATTTTAAACATTGAAAAATCGAACCTGTGTCCCACTCAGAACATCCAGTTTCTGGGATATCTGCTCAACTCCATAGAGCAGAAGATGTCCCTACTGGAGGAGAAGATCCAAGGCCATGTCAAGAGAGTAATGCTGGCCATACACTATACAGAAAATCGGCCGAACCCATTTTCGAAAAACGAACGTTCGACCGTGACCGCAAACGATCGTGCCATCATATAATGTCCGATAATCTGTTCAGTGGACATGAATAAATAATTTTGTGTTCGTTTTTTTACATATACCTAGTGCAAGCAGTTCGGACGGGAAACACATTAACCTTGCAATTTATCGTACGTTCGGCAGAAATTTTCCAAACATGCCGTTCGTTTTTTTTCCACAAAAACGTCACAAACGATTATCGATTTGTACCCACTAACTTGCCGAAAAACGAACGAAGTGTCCATACGAACGATTTTTCGGCCGATTTTTCGTATAGTGTATGGCCAGCATAAGTTCTGTACAGAACAACCTCCCGATATCCATCAGAGAGCTGATGTCGGTTCTGGGTCTGATGACCTCAACGATACCAGCAGTACAATGGGCCAAATATCATCTAGGGCCCCTGCAAGTCTTTCTTTTAAGAAATCAACAAGAAGATCTGGACAGGACGCTATTACTCCCAACCTCCGTGAAGAGGTCACTCTGGTGGTGGAGGGGCCACACAAATTTAAACCAGGGTCTGGCATGGTCTTTCCCAAACTGACGGAAGTTGACCACAGACGCAAGCAGTTGGGGATGGGGAGCCCACCTAGAAGGGCAATCTCCCAAGAGGAATGGGTATTACACCCAGAGGTGTTCAGGGAAATTACAGCCTGCTGGGGAGTACCAAATATAGATCTCTTTGAATCATGGAAAAACACTCAGGTGAAGCGTTTCTTCTCTAAACCAGCAAGCCGGCCTCTAGGGATAGACGCACTCCAAAACCCATGGAATTTCAAGATGTGCTACGCCTTCCCTCCGGTACATCTGATTCCTCGGGTGGTGAAGAAATTCCTACAAGAGAAAACAAAGCTCATACTGATAGCACCATATTGGCCCAAGAGAGCCTGGTTATCTCAGCTCCTCAGTCTCTCAGCAGAAGAGCTGTGGCTACTTCCTCACAGGGACAACCTGATGTGTCAGGGACCCCTAACAGGCCTAAGACAAGAAAGCTTCAAATGGGTGGCCTGGTTACTGAGGAAGACATTTTGAGATCAAAAGGACTCTCAGATAAAGTGCTGACAACGCTTCTGAGTGCTAGGAAGCCGAACACCAGGGCCATCTACAGAAAGACCTATAGAAAGTTTAACAGCTGGTGCGCTGAAAATAACAGACAAAAGATGGATACACTGACTATTCTTGCGTTCCTACAGCAGGGTGCTGATAAAGGTCTAGCGCTCAGTATGCTGAAGGTCCAGATAGCAGCGCTGTCGGTGTATCTAGAATGGACACTACAAGAAGACCCGTTGGTCTCTCGCTTTTGCAGAGCATTGACAAAATACAGACCACCCAGGACACAAAAATGTCCCACATGAGATCTGTCGGTGGTACTGAGGGGGATCATCAAAAATCCCTTTGAGCCACTACAAGAAACATCTTTACGCCTGCTGACACTCAAAGCCGCTTTCCTAGTGGCTATCACTACAGCACGTAGGATAGGGGAAATCCAGGCTCTGTCTGTCAGAGAGCCTTTTCTAAAAATTCATGATGATAGAATTGTCCTTCAAACAGATCTGGGATTTACACCAAAAGTGACGTCAACTTTTCATAAATCCCAGGATATAGTACTACCTTCATTTTGTAATTCACCAACCAACAGCAAAGAGCAAGAACTAAGCCTTCTAGATGTTAGAAGATGTCTCCAGTATCTGGAAGTCGCCAACGAGTTCAGAGCATCAGACGCTCTATTTGTCCTGTACGCTGGCAAACAGAAAGGTAAACAAGTGTAGAAGAAAACGGTAGCCAGATGGATCAAGGCAGCTATACTGAAATGCTACGGCGTTATGGAGATAACACCACCAAAAGATCTAAGGGCTCATTCAACAAGGGCTTCAGCAGCCTCGTGGGCAGAGAAGGCGGGAGCCACTCAGGAGCAAATTTGCAGGGCAGCAACTTGGTCAAGATTCTGATATCCAGCCAGGACCAGGCTTTTGCTAGGAAAGTCCTCCAAGTCGTTGTCCTACCCTAATCTGGTGAGTACTTGGTTATCCTTTCAAAGGCTGACCTGGAAGATGACTGGGGAAAAGCAGTTAGTTCTTACTGGTAACTCTGTTTCCAGTAGTCTTCCAGGGCAGCACGATCCCACCCTAATGTCTAACCTTGTGGGGTTGTGTTTTATGTCTTTCAGATTCTGACCTTTGGTTCTCTTGGATGACTGACCAGGGACCTGAGGGACCGCCTTTTAAATAAATTAATGGCAATGTGTTTTCTGTGTGTGAGGAGGAGCTCCATCTCTCAAGGGCTGCCCTGGAAGACTACTGGAAACAGAGTTACCAGTAAGAACTAACTGTGCTTTTTTCAATAACAGTGAAATCCCTTCTTTCTGAAATTGGTAGTGGCAACCAAGCAAGTCATCTTCCTCCAGATGGTGGATGGGGCTAGCAAGACTGTGATTGGCTTTAGCAGGGGTCTGGACAGCCCTCCTGGAAACAGGGAACACTCCCCAGCAGAATTGCACCCAATTTCTTCCCCATCACAAAAGCTGACGATCGCAGCTACAGCAAAGTTAGAGAACCAAACAATGTTTCCCACTTTTTACAATGTGTGGGGGCACAGAGCCTCCCCCTCAGTACAGGTGTGACGTGGGGAATTCTGAAACTGGAATGCATTAGTGTCTCATTGACTTCCCTGTGCTGCTCTGCTGATGGGGAGGGAGTCGAGTGCCAGCAAAAGAGGCTTTGCGGGCTGCTTGCGGCACCAGTGCCAGGGGTTGCCTACCCCTGTTTTAGAGGGTTGGGGAAGATGCCCCCAAACACGATAGGGGGTATAATTCCTGCCTCAACTGCAGCATATGTACACCCCCAGTCGCTGCCTTTGCAGCTTAAGGGGAAGTGGTGGGGAGAGGTTAAAGATATGAGTTAAAGAGTGTAGGATAGAAGCATTACATTGCAATACAAACATACTTTACTGTAGCAATATTTTAAAAATTTTATTTCCTGGCAGACCACCACCTGAGATGTATTATTGGGCTTACACAGCATAGGTACATGGCAGTAGCTTTTCAGATCTACATAATACCTGTGTGTAGAAAAGCAAAACATTTGGGTTGACACTATTGTGAATTGGATGAGGGTTTCTCCGCATCCAATTCGCATGTCAGGAGATTGTGACCGTCTCTCAATGGAGCCAGTTCACACATCTCTGAAGCAGCTCTGGTGCAAATTGCACAGGAGTCCTGCGTGTCTTCTGGTCTGTTTCAGCCAAACATTCAGACCGAAATCGGACCTGAAACAGTGAACAGGGGTGGACCAGACTCCTGCTTTGAGCCGCTCCATGCTGCAGTGTGAACCCTGCCTATGGACACGGAGGACTTGTGGCAAGGACTGCTGTTCCTCTAAAAAGTCTGATCTGCGCTTTGATTGCTTTTCAGAGGCATATGACAGGCGGTGAGGTGGCAACATGTTGCCTCCTCCCTGCCCCCAAACACGATAGGGGGTATAATTCCTGCTGCAACTGCAGCACGTGTACACCCCCAGTCGCTGTCACATGTTTTAAACCCCCCCCCCCAAACTAAGAGCTTGTTTAGACCACAATCCCCACATCCAATGTGCAGTTTTGCATGCATGTTTACATGCGTTTTGTTTGCAATGCATCTTCAGTGCATTTTTTTTTTACATTATTTATGATTTCTTTTTTATTGAGTTGCATTTACATGCATTTCATGTGTGTTTATGTGTGTTCTGGTATGTTTACGTGCAAAAAAATGTAGCATGCCGTACTTTTTTTAAATGCACATGAAAGCATCACAATGGTATCAACTAGGCTCATTGAAATACATTCATTTTTCTTGCATATGCATTTGTACTGCATTTAAAAACACGTTTGACTGCATCTGGTATAAATAAGCTCTAATATTGATGAATCGCTTTAGCCAGGACTGGGTCTAGGGGGGTGCTGGGGTAGGCTGTGCCCCCCCCCCCCCAGATTTTGATCTACCCCCCCCAGGCCCAGTGGCATCAGCAGGGTGGACTAGGGTCCCCTGGATGTAGCCTGTCTGATCTGGGGGTGCCATCAATATATACTTTCTTTTTATCCTTGTAGCTATGTGCACTGCAATGGTTAGGCTGGGCTTCAGTGCCTCATTATAGGTAATATGGCATTGAAGCCCAGCCTAACCATTGCGGTGCACATAGCTACAAGGATAAAAAGAAAGTATATTGATGCTTCGCACCCCCAGATCAGACAGGCTAAATCCAGCCCTGGCATTAACCATGAATAAATACACAGATCAATAAAGCAAAATATTTTATTATTATTTATCTTTTCGTGGTTAATTTAAAATACCAAACCATACAAGCTTTCAGAACACTAGTTTCTTTTTCAGGAATATTGATAGAGCAATTGACACTAATTATGACAATTATGACATTGACACTATTAATGATAGTTTTTGCTTCGTCTGCTTGATTAAAGACAACATGACAACAATATGAGTGCTTTTAATAGCAGGCAAAAGTATAAAGTTCTACAAACAGATTTGATCTGGGACACATGACGATTGTGAATCATTTTAGTGGTTTCAGCTGTTTGTTTTTCCATGAATGTCTTTCTCATTTAGCCTTTTTCCTACAATTAACAATACAAATAGCATTGTTCCCCTCACACTGGTGGGTAGTGGGCTTGGAGGAGGGCCGTCAATTAAGTCAGACACACTCTGCAGTAATTGAGATCCCCTGCAGAATACAATAGGAAGGCTGTGCTCAGCTGACATTGATTGAATCAGCATGGCACAATTTGGCCTTATGCAGGATACCTGAGATCAAAGAGCTTGTGAGGAGAGTGTTAATTCTGGGAAGTCCCGATCTCATTCCCATCACTGGCCATGTGCAGCCCTCAGGCTCTGATAGCAGAAATACAGGAGAGAGGGTGGTTTCTGCTTCTCAGATCAGATGTGTGGAGCATATGACAAGTAGTAGCCAAGGCTTCTGGGATTATTTTCTTTTACTTCTGTAATAATGATAACAATACAAAAATGGTACAGACCATTGAGTATGCTGTAGGTATATATTAGATAATAGCGAGCCATTAATGAGCAGAAATAATCACACTGCATCTGTCTGTAGAGTGTGAATTACAGTTTTGGCATACCATAAAGTGACCACCATCAGTATTACTTTCAAAATGGGTAGCCTGGAATTTTTTATCTAGTAATCAAGCCTGGTCTACATCAGTCTTTTTTACCTTCTACCCCAGAAGAACCCTTGAAATAGTTTTCAGGTCTCAGGGAATCTCTAGTAAGATTAGTCCATGGGTGATCATTGAAAAAAATGCCCCTTACATTGGTGATGGCAGGTGGATCTGCTGGTTCTACCAAGTGGTGTTGAACTGAACTGGTCCAGGAGGTCAGATAGCCACAGCCTAATGAATCCATGGGAACCCCTGGGGGATCTCTGGTTGAGAGTGACTGGTCCAAAGTTTTTTCTTCTTTTTTATTCACAGACCACCAAATGAACATAAATACTTGGATCACCTGATTGCATACATTTTCTACCTATGGAGATCGCAAGCATGTGCCCAGACAGATCTGGCTTATCTCAGGAGAAAACAGTTATCAGCCTAAAGGGCCTATCACAGTTTGTTTGAGGTTGATTAATGCACTGTTGTTGTCCATACACTTAGGATCATCGCCAAAGATGGCAACAATCATTTCATGTACATGGCCATTGTTCTCAGCAGGGGTCAAATATAATGTTTATATCAGAGGTTCATTTGCCCAGTTATAAGTAAAACCATTATAGGAATTTTCTCCTACAGATAGTTACAGTTGGTACAGTTAGGTGTCTGAAATAAATACAAGTTCCCAGTGTAGCTGTTTTGCATTTTAAGTTAGTGAACTACTTCCACCGTGTTATCCTTTTATCATACAGTGGGACCAATTCCAAGTCATACTGGCAATCCCATCAATTTACCATTGTCAGGATCGCTCGCTGTATAGGGCTGAACAGGGTGTAGAAGTAATCACTTATTCCTATGTTTCAAGACGTCATTCCCTCACCGACGGAAGCCACCAGTGATGCCTTGTGAAAGCATGGAGCTGCTATATTCTCTCCAGATTATATTAGTTCTGTTGCTGGTGACTGTTGCCATTAATGGGATCACTAATGTGACATGGCCCATACTCTTTCAGCTGCAAAGTCAGATACTTTTTTCAGCATGCTTCCTTCTTTAGGCAGCGCTTGTGGCCTTGTACATATTTTGACCCATAGACTTAAATTGGAGCATCTGAAAGAACCCACAAAAACGTGTTAAGCCTCATGCATACTTATGCGTACATCCATGTAAAGGGCTGTCTTTGCCTGCACAAGATGCACAAGTATTTCTTGCATTCATGTGCAGGCAGTCCTATTCATGTCTATTGGGGTGCAGCAGCTGCACGGACATAGTCGCTGATCCCATAATCACAGCTGTGTGGGACCCCTAAGGCACACTGTCTGCATTTGGGGACATGCACCTACATGGCTTTCAAACTGGGATCAACAGCTGTCCATGCACCCACTGCATTCCAATAGACATGACTGGAATTGCCAGGACACGGCAAATGTGCGGGCAAGGATTGCCTTTTGCACATGGTTGTACTCTTAAGTATGCTCGTATGATTAAAGCCTTACCTGCATTTTCATATGCTCCCATAATAAAAGTCTATAGGGCCAAAAATCCTACCCCAAAGAAGTTCCTGTACAGCACACCACTCCTAAAAATATGCAAAAAAATAACAACAAAATCCTTTAAAATTGCTTGAATACACTATGATCAAATGTGAATGCAGCCTCAGGGGCTCTGCTGCTGACAACGTTTTTTGTTGCAAACATATATAATAAATATATATTCTGAATTACAATTTGGAATATATATTTTGGTTGAAATGTTGTGATTGTAGGTAGCAGGATTTGGTCTTGTGGAATTGGTTAAAGTTTTATATAATTTTGTGCAAGTAAAGTATTATTGGTTTGTACGGGTGTATTATTGTGGTATATTTGTAAAGTTTTTGACACTTTCTACATTGTTTCTATCCTCTGTGAAATGGGTTATTTTATGGGACAATATTTTTGGCACACTAGGGCGATTCCAAGTCCAGCTTTAAAATGCATTGAACGTGTTCTAAGCAAATACATGCAGTATGGTATATATAGGGGAGATGATTAAATACCGTTTTAAATACTGTATATTTAGTACTTAATCAAATCGTACATTTTTAAATGAACATCCGTTTAAAAAGCCAAATTTTGAAATTTGATCTACGGCTCCTGTTACAAATTTCCCTGTAGAGCGTTTGTAATACTTATCTGTCAGACGCTGTGGGCTCCATGTAGGTCCCAGTGGCTACTTTCTTCACTTCCACTTCTGCTTTTTTTTTTTTTAACAATTTCTCACTCTAGCAGTCTACTTCATGCGAAGTTGAGCATCCTGGAGCAATGGTCCTATTTGACTTTAGGTCTGCTTTAATGTGGTAACACCATATTTAATAGGGATATGTCAGCTGAGTAGTTAAAAAACAGCAGTCATCCTTTTTTTTTTTTTTTCTCCCTAAGGAAATTATTATTTTACAGTATCTCACAAAAGTGAGTACATCCCCCCCCCCTAATAATAATATTTATTATATTTCTTATGTGACAACACTGAAGAAATGACACTTTGCTACAATGTAAAGTAGTGAGTGTACAGCTTGTATAACAGTGTAAATTTTCTGTCCCCTCAAAATAACTCAATACACAGCCATTAATGTCTAAACCGCTGGCAACAAAAATGAGTACACCCCTAAGTGAAAGTGTCCAAATTTTGCCCAATTAGCCATTTTCCCTCCCCAGTGTCATGTGACTCGTTAGTGTTACAATGTCTCAGGTGTGAATGGGGAGCAGGTGTGTTAAATGTGGTGTTATTGCTCTCACTCTCTCATACTGGTCACTGGCAGTTCAACATGGCATCTCATGGCAAAGAACTCTCTGAGGATCTGAAAAAAGGAATTGTTGCTCTACATAAAGATGGACTAGGCTATAAGAAGATTGCCAAGACCCTGAAACTGAGCTGCAGCACGGTGGCCAAGACCATACAGCGGTTTAATGGGACAGGTTCCACTCAGAACAGGCCTCGCCATGGTCGACCAAAGAAGTTGAGTGCATGTACTTAGCGCCATATCCAGAGGTTGTTTTTGTGAAATAGACATAGTGCTGCCAGCATTGCTGCAAAGGTTGAAGGGGTGGGGGGTCAGCCTGTCAGTGCTCAGACCATACGCCGCATACTGCATCAAAATGGTCTGCATGGCTGTCGTCCCAGAAGGAATCCTCTTCTAAAGATGATGCACAAGAAAGCCTGCAAACTGTTTGCTGAAGACAAGCAGACTAATGCCCCGTACACACGGTCGGACTTTGTTCGGATATTCCGACAACAAAATCCTAGGATTTTTTTCCGACGGATGTTGGCTCAAACTTGTTTTGTGTACACACGGTCGCACAAAGTTGTCGGAATTTCTGATCGCCAACAACACGGTGACGTCAAGCACGTACGACGAGACTAGAAAAGGCCAGCTCAGAACCAAGCGCGGCACCCTTTGGGCTCCTTTTGCTAATCTCGTGTTAGTAAAAGTTTGGTGAGAGACGATTCGCGCTTTTTCAGACTTGTGGCTTTCAGATCGTTTTCTGCGGTTCAGTTTGTGCTTGTGGGTTTGTATCTGCTCTTCAGTGCGTGCAAGCAAGTTCCGCGTGACTTTAAGTAGTCATTGTGTTCTTGTTCGTTCGCAACTGTTTTTCAGGTCGCTCTTCACAGGCCTTGCTGTTCTTTAGTGCATTCTGTTACTTCCTTCTGAGCAGCCGACCGTTTTCTAGCCATGTTGCGTTTACGTACTCCTCGTAGAGTTCGTGCTGTGCGGGGGCTTGGTGTTGGGGTCCTGACCTTGACACAAGCCCAGTCCATGAACAGGGTGGGGAGGAGTTCATGGACCAAGAATTGGTTGCTTCAGCGTGACCAGTTCTCTCATATGCCTTTGCTCCGTGAGATCCATGAGAATAATCCTGGTGATTTCAGGAACTTTCTCAGGATGACGGACCCCGTGTTTCACCGTCTGCTGGCTTCGCTGACCCCTCATATTAGCAGGCAGGATACCTCCGGAGCCATCACTCCAGAGCAGAGGCAGGCTGCAGGCTTCTCCCTGTCGCCAAGTACCGCAGGGTCGCTACCCTGCGGTACTTGGCGACAGGGAGAAGCCTGCAGGACCTCAAGTTCTCGACAGGCATCTCTCCCCAGGCTCTGGGTATCATTATCCCAGAGACCTGTTCTGCCATCATCCAGGTCCTGCAGAAGGAGTATATGAAGGTAAGATTTTTATCCTTTTATATCACATTTGATTGTATTAAATGATTGATAATATATTGTATTTCTTTCCTCATTCCCTAATTACCATGATTGGAATATGCTGTGAATGTCCCCTTTGTCCTCATGCATGCTGGATTTTTATGTAATTAATTTGTTAGGTCCTTCATACAGATTGGCCTTCAATAACCTCCCCAGCATGTTCTCCTGCCCTATATTCACCTCATGTAGTCACTTAACAATGTATTTTGTCAGCTCCATAGTAGTGCTTTACCCCAAATACCCCCTAAAATGTTTTTAAATGTGATTTGTGCTTTAAATTCAGGCAGAGTGCCAGAGGCTTTTTTTTGTGGTGTCCCCAAATCATTTTTATTAACCCTCCCTCCCCCCAACTGCTAAGTCAGCTGATCCCAATTCTCTATCTATCCTCAATCATCTATCTGCTGACTTTGCCAAACCCATACACACTATACCCATCTCTTTTGTGGTCAGATTTATGGATGAATTCCCCAAAGCATGTAGTGCAAGGGCCTGCCTGTATACTTTCAAATGGTATTGTTTAAACTTTTTATATCCTATTATTATCTTGACAGGTAATAGCAGAATGTCCAAATGTCCTCAAATGTGTACAGTGTGTTTTTATATCTTTGTATTATGACACTTCTTACCTGTCCAGTGGGCTGCCAATAGTGTAACTAAGGAAGGGGCTGTTCCAAGTAATACCCATTATTTAGGCATTCATCTCTCAATGAAGTGAAGAGGGTTACCTGTCCAAGACCCCCCCTATAATGTTAGAAATGGCCCATGAGGGGGGGGGGGATATGATAGGTGTACCTTATACTTTGGTGTTGTTAAATTCCCCTTAATAAATGCTATCTGGAGGTTGGCCAAGAATGTTTGTGTCTAATCTGCTTGCCATGTTTATGTGCAAAAATATTAATTTATTTTTGTTTTCCTCAACAGTTTCCTTCCACGCCACAGGAATGGCAGACTGTGGCCTCCCACTTTACCCAGCGGTGGGACTTTCCTAACTGCGGAGGGGCAATTGATGGGAAACACGTCCACATCATCCCACCACCCAACTCGGGGTCATACTATTTCAACTATAAGGGGTTCAATAGTATTGTGATGTTGGCGGTGGTGTCGGCTAATTACGACTTCTTGTATGTGGACGTGGGGAAGAATGGCCGGATGTCCGATGGTGGAGTCATCGCCCAGACGGAGTTCTACAGGCGTCTCCAGAATGGCAGCTTGGAGTTGCCACCTCCAGAGGACAATGTGGAAGGACTCCCATGCTGATGAAGCGTTTGCGCTGGGGGACCATCTTTTGTGGCCATTCCCTATGAGGACCCTCACCCCAAAACAGAGGGTTTTTAATTACTGGCTGGCCAGAGCCAGAAGAGTGGTGGAGAACACATTTGGAATCCTGGCCAGCCGGTTCCGCCTATTTCTGACACCCATCCATATGGCGGAGTATAAACTTAATCATATAATCCTGGCGTGCTGTATTCCCCATAACTTTTTACGCAAACATTCAACCAACTATGCTGGCTCAGTTGGGCCTGAGGCCGGAATGATCCTTGAAACAACACTGACGGCGCTTGAAAGTGGCCGTCCTGGCTTGCCCTCCCTGAGTGCCCGTGATGTCCGGTTACGATACCTGCAGTTCTTTGCGGGTAGGGGGGCCATCAATATGCCAGCAAATTTGTGAAGCCTTTATCAAATAAAAAAGCAAAAAAAAAGAAAATCTTTGTGGACATTTACTGCTTGTGTTTGTTTTAGCTGACCCTGAGAGGAATGTGTTGAGTCCAGAAAATGGCGTGATTGGGTAACCTTATACAAAGCACTGTTGGGTGTTATTTACTAAAGGCAAAGACACTTTGCACTACAAGTGCACTGAAACTGCACTTGTAGTGCAAAGAGGATTTGCCCTTAGGAAATAACCCCCATTTTCACAGAAAACACCAATTACATCACCACAAAAGTGTTGTAGCGTTGACACAATAATCCACACATTTTTGCTTGACAATCTCTTTAATACCTGCACAATCACATGTGCATTTAGAAAAGGTTTTTCTAACAAACCAACATGTTTGGTGTATAACAATTTTTGGGGTAGCATTATAAAACAGATAAATGTCCATTTAAGATAAAACAGGCATGTGTAAAATCAACAAGAAAGACACAAATCTTGAACTTACAAAGTTCACATTTGGTAGAACTTGAAGGCAATATCAGACATGAGTATTTAGGAACTGTGTTTGATATTGCATTCAGATGGGGTGAAGTCACCCCAGGAAAAGCCAAATTTGGAAGATGCACACAAATTTCCCAATGTCAACATGTGCTAGCTGCCATCACGGGGGATCAAGGGACGTGTTTTGGGGGAGAAACCCCTTCCTCTCAGCTACTTTATTATTGAGGAAGGGGTTGCACCCCCAAAACGCATCCATTGATCTCCCGTGATGGCAGATAGCACATGTTGGCACACTGTGTGCATCCTCCAAATTAGGCTTTTCTACAAATCTTTCAAACATTTTGAACATTGGAGCACACAAAAAAACAAAGGGATTGTGAGGGGATTTAAACTCGCCCCAAAACATCAATGATGTTTTTATTTTTTTGAATAACATCATTGATGTTTTTCTTGAGGTTTTCCAATTCTAAATTACACCCCATGATCTCCCCGATCAGGATCTGGGCACTTTCTGATGTGAAAGGATCTGGATCCACAACATCACGATCACCTAAAAAGAGAGAAACCCCAAAAAAAAGGTATCAAAAATATGCCGGCATCCATCTCTTACCTGAGCCTGTGGTCGCAGACACTCACCTGTTGTGGTGACTAGTTCCACCACGTCTTCTTCCTCCTGCACTTCTTGGGTTGGGGGTATTTCCCCTTCTTCCAGAGGTGGGGGGTCTCTGGTCTCCTCGGATGAGGGGTGTCCTCCGAGTCTTTTCTCCCCTATGTAAAACAAAAATGCTATACTTAGCACACAGTGATTTGATGGCAGAACTATAAATATAAAACATTGCTTGGAAGTGGGGTACAATTGTCTATTTTGGCAGAGTTCCAAAATGTTGCATTTTCAGTGTCCTTTATCAAGCTTCAATATTTTACCTGTTTGATACAAGCTTCACAGATGTAGCCCCCCCTATAGTATACACTGGAGCACCTGTGTGGCCCCCTAATAAAAATGGTGTTCTTGTGTCCTACACTAGTGCTCCAGTGTCCAGATGTGTAAACAGCTGCTGAGTGTCCTCTCCTTACACAGAATCTAGTTTGCATTTCATTCTAGTAACAAAGCCATCTACACAACCAAAATAGTTTCTGACAAGTAGGGCGTAAAAATTGTGGCCAAATGCATATGGCCTAAACAATGGTGTTTTATAGGCCGAAAGAAAAATGTTTGATACGAACGAATAATGTACCCATGAACATGAAATTTGCCATTTAAAAATGTACACTTGTAAGAAAAGCACATGGAGCAGCACGAACGTAAGAAACATAAAGAATAGGAACACAGCACAACTACTTACTTTTTTGCAGCACTCTCCGGATCTTTCTGTACTGCTCATGTTCTCGTAATTTCAGGTCCGACCACCGCTTCCTGAGCTGATCTTTCGATCGTCGTACCCCGAAATGCCAGTGCAGACTCTTGACCACTTTCGCCATTATCTTGGCCTTTCTGATATTGGGGTTGGGGTAAGGTCCATACTTCCCCTCATAGTCGGCCCTCTTCAGGATGTCCACCATCTCCAACATCTCACCAAGGGACATATTTGATGCCTTAAATCTTCTCCTTCTGGATCCAGATGTTTCAGGCTTCGGGCTTTCCTCCTCCTCCTCCTCGTTGCTATAATTAGCACGCACCTGCTGTGTATCCGCCATGTGCTCTTCCCCCACTGTGCAGAACGAAAAGGGGCGGGGAATAGACTAGAAAGAACGTCAGGGGCGGGCGGAGTTACACGCATGCGCAGTGTGTATAAAGCGTAACACGCGTGCGTATTACGTACGATCTGTGAGCGGAGGAAGGAGCATCGAAAGCGCCGATCGTGATAACGAAGGTAAGATCTAAACTTGGGCCTATACTGCTTCGAAATTGAAGCCTATATTGTAACAAGATTAGGAGAGAGTGGCCTGACCTTAGGGTTTGTCTTGTGTTGTGTCTTGCAGAGAAAATGGATGGGTTCAACGACCACAATTTCCTCCCCCTGTTCATAGACAAATACAGGGAGCTGCCCTGTCTGTGGCAGGTGAGACACCCCCATTACAACAATAAACAAAAGAGGCAGGCAGCGCTGGAGAAACTGCTGGAGTTGGTGAAGCCGGTGGTCCCCACAGCAACCATCCCCTATTTAAAAACCAAAATTGGTGGCCTGAGGAGCACTTATCTTAGGGAGCGCAAGAAGGTCACGGATTCCCAGAGGTCCGGAGCTGCAGCAGTTGACATTTATGTCCCCAGGCTGTGGTACTATGAGAGACTGCGATTTCTGTCAGACCACACTGAAGTCAGGGAAACCCTCTCAACCCTTCCTTCCACCCCAGATGAGGCTTCCGATGTCCAACCTGGGCCTTCCAGCAAGGAAGAAGTGGAGGAGCCCAGCTTGAGCCAGGTATAGCATTCTTCTACAGATTTCTGGTCTATAAATAAATTATGTTTATTTGATGTTATTATTGATCAGTAATTGCTGATTGAAAAAAGTGTTTTACATATCAATAGACAGTAGTGGGCAAAAATAATTGGGACAAGAATGAAAAATGCTGGGCTCTGAAGGATAGTCTGTTATATTTGTTAACATTCAATTTGCAACAGTCAGGAGGTGAAAATTGTGTGTGATTGATGAATAAAAAAATAAAACTATGTCCCTTTTTCATACACAGGAAGACCTCAGCCAGGAGGAGGTTGTGGAATGTGGCAGTCAGGAGGAGGCGGGCTAAGTGTCAGCCAAGAGAAGCCTGGGACCAGGTTCCTCCCTCCGCCTTCCATATAAAAGAGCGAGGAAGGCGACTCCCATGCAGGATTCAGCGCTCAGGCTCATTCAGGAGGCTTCTGCGTCCCTCCGAGCCTTACCCACTCCTGAAGAGGCCTTTGCCTGCATGGCTGCCACAAAACTGCAGGGCATGCAGGAGGGTCAATGCCTCCTGTGTGAGCAACTTATTTATAAAGTCCTAACTAAGGGGGTGAGTGGGGAACTAACACCCAAGACTGACGTGATTGAGTTGGACCATCCTCCTCCTCCTCCTCCTGCTGCCACAACTCCACCACCAGAGCCACCGCGTGGAAGGAAGCGTGGAAGGAAGACAAGAGAGTGATGACCCTGGGTTCAGTCTGGTCTGACAAAAGCTGCAGTATGACCACAGCCTGGGGACACAGATGTCATCTGCTGCTTTCGGGATCTCTGGGACTTCTGGACCAGACTGCACTCCCTTAGATAAGGACTCCAAAGGCCACCAATTTTGCTAGAAAATAGTTGATGTCTGCCCTGGGGGTCCAAGGCTTCACCCATTTCTGCAGTTTCTCCAGCATTGCCTCCCTCTTTGTTTAGTTGTGAGCCCTTAATAAAAGTTATTTTTTGGAAAATTATACTCTCCTATGTGTGTTTTCATCCAAAAAGGACAGTTTGTTGGTGACGATTCAGGTACATTTCTAACATAAAATGTGAAATTAACAAGGGACAACAACACCAAACAATCTCCTACAGATTAAATAGAACAACATATCAATGGTGTTGTGGTAACTTGACACAAAAAACACACACAAAAATTTTCAGGAGTACAAATAAAAATCCCAAAAACAAAAAATAAGCCTTGAAAAAAATACAAACCAAAAAAAAAATAATCGGCCTTAAAAAAAAAAAAAAATACACCAAAATAATGTTGTCACTTGTGACAAATCAAAATATATTGAGGGAATCCCGATAAATAGTAAAGAAACAAGTTTGTGAGAAGTCTGTGTGAATATGAGCAGCAAAACTACTTAATTCTTGTCACATTATAAAGAAGAAGAGAGTGCGCTGTATTAAACCATTTTTAACATTGCAGCGTGACGAAAGTGCTGTATCCATTGCGAACACTAATTTTACCAGACCGAGCTGTTCCGTGTCGGAATTTCTTCTGAGCATGCGTGGCACTTTGTGCGTCGGAACAGGCCACACACGGTCGGAATTGACGCTATCGGACTTTGTTGTCGGAAAATTTTATATCCTGCTCTCAAACTTTGTGTGTCGGAAAATCCGATGGAAAATGTCCGATGGAGCCCACACACGGTCGGAATTTCCGACAACACGCTCCAATCGGACATTTTCCATCGAAAAATCCGACCGTGTGTACGGGCCATAAGGCCATGGATTACTGGAACCATGTCCTGTGGTCTGATGAGACCAAGATAAACTATTTTGGTTCAGATGGTGTCAAGCGTGTGTGGCGGCAACCAGGTGAGGAGTACAAAGACAAGTGTGTCTTGCCTACAGTCAAGCATGGTGGTGGGAGTGTCATGGTCTGGAGCTGCATGAGTGCTGCCCGTGTTCTGTCGAGAAGTGCCCCCCATCGAATAGTGCCCACGCATGCGCAAAACGGAGCCCGATTCAGCTGATTTGCCGATCAGCTGGAGTGACATGACCAGGGTGCAAGTGCACATCGTAGGAGACATCTCTCGATGGGAGATACCATTTCATGGCCACAATTGAAACCTATACAAACAGTGGGGGGAAGACCGTAGCTCTTACATTGTGCCCCGCTATTGCGGGGCAACTTTACAGTGTGCTGATGGTCCGGTTTTGTCTGTGTTGCAAGCAGGTTTGCTGTGTTGAACAACCGATTTTGCCTGTGTGAAAGGGCGGGTTGCAACACAGACAAAACCAGCTCTTCAACACAGCCACTAGCCACCCTCCAGCAGCAGCGATGCACAATCTGAGAACTACGGCCTCCCCCGCTGTTTGTATAGGTTTAAATTGTGCCTGTAAAATGGTATCTCTCATAGAGAGATACCTCCTACGATGTGCGCATGCGCCCTGGTTACGTCAGCCCAGCTGATCGGCAAATCAGCTGTTGTGCTGTTCAGTATGGTTCATGCGCAGTACATACCGGGCACTATTCGATGGGGTGCACTTCTCTACAGAACACCGGCACTAGGGAGCTACAGTTGATTGAGGGAACCATGAATGCCAACATGTACTGTGAAATACTGAAGCAGAGCATGATCCCCTCCCTTTGGAGACTGGGCCGCACATCAGTATTCCAACATAACAACCCCAAACATACCTTCAAAATGACCACTACCTTGCTAAAGGGGCTGAGGGTAAAGGTGATGGACTGGCCAAGCATGTCTGCAGACCTAAACCCTATTGAGCATCTGTGGGGCATCCTCAAACGGGAGGTGGAGGAGCGCAAGGTCTCTAACATCCACCAGTTCCGTGATGTCATCATAGAGGAGTAGAAGAGCTCTTCGGTGGTAACCTGTGAAGCTCTAATGAACTCCATGCCAAAGAGGGTTAAGGCAGTGCTGGAAATGGGGGCCACACAAAACTTTGACACTTTGGGCCCAATTTGGACATTTTGACTTAGGGGTGTACTCACTTTTGTTGCCAGTGCTTTAAACATTAATGGCTGTGTGTTGAGATATTTTGAGGGGACAGCAAATTTAAACTGTTATACAAGCTGTATACTCACTACTTTACATTGTAGCTTAGCATTGTAATTTATTCAGTGATGTCACATGAAAAGATATAATAAAATATTTACAAAAATGGGAGGAGTGTACTTACTTTTGTGAGATACTGTATATGGAATTGCTAAACCCATTCATTTTACAGCGACTGAATTTGTGCAGCTGCTACAAATCGCTGAAAGAAAAGAATTGCTGCCACAGAATCGCTTGTCTGACATTGCTCTATAAAAGACAACAAGCAGGATTTTTTTTTAACATGCTAACTACAACAGAAAGCCCCATTCTTCATCAACCTTAAGTTCAGATGTAAGACATCACTGTAATAGAACCTCGTTCACATGGGCTTACTATAGCGTACACCCATGAGAGGGTTGTGTTTAGTCCTGTTCATGTCAATTGGGACACAGTAATCGCATGGATACAGCGCTGCTCCCAATTTGACATCAGTGTGGGTGCATGGCCATGAATGTGTTCCACACAGTCCACAACAAGCTCTAATGAGCAGGGTTCGATTCTTCGTGTATTGAATTGTATTTAAACATACTGTCTGCCCTCCTGTTGTAAAGTGCTGTGCAAAGGGTTGCCGCTATGTAAATCCTGTATAATAATAATAATAACACCTACATCAATGTCAAATTAGATGCAGCGCTGTGTCCCAAATGACATGAATGGGGCTGCCTACACGGGGATGTTCAGAGAACGACCCCCCCGTGAATACTATAGTACACCTATATGAACAAGGCCTAAGAGCCAGATAAACTGAGGTACCAATGAAAAGCAAAAGCTATCTTCCAGTCACTCAGTGTGTAATGTGCCTAAATATTATTAGGTGTTCAGCCCCATGGAAGTTCTGTACATTGTTGGCTTTCTAAAAGTCAAAAACTGCACGGGGCTAAGCAAGCTCCCCTTGTCCCCTTGTGACTGTGCTCATTCCCAGAAACTGGCACTATTGTATGGAGCAAGAGTGTCATGTCCCTCTAAACCTGAAGTTTGGGATTTTTTTTGGAGGAGGGGGGTAAAGGGTTATGTGAGTTTCATATTATTAGTAGTGGATTTAACCCCTGGGGTATTATCAAGTAACCCAATAGGGGATGGACTGGAGCAATGAGGGAACATGGACAAGGTAGATACAAACTCCATTTTGGTCTTACTACCAACCTGTGCTGTAATTTAAAAAAAAAATACAGAATTGGAGTGTCCTGTTGTAAAGTGGCAGAAGTGACCACACCATGCAGTGGGGAATGTGGCATCCAACACACCCAGAAGTGTTGGAAACCAACGGTGACTGTAGCTCTAGAAGATATAGAAGATTAACGTTGCAACCTGGTAAGTATTAGTAACTTTTCTTTTTTTTTATTAGTAACTTTTTTTTTTTATATAGGCTGCTTATAGGACAATTTGTTTGGTGTCCCAGCTGGGTCTCTTTACAGTGTTTTAAAAGGCGAAGGGTAAATTATTGGTCAGGTTTTTTGTATTGCTGTTTCTATCACTGTTGGCAGTAATTCAACTCAGACCCTGACAGGTGGTCTTCAGGACAGGAACTGAGGAAGGTATATCCGGTGTGGTCATTGATTTACCTCTTTCCACCCATGTAATGCAGAAATGCAGAGGCAAAGAGGTTGGGCTTTACCACCCAGCCACCGCACATATGCATACATGGTGTCCAGAGGTTGTGTAATGAGTGTGTGCTCACTGTATGCTCCCAGAACACTGACTGAGCTGTCACCAACAGCTCTTGGTCATGTTTTCTGATCTGGGAGCCAGTAGGGTGGGCTCCCAACCATGTGACCGCTGTATGAGACAATCGCAAAAGTCACATGATACAGAAGCCACATGTTAAGGCGTTAAACTTTTATTACTAGAGGGGGGAAAGCTAGAAACTGTGCCATGAATTTATAGCTGTCTGTGAGATTTCCCATATAGTACTGTCCAGCTGCAGGGCCGGGACAAGGGGTGGGCGGGGTCAGCTGCTGTGGGCACTGTGGAATCATTGTGAAGTGGGGGGGGGGGTCCCACATGGAGATTGGAGAGAGGAGATCTGTGTTGGGAGGGGGAATTTGGAGATTGGCAGGGTGTAAGAATTGTTCTATTAGGGGAAATTTTGGGATGGTGTGCTAGGAGGGGTAATTTGGGGAAATTTATGTTGGGATGAGGGAAGAGGATTTGTGCTAGGAGTGCAGATTTTTGGGGTTTGTGCTAGAAGACATGATATGGTAGTGGAAGGAGGGAATTTGTGCTAGGAGGAGGGGGGGGGGATTTCAGCAAGGGGGCAGATTTGTACCCAGAGGGGTAATTTTATGGGGTAAGCATGCAGATTAGCGCTTGATTTTTTTTTTTTTTAGGGGTGGGGGGCGGATTTTTTCTGACACATGATGCTCATACATCTTGGGTGAGGGGGGGTGCAGTTTGGTAGGTTCGCCCTGGGCTGTAGATGACCTTGTCCAAACGCTGTCCGGCTGAGTAGTCCCAGGTAAAGCAAGCCATACATGTATAGATTTTTCATACTCGGTGTGCAGGCTGAACGAATTAAATCAAATAGATTCCTCCATTTATGTTAAAACGTCTGGAGGGAGAATTCTTCCTTGCTGGCTGTCAGAACAGTAATGGCATCTGACTGGCTGCAGTCACAGTTCGACTTTTGTCAAGCTGGGTGGTGATGAAAGGAATAGGCCGAAATTTGAGTCATGCATGGCAGGCTTGCGTAGTATAGGTTCATTGCTCTCAAGCCTAGTACACACTATTAGAAAGTCAAACGAATCGTTTTCCATGCCCTCATCCCATGTTGAAAATAAGAATGCCTAAAATGGTAAGAAAATTCTCAAATGACAACTAGCTATGGTCTATGTTTAGTAGATGGTCATGCTTTGTTTCCGATCATACGTGAGCTTGCTCATTCGATTTTTATAGAACGAATACTGTACTAATAGTCTAAAAATTGGACGTTATGATAACTAACAAAAAAAATTTCCAGCATGTCCGTTTGGAAATGTTCATCTGAACAGTTCATATAGGCTCTCAAAAGCAGTGTACTAACTAACAGAAAATTGAACAATTGTTTTGAAATACGGAGGTTTTCATCAGATTTTCTAATAATGTGTATTAGGATTTAGAGCTTTTGATCATTCCAGCCAGCACTGAAATGAATCCTATGTGCCTAAAGCAGTCTTCCCAGAGTGTGTTTATCATAAAAGTGATCCAACACAGGTTATTTGGCACCAGGTAAGTGTGTGTCGGAGTGCTAAAAGTTATGCAATAATGAGGGATGCATCAATACTAGTTTTTTAAGACCAAGTTCAAGAACCGATACTTTTTAACAAGTACTCGCCGATACCAATTACCGATACCTATTTTTAGTGTCATGTGACAGTTTTTTAGATTAATGAAAATTAGTACTTAAAGTGTTACTAAACCCAGGAGCCTGCATTCACAATATCTGGTCTCCCACAGTACACAGAAAATGGAAATGCAATTATTTTGGTAAATATAAACTGCTAAATACCTTTTCTCATAAGCAATATATAGCAGTCTTGTGACTTCTATCAGTTCCTGCTTAAAGCTTGTAGGAGGAGTTTCCATACTGCACTGCTGCTGTCCTATCAGGATCAAAGACCCCTGACCCACTGTCTGGACAGTGCTGATTGGCCCTGTGCTGATCACGTGCACTCTTCCAAGAAAAAAAAAAAACTCTCTAGCAAAACACACAAATCTGGGCATGTGTAGCCTGACTCCAGTAACTCTGTCTTATCTGGACCTGTTCTGGAGTCAGTCGAAGAAGAGGAGGATCTGAGCATACAGGATCAGACCGCCTTTTTACAGAATGCAGGGGATTAACCCCTTAGGTTCCACAGTAAGCATGCTTTACTGCATATACAGACTGATTTTACTTTTGTGGGTTTAGTAACACTTTAAGGCAGCGGTTAGCCCCGATTCACATGTATTCAAATTGAAGGCAATTTGAACCGCATCCAATTCACATGACATGTGAACCAAACCAGCTTTTTATAGACCCGGTTCCCATTTGTGCGGGCTGGCCGCAGTGCGATTTTAAAAAGAGTCAGGTATGATTTTCATGAAAGACAAAAACAGAACATTCCATAGCTCAACTCACCAACCAGTCTGCCAACTGACCAAACCTGTCCAACAGTCTGCGTTAAAAACGGGGGTTTAGTTAGCACACATTTGCAAACGCATGCATAAACTGCAAGGCCTCTTCACGGCACCCTGTATATGCTTGCAGTCCTAACACTACTGAATTTATTAAGCGTCTCCACGATGGAAGCACATGCATTAAATGGATAGATGAGGGGCAGGTGGGCCTGGAGGGAGCCCAATCCCCCTTAAAGGAACAGGAGCACACTGGACACCCAGCAAGAGCACAATGGCAGCAAAGGTGTACAGTGTGTCCCCGGACCAATATACACCAGTAACAAACAAATGGCCTCTGCCATGGCAGGGGCCATTTGTTTGTTAGATATGATTTTCAGTCTGGTTTCAGTCTGGTTCAGGTGCAATTTCCAGTGTCATAAACCTTAAAAATTCATACTTGGACTGCTAAACGAAATCTCACTGGACTCTTTTTACAAATTGCACTGAAACCAGCCCCCGTACATATGTGAAATTGGTTGTTCTGTGGACTTGAAGGTATCAATTTTAGTATCGGAGCATTTGCATGAGTGCTCATGCAAATGCTTAGTATTGGCACCGATGCAACACATGTAATAATATTAATATTTTTGATGGTCATTATTGTTGCTAATAAAACTTTTTACTTTTTTTCCTTCTCCACCTCTTTCAGCTCTTGGTTGCTATGGTGGTAGAAGGGCTTAAAAACTACATTGAGGCTCTGAGATGCTAAAAAAAGAGACTGGTGAACTACTGAGAATAGAGTGGTTGGTTTAAAAATGAATGTTAAAAGTTCATTGCTGCACTGATGCGCCCCTCTTCTCTAAAAACGTCTGTCCATGTCTCTGGTCCCTAATTATACAGTACACTGACAGTACTTTTGCTACCTGTCATTGGCTCTAATTTACAATGACTGTAGGGTGGTCACCAGGAGGACTCTATCAAAATTTTACTATGGATCCCCATGATTTGTAATTTATTCAGCACTCTAAATTTGATTTCTGGCTGGAGTTCCAGGATAGCAGTGATTAGATCTTGTTGGCTCATCACTTACATTTCTCCACATGAGTTCAGGCACCACACTGTGAGGAGTTCTCATGTCAGCAAACCTTTTAACTTTATTACCACTCATTACACTCATCTCTGCAGGAGTCCCTAAGAGTTTTAATGTCTCGGGCAACCATTGTTAACATTTCTATACCTACATCTAAGGGTACCTTAGCATAATCGGTAAGTTGTAAAACATTTTAATCGAAGAATGAATCATACCTAGAATATTTGACATCCACCGCAGACTGTTTTCCAACATCCCCCTGCTTTGTACAATATTCTTTTTAGGAATACTCAGGGGTGTTTCTAGGGTCCTAATAGATAAGGGTGACCTCTGGACTCACAGATTGAAATGTTGAGGGGCTGGTAGGATGCCATATTGACCACTTTGGATCACGTTTAAGACTAATAACTAAGCAAAAATGATTTGGTCTAAAAACTGAAATGTCACATGGCCAAGTAATTCTAGATGTATTGAAAAGTAAATCCATTATACAATGTTTTGGAACTGTAAAAGAAATGGAATGTATAATTTCCATATTTCAGAGGAGATCTTAGTAGAAGACCTGGGACACATGCTCTGGGTGCCAGGGTCTAGAAATGCTCCAGATAAAAAAAAAGAAAGAAAGAAAAATAACAATGGCCAGAAAAGGTATGCACTGTGAAAAATGTAATGTCTAATTACAATAGTGGTCAATGGGGTGGAAAAAAATATCCTTACATTGGTGGTCAGTGGGAAAGTGCCCCATTACATTCATTATATGTAGTGAAAGGTTTCTATACACTTGTAGCTAGTGGGGTGCTCTGTACATTGGTGATAACTGGAAAATTGCCCCTTATATTAGTGGTCACTGATTAGTGATCAGCGGTGAAGTGTCCCCATTACAATAGTGGTTAGTAAAATTGTGCCTCCTTCACATTACTGGTCAAAGGTAAAGTGTAGACTTGTGCACGACAGAAAATTTTGCTTAGTTTTTATTTTCATTCGTAAAATACATAATTTCCTTCTGTTATAATCTTTATGTTCCGTTAATTCATTTTCAGATAATTCATTATTTTTGTAGAGCAGGGGCCTCTAAACGTTTCAAACAAAGGGCCAGTTTATTGTCCTTCAGACTTTAGGAGGGCCATAGTGTGGCCAGCAGGGACAGAAATGTCACAGGCCTGGCATCAGTGAGAATAAATATGGCCTCAGGTTTGGTGGTCAAAGAGGAGGAGTATTGCCCCTGTTAGGAGGAGGAATAGTATCACGTCATAAAAAAGGGGAATGTGGGACTTTAAATGAGGCAATTGACTTGTGGAGGTAGAGTATATAGTAATCATTTTTTATTTGTAACAATAGTAAAAAAGTATTTTCATATGTATACATGCACAATGGCATAAACATAATGGATACATATACATTAGCTTGGCGTTTCATATTAGCAGGCATTAGTACATCATATGCAAAAGAGCTGCTATAAGATAGGTACATACACATTGATAATTGCATAGTACTCAATGAATCTTGGATGTATAAAAAGTATATATGGGCCAGTGAATAAGTAATGAGCCGAACTTGTCTGAGCACCCCATGGAAACTCAACGCGTTTCATGGCTATATGCCATTCATCAGGAGTTGGGTACAGAAGTAAACTGTAGATATAGATAAATATGTAATATTAGTAAATATGTTCTACCCCATTAAAGGGAGAAAAGACCTCATGGGGAGAAAGAGATCTGTACTTACAGGTCGGCTATAGCACTGTGCTTGGCTAGCATCGAGGAGTATGGGATCCCAAATGGTTGTCTGTTCCGGGACTGAGGCAAGGAGCCCCACCCCAGCCAAGAAAACCTCCACATAGCATGCCCGATTGCTGCAACACATTCCAAATGTGTGGGGATGGTTTTTATGTACTTGAACCCAGGATGGAGGCACAAAAATTGTGTCTCATTTAAAGTCCCAAATTCCCCCCTTTTGGCTAGTATCCCGTCATTGGTATCAGTGGAAGAAATAGTGCCCCATTGTTGGTGTCAGTGGGAGGAATAGTGGCTCATATCAGTGGGTGAAATAGTGCCCCAAGGGCTGGATAAAAGCTAGCAAAGGGCCACAGTTTGGAGACCCCTGCTGTAGAGTATAGATATTCATTACAACAAATCGATTGGTTTTATTTTAAAAAAATGTATTTATGTGTGTATATATATTTGTGACCCTGATTCGTAGTTCGGAAAGCCGTTTTGTTTATTGAATTCATTAACACACAATGACAATATCTCTTCTCCTCTGCTCAAATACAATACAACACCCTTCTCACTCAGTTCTCAGGAACACACTTTGCCAGTAATCCAACCCCCAGCACACAATGAGGTTAATTTACTAAAGAGTACAAAATCAGGTGCAGATCTGTATAGGAACCAATCAGCTTTCAGGTTTCTTTGTCAAAGTTTAATTGAACAACCTGAAGTTAAAAGATGATTGGCTACCGTGCACAGCTACACCAGATTTTGCACTCTGCAGTTTTGGTACATCAACCCCAATGAATCAGCTGATTGGACTGTAAGATTTACTCCGTCAACTGTTTGTTTCATTAGACCTTCAACGAATTAATGAATCATGCCAAATTCATTCGTTATTTTCGTTACAATTTCTTTCGTATTAGTTTAAATTAGTTATTTTTTTCTTCGGACATTCGGATGCATCCGAATGTTCGAACGATGCAAAATTCTGCTGAATTTCAATTATGAAAAGAATCGCACATGTCTAATATAAAGTCTCTTCCTACGTTGGAGATCAGTGTCTTGGACTGGTGATCAGTGTAGTCTTCCCCTTCAATGGTGATCAGCTGACAATTTCCACCTCACATTGATGAATAGTAGAAAAGTGCCCTCCTACATTACATTGATGATGTGTAGTACTCACCTACAATGGTGATCAGTGCAGAACTGTACTTTTCCATTAGTGATGGGGAATTGCCCCTTACATTAATGATCCATGGAAAAGTGCCTCTTTATAGTAGTTATCCTGGAAATGTGCCTCTTTACACTGGTGATGAGTATATCACTCCCTCCAATGGTGATCAGTAGAGAATTGTGCCCTTCCATTGGTGGTTAGAGGAGAATTGTGTTGTTTTTTGTTTTTTTTTATAATTGACATTTTTTTATTAAAATGTTGTAATTTTCAAAATAATAAATACAAAGAGAATAAAAAAGAAGAATAATAAACATTAAAAATGTTACAAACTTTCAAAGAGCAATGTATCATACACCTAGCAATAGAACTGTGTTCTTTTATTGGTGATCAGTGGAAATGGCCCCTTTACATTGGTGGTCAGAGACCCCTGAAATCCTCTGATAACCCCCTGGGGATGTACGAGACCCTGGAGGAGAAAGGTGTACTGTAATAATACATGTAGGAAGTGGTTAATCCTGCAAACGTGCTTTACTGTTTATCTGTATATCCGATCTGATCGGAAGATGATGAATAATAAAATGTAATAGAGAAGTGTATTAATGACAGCGATGTCACCACTCCCGGCCACTTCTCTGTAAAGCCGGTGACTCCAATCCTGTCCGATCCTCATTTCCTCTAATGATGACTCAATAGGCTCATGACTCACCCGGGGCGGGGCTCCACGTTTTGCATACATAGCCGTCCAATCAGAGGCAGCCATTATTAACATATGCTTGTATGCAAATGAGTCCAGATATAGGCTGTGGTCCATGTGTGCGGAGCGTGGAGAGGCTGCGAGCAGCGGGGAGGATGGAGGAGTACATGGTGTGTCTATGGGCGCGTCTATGGGCGCTGGGGGCTCTGCTGGGTGAGTTCATCATCTCTATGGGGGCCAAAAGAAACTTTATACTGGGATCGGAATACACTGCATGGCTTGTGCGATCAGTCCGATCATTATATTCATGGAGCGTCTTATTATTCTCCACTTCTATGCTGAGCATTGACCTCTCGGTGTGATTCGGCCAGAGCAGGATGTGGCAGATCGCTGTTTTAATGTAATATATTTCTATTACTTTTGTACTTATTGATTTTTGTATGGATTCTCTGCGATTGCTTTTGTACAGGATGTATAGGATTACATAGAGGTACTAACAAAAGTGCTACCGATCGTAGATCTGTGTGTGTGTCACAAAGAGAGAGAGAGAGTGTGTGTATGTGTATATATATTATATAAAAAAACACTTTTTTACTGTACAGTGTGTGTGTATATATATATATTAAATATACTGTATGTACTGTAAAAAATATATATTTTTTACTGTAAAGTACATAAAGCATATTTAGTGTACATATACTGTATGTACTGTACAGTAAAACAAAAAAATATATTACTGTACAGTACATACAGTATATATACACTAAATATACTGTGTGTGTGTGTGTGTGTATATATAGATATATATATATATATATCTATATATACACACATATACATATATTTTCTTTTAACATTTGTAGGTATTAATGTCAGATATTGTTCATCCAGGAAATCTCTAATTGCCTCTCTGGGGGATCAGGAAGGTTTTTTATTTTCCCCAGCAAATTGGACCATACTTTATTGTTTTATTTTTTTTTTTTTACCTTCTTCTGGAGGAACTGAGGTTTTCTATTTATTTATTTTATTCTACTGGTTGAACTATGGATTTGTGACTTTTTTTTCCAACTAGACTGAATATAACAATCTATATTTACATATAGTGTGTGTATATGTATGTATGTGTATGAAAAAAGAATGTTACTCTTTAAACTGTTGCTGTTGCTCTGCATCTTGCTTCAGAAGCAATAGAACAGAAGTGTGCTGAAACCATCAGTATACATTCCTATCCAATGAATAAATGAATACTCTCCCGTTGTGTTCCCTTCCAGTGTTCAGGGAGTGGTTTGGAGTATTCAGTGGTCTTCTGTTCCTTTTGTCTCCTATATAACATTGGGCAATGCTAACTTCCCTCTTAGGTTTGTTATATGTCATGATGTTCTGTATATCTTTGTTTTATGTAGATCTGATGTCTATGTACCTCCAATCTCTCACCCATTTTAGCTACAGATGTATTAGCGTTCATGCACACAGACTGTATTAGGCATTTGTGAAGCCTATGGAACTTTACCATGGCCAGGGAGCCACACGTGTGACATACGTGGCCGTAGTCTTGTAAGCGCCAACACTTCTTTGCACCAGCGTTTACCCTCGTCTGCATGTTCAATGGTTTTTCTGATGAAGGCCTTATTGATGCTTTTGGCGACTTCTGCGCTATTTAAGCATAAGATTGGGAAGCGCCATAAGTTACTTCGCCATTAAAATTGTTACCTTTCAGTTGCAAAATGTTGGAAATAGTGTTATCACTTTTTTGAGTTGCGACAGTGCATTTGGTTTGTGTCTGCAAATGATTCTGGTATTAGAACTACAATGGTCGTAATATGCAGTAAATAAATATTTACTGGACACAATGGGAGAGACAAGATTGATAAATGTCCCCTATTCTGCTTACATGTACTCAGTGTATTGGAATGCATCCTTATCTTCTCTATGTAGTTCTCCTTGTCCTTGCATTATTTGTTCTCTTCCTCTTTTATGGTCTCTTCAGCTCTCCCCCACCCCCATTTGTCTCTTCCTTCCATTTCCCTGCTAACCTTGCCTTCGTCATCCTTTTCCCTTAATATGATTACCTTCCAGTACAACACTCCCTTTACAGTGTCCAAAGTAAACTAAAGAGATGCTGGATTCCCTTACTCCATTTTACTGTAATACAAGAAGAGCTAATTGAAGACACATTTTGTATAAGTGACTTGGGAATAGAGAGCATTAATTGCAGCTGACTTGTCCACATAGGAGATTTCCAAACTGAACACTGGGAATAATCTTTCTTAGGCCCTGTTCACACTGGCATTGGAAGCAGGCTTTGGGGCACATTTTTGCTGCTCCCCTGAATGCCTAATGCAGCAGCCTATAGTGAATAATATGTGCAGTGGACAGAACTGTTCACATTTAAAAAACATGTAGGGGTTGCTTTGCTTCGCGTCACTGTGTGGCACAAATGAACCTACCTGATGAATTTGGGATGAGTCGAAACTTGTCAACTCCACCCATTAATCTCTATGGTTCCATTTGGTTGAGACGCATTTATGTATTCTCTGTGAAGTGGAACCCCCCCCCCCCAAAAAAAAAAACTCACTTGGAGGGTGTCAGGGTACATTCTTTCAAATGTATCCTAAATGTGTCAAAAATGCACATTAATATTTATAGGCACATTGGTTCGCATTAGTATCAGCATTGGAGTTTTTTTGCAAGTGTGAGTTTAGCCTTAGGGCTCATTCACATGGGCCACCTGCGTGAATGTCAACTCGACATGTGTTAAAGTTGGCATGGCTGCGACTCATCATTTCGGTGGCATGTGAAAAGCCCTCTCCAGGTGTATAGTAGAGCTTTAGATGGGCGTTAAAACTGCAGCTTATCTGGCTTTTATTTATGATGTGTGGCTCTCAGACATCAGCAGTCTGTAATGAGAACATTGAGTAGGGTAATAGCACTGGTATCTACTAGCTTCATGTAACATACTCTCCATTTCCTATTGTCTTCTGCACCATATCCCCAGTCCAAAAATGTAGCATATCCTCTGATCATCTGTTCCTCTATTAGGTCTGCGGTCTGGCAGTCCTCTTAAGCATTGCATATCAGTGACATGCAGTCAGGGGAGGCACCTGAGGCAGAGCCTCACCTGCCATAAAAAAATAAAATAAAAAACGATCGAGCTTCAAGGGTCGTAGCTCAGCGACCTGGGGTCACAGAGACCCCAAATTTGAGGGGGTGGGTAGCTGAAGTCCTACCCCACCACTGGCACCTATCATCTATGGTTCCGGAGATATAGGGCTCCTTGCGCAGCCTGTCAGAAGCTATATACAGAGCGGCCAGTTTAAACACAAGCTGGCACCTTCTATTTGCAGCAGACTAAGAGGATGAGCTCACAGTGCCTCTCCTCACTTCTTGTCAGAGGCACTGATCTCAATAAACAGTGTTGAGTCTTGGACCAATGGTAAAGTACCATTGGCCTGAGCTGTTCAATAAAAATGCTGCAGTGGAGGCACGCCTCTCACTGCAGTGTCATAGAAGGGGGCATGTGTCTAAAAGACAAATACTCCCTTCCAGCCCAGCCCTCCTAAATACAAGGAAAAAATATGTGTTTATGTGTATAAGATTTACCGATAATCCCATGCTTTTCTCACACAGTTAAAGCAGAGGTCCGCTGAAAAAAAAATATTAAAAGCCAGCAGCTACAAATATTGCAACTGCTGACTTTTAATATATGGACACTTACCTGTCCAGGGAGCTTGCGATGTCGGCAGCCGAAGTCAATCCGTCCTTCGGCTCTCGGCTGCCGCCATCCTCGGTAAGGGAATAAGGAAGTGAAGCCGTGCGGATTAACTTCCTGGTTCCCTACTGCGCATGCGCGTGTCCTCTCAGGTTCCTGCTGTGTTCTGGGACCTGTGTGTCTCCCAGAATACAGCAGGGGGAGGGCGGGGTAGGCGCCGGAAGTGGCGTAGGTCACCGCATGTGCAGCGGTGAGCTATGCCAGGAAGTGGAGCAAATACCTTTGTTAGACAGGTATCTGCTCCCTCCTCCCCCCTGAAAGGTGCCAAATGTGACACCGGAGGGGGGGAGGAATCCAAAAAGTGGAAGTTCCATTTTTGGGTGGAACTCCACTTTAAGAGGGAGAATAAGAATCTACTGCTGTTGAAAAGGTACTGTTATAATCAAGCTAAATCATATATTGATATGCTATATCATATAAGATAATAATTTATTAGTTATCTACTTATTGTGAAATTACTGATTTGAAGTTATAACTTCAAACTTCAGTAATTTGTCCATTAAAGGAGTTGTAAACCCTTGTGTTTTTTCACCTTAATGAGGCCTTCATGTACACCGCTGCTGGTAAACGGACGTTTAGGAGCCGTTGGGCATTTTTTTCAGCTGCCCCTGAACTCTCCTCCATGTTATCTTATCAGTACATGTACACAGGGTCGTTTACAGCCCTTTCTAGGCAGTTGAGTTTAGAAGCATTTTTTGGAACGCAAAAAAATGCGTTCAGGATGGATGTTCAGAGGCATTTGAAATGCCAAACGCCTGTAACAGTCTGTAAACGTGGTAACTCATGTTTTCTTCATAGGCATTTTTAATGGGGATATATTTCTGACCATTTGCAATGCAAAAAACGCTGCTAAACGCAGCATGTAAACGCGGCACAACAGATGTTTTTAAACGTCGGTTACTAGCTGTCAAGATCCATCATTCAGGAGAGGTTTTAAAACGTCCCGTGTACATTAAGCCTAAGGTGTCTTGCATTGACCTCAGTGCTTACCGCCCTCTGAAAAGTGATCCACAGTGGATTGCTTTTCACAGAGTGATACAGATTGAACCAACAGCCTCCCCCCTGTGTGGAAGAGGCTTAACTCCTTCCATCCAACAAAAAGATGTAGCTAAATAATAACTGGTCCAGACCTACATAGTGAAAGGCCTAATAACCAAAGGACTCCAAATTGAATGTATAATGTTGCTAAAGATACATTTACAATTCTGATAGACAGCTAGAGAAAGTACAATATGTTTCTGCATGGTGTGGACATATTGAGGCTGAGATATAAAATCTAGAGAATTTCATTAGGGCTGATTTCCATCCTCAAGGCATCTGCTCTGTTCACTCATAATCTGCGGGGGAGGGGGGACTGTGGTGGCAAAAAAATAAGAAACTGCTTAGTTTTTTTTTTAGAGATCAGCTTCTCTGTGTTCACATGTGTATAAAAATGTGGATTCATCTCATATTTTTGTTTTCTGAAGGCCCGGTTCACATGTGTATATACAAATTGGATGCGTTTTGAACGGCATCTGATTTGCACAACATGTGGACCGGACCAGTTTTCAATGGAGACGGTTCACACATGTCCGGGGCGACAGCGGTCTGTTTTTGAAAAGAGTCCTGTGCGATTTTGGGTCCGGTTCAGGTTCAGTTGAAATTTGCACCTGAATCACACCTGAACCAGTGAACAAAACCGCACCGGACTCCAGACTGCAAACGTGTGAACCCAGCTGAACATATACAAAAGTTGTGTTGTTGGTACTTGTTAAAGTGTATCCAAAACCAAAAATGTAATAGATTGCAGTTTAGCGATTGTAAATGATCACCTTGTAAAACAACCCATTCAGTTTAAAATAGAAATGAAAGGCAATATATTTGTGTATAGATATAAAAAAAAAATTATAAATACTACCCCCCCCCCCTTTTTTTTTATATGTGATCACATTCCCTCTGTTCTCAGCTGCATAAGATCTGGGGGGGGGGAGGTGGAGAAGCAACAGCACACTGAACTTCCCAGTAAATAGCTGTTCTGGAAGGGAGGTGTCAGGACAAGTCTGACCATTGGAGAAGTTACCAGCACAGCTAGAGAACTGACCATGCTGTGCTCTCATGCCTAGTGTGGTCAGTTTTTAATAGGAGCGCAGAGGGACTGGCAGAAGCACCAGGGATTTCACACAAAGGTAGCAATTTAAAGAAAACAGGATACTTTTTCATACAAGTACATGGTACAGCAGGCACATATCAGGAATATGAAATGTTGGGTTTACATCCTCTTTAAGGCTGGTACACACTGGCCGATTATCAGCCGATTCAACAGAAACAGGGTTTATGAAAGGGAGTAGCGTTCCACAACTGCAAGCCTAGTGTTTATGGAGCAGCTCTATTCTCTTGAATGGGTCACATTTGGTGGCAGTACTGCCTGCTAAATGTGACGGGTAAAGGGTAAAAGCGGGTAAAAAGGAGGGTAAAACCGCCCCTGTGTATACAGGTCTTTCAGGTCACCATTAAACTTTGTGAGAGGTGCAACAGTGAGCACTAGGAGAGTTTTAAAATCTCTCCTCAATACTGTGTCTATGGAGGCGCAACATTGTTTCCCTAGATTGCTTTCATGATTTGAACTACAAACACTTCTTCCCCTTCTAATCTCTGTCACCAGGTAGGAGGGGGTCATGTAGTTCCTGGAAGATTGCCTGGAAAGCTGATAACATTATTTGAGTTTTCAGTTGAGTACACAGGAAGTTAGAACAGGTATTTTCTGTACTTGTAGAAAATGTACTTGGCTTTAAAAAAAGACAACTTATGCTGGGTATGCACTAGTAGATTCTCAAATGAAAATTTGTTCAAACATTCTTAAGAAAATTTGTATAAAAATTTGCAGTACTTTTGAATGTCGTTCGAAAGTAGTTCAAGGTTATTTTTGCTTTTAACATTCGATTTTGGAATGAATGGATTTTACCAAATGAAAACAACATACACTGAAATTTGTACTGAAAAATGTCAATCTGACCCCACTAATGATTAGAAAAACGAACTAACATTCTAAAAATGAAAAATATTGAACCAAATTCTACTAGTGTATACCCAGCTTAAAGAACTGCAGTCTGCTCACCTAATTTGTAATAAAACATCTTTGCCATTCTGAAGCTTCCCTCCAAACACTTTGCATATTATTTTATATATACTGTGATTCTGTATTTGCCAAATATGCTGCAGAAATCTCCTGCCTGCAGCCATTTTAACTGTGGGCAGCTGAAGCTGCTGCCTATTCACTCCCTGAATTTACACAGACACACAGAGGCACACCTCCAGCTCTGCAGCTCTCATTGGCCCTCTTATGATTCACCCCCCCTTCCTTCCTGGCAAACTCTCACGAGAGAGAGAGAGCTGTGCATGATGTCATAAGCCTAGGCTTTTTACCAGACTAGTAAGAGGAAGTGGGTTGTATAAGGTATTTACTGGCAGAAAAAAAATGTTTTACTATTCAAAGTTAAATCAGCAAGGGCAGAAGATTTAATAGATGCACAGTAGAGCTGCACGATTAAACGTTAAGAATCAAAATCGTGATCTTTTTTCTCTTTGCGATCTTCAAAACAGCATGTCATGATTCTTTCTAACAATTGCAGAGAGTTCTCACAGCTGGGGAAAAAAAGAATCCAGGCAGCCTGCCAAGTTTAATGACACACACAAATAAGTAGAAACAAAGTATCTTTTCATTCTGTTATCAAAGAAAAGAACTAATGAAGGAAGTTTAACCATTTAAAGACCAATCCTTTTCTGACATTTGTTGATTACAAGTAAAAATCATTATTTTCTGCTAGAAAAATACTTGGAGCATCCAAACATGATACTGTATATATATATTTTTTTTAGCAGAGACCCTAGAGAATAAAATGGTGGTTGTTGCAATATTTTATGTCACACCGTATTTGCGCAGCGGTCTTTCAAACTCAATTTAAAAAAAAAAATATATATATACGCTAATGAATTAAAAAAAAACAAAAAAACAGTAAAGTTAGCCAATTTTTTTGGTATAATGTAAAAAATGTTACACCGCGAGAATCGTGATCTTTATTCTAAGCAAAACAATTGTGATTCTCATTTTAGCCAAAATCGTGCAGCTCTAATGGACAGTTGAAAAAAATGACTGCAGTTACTCTTTAATGCAGTCACCTTCTCTAACGGTTCACACCTATGCAGTTTGCTATTGATCTGTTTCTGCAGTGCTTCTTGCTGTGCGTTTTATGCATAGGTGTGAACCAGGCCTAAGGGCTGGTAAGGTTCTATGTATTCAATGTTTGTTCTTGGATCTAGAAAATTGAGTACTGTCCGTGATTTTTTTTTTTTTTTGACTAACATACAATTTTTCAGGACAAGCTTTCGGGGTATGTCCCCTTCTTCAAGGTCCAAGCAGTACTGATTCACACATTTTTAAGCAGAATGTAAAAGAAAAAAAAGGGAGAAAAAAAAGAGAAAAACAAACACATACAAATCAATGGTAATAAAGATAGCAGCAGAGTTAGTGAGATAAGACAGAGGGAGAGCTATAGAATATATAGACTATATTCTTGGGTCTAGATCCACTTTTAGACCTCATGCACATGGCTGTACAGGGGTCGTACAATGTACAAAGCCTGTGTACTGATATTCCCAGGACTTGCTTCTGCCATGTACAGGCGTCCATTAAATGTATTATAACAGGCATCTGTATGTAGTTGTGCACTGGGGAGCTATATAAAGCAGCCCCATGCACACTGGCGTATGCTCTCAGTTAGTTCAGAGTTAAGCCAGCTATAGATGGATCATAATTTGCCTGGTTTAGCAGGAACTGGATGAATTTCTATCCATCCATGGGAAGGCTGGTTGTACTGAAGTTGGTACAACCAGCCTGCCTGTTTTCTGATGACAGGGAAACCTCCCGCTGTCAGAATACAATGGTGGCAGCAGGAGGGAATCCTCCATCAACACTGAATGCGTTAATAGGGAATCAAGTGATTTTCTTTCCTACAACCTGGGGTTGAAGGAAAGAAAATTGCATAATGTATGTCCAATCTTAAGCCGCGTACACACTACTAACTAGTTTTTTTAGACTGGCACCTCAGGTCATAGCCACTGTATATACAATCCAATGTTAGTACAGTGATCTCCCCTGCTGTGCTGTCGTGTTCTGACATGGGGATGTCCCCCCCGCCAGATCATACCGGTCAGCACTCTCAGCCATTGGCCATTGGAGCCGGTTGGCAGACCTTTTTCAGTCATGACCCTTCGACAGAACCCACTGCCGTACACACGGGCTGAATGTCGGACAGTTTTTATTGATTTGGCCGATGCTGCCTGGCATTCAGCTCATGTGTACTGGGCTTTATTTGAATAGGATTAAACACTTATGAGGGTTTACAATCACAGAACGCAGTAGAGCTGCACGATTCTGGACAAAATGAGAATCACGATTTTTTTTTGTTGCTTAGAATAAAAAGATCCCGATTCTCGTGCCGTAAAATCTTTCACATTATACAAAAAAAAAAAAGGAGCTAACTTTACTGGTTAGTTTTTTTTTTTTTTTTTTAAATTCATTAAAGTATTTTTTTTTAAATTGCATTTGAAAGACCGCTGCGCAAATACAGTGTGACATAAAATATTGCAACAACCACCATTTTATTCTCTAGGGTGTCTACTAAAAATATATATATAATGTTTGGGGGTTATAAGTAATTTTCTAGCAAAAAAAATGATTTTATCTTGAAACCAACAAATGTCTGAAAAAGGTTTAGTCTTTAAGTGGTTAAACTTTTTTCACTTACACACAAAGTCTATTCCATTGACAAATTGTTACAATGTTTATACTTGAGTTCAACTGATAAAGAATGTTTTGATTCTTGGCAGACTGCCCAGTTTTTCTCTTCCTTTCTTTTGAGGACTGTGAGCAGAGAGAATTCTTTGCATAGAAAGAATTGTGAAACACGTTAGTCAAGATCACGATAACGATTCTTGACGATTAATTGTGCAGCTCTAGTTCTGTCTCCATTTTGCTCCATGTCTGTGTAAACTGAGATTTTTGCCTAAATATCACCAATCTGGTCGCTGTACGTTGAACCTCTTGGATGATAGTTGCATTGGAATACTATATGAAATACAATAGCAGGATATACTGATGCATAGATCTGTTATTGATTGTGAGATTTGCCCTTCATTTTGGTTTCATGTTTTTCCTTTCTAGGTTCTTCAGAAATGGTACAACTTCCCCATGTGAAGATGTATGAGACCGTGATTCCACAAAGGATGCACCAAGTTCTTTCACAGCGGGATTTGCAAGGGTTGCGGGTAGGTAGTCATATATAAACTGATACAGCTATGTTCTTTGCTATGGATTTTGATTTGATCGGATATTATACCAATCAACATCTGTAATAGAGCTGCGCGATTAATCGTTAAAGAATCAAAATCGTGATTCTACTCCCCCCCCCATCTTAAAAAAGCACTTCCCCCAATTCTATGTGACAAGTGCAGAGAGTTCTCTGCTCACTTCTGACAGCTGACAAAAAAATTCCAGGCAGCCTGACAAGTTTATCTCAACATTGGAGATAAGGAGAAACATTGTAACTTGTAGTTCTTTTATATCAAAGGAATGAACTTTGTCTGTAAATGAGGTCAGTTTAACCATGTAAAGACTAAACCTTTTTCTGACATTTGTTGCTTACAAGTTAAAATCTGTATTTTTTGCTAGAAAATTACTTGGAACCCTCAAACATTATATATATTTTTAACCAAAGACCCTAGAGAATAAAATGGCAGTTGTTGCAATATTTTATGCTACACTGTATTTGCGCAGGGGTCTTTCAAACGCAATCTTTTTTGTAAAAAACACACTTTAATGAATTAAAAAAAAAACGAAACATTAAAGTTAGCCTAGTTTTTTTTTGTGTAATGTGAAAGATGATGTTACGCCACGAGAATCGTGATCTTTATTCTAAGCAAAAAAATTGTGATTCTCATTTTAGCCAGAATCGTGCAGCTCTAATCTTTAACTTTAAATGGAGTGTGCAGGACATGTGTACATGGTACTGAAATGGTTAACGTAAAAAATGGTTGGTCAGTGAACTCTGTGTGTGCGAGGAATGACAGGACAAATTTATGTGGCTATCCAGGAACTCAACTCAACTCATAAACCATCCTTGGAGACAAAGATCCCGCTCTGATCTGGCTCAGCCGCCTCCAATGCAGAATACACAGAGCTATTTTTCATGGGCTGAGATATCTGGGATTTCTTGGGACTTTGACTCACACGGTAGAGGAGGGGGGGGTATCCAGCTAGAACATAATGTAAGATGTCTGTTCATAGGTCCTTGTTACTCACCATGAAAATGTACATCTCTGTACTTGAACATGTCACAGATGACAAATGTAAGCTTTAAACTTCATGGTGCTCCTAAGTACAGACGATGAGTAAGATAATATATAGTGTGAAATATTATATGCCCCCCCGGATATAGAGGGGTTTTAAATAAACCAACTACTTTAATTTCAAATAGGCAATACAATGTTAATGTAATTTTGAAAGTCATTTTTACTATTTGGAAATCTGCTGCTTTCAATAAATTGATATATAATGATCCTGCCATTAAACGCGTTTGTTTCGCCACTTCCTGTTATATGATATCAACACCCTGTCCCCCAATTATGTCCCGCCTTGTCATATGAGCGTCCTATAGAGACTACAAGTGGCCATGTCAACACACATTTTGCAGGCACAGTCCACTGTTGTCACCATCGGGAACATGAACTGAAAAATGTCATGCAGCCAGCAGTGCAGTGTATGTAGACAGGAAGTGGCTGCAAAGAGGTTGTAGGTAATCAATAGTATTGAGATGCAATAAAGGAAAAAAAAAAAGTATTTTATTTTAATAAATGTGAATTGTTTTATGTCCAGCCAAATCATTTTTTTTCTTTAAAGTTGTGGATAGGTTAGGAAAGGTTTACAATCCTTGTTGGGTTTGTACTTTGGCACACTATCAGTAAGGGTTTATATCTACTTTTTGGCTTCATGCACAAGGGTCCTTTTTGGTGTATGGTGTGCTTTGCTGCTATATTTTGAATGAACATGGAAGCACTATGTCTTAGGTTACTTCCGACTTCGACTGTCACTCTCCCTGGCTGCTGTGCTCCATTAGCCACAGTGTAGGGCAAGGGAGACAACAGGGTTATATTAGACCCCTGCTGTCTCAGTAAAGAGAACCTGTCTCAGCAAAAAGCTATCACATAGTGGGTTACTAGCAATGCAATGCACATGATTATGACGTGGTGGTGTGGGTTTTTAATAGGGTTAAAATAGGCGGTGAGGAGCTACATAACATCTTCTCACCACTTGTCACATGCCCTCAGAAGAGCCACTGCTGATCGCTCTTCAGAAGGCAACATAAATGTAAACAAGCCCTAAAAGCTCCCACAAAACTTGCCAAAAGCTCTGTAAATGCTTTGTAAAGGCTTGCTGTACACATTGTTATACAAGTTGAAGTCTGTGTGAACAAGGCTGAAGTGTTTCCCTCACTTACTGTACCGGTGATAATGATCCCACCAGACAGAAAATGTGGGAAAATCTCCAACAGCAACACAGGCAGTTGTTGTCTGTGTGCTTGTTACAGATTTGACCTCACTTCCTGTCTAGTGAAAACTATGACCTCACTTCCTGTATAGTGACCTTTGACCTCACTTCCTGTCTAGTGAAAACTATGACCTCCACTTCCTGTATAGTGACCTTTGACCTCACTTCCTATCTAGTGAAAACTATGACCTCTCTCTAGCAGAGCCTGGGAAACAGTAAGAACCATACAGGAGTTTTAAATCTTCCTCACTCTATCCACAGCTAAAATGAAAAATTTCAGCTGAACATTTACTTTAAAATGACACATAAAATCTTTCACAACTTTTATTGCATAATAGACAGCTTTGCAGAGGGTCACTTCTTCTTTTAATTTTGCTTTGCTGGCACATAATTAAAGTGAATGTACAGTTTAATATTAAAAAAGAAAACAGGTTTATACACACATGCTTTGTGCAATAGAATTGAACAGAGCAGTCCCAACCCTCCTCTTCTGGGGTCCCCCGCTGGTGCTCCTTGCTCCTTCACTTGTCAGTGTGCCACCATAGGTAGCCCCTTTCTATTGTGGCACACCTGTGGGCCCAATCCAGAGCCGCGCTGTCTGCATCCATAGGCTTACACAGAGCGGGTTGGGCCCACTCCCTTGTTACAGGATTTGAGTGACAGCAGCAGGAGCCAATGGCTTCCACTGCTTCAACAGAGCCTGTGAGCACCACAACAGACGGGCACAGTGCTGGATCTAATGAGGACTCAGGTTAAGTGTAAGTGGGGGGTGGGGGTGGATATTACTATCTAAACGCTTTTTACCTTAATGCAGGGAATTTGTTAAGGCAAAAAAATGTCTAGGCTTTGGAACCACTTTAACCCCATTTATAACTGAGCTTTTCTATTTTCTGGTATTACATGGCAGTTCAGGCTATTTTTATTTTGACGATAATACAAGATTAGCGAGTTATTGTATTAGTGAGTCATTGATATAATGGTGTAATTGTTGTTAATTGTTGTTGTTTACAGAAACTGTATCCAGAACATGCTCAGTACACACTAACCGTGGAAGGAAAGAACTACACACTGAAGCTGCTAAAAAACAGGTATTGAAATAATTGGTTTGGTTAATGCCCCTCTTGTTGAAAGAGGTTGAAATCAATAATTAAAAACAAAAAAACAAACAAACATGTTATACTAACTTGTTCTGTGCAATGGAATTGCACAGAGGGGCCCCGATCCTCTTCTTCTGGGGTCCCCCACTGGCGCTCTTGGCTCCCTTTCCTTCTCTCTGTGCCCCTATAGACACAAACAGCATAGCTTCGGGCCCCCTCACTCCCTCCTCACAACATTTGATTGACAGCAGCAGGAGCCAATGGCTTCATGTTCTGTGAGGGGAGAGAGCGAGGAGAGCACCACTGCAGATGGGCACAGTGCTGGATCGAAATAGAAATAGGTAAGTATTTAGGGAGATGTGTGGGCAATTTTTATCTTAATGCAGGGAATGAATGTCTCGGCTTTACACCTACCTGAAAGTTTAATTTTTGTGTTTTTTCCTTTCTTGGGGGGGGTGGCTACAGCACCATACAAATTAGTTATATGTTATAGTCCGTATTCTATTACCTACAGGCTGCTGCTTCTGGTAAATAGCTTTCTTGCAGTGCCTCCTTCAGAGTTGTCAGATACTGTGCTGACTCCTAATCAGCTGTCTTTTGGCACCGTAAAGGTGAATAGCAACCACTGCTACTGAGAAAAGTTGCACCACACACCTCTTCTACTCTCTTTGCCATTCCCAGAACTTATATATATATATATATATATATATATATATATATATATATATATATATATATATATATATATAAAAAAAAAGTCTACAGAAATTACAACCCTGGATGCTTGCTGTCTGTGTCCTGGATCATTTGGAGACTGTATTTGCATGTAACCGCTCAGATGAGTGATTACATACAAACAATGGTGGCGCTAGCAATGGGTTTGTACAGAGCTGTTCGCACACAGTGTATGCAGGCAGTGTTTAAAACTGCCAGTAAGAATCCACTGATTCTTGCCAGCGGCCGCCCCTGGCTTTTGCTATTTGCACATCTATATGTAGCCCTAATATCGTTTCTTTTCTGTGGATGTGTTTTTATCTTGTCTATATCACTTTAAATTGATTTAAAGTTTAAGCCTAGGTTCACACTGACAGCGGGAATGAAATTGTGCGAGTTCAGCTGAACTCCCACGATTTCAAAACCGGCAATGCAGTCCGACCCCGGGGGTGAGGGCGATTTCAGAGACATCTGTGCGGGTTCCTGCACAAATGTCTATACAAATCGCACCCTAAAGTTGCCAAAAGTAGTACAAGAACTACTTTTGGTTATCGGTGCGGTGCTGCAAAGTCTGCATCACACCGATTCTGAAGGTGCCATTGCCGGCAATTGCCGCCAATTTGGCATGCCAAATTGCTGAAATGTGAACCTAGGCTAAACTTTTTTCATTTTAGATAGAGTGAGGGAGGGTTATCACCACTGTCAGGTTTTTTTCTGCCATCGGTGTGCCATTAGACATTCACTTCCTGTCCCATAGCCACAGCAGGAAGTGAGAGGAAATCCCTACAAGTAAGGAAATCTTTGGTTTTCGCCAGAACTAGTGTGGCCATTGGAAGATTTCCCCTCTATTACTGTTCTGGGACCAACCCGAAATTTAAGATTTTCTTTTACTTTTGATGATAATGGTAAACATGGCAATTAGAGGGTGAATCTCCCTAAGGCTGCATTCACACTACAGCATTTTGAATCCGCCCATGATTTGAAAGCGCCGATGTGTGAATGACAAATCGCGGAACTCGCATTTGAGATGACATTCATTTATAATTACACCTCAGATCGCGGTGCACGTTTGGTCACGCGATAAAACACACATCTGCGCTTTTTTTCTAGTTTTACATAAGTGGAGAGAGATTAGACACCTGCCATTTTTTTTTATTGCTGTCTAAGCTCCCTTTAGGCTGCATTCACACTACAGCGTTTTGAATCGCGGGCAGATTCACCGCAAATCTTCCAGCAATTTGAAAGCGCCGATGTGTGAATGACAAATCGCGGAACTCTCATTAAAGATGCCATTCATTTGAATGACACCTCAAATCACGGCGCAGGTCCCGCCGCGATTGTCGTGCGATAAAACGTGCTGCAATCGTGGCAATCCACATCGTGGTTAGCATGTCGCCCAAATGTAGCTCCTGAACTTTTTTTGGGCGACATGCTTCCTGCAATGCGGATTGCCATAATTGCAGCGTGTTTTATCGCGTGACCAAACCTGCACCGCGATCTGAGGTGTAATTATAAATGAATGTCGTCTCAAATGCGAGTTCCGCGATTTGTCATTCACACATTGGCGCTTTCAAATTGCTGGAAGATTTGCGGCAAATCTGCCCGCGATTCAAAACGCTGTAGTGTGAATGCAGCCTAAAGGGAGCTTAGACAGCAATAAAAAAAAATGGCAGTTGTCTAATCTCTCTCCACTTATTTAAAACTAGAAAAAAAAGTTTTGCCTTTTAGTTATGCTTTAAAAACAATTAAAAGTTCCCAAAAGCTCTGGCTCATAAGTTTACACAAACTATGTCACAGTACTCTACGGGGACCTTTACAACCTGGGTGTGCTTTATATATGCTTATCCCGGGTCTGTGCAGGTACCACCTTTGGTTTGCCTTTAGCACAGCATGTTTTAAAAGCATATTTAAAGGTTGACTCACACTGTTGTCATCAGTAAAAGGAGTAACCGTTTTCTTTTCTGCTACCTTTATCCGAAGCACAGATGCAGGCACTGATGGAGTATTGCGACAGCTGTGGGTTACAGCTGTCAGAATAAAATAACAGGCAGTGCAGATTCGTTCATTCACACTGTTTAGTTTGGATGGGGAGTGGAGTCCAGTAAAGTCTTGCCTATATGGTAAAAGCCATTTTCTCACTGAAGCAAACGAGAAGCTACTGGGCATTGCTGCACCCTTTGTTAAAATGATTGCAGTTTTAGTTTAACATAAAGGTTCGAATTTGAAAATATGTCATCTGACCATAATTTCAAATCTCATTGGTCACCGCTAAAAACAACTGTCACTTTTTTAGACAATAAGAATCCTTTTTCTGCTTTGTTAGCTGTATGAATTGAACCTTTTGCATATTATACAATACTGCCACTAATCAAAAGCTGGCTTCTGTGCATTTCTGTTTAGTAAATCAGGTTCAGTGCCTTTTTACCTTGTGTTTTTTTTTTTAAACTGTGGTCTGCCTTAACATTCTATTTTATTAACCATTTATTTCAAGCATTTGACCTAATATATAATGTGTCTTTATTAGAGAATTGCTGGCGAAACAGTTTACAGTAACCTATAATGTGGATGATGGGACAGAAGTGACAGAAACTCAGGATGGGCGGGTAGGTACATTTCATATCTACCATATGCCAATGTTAAGAGCTAAGTTTTTAAAGTGGTTGTAAATCTCAGACATGAAATATGAAAACAGCATATCCCTCTATAGTGTGTACTTGTTTCACTAAGTGTCACTTCTGTCTGCTGCCTCGTTCCTCTGTTATCACTGTGAGTCACTTCTGACAAGTTTTCCTGACACCAAGAGAAAAAATGGTGGCGGGAGGGAGCACAGTACACAGCCTGTGATTGACAGCCCCTGTTTCTATGTGAAGGGGGGGGGGGGGTGTCCCTTCCCTTCAATCATGGCTCTGCAGAATGTAACTTTAGCTCCCCACCCCTGCTTTCTCTAAGCTTAGGCACTCTGTAATCATTCTGGACTTTGAATGGCTGTAGAGAAGAGAAAAATGCAGATAAATAGGTACAACTTATGTATTTATTTAATCTCTGTGTATCACCTAAGGCCAATCACTTCACTGGGTACATTTAAGGGTTTCCACCCACTTGTTTTGTAATTTCCTTACTTGCCTCAATTTGAAAGATGACTGTATACATATCAATACAAGGATTGACCAAGTCAAAAAATTGGCGGCCTTTGTGAGTGCACAATGAGAGGGAGAATTAATAAAAAAAGTATAATTTTATTATAACATAATTAAAATTACTAAAAACATATAACCAACATACAAACAACAACACGTATGGACACAGTTACCAGTTACCCAATGATGCAGTTACAGAGGGTTGGATCTAAGGTACAGAAATTTATGTCATGTATCAAAGTAGGAGAAAAATTTCTAATCCAGTAATGCCTCCAAAAACTTGCTCGTCAACACGTTTCACTAAGATATTAGCTTCCTCAGGACAAAAACTGGGTAGGTGCTGGTATATTTAAAAAAAAAGTGTACATGTGTAAATATTTAGTATAGTATATTTCTGAATAAGTATAGCTATGACTGTTACAACATTTCTCCAGAAGAAGTACATATACAAAAAGATCAGTTACATATAGACATAACAACATGAATGCTTGCCTGGTAAACTTGTGGCTCAGGGTATAGGGAAGTGATGGCGAACCTTGGAACCTCAGATGTTTTGGAATTACATTTCCCATGATGCTCATGCACTCTGCAGTGTAGTTGAGCATCATGGGAAATGTAGTTCCAAAACATCTGGGGTGCCAAGGCTTGCCATCACTGGTATAGGGGAATCTCACAGAACTAACAGACAACCGAAAAAGACAAAATTTCAAATTTTCATATGTGCGTGTATGATAGTAAGATACACACATATCATGTGGTCTATGATAGTCCACATGATATGGAAGGAAGCTAATATCTTAGTGAAACGCGTAGACAAGCACGTTTTTGGAGGCATTACTGGATCAGAAATTTTTCTCCTACTTTGATACATTATGACATCAATTTCTGTACCTTAGATCCAGCCCTCTGTAACAGCATCATTGGGTAATTGGTAACTGTGTCCATACAGGATGTTTGTATGTTGGTTATATGTTTTTTGTAATTTTAATTATGTTGTAATAAAATGTATACTTTTCTATTGATTCTCCCTCATTGTGTGCCCACAAAGTCTGCCAATTTTTTGACTTGGTCAATCCTTGTATATATATTTTGGATGTTGGCATGGTGAGGGTCCTCCCTACCTGTATACATATCAAGTATTTATGATAGTATTTGTAGGTTAAAGAATTATTACAACAACAAATGGTTGTTGAATTCCCAAGGGGACCAAGTGCTTTTATCAGTCGGCTCCAATTTGATCTGTGCTGTGCAATAGAAAACATTGATATTTCTGGTTGTGCTTGTTGTAGCTCCATCCCACAATGAAGCCCAGATTATGGGTTTTCCTATGAGGGAGTTATAGCACAACCCTAATTATTGCGCCCTCTCCCATTCTCTATTGTTTACTCATGTCTCTTCTCCCACACTGTGTCTTCCCTGGTGTCTTATTTTATCTACCTCCTGCCCTTGTTCTTTCATACTTCCTTTGCCTGACAGCTTTCATCATACATTTGGAAGTGTGGAGGGCCCATCCTCGGCTCTGACCCCATCTGCTGTGCACTTGTTCCTCTGTCAGGTAGGCTGTATGGATGAACAGTGTTGCAAGGAACTACAGGTCCCAGCATCAGATGGGGAAGTCAACCTCTATATGTAATAATTTGCAGACTGCCACCAGAATGTATTAAAATTAAAATTCTGGCCACCACAATGTATTAATGCCAGGCGTGGAAAAGCATTAATATCAGCTGTTTACTGAATTTTTTGCTGCTGGCGCTACTAAAAACTCCTGTCAGAGAAAAAGCCATCAATAGCAAACAGCGTGCATGAAGCCTTATTATATTATCAAAATGAAGACACAAACTCCAACATGCAACATTTTGGGTAATTCAAAGGTATGAAAGAGAGAGAGAGGAGCCTCCACCACACTGATAGGGAAGAGCTAGAGCATAGAAGAGCTTGCATCTGGAGGGTCCTTCGATGTCATCACGTATAATAACCCTGCATTGTATGTGGAAGGGATTAGCGCTTGATTCACACTATGTGTGGTGGCTAGCGTTCTGGATAAACGCAGTTCAATGCTAGGGCACATAGAAAACAATTATTTTTCATGTGTTCTGTTCACATTACAACACCTAGCCTTACTCACTATCCTTAGGCTGTGAATGTCTTTGAGAGGAGGCTCTAGCACACTGACAGAGGGAGCCTCCTAGAGCATAGAATAAGGTAAGTATTTCTCCTTATTCTGGCACCCCTAGAAATAATGAACATTTAACAAGTGCAGGAAAGATAAGACTGCAAGAGTACTTTTTTTTTCTCCAGCCTGAAGTACAGCTTTAAACACAGCTATGGAAAGTCAGAAAAAAGCATTCCTTTACAAGCCTTTTCTATATCATTACCAATGTCACACTAAAGTTTTTCAGAATAGCCAGTTCCCAGCAAGTGTGATGGTTTCATGCATTTGGTAATTCCCTCTAGTGCTCTCTAGAACTGTTGCATTGTATGTCTTGTTATAAAGACATATGTATTTCCTATGCTCCTCAGCTCAATCTAGCACCGTGATCGAATATTTTACTACTGCTTATAATAAAACAACCTTCCTTCAGAAGAGAAAAACTATTTCTTCTTTATAAATAGTAGACCCTTTAGTATAAATTCATATGGAAAGCTCTCTCTCTCTCTCTCCTTCTTCTCTTTCTCTTTCTTTCTCTCGTTCTCTCCACCTCTCCCTCTCTCCCCCTTATCCTTCTCTCTCTCTCTCTATATCTATCTATCTATCTATAAAACCATACTAGCTTGCTTGAGAACACCAATGTTTTCCACAATATACGTAAAGCACATTAACAGCGGTTTGTGGTTTTATTTAGGCTAGTGCAGTTTCTTAGAATCTCTATATGTTTATAGTAACACAGGTAGCATGGTTGCTGAGTAACACATCTTATTTTTTTTTTTTTACAAATACGTGCAGCACAGACACAGATTTAGTACTGCTGTTACATTGTTACATAACACATTTTATATGGAAAAGATGTTCGCTGTCCGGCTGCCCATAAAGGCTGCAATAAAGTAAAGCATGCTCCAGATTTGTAAACATCACTTGCAATTACTGGCTCATTTTTCTATGTGTTTAGAGGACAATAATGAGCTCCTCAGGGGTGCTTCTTATCACACAGGGAGATTTTTTTTTAGCTTTCTGTAAAATCTCACAGCTAGCCGATCCCAATCCTTCACTGTGCAGAGTAGTGCTATAGATCATTGATTCCATGTGTTTACTGTTGACAGCATCGGATAGGTACTTATACTGAAACTGGTTACGAGAAGAGTCATATCTGATATCGGCCCATCTATAGTCTGCTTAATTCTGTGACTTCTGGGCTAAAGAGTAAGAATAAAGAACCAACCTACTGTTCACTTAATATGATTACATTAGATCAGCCACTAAAAAAAGACAGTTGAAGCAAACACTAAACAAAGGCTATATTGATAAGCAGATTGTCTCCTTTATTCTACACAGATCAAGTAAACAGGGTGGTTATGCCAGAAAGAGAGATCTAACTAAAGGAAACTGTTTTTTTTAACGCTTCCCAACCACTTCCTCTTAAGTTGGAAAAGCAGTGCCTATGACCAGGAAAATGTAACCCCATTATCATGCTCATGGCTGTACTGCCTGCAGAGCGCCACCCATTTAATTAAAGGAAGCCGTTACAGTGATTCCCTAATGTCTCCCAACTAGGCTAGCATGGCTGCCTTATTCAATGTATATAATAATACCTGCTCATTAAATATATTCTATACACATCATTTTAATGTTTATACATATTTATATATTTTTTCTATTCAAGCCATCCCTGACCTTTTCCTGGCTGTGTCTGGCTTCAATACTTTGACATAGACCAAACATACAGATTGGAAAGTCCGAGTAAAGTCAGAACTCTTGATCTTCATACTTTTTCCATGGCATTGCCTTAGACCAGGCTTTTTCAGCCCTTAGGTTCCTTGAGTTTGCCAGGGGTGCCCTGAGCAATTTCTAGCTCTCACTGACTCCAATGAAATTTTCAGCTATCTATAAGGTGGTAATTCTTCCCAATGACCAGAAGAGTAAGGAGCATTTTTCCCACTGATATCACACTAATATTGTAAGCTGCAGAATAATTTTGAGCAGGGGTTCCCAAAGAACAGAAAGTTATTTCAAGGGTTTCTCTGTGTTGAAAAGACTGAGAAAGGCTGCCTTAGAAAGTTTTGAAGCCATTGGACCAGCATGACAGTGAAGCAGCTACCATTTCTGCTTCTCTTTACAGTTTCAGACCTGCCCTTGCATGTGCTTGGATTGATAATGCCAGCACTACCTGTATTTAGTTTTTATGTTTGGCTTGTATTTATTTGCCTGTATCCTGGCTGGATGAGTAATTAAATATCACATACCAAAGGAATTTGTGTAGCACGCAGTGGAGCTGCTATTGGATTCAGCAGCACAAGAAACAAAAAATCAACAACATTGGTAAATCATTTTGGCTTTCATGGATGGTATACAGAGTTTAAGCACCACTGTAACAACAGTTAATATGTTGTTAGGGTACCATTTTAATGACATAATAATAAATAAATACAATAAATGGGTGGTATTACTCAGAACAGCTGATCAAGTATGTGCCTTCTGGAGTGTTCAGAATGTAAAATAATAATAAGTAACATTTTTGGTTAGGGGGAATAAGAAGTCCTCCCACCTCTCTCCCACTCTCATGTGCAGAGCAGGAGGTATAGAGAGGAGGATTTGTATAAAGATCCGTCTGCTGTTTTCTCCTTCTCCTTCTACTCTGCAATCTGTCTCTCCTGGAAGGCTGGGTGAGACCTGCATGGCTCTGTTGTTGTAACACATGGCTCGGTACAATGTTTGAATCCCTTACAAACATACTGTATTTGAAAATTGCATGTTCTTAAGTCATATCTTCTAGCTGATATTTTAAATCGTCATTGGATTGCACACATCCAGGAAACACAAGGTGCAAGACTCGGTTAGAAACACTAGGCCTGTCCCTTTTAGGCCATAGAGAAGAAAGCAATTTTCTGCGTAGTTATTACCCACACCAACAGTAGAAAAGCGGAAACCTATTTACATGTTCTCATAATATTTTAAGCTAGATTTGGACCAGTAAAAGAGGTGATATTGGCAGAGAGATGCTGCTTTGGTCACCAAAGATTATCCGCATATGAGCGTCGGTAATGGGGATCTGGACTCATTGAGGTGTTACCACTTGGATTTAGGGCCCAAGTGTATTTTTAAAAAATATATAGATCTATCTAGATAGATCTATATAAATCTATATCTATCTAGATATATCTATATATTTATATATCAAGTACTTTATCAGATATAATTTTTTTAATTTATTTTGGTTACTCAGTCACTATTCCAGAAGTTTGCATACGCAAGGTCTGAAATCTCAATAACAGTAATGAGGTCTACTTAAGTCACATAATAACCAACTACTTTTCTAATATCAGGCTGTGAAAGAGTGACATATGACAATGTGTGTTTTTTTTTTGTTTGTTTCTGTCATGATGCAAAAAATAAAAGCAAATGTAAGGTGCCTTTTTTTTAAATACCCTTGATGTATATATTTTGTGTCTATTAGGAGCACTGCTTTTATCATGGACATGTGGATGGACAAAATGACTCATCAGCTAGCATCAACCTCTGTAAAGGAATAAAGTAAGGCCTGCCTGTGTGGCATATTTCATGTTTACCATGGGTTATTCGAGATCTTGTCATCCATTCCTTCTGTCTGCTATGTGTTAAACAGATTTTTTTTTGAAAGTCCACTGGATAGGGTTACATATTTAGGTCTGTAGGCAGTGTTCTCACAGGCAGACAAAAGGATTTTGAGATCACATATGTAAATGATTTGAAAGGTTAAGTACAATTATAACTAATTGTTTAGAATGATGTGTAAAAATGGGCTGTTTCTGACAATTTCTCATGCATATGGTAGTTTAGTTTTTTTTCTACGTCTTGCTATCCCAGTGAAGGCTTTAACAGTTTTTTGTGCACAATAATTGGCTTGGTGTTCATCAGACTATATTGAAACAAACCAAAGCAGCTTTTTATTGTCCACTTTGATCAGCCATAGATGTCTTTTTGTTTTCATGTCTCCCTTGGTTATGCCTAGGGAGATCCAGTGGTCCATAGGTGGGCTCTAAAGTGGCAGGTGACGAGGATGTGTTTTCTTGTATTGATACAGACTGCTCAGCTCTACTTTACTTTTGCTTAGGTGCATGTATGTGCATAGATGTGTTTAAATGTACAGCCCAGGAAAATCAGCTACAGAAACTAAAGGAAACCAAGCAGAACTTATCTGTTTACTTTGTTCCATTTCCCCCCAATCTTCTATTTGCATGTACGTAGGTTCAGTTCATATCCGACATTTCCTTGAACAGTTTGTGAATCTTAAAGGAAATGAATAGTGGGTTTGTATATATTTTCTTTACATATTAATGTTAGGACCTAAAAAAAAAACAGTTGGCTGGAAGCCCTTAGCTCCATTCTCTTAATATTTTCCAGGATCTCTTTAGCTTTTGTAGTTTTATTTCGTTTTTGATATAGCAAGATGGGCTAGAGCCTCAGAGTAGATTTCCACTATTGTCAGGGCAGTATGTGATGGGTAATTTTCTTCAGGCGGGGGGGAGCAAAGACTAATGCCGCGTACACACGGTCAGACTTTTCGGCCACAAAAGTCCAACAGCCCGTCCGACAGACTTTCGACGGACTTTTGGCGGACTTTCTAACGAACGGACTTAACTACATACGATCACGCAAAAGTCCGACGGATTCGTACATGATGACGTACACCGGACTAAAATAAGGAAGTTGATAGCCAGTAGCCAATAGCTGCCCTAGCGTCGGTTTTTGTCCGTCGGACTAGCATACAGATGAGCGGATTTCTGGGTCCGGTGAAGTTACAACGTAAAGATTTGAAGCATGTTCCAAATCTAAAGTCCATCAGATTTGTGACTGGAAAAGTCCACTGAAGGTCCGCTGAAGCCCACACACGATCGGATTGTCCGCCGGATTTGGTCCGTCAGCGTCCGTCGGACAAGTCCGGTCGAAAAGTCCGACCGTGTGTACGCGCCATTAGGCTGGGTTCACACTAAAGATCGCAGCGGCTCACAGCAGGAGTCCGGTGCGTCTCCATTCACCGTTTCAGGTCCGATTTCAGCCCAAATTTTGGGCTGAATTCAGACCTGAAACGGACCAAAAGATGCAAAGGACTCTTGTGCAATTTGCACCGGAGCCACTGCAGAGATGTGACCGGCTCCATAGAGAGCTGGTCACAATCTCCTGCTATGCCAATTGAAAACCTGCATCCAATTTGCATAAATGTGAACCCAGCCTAATAAAGAAACCCTTTTTTAATAGAATGTGCTAGGGTTAAAACCTTAGACAGTGTCGTGCCTTTTATTCTTTCTACGAACATCAACAGGAACAGGAAATGAGGAAAAATGGAGAAACAGTTATAAAAAATTGACAGAAATGTACACTTTTCCCTACGCTATCTAAATCTACTGAAAAAAAAAAAGAAAAAACTCAGTAGAATAAGATTGACTCATAACCATTGTAGTTTTCTGTTAAAAGCAGTTTCTTATAATGGGAGAGGAGTGCCAGTAAACTAAAGGTGTTTAAATCACCATTGGAGCCTAGCAATCTAGTGATGTGTACTCCTAAAGGCCTGTTTTTTTTCATGGTAATATTCACTGATAATGGTAGTGATCCTAGGGGCAAATGGTAAATGCAGGTGTGTAATGTACTGGCCGTATAACCTGGACTGCTTAATTCTGGGTGTTTTGGGTGAAATCGATAATTTGCTGAAAGACAAAAAAAAACCTCTTTATGTTGGGTGTTTTAAATTTGTTATAAACCATGTTTTTTTTTTTTTGTTTTTTTTTTTACATAAACTGTGGTACTTGGAATATACAGTACAGTTTAAATACGTTTTTTAGGCCCTGACTGCAAAAAATCTCACAGCTAATAAAACGTGAGTTTTAATAGTTTTTTTATTTGTTAGATTTGCATTTACAGTTTTAAACCGCTTAAATGGATATAAATTGTTTGGTTAAGGCAAGATATTGCCTTGTATGTTTCAAAGAACATTCATTATACCAAGTAAAATAAAAAATAACTTCCTGCCTTCAGATTATTAACGTCTATATTGGGAAACTCATAACATACAGGAAATGTGCTTTACGGAGGTAATTTCTCATTCTTCATTTCCTGCCCTGAGATATCAATCCCCCTACTCTTTCTACACAGTTTAGTGGTTGTTTAAAAAAGGATATATAAGTAATGATATGCAGAAAACCATAGCTACAGATAATCACAATCTATATCTAGAATGTAGTCTGTACATTTGAAGGAAGGAAATGCTCTTTCATATTGATCAGTGTGACTGGAATTTAGTTAAGCATAGTAAGATACGCATAGCTTGCGTGTGCTTTTTTCAGTAGACAAAGAAAGGGTCAAATTAGTTGAAAAAAAATGTCCAGCTAAGAAAAAATAACCATATTAACACACATAGAAATTTATATAAATTGGATTTCCTGTCACCTCGTATACTCAGAAGAAGTCAAAGGATATTTACAGCTTTAAAGTTACTAAAAATCTGATTTATTTTCCTATTTAAAATACTTCAATTTTTCTTTTATAAAGTAGACCAAAGTCTGAATTTTTGTCCAGTGCAATGAATATTTTGAGCATCGCTTACAATAACTTCTCGGTACATAGTTCAGAGATTAAATACTAAAATTGTGTGTTTAGCTATTTTTTGTACCAGTCAAATAAACCTTAACCTGTAATTTTCTGACACTAAAAAACCAAAGCAATAAATGGTAATATGAGGCAGGCTAGAAAGATTATTCATATAGCAGATAAGAGTTTTAAGAAAGTAAAACCTCAAAATTGCTCAGAAAACCGCATGAGGCAAAATTGTTAAAACTGAAAGAAATTCATGGCTGCCAGTGCTCTGTGAACATCTAGAAAAAAATGGTCAGTAGATTATGGGCCATATTTATAAAGCAGTAAATGTGAGATTCAGCTAACATTGAGAAGTTGTTAATCATTACCTCTAATTTAAAACACATTCACCATGAGGATTCACCAGCAGTGAATATTTGGTGATTGTTATGTTCACTGCTTTATAAATATGTCTCTCCTAAAGTTGTATGCAAATCAAAGCTTTTCCTGAAAAAGTCAAACTTGATCCTGCCGCTCGCACTTCTGGAGACTTCTTGTTAGCAGGCAAGGCTGTCCATCACATTAAACAACCAACAGAAATAGTGGGGTGTTTTCCTGTAAAAGTCTACATTTACCTAAGGTCTAGGTGCATGTGTTTCTGGATCTACTGCTCATTTTGATTTTTTTTTCACATTCACAGCTTTACATTTTCAGCTTGTGGCAGGTTACAAGCTGTATGATTTTTGTTTACTAGTATCGGCACCATTGGATTCTGAAAAAATATCATATGCTGCAAATTTAATCATATTTTGGAGGAACAAATTTTACAGCTAAGTGAACATGCTGCAAGAAAGGGATAGGTTTAAAGTTGAACATTTTTAATATATTTGTGTAAGCAGGTGCTCAGTGATAATTCCCCCACCATAAATGTAACTATGTTATACATACAAATATGTAGGTAAATACCTGACACTCTCCAGCTGCAGCATTTTCATGGCCATGTATATTTTCAGTGGATTTATGCAAGTGGACGGGCAGATGTACTTGATTGAACCTCTCCCAGGATCTGATGATGACCAAGGAGCACATGCTGTTTATAAGCATGAACATCTGCGGATGAAGAGAGGAGCTTGTCAAGGCAGCAATACCAGCACTGTGTATGATTATGGACCAAAAGTGGCCACAATGCTGAAGCCCCAGCCATGGGTAAGTTTGGGTCTTTTCATTGCTTCCCTTGATATAACCTCTGCAAGATCTTAAATGCTGTTTATCCCATTGAGGAGATTTGCCAGTCAGCCTTTAAAGTGTAGCTGAAGGCAAAACTTTTTTTTTTCCATTTTGGATGGAGTAAGGGAGGGTATAACCCCTGTCAGTTTTTTTTTTTTCCATCTGTGCCTCATAGGGGTGATTTCCCTTCACTTCCTGTCCCATAGCCAAAACAAGAAGTGAGAAGGAATCCCTCCAAAGTGAGGGAATCCTGGGGTTTCAGCAGGACTAGTGCCCCCATTGGAGGATTTCCCCTCTGTTACTGTTTTGGTGCCAACCCAAAATTTTGGATTTTCTTTTACTTTAACTTTTGATGATAGCCATAAACAGGTCAAATAGAGAGGGTGAATTTCTGGGACAACTGGGACATAGACAGCATTAAAAACCGAGAGGTGTTCTAATCCCTCTCTACCCTATCCAAAACAAACAAAACAAAAAAAAATGCCTTTAGATACAAATTGAATGCAAAAAAAGGCTTTCTTTTTCAAGGTGATAAACAGAAACCTGTCAAAACCTGTTTTCGCTTCATTGTTGGATTGAGCATGGTACCACCATAAAGCCATGCACCCACCCTTCACAAGAGTTACTTATAGATGTCTGTGCAATATGGTATGGATATATTATAGATGTCAAATGCTCTGTGTTTTTATTATGGAGATTTCCCCTTGTTTCCTATTCTGTCAGTCACCTGTAACTTGGACAAGAGGTGAGAGTAAGGTTTCCCAATGCGGACACAAGCAACAATAAAATCCTGACAGGTTGCATACCAAACACCCTTGATTTATAGAAATGCCACTCCAAAATGCCACTTTTGCTGGACAGCTTAGGCTGTTTGAAGTTGAAAAATACAGACTTACTGTCTAGATCATCCATTGAAAATAGAGGCTAAACAGATGCAGCCACCACATCTAAGTATTAGTAACCTACAAAATATTTTTTAGGGGGGGTTTAAACCTGCTTTAAGGACTCTCCCTTCTAGATTTTTAATTCATACCAATATGAAGAGTGAGACAGGAGGGGTAGAACATTTAAAACTCCAATGTGTTTGGAACAGAGTCAGAAATTATGGGGATTTCTCGACACCAAAGTCCCTAGAACATTTACAAACCAGAGGGTGAACCAAACTCCTGACACCACCTGTACATTTAATTCCACAGTGGGTACAAATCAATCTATATATTGCACTCAATAATACAATATATTTTTAATACAGAAAATTGTGTGAATTAAAACATTTCTTTTAAATCTCTTTTAGCGATCTGCTCCACTACAAACTGGTACCAGATATGTGGAACTATTTCTTGTGGTTGACAACGCGGAGGTAAATTACAGATCTTGAGAAATTCAACATCACCATTATATCGCTTTCCACCACTGGTTTCTATAGTATTTGTTTCTGTTTCTTTGCAGTATTTAAAGTACAAAGATATACCTACAGTCCAACACCGCATGAAGGAGATCGTTAATCATGTAGACAAGGTGGGAGCTTTAGCATGTCAAGATGCTATTGGGAGTTGTATTACCATCACTTATAATGATTTTCCTGCTAATATGCAGACAAGCCGATGACCTCTTTTATGACTAATGTATGTATGTTATAAACTGTTCCTGCAAAATGTAATAAGGATTCCCTAGCGCTATGTATAAAAAAAAGCAATGGTGAAGCAACAATTTTGCAGCATTCCAGTTCAGGCTAGATGGATCCATCTATAAATTTGTGTAATTAACGCAATTTATAAAACAACATTTTAAGATACACATTTAGGGTTTTTAGATTTTTGTATGGCAGGTATTAATTTAAACAAATGTTTAAATGTTTTACATGGAACTAGTATAATTACCCACATTTGTCTTAATATCAGCCTCCAGTCTTTCCCATTTATTGTTTAATCAGAGGCTGTGGGAAGATGGGACTGGACAGGTTCTTTTGCTTTCCTGCAGTGTGTAGTATAGGGAGGTCTAGGATGTTGATGTGCTGTATACAATTGATGTTAACAAGACTCTCTGAACTCAATTACTAACCCATTGGTGGGTAAAATTGTGTAAAGAATGCAATACTATTTATAATACTATTTTACATATACTAGATTCACTCATAAAAATAACCCACTGTTATGAGCTTGGTTTTGTATATAGATGTTCTAAATACTGATATTTTTGTTTAATCTAGTGTTTGTACATAAATACTTTTTTTATTTATTTTTTTAAGCTTTACCGCTCCCTAAATTTCCGAGTGGCTCTTATTGGAATGGAAATTTGGACCAAGCGAGACAAAATAGTAGTGAGCTCTAATGCTGGTGTGACCTTGGATAATTTCCTGAGCTGGCGCAAGAGTGACCTTCTTCGAAAGAAAATGCATGATAATGCCCAGTTTGTCACGTAAGATTTAGAATGTTACTGATTACTGTTCCAACTCCAGAATTACACTTTTTTTTTTTTGGTGATGGCATTTGACACTTGTTAACATCTACCCGTGTTGTTTTTCATATTTACAGTGGAGTGGACTTTGAAGGGAGCACTGTAGGTCTGGCCACCAAACTTGCAATGTGTACAGGGGATTCTGGAGCTGTTAACCAAGTGAGTACCATTATATAATTTGTCTAATTTGTGATGATCAACAAAGATTGGATCTCCTTACCAGACAGCTGAATTTTTTAGGCTTGTAAACGTAAAATGACTGTTTCTCTGTATAATTGTATTTATTTATCTGAAACTTTGCTTGGCCACCAAACTCTTCCTTTCATTAATTGCAATCTCAATTTAAAACCCCAGGACCACAGTACAAATGCCATTGGTGCTGCTTCTACCATGGCACATGAAATGGGGCACAATCTTGGCATGTCTCATGATGAAGATGTAGCCCAGTGTACCTGTGCAGTCACCAGGGACAAAGGAGGCTGTGTCATGTCAAAGAGTGTTGGGTAAGTACTGACATAAATTTCTGTGTTTTTAATATTCCTTGCATTGCAAGTGTGTGTACCTGCAATGTAACTTTCATATTGTCTGCAATTAACTCTTAAGTTTGTTTGTTTTTATGTCCTCTGATATGCAGTATAGTGTACCCCAAGATTTTCAGCAGCTGCAGCCAACAAGACCTGCAAACTTTCCTTAGCGGTGCTAGCCCTACCTGTCTATCCAATGTCCCTGATAGCACCCAGCTGTTTGGGGGTCCAGTGTGTGGAAATGAATTTGTGGAGAGTGGGGAAGAATGTGACTGCGGAACACCTGAGGTAACATCTACATGCATTCCCAGAATATATATACAACTATTGAATGTATACATTCACAAAAATATTCATATACAATAAAGCATCCTATTCACTATGAGATTTTTTTGTGTGATATGAGCATGACTCGTATAGAAAGCAAAATGCAAGACTTTAGGCATTTAGACATTTATTTCACAGCATAAATTGTCAACTTATGCCTTTAGAATCTTTAACTACAACATTTTAGAGTCTCCACAAGTCAAGAACACTATTTTAAGTGGTTGTATAGGATTTTTTTTTTAAATAACAACTATGTCTATACTTACCTGCTCTGTGCAATAGAATTGCCCAGAGTGGCCCCGATCCTTCTCTTCTTGGGTCCCCCCGCTGGCGCCCCTGGCTCCTCCTCTCTTGCTGGTGCCCCCAATAGGAAACTCGTGCAAGCTCGCTCCTGAGCCCCGCTGCTACATCCATTGACACAGACAGCAGGACTTGGCCCCGCTCCCTCATCACTTGAGTTAACTGACAGGAGTGGGATCCAATGGCTTTCGCTGCTATCAATCTGCCCAATGAGGAGGGAGACAGTGGTGAGACATGCTGCTCTCGTGCATGTTGCTTGGTGGGATCAGATTTGGTAAAAATAAGGTGTGTGTGTGTGTGTGGGGGGGGGGGGGGGGGCAGGGCTGGGGGGATCCTGCAGTAGAGAAGGTTTTTATATATAGAATGCCTTAAGGTAAAAAACCTTGAGGCTTTAGAACCACTTAAATTAATTTTTAATATTCAAAGCAAACTCACCCATCTATCCATGCCTCCAGGCTTTGTTTTGCTTAGAAATCACTTTGGAAAAAAAATGGTTGTGGCTATCTTGTGTAAGAACTGACAATTCATGTAGCATTTACTTCCTGGAATCAATCTGCCCTTAGCTCAGGCACACAGGCAGGAGGGTGTGCTTAGCTGAGACAACCCATCCTGCTCTCCTGAAGACTCCTGGGATGTATGGCATAATTTGCCTAGGCCTGGAAACCAGGAAGTAACAAAAAGTTTAAACAAGTAAATATAATAATACGTTCCAATCTGTTTACTAGTGCTAGCAGCATAAGGATTAAAAACAGTCAATATTGATTACGAGAGTGAAGTTCCACTTTAAACAAAGAGAGACACTCTGGACATTCTAGAAAATATCTCTATTACGATATGGATAGCAAAATTATCACTTGGGAAAGTAATCAGCTGAGGTCCATTGTGTGTAGAGAGAACATACAGATGTTGGATCTTGTGTTATAGACCATCCAAGGAAAATGGAAAATTAGCAAATTTGGTACTTTTGTTCCATATTCATAGTTACCTGAAGAATGAGAAATTTTTCTTCATACCACAATTTGTGGTTGTTAAGCCACTTAGTGTTCGTGCTACAATCCCCTCTGTTATAATAAATGATTTGCCCCAGCGTATGTGTTTTGTAAAAAATACGCCGTTATATACCTTATTTTATAGCGCCACTCGTCACTTACGTGACCGGCCACCTCTCTTCTCTCTCGATCTGACAGCAAAGTGGGTGGGCCAAGAATCCCCTGCTGATATCAGCCAGGAGAGGAGAGGCGACCAGTTACGTGAGCGCTGAGCGCCGCTATGAAATAAGGTATATAGTGGCGTATTTTTTACAAACACATACACTGGGGCAAATCATTATAACAGAGGGGATTGTAGCATGTACACTAAGTTATGATAGCAGCAGGAAAGGAGGACCGGGGAGCAATCGGAGCTGACAGGCAGGGAGGCAGGGGGAGAGGAGGACAGAGGAGAGCTGTGGATGATGGAGGCATGTAAACTGACCACTGTGTCAGGACTCAGCAGCTATGATAAACCGTGGTCAGTTTACAGGGGGGAGGACAGAACCAGGCAGGATCAGCCAGGTATTTCAGGTGATAGAAAGGGCCAAATAACACAGCACAAGCACTGTGCTGTTGTTCATGCTTTAAAGGAACAGGATCTATTTTTTTTTTTTTAGGGTTACAAGCGCTTTAACTTAAAATCCTCTAGGACAGTTTGTGTAAACTCAATGAGGCTGATTTACTTAAGAATTTGAGTATGTTTACACAATAAAAGGTTCCCATTATCTAATCATGTGCAGATGAAATACGTAAATGGGGATTTCTCACATCCTTTAGTAAATCTGCTTTAGCATTCTAAAGAAAGTAATATCTTCATGCATTATTATTTTGTTTGAATTTTCAGGAATGTACTAACACATGCTGTAATGCCACAACATGCAAATTGAAAGAGGGAGCAGAGTGCGCACAAGGAGACTGTTGTCGGCAGTGCAAGGTACACATTTCAAGCTAATCTAATGTTTTGTTGGATCATTGTTAAATTATTGGTATGATTTCTTCTGCAAAATTAATGTTTCCTTGACATTTGATAGGACTTGTAATTGATTGTTACTACTGCTTTTTGTCAGATTCGTCCAGTTGGGGAAATGTGCCGCAAGAGAAAGGGAGAGTGTGATCTACCAGAATATTGCACAGGAAATTCTGCTCAATGTCCGGAGGATGCCTTTCAGGAGAATGGGCTTCCTTGTTCTTCCGGCAATGGCTACTGTTATAATGGACTATGTCCATCCCTTGGTCAGCACTGTAAGACTCTCTGGGGATCAGGTATGATCACTAACTTATAAGAGACATATGTACTGATAGAATACCTAGCAAATCTTTCATCCTGGTGTCATAGTATATGGGCTTCTGTATTAGTTTTGTAATAAAAAGCTGTACATATAATTTCATTACATTTGGACAATATAAACATATAGACCTTTATCTCATGAGCAAAAAAGCAATGCGCCATAGTCTGTAGTGAACAAAATAAAACCTTGTTAACTAGATGTTTTGGAAGCATGTACTTTTGCATTACATTGTGTGATATTTTATTACATATTTGTACTCAATATGCATCTTATATAGGGTGACATTGTCACTGGTGTTTAGCTGTTTGCTTCCAGCATTGCTGGATGGACCCAGGAGCATGGTGAAATTGTAGTATTAAGTATGTGGATAACTCCAGACTTCGGCTGAATTCCAGGATCTTTTTGTGATCCATAACTGTGTACATGATACTAGAATTTAATGGATCGGTTCCTGGGCCCATGCCATGCAAAGTTTGTATGACCTTACAGTAATAAACTGGTTTAATTGACAAGGCAATATTTTCTTCCAGATGCTCAGGTTGCACCTGATGAGTGCTTCAGGAACAATGTTCATGGCAATAAGCACTTGCATTGCAAAAAGACTGAGTATGGATACAGTAGCTGTAAAACAAAGTAAGTATGCAGTGTATTATCCTTTATAAGATACAGGAAAAACAGAGATCCTACATATCTTGTAATAGTGGTTGTGACTAAGGAGCCATTGCTGATAACTGATATAATATTTTACAGTTTTTCTAATATTTAGAACCACACAGTAGAGAAATATGAATTTATGTACTAAAACTACCATTATTTGCTCTAAGTGTGCAGGTGTGTGTGTGTATTTTTTGATGTGCGTGCAAAAGTGATGAGCAAGAGTGATGAATAATACAGTTGCCATTGTTATGTTACAGGGATGTCAAATGTGGTCGAATACACTGTGTAAGGGGAGCAGAATTCCCCATAACTAACAACAAGTATGTGATAAAATTACTTGGTGGACAGGAGTGCAAAGTGGCTGAACTGTCTGATCAGGAAAGTGGAGTAACAGCTGACCCTGGAATGGTGCCCACTGGCACAAAGTGTGGCATGGGAATGGTAAGATGTTTAACACTTCTAGCATTCAGTGCTCTTACTGATCTAGGAAAGTCATAAATTCAAATCATAATGATAAATAAATTACAATTTACAAATTACAAATACCGTACTGGTGACCCCACAATAAGGATAAAACTTTCCGCGGAACAGAGTTTAATAAGACACGTGGCCACTCTTTAAAATTAGAAGAAAAGGGCTTTAACCTTAAACTGCGTAGAGGGTTCTTTACTGTAAGAGTGGCAAGGATGTGGAATTCCCCTCCACAGGCGGTGGTTTCAGCGGGGAGCATCGATAGTTTTAAGAGACTATTAGATAAGCACCCGAACGAGCACAACATACAGGGATATACAAGGTAATACTGACATATAATCACACATATAGAGTTGGACTTGATGGACTTGTGTCTTTTTTCAACCTCACCTACTATGTAACTATGTAATTTGAATTTGTGATTGGTTTAATTATCTGAAGGAGCAGCTTTGATATATTATATGTGCAAATTTAAGTCTTTACACAAACGTGTGCGTGTATGTGTATATCTATCTACGCACACATAAATAAAGACCTACATTTGCACATATATCCAAGCTGCTGCCTTCAAAAAATTAAACCAGGCACAAATTCAAATTGTAATTTATTTACAATTATGATTTGAATTTATGACTTTAAATGTAATAGTTTTAATATTATTGATCTAGGAAAGTGCCATATATATTTCTCAAGTGTAGGTAACAACTCACCAACAGTTAGTATTCTTTTGTTGTAGGTATGTTTTGAAGGGGAATGCCAGGATTTATCCGTGTATGGAGACAAGAACTGCTCTGCAAAGTGCAACAACAGAGGGGTGTGTAAATATATTCCATTTAACTTCTGTCTATGTTTCTATTTAACCCCTATGGTAAACCTTAGGTAACCCTAATCAGTTCTAATGTATCTCCTTCCTCTTCACCATTTATTATTATTATTCTTGCTAATTTCTACTTGAATAACTTTACTTACAATTTATATGTAAACTTTTTTATTTGTTTTTCTTGTGTCACAATAAATAAAATTTTGCAAAATTTAAAAAAACCTCTATTTTTAAATAACATTGCTGTAGGGGCGTATCAATGTATACACCATGGTAGGGCTATGTTTACACGAGGATGCACAAATGTTCCGTGCATCCCTATGCAGGCAGTCCCATTGATGTCTATTGGGACGCATTGGCTGCACGGACACAGCCGCTGCTCCTAATTTGACATTTGTGGGTGTGCAGGTGCTCGGTCGTGAATGCACACTGTCTGTGTTTTGGGGCTGTTCACCTGCATCTGCACAGATAGGGAGCAGCGTTTATGTTTGTGCGGCTACTGCGTCCCTATAGATATCAATGAGACTGCCTGCAGGAAGGTGCATGGAACACCTGTGCAGGTAAATCTGACCCTCTCTGTGTAAACGAGTCCAAACACTGGTCAAACTAGATGTGACATCGCTTCCGGGTTACTAGATCCGAGACTCGATTAAAGCCAATCCTGGCTTTGTTCGGGTCTCTGGCCAGCTGGCGGACTTGCCGGCTGGTCGCTCGGGCCTCCTGGTGGGATGGGAGAGCCCAGGCGAGCCGCAGAAGGTGGGGGGGGGGCACGTCTCCTCCCGCTGCTTGTGATAACAGCTGAGCATCTGATTAGCCACATCGGTTGTTATTACAAGTGAGCCGACTGTCGGCTCTAAAAGCAGCTGCAGGCATCAACCCCTTGAAGCTGAAGGCCGCATATTTGTGTTAAATCAGCGTGAATGGGTTAATGAGCCAAGTGATGCTGCTTTTTGTTGTCAAAAAAGGGGACCCATGGAATGTCCTTCGCCTCCCAGTCATATATAAATATAAAACAACTCTAAATAGCCACATGTATGAGAGATGGAGTCACGGCCATAGAAATATTTGTAAAGAGTAGGAGTTAGTAAGAAGACCACCCCCATGTGGGGGCGCCAGAAATATTTCTGCACCCGGGCATCTGTGACCCTGGGATCAGCCCTGCTTTGGACTCTCCCCCAGTAAGTCTTGCTTCATTCACAGTACTCAAGGGTCCAGGCCTTACAGATGCTTCTAGTGTGAGGACATAATTATAATGTTGTCTTGTGAGATGGCGTTGTAGTACCATGTTGCAATATTCAACTGAATTATGCACCACAATAATAAGCCTGAAAATCACAAATGTGTTTTTTTTTTTTTTCTAGGTCTGTAACCATAAGCGACAGTGTCATTGTGACCCTGGTTGGGCACCACCATACTGTGACCACAAATTTACAGAAAATTCTGCAGGTAGCAATCCATAAAACACTCTGACATTTTTCTTGTCTCTGTGATACTGGCTTGCCCTCATTCTCTGCTAAGAAACAAAAGACATAGTCACTTTCTTCTTTTTTTTTCTACAGATCGGACAAGAGGGCTGCTCATTGTTGGAATTCTAGTCGCAGTTTGTCTTTTTGCTGTAATGGTTGCTGGAGCAATGTTCTACTACAGGAGGAGACAAAGGAAATTTCCACAGAAGAGGTGAAACCTTTGTCAATATTTGATATATGTCTTGGTGAAATTTAAAATAGATGTCCAAATGGGGGTCATTTTGTTGTCTCCGCAAAATGTGTAGGAGAGGGCCCTTTATATACAGTATGAATACTTTGGCAGTTTTGTTTTCTTGATATTTTCTTTAATTGGTATTCTGAGAGTTGTATACAAGATAAGAATTTGATTGCAATTTAAATGCAAATCAAGAACATTCAGCTGCTCTAAAGTATTTACAGTATGTTCCTATAAGAACTATTAAAAGAGTGATAGGATTGTGGGTTGAGGACACACTGCCTTTTTATGTTGCTGCTTTATGACCATTTATTGATTACATTATACAGAATCATACTCTATTAGACGAATGCCAGAAGCATGAGTCCTTGAGTTGCTTTGTTTGCTCTTAGTATATGTCCCTAATTTGCAAAAATGTTTTTTTTGCAACCCAAACTAGTCTTTAATGTTCTGTTAGAGTCTGTTACCTTTCCCAAGTCCTGCAACCAACAAAGTTAAAACAGAAAACTTAAAACTTGTTCGGTCCTGTTAGCTGCCTATAAAAATGCTTGTTTCCTGTGAATCATTATGTTTTGGCGTCGAGATCTTGCAGTGCTGATATCTCTGCAACAGAGCAAAAAAAAACATATGAGCAGGCTCTGAAATAATTCAGTACAGGATAACAGTTATAGGTTACGTTTTTTTAGGGCACAAAAATAAAATTGCATTCTGATAAAAAACAGCATCCAATTTCCTTGTTTTACCACCGCTTTCCTATTGAAATAGCTGTGCAAGGTGTCTAAATATTACTGTGCGGTCCAATAGGCACCAGAGGTTCAGAGGTGGGCTGAACGAGAGAAAAATAAATTCCTCCTTTCACCAATGGATTCCTCCAGTCTTCATTAGTGTGGATGGTGGAATATACACTGTTGGGGATTATATTATTGCAGCCACGCAGCTCACGGCTGTTTGAATACCCTAACAATCACTGCATCTGGTAGGAATATTCAAATTCTCCATTTGTCCTGAAGACCATTATCACCAAGAAAGAAAGATGAGAAATCCACAATTTTGAGCTGTCATCAGAACTAGAATTGAGGGTAAATCTTCCCTTGAGGACATGTGTTTTGGTGACAACTGTCGATTAGGGGAATTCCCCTCACTTTTCACTCACTTCCTTTTGCTTTTCCAGGGCAGGGAAATGAAGGGAAATCTTCTTAATGAGCTAGACAGCAAAAAAAAAAAAATGCTTGATAGGGGTTTTAACCCTTCCTACACTATCCAAAACTAAAAAATGTGTTGCCTTTACATACAAAAATCAGATTGCAGTCTGAACTTTATTACTTATTCTGGCTCATTGAATTGTATGGCATGGCAGCCAGGCAACTAGCATTTTTAAAATGAGATTCTTTAAGTATCTAAACAGTAAAAAAGGGAGGACAGACCATATTGGCCCCATAAAGAATGAGGAAGGACATCTGGTTACAAAGGATGGGGAGATGGCGAAGGTATTGAATTTATTCTTCTCCTCAGTATTCACGAGGGAATCGGGGGGCTTCAGTAACCAAAACTGCAGTGTTTATCCTCGTGACACATCACAGGAAGCCAAGTCTAATTCTTAGAATTAGACTTGGGAAACTTAACATTAATAAATCACCAGGACCGGATGGCTTGCACCCAAGGGTACTTAGGGAACTCAGTCAAGTAATTGACAGACCATTGTTCCTAATTTTTACTGATAGTCTACTGACTGCAATGGTACCAGCGGATTGGAGAAAAGTCAATGTAGCACCAATATTTAAAAAGGGCCCAAAATACATCCCTGGGAATTACAGACCAGTTAGCCTAACATCAATAGTATGCAAGCTCTTGGAGGGGATAATTAGGGACTATATACAAGATTTTAGTAATGAATACTGCTGATGATACCATTATCAGCATGGATTCATGAAGAATCGTTCTTGCCAAACCAATCTATTAACCATCTATGAGGAGGTGAGTTACCATCTAGATAAAGGAAGGCCCCTAGACTTGGTGTATCTGGATTTTGCAAAAGCATTTGACACAGTTCCCCATAAACATTTATTGTACAAAATAAGGTCCGTTGGCATGGACCATAGGGTGAGTGCATGGATTGAAAACTGGCTACAAGGGCGAGTTCAGAGGGTGGTGATAAATGGGGAATACTCGGAATGGTTAGGGGTGGGTAGTGGGGTCCCCCAGGGTTCTGTGCTGGGACCACCCTATTTATTTTGTTCATAAACGACCTGAAGGATGGGGTAAACAGTCCAATCTCTGTATTTGTGGACGATACTAAGCTAAGCAGGGCAATAACTTCCCTGCAGGATGTGGAAACCTTGCAAGAACATCTGAACAAATTAATGGGGTGGGCAACTACATGGCAAATGAGGTTTAATGTAGAAAATTGTAAAATAATGCATTTGGGTGGCAAAAATATGAATGCAAGCTATACACTAGGGGGGAGAACCTCTGGGGGAATCAAGGATGGAAAAGGACCTGGCAGTCCTAGTAGATGATAGGCTCAGCAATGGCATGCAATGCCAAGCTGCTGCTAACAAAGCAAACAGAATATTGGCATGCATTAAAAAGGGGAATAACTCAAGAGATAAAGCGATAATCCTCCCACTTTACAAGACTCTGGTCCGGCTGCACCTGTCCAGTTCTGGGCACCAGTCCTCAGGAAGGATGTACTGGAAATGGAGCGAGTACAAAGAAGGGCAACAAAGCTAATAAAGGGTCTGAAGGATCTTAGTTATGAGGAAAGGTTGCGAGCACTGAACTTATTCTCTCTGGAGAAGAGACACTTGAGAGGGGATATGATTTAAATTTACAAATACTATACTGGTGACCCCAAAATAGGGTTAATTTTTTTTCACGGAAGGGAGTTTAACAAGACACGTGGCCACTCATTAAAATTAGAAAAAGAGGTTTAACCTTAAACTACGTAGAGGGTTCTTTACTGTAAGAGCAGCAAGGATGTGGAATTCCCTTCCACGGGTGGTGGTCTCAGCGAGGGGACATCGATAGTTTCAAAAAACTATCATGCCCCGTACACACGATAGGATTTTCTGACGGAAAATGTTCTATAGGAGCTTGTCGGAAATTCCGACCGTGCGTAGGCTTCATCGGACAAATTCCATCAGAACTTCCGACACACAAAATTTGAGATCTGGATCTCAAATTTTCCTGACAACAAAATCCGTTCTCGTAAATTCCGATTGTGTGTACACAATTCCGACGCACAAAGTTCCACACATGCCCGGAATCAAGCAGAAGAGCCGCACTGGCTATTGAACTTAATTTTTCTCGGCTCGTCGTACGTGTTGTACGTCACCGCGTTCTTGACATTCGGAGTTTCCGACAAGATTTGTGTGACCGTGTGTATGCAAGACAAGTTTGAGCCAACATCCGTTGGAAAAAAAACATGGATTTTGTTGTCGGAAAATCCTATCGTGTGTACAGTGCATAAGATAAGCACCTGAATGACCGCAACATACAGGGTTATACAATGTAATACTGACATATATTCACACACATAGGTTGGACTTGATGGACTTGTGTCTTTTTTCAACCTCACCTACTATGTAACTATGTAGATGTTACCAGTGCCAGCACTTGTATCTGTCAGCACAGTTTTGCTTTAATTATGTATAGGATATCATTTTTTCACTATTATTTGAAAGTATTGGCTTCTTAGCCTAGGTTCACACTACTGCAGCATGGGAAACCCTGCGATCCGTGCACGTTTCCCACACCGCATTCAAATTGCACTGCCCTTGCGATCCACAACAGGTGTCAGTGCAATCTTAATGACAACCCAAACACAGGTCACACACGCAGTGCGTTTGCCTGCATCGGATCGCATGGTATAAATGTACCATGTGATCAGGTTGAAGTGCAATTCCAAAATTTGTGTATGCATGGTTATGGTGTGATGCAGTGCGATTTGAGCCCTTTCAAAATGAATTGGTTAATATCGCACCACACTGAAACCGCACCGCATGTAAATTTAACTGGAATGCAGTGTGATACCTGTGCGATTCACATGCTGTTCATAGTGTGAACTGAGGCTTAGTTTGAAGTAATTCACTATTGTTATTCCAAGGAAATGTAGTAACTGCTTGTTTTTTGAGAGGCAGCTACCATGGAATAGTCAAATTGCTATTCCAGGTCATTTGAATTAGCGTAGTATTATTGCAGAGCAGTTAGTGAGGAAGGTTCTCACAAAGTTTGGCAGCTTTATGTGTGGAGTTCTTGTAAAATCTCTTGAATCTCTAATAGGCCAGAAGAAGGCTTTACTGTGCTGTGCACAGATATTTTTAAGAGATTAGAGATGAATTTGTATGGTGTTTCATCATTATCTGCAGTGGACCACAACCGCTCCCCTCTCTGGCCACTTCCTACAGCTGTGTTAAGATCATTTCCTGCTTCATGGTCGATGGATTTTGTGGTTTTCTACAGTTGTGTTCTCCCTCCAATGCACAATGAAAATTAAACTCTGGAAAAAAATAGAAACTGGTGGAAGAGTCACGTTAACAATTGCTGGACTTCTTATGCTGTTTATTTCAGTTTGCTAAATTAACAGTATTATTGTGATTTAATGTATCCAATGTATAGAACCTTAAAGCTGAAATCCAAGCACAAACATTTTCATTTAAATCTAGTCTTCAGAAGCCTCAAAGATATTCATCCACTTTGTGTGCACGAAATACCTTTATAAATCCAGATATTACTTGTAAAAGCAGCAGTAAAATCATCATTGTGCTGTATATAGCCTGTGCAGAGAGCAGAGCTGTGGGAGGGGCCTAGCAGGCTGCCTGCAGAAAACTACAGGGGGGGTGGATACAAGACCAGTCACCCTGCACAAGGGGAGAGAACAGCAGTGACCAGTCTTTATTACAGGAAGTTCCTGCAGAGAGGCAAAGTTTCACATTGGATTATTGCAATAAAAACACAAAGCACATCAAGATTCAAGTAATAATGCACGTACCTCTTGTATTTAGACAATGTTTGCTTATCTTGGAGATCAGCTTTAAGATATGGGAAGAATATTCAAAACAAATGCATGGAATTTGGATAAAACATTTCCTACAGGCATGAACTTTTAGTTCTGCCTGGACAGATGCATAGAACTGACAATAAAATAAATATAGAAAAGTCTTAGTCAGTTCATAAACATTCAAGACCACAGTATATTCTTGCTTGCAGCAGTTTGTATAATCTGAGTTGCAGAACATTGCACAAGAGAACATGTGTTGGCGATTATTGTTGTTCTTCAGCTGCCTGTATTTGAGCAGAATCCCAAAGGGAAACTCTCCAGTTTGCACATCTTCCTTATTAGTACTATTTATTTGCAAAGAATACAATTTCTGCAGATGTAGTTAGTGTTTAAGAGTGCTCAGGTCAGGGATTATAATTCTCTTGTGTTTTTTTTCTCTAGAATGGCTACACCCGGGTCAGGCTCTGGGTTATCAAACCCTTTGTTTCAGGAGAGCATGAGCAACAAACTGTACATCAGGAAGGATTCCCCCAGTCCCTTGATTGGACGTCCCCAACTTATCGCAAGCACCTCTAATTTACAAGACTCCCGATCTGCATTTATTACTATAGTTCCCAGTGAAGATACGGAGAAGGTGAGGTATAGGCTAAACCAGAAAGAAAGGATCAAATGGCTGACAAGCTGCAATGTTTGCACAATATAGAGATGGAAAAACTTTGGGGTCCATTTACCAAATGCAAGTGAAGTTTCACTTGGCAAATAAATTTTCCCCAGAGCTAAGTGAATGTGATGAAATATCATTTTTCAAAGAATACACAATTATGTGCAAAATGTAACAAAAAAAAATATTTTTGCTTGCACATGATTGGAAGTCAGCAGAGCTTCGCCTTATTTACTAACCTGTAGCCCTCAGCACAGAGAAACGGACAGAAAATGTAACCTGGTGGAGGTTTTACCATTCTTAAAGCTGGTCATCCACCAGTAGGATTTGGTTTCTATGGAAATTCTGAAAAATCATTCTTTGGAGCATTTGATGCTGCCATCTTTAACTCAATTTTGTTTGAAAGTCCTTAAAATTTCATCCAGACCTGCTGCTTAAATGGAATTTCAGACTAGTACTTGCGTATTCCAATATGGCAGATTTTTCCTGAAGAAAAATCACATTCAGGATTTTGTTCATTCAATGACAAAATGCTCCTTTGAATTTTCTCATAGCTGTGGATGAAAACAGTCATCAATGTGACCTCGCCAAACTATTAGATAATTGAATGCTCCAAAAATTTGCAACTGAAACTCCGCTAGTGTATGATCAGCTTAACTCTAGTCAAACCAAAAAAAAAGGTTAATTAATTAGTTTAGCCAGGTCTAATAAAATAGGATATGTCAGTGATTTTTTTATTTGTAAACACATTAGCTGGCAGGTAAAGCAATTTGCCATTTGCTTTCTTGTCTAGTTAAGGTGTCAAATCCCATCTCTTGAATTGTTTATTTTGGGTTTATGTAAAGGACGTTTTGTTTTTCAGTGGCTGTGTATTTGACAAATGTTTTGTTTTTGCATTAACAGACCCCTTCATTTATCTCTACTTCCCAACCAAGAGTACCTATATCTGTCCCCAGATCCCCTCAGGTAACTTTTCTTTTACTTAAAAAACATTTGTTCATAGCCCCAGTTAATGATGCGGCTCATACTCCTGCCGGAAAGTGTTTACATACCTTAAAGTTTCCTCTCCCGATCAGATCCCTTTTTACCAGATTGTCAAAGATAAGAATGAAACTTCCTTCACTATTGTGCTCCTGCTTGTTTATTGTTTTTGTTTGTTAGCATGATAATAAGGAGGTGTCAAAGCCAAACTCATACCAAATGTTTTCTTGTTAGTTTTCAATAGGGGTGGGGGAGAGTTAAAATGTCTGTCAGGTTTTAATGCTGCCACAATGAGTCACAATTGTTATCTTGTCTAACCTAAACCGAGTCCTTCAATTTCAAGAACATGCAAATTCGGAAATGTGTTGGTGGTTTAACATCACCCCAATATGAATCAAACATCCATACATATGTGAAATTGTTGACCATTGATTAAGCACTCTCATTAGACTTTTTTTGGGGGAAATGTAAACCCCTGGGTCTCCCAATATGGGGTAACCGAAAGGAAATATTACCAGACCTTCATACATGAGATCAACCTTTACTGATATTGAGGATGAAAATTCAGTACCTCTTACAAATGTTTCCAGAGCTGTTTGTTTCTGTCTGTGGCCATGTCAGGGATATTTTTTCTCATTTCCCTTCGCATTGATGCTTATACAAGATATAAAGGGTGCCATTGCTAGCTGGAAGACACAGCAGTGCAGATATTATTGGTGTATGGGCAGGCTGAATGTACCAAGTTGATCAATGGATCAATTTGGTCGCAACCAGCATGGTGGGTTTTTCATGTGATTATTGCTAGCGGCTGCTGTAGCCGCCAGCAATAAACACTGTCTTCTTCTGGCAGGGGAGGCTTCCCCCGCCCCCCCAACGGGAGAAGACAATGGCTCGGCAGGAGGGATTCCTGCATCACTGCCGGTGCATTAATTGGGCAATGAGCAGTGGTTACCAAAATTTACCTTCAATTTTTTGTTTACATTTTTAACAATATAAATATTTTACAATAATGTGTACTAACAAGGATTGTAAAAGCACATTAGAATCTGATAATTTTCTATTGACTTTTCAGGTGACAAAACCTCCAGTAGTCCCACCTGGACCTCCTGGCAGAGCTGTATTACCACCAGCCAAACCACCGGTTAGTGATATTGTAACATTGCTTCTCTTTTAGCAGATGCTTTGTAAGAAGCCCAGTACATATACATACTAACTTACAATTCTCACAAGCATCATATATCTGTTATCTGAATTTAGTAGGTTTGATGACATTTGTCTTGTTTTTGGTTAGCAGCAGACACTGTAGCCAGTCATTATGATTCAACAAATGGTTGTCTGAGATGGATTTTCTTGGCCAAATACCAGATTTCCGACTGTGGCTCCCGTTGTCTACTCTTCTCCAGTGGCACAAATATGTGTTCAGACAATTAAAAAATATTAATAGAATTGTAACTTAACATAAGTGATCTTTCTGCAGTCAACAGCACAATCATAGTTTAATGTCTATGACTTTCTTAAAGCATGCCTGCAAGTGAGAAGAGTTATGCCAGCCATACATGGATCAAAATTTGGCCGGTCCAGCAGGGACCAGCTAAATTTTGATCTATGTATTGGCAGGCTGGTTGTACACAGTTGATCTGTCGATCAACTTGTGTGTAAGCAGCCTCTTAGGTTTTTCCCGAACAGTCAGTGCTACTGGCTATAGCCAGCAACGCTGATCATTGTATTCTGACGGCAGGGAAGGCTCACCATTTTCTGAAAGCAATACCACAGAAGGGAAGATTCCCCCATTCACCTCAAATGTGTGGATGGAGGAATGGGCTCATTTATTTCCTTTAAGCTGCTGGTTGAACCAAAAAAAAAAAAAGAATCCTGTATGGCCATTTTTACATTAACTGTCTGTGCATCTATTCAGTTGTCCTAATTAGCACCATTAGGAGTAGGTATTTGAAATGTTATGCTTTTTTTTTTCTCTAGAAACCAACACCCCCAACCAAACCATTGCCAATGCTGAAACCTAAACCGGTAATTATCTTACACCTTACCACATTTTATGAGGTTTATCATTTACCAATATTTTTCCACACAGCCTTGTTCTTTTACACATGTTTTTTATTTTGGTCAACGTGATTTTAAATTTAAATATAGGCATTAGAGAGGGATTGGTTACAATAAATAAGTCAGGTAATGAAATACATAATGCTTACAGTACAACTGAAGGCAAAACTATTTTTAAAATTTTAGATTGAGATTGGAGAGGGATCAGAACACCTGTTTTTATTACTGCCTCTATCCCTGTTAGGGATATTCACCCTCTATTTTTCCTGGTGACCATTATTGGTGAACGTGAAAGGAGTTTTGAGTGGTAACCACAACAGAGGGAGGTAACCACAATGAAGGAAAAATCTTCCAATGGGGACACTATTTCCAGTGACTCTGGTGACTACCAGGGATTTCCCCCTCACTTCCTGTTGTGGCAATAAGACAGGAAATATCTCCAATCTTGGCCCAGTCTTGGCCCAAGAAAGCGTGGATAGAATTAAATTGAGTGAATATTGAATTGAATGATTGAATATATACACTTTTTCTTTTTAGAGAAAATCAGTCAATAATGTGAAGGTAAATTAAAATGTTTCTGCTTCTAGAATTATAGCATTAGTGCTTATAGAATTTGTGTTTTCTAGCTACTCAGCAGATTAGGATCTACATTTGTCACCCACAGTTGGTGACAATTTGCTAATGGTAGTCTGGCCAAATAAAAGGAGGTTTGGTCATTTGAGAACAATCTGGCCCTTTCCGGAGATCTTTTTTTTTCCACCTTAGAGGTATACCCGTTTTTTTTAGAGAGGGAAAGGCTTACTCTTTTACATATAATACATACAGTAGATTCCATAGTTAGATACATAGTTACCAAACGCTGTTATATTTCTAGGAACTAAAACAGAAGCCATCTGCCTCTGCTCCGTTACCACCGTTGAAACCATCAGCCCTGAAAACTACCCCTCATCCGATGCATGTGAGTTTTAAGTGAAAACAGTACATTCTTAAGAATAATGGCACTAAAATTATTCTTTCATGCTTGTAATGTCTACAGTTTAAAAGATTACACATTTTTGCTTCCGGGCCATACATTTTAGCCATGTGGTTCAGACTAATAAATGTCTAATTGCTTTAGCTTATAAACTGCTAGGCTCTGTAACACGTCCATGCTAAACATTCTTACTTTTGTTAGACGTGACAAGATTAAAGCTCCTTCCCAGACACTTCTGTTATATGCCAGCATAGAAGTGTACAGCCCCCATCAGTGATGGCATAGTTAACTTGGTATGAGAGTTATTTTTACTCATATGTGATGTAATTGTGTTTATTCTACCATGGAAAATTCTTTTCGTTTACATGGCTTAGAAAAGTCAAACAAAGTAGTGAAACTGATAGATGGTTGTTTTTGTTGAATTAAAAGATACTGTCTGTGTTCAGGCTTCCTCACAAGACACAACTGGCTGTGTTCCAAAAAAAGTCTCTGTACTGGTCTCTAATAATTATTACAGTTAGCTAGATGTCGGATGGCTCACTAGATGTTGGATGGCCCTAGGTGACCATCCAGCCACGGAATTGTTCAATTGTGCTGAAATGTATATTTACATCAGGAAAACATACTTGTTTGTGGCCATGGAGCAGGGAGAAGGAATGCATTGGTTTGTCTTGGGGGAAAATCTATTCATCCTCCTGAGCTGACTTCCCTAATCTCACCTTAAATGATTGGACTGGGAGAATGTTCACTTATGTCTGTAGGTACCTTAGACAGTAAGGAGATTTTATTATTTGTTTACTTTATTGCTTTCTTTTGTTCTCTGCTTTGTTTTAAACGTTTTTATTTTATTTAATAGAACTGCTTATTTGCTCCTTTTTTCTGTAATTTGTATCCATTCTAAGTACAAATGCTTTGATTTTCTGTTACCGCATTTAATAAAAATTTAGTGTAGTTAAGCTTCCTTTTAAAGTGGAACTCCTTTCGCTAAAATGTAGCTGAAAAAGTTTTATAAAAGACCTGTAGGGGGAAAAAGTTAGGCAGTATACTTGCCCTTTACCCTGACTTCTGCCGGCAATGCATATGCAAGGGTGATGTTATCCTCCTACCGACAAGACCTGGGGAATGTTCTCCAAATCTCACTGAAAAGACACTCCTAGTGCTATGCTGCATCTTGTGAGATCTGAGGAAACAGTACAAATCTCATCGACAGGAGGATGACATCATGCCTGAAACACGAAAGTTGGGGAAAGGTAAGTATAATATAACTTTTTTTCCCTATGGTTTTCTTTTTTCTTTTTTTTGTTAATATAGACAATTCCACAGAGCAGCTCTTAAATGTGAGATGAGTTACCTGATCAGAATAGGCGATAGGTGCTGATGGTGGCAGGCTGATGCCTGCTGGTCAAGGAGAGGGGTTCATGGAGCTTCAGTGCTGCAGTGCTCAGGAGATTTTCTACCATTGGGACCTTTATTCTCATTTAACAGATTAAAGTGCTATTTATGATCACATATAAATATTCAATTAGTATATTATTCTCTGTTGAAGAGTATCCTTGCTGGTATAATGTTAACAGAACCGAAACACCCCCCACAGGAGTGCATATAAATGATGCATCCATTTTAATTACGTATTGTTAGGTCATGTCAATGATTTTTAGATGGATATTCTAATAAATACAATTATTTTTATATAAAATTCTATTATTTCCTACCTTTATTAGAGGTGACCCCATGATAAAAGTCCCATTAGAGGAGTTGCACTCCTGTGGGGGGTGTTTCGGTTCTGCAGAAAAATTGGGATGGGGGTTCACCTCTAGAATACTATAACGCCTACTGGGACGACACCTCTTTAGTTCTGTATAATGTTAACATGGAGCTGGCACACTTCTTTTTATTAACTAAATTAGAGCTACGCCAGAGAGATCTTGTGAATGAAAAAAACCTTATGAATGTGTGAATAGTGCAGCTGCTATCCTATTGATACAGTGATCAAACAAACTAAAGATCAAGTAGACAGCGCTATCACAGAAAATGCATATTAATATGAAATCCAAAAATATACAATGTAAATTCCAAAAAATATATAAAGTCCAATAAAGTGCAAAAACTCCTATGAGAGTGTCCAGTGCTGCAAGTAACAAAATTCAAAATATAATTTATCAATAAATTGTCCTGTGCAAAATAGTGCCCGCAAGGATGGTCCTTATTTCCATGATGCCAATCATCCACTATTTTTAATGCTTCACCTCCACGAGTGTGCTCCACCACCAGTTATGTCAAAGCACTCACCAGAACGATATGCATAATTCTGGCAAATGAATGTGACCAGCAAAAAACTCATAGAGATGTATAGCCAGGAAACCACCGCTTAGCCAGACTCAACCGATCACTGTTTGGAACTTTTACTATGACACTCTATCATCCACTCAATACCAAGCCAATCCCAAGGAGAAGAAAAATAGTGGATGATTGACATCACGGAAATAAGGATCTTCCTTGCATGGACACTATTTTGCACGGGACATTTTATTAATCTATGATATTTTGAATTTCTTTATCGTACATCAAGGGACACAGAGCACCTTAGTAATAACTAAATGGGTTATAGGCCACCTTTAGGTGAATGGACACTGGTATAACTAAAAAGGAAACAGGAAGTCCCCCTCCCTATATAACCCCTCCCATACAGGGAGTACCTCAGTTTTTTCGCCAGTGTCTAAGGTGTTGGTCACAGTTGATGAAGTACTAAGAGAGCTCCGCTAAATAATCCTGGACAGGATCAAGGGGCTGTACAAACGGATCCATCTAAAGTTCTTGAAAGCCAAATGGATGGCCTTGTGGAAGAAGAAACTAGGTTTTTGCCTGTAATGCTTCTCTTTTGAGAGCTGGACCCTGGGACTCAGCACCTTGGTCATGTTGATACAGCCAAAGAGTTTCCCGGCAGGGTGCTGTACAGGTCCAAGGAAGTGGACCCGTGAAAGGGGACCCGGTCCTTGAAGGTCTGCAGGACACGGCCTGTCGTGATGGGTGAAGGCTGGATCTGTCTGTAATAAGTTCCAGCAGTCCTGCGGCGGGATCAGGTAAGTCAGAAAGATTACAAGGAATGTGCATATATATATGATTCACTTAATCTTTCTGGTATGAGTATGCGATGCCTTGCCTGTGTTTTGCCACTAGAGGGTGTAAAATCTACATACCTGGCTTCCAACATTCCATGCTTCCCCTGTGTTGTGCTCAAGTGTCAGCAAAAGCTTCTGCGGCAGCATTGCTATTTCTCCTGCTCGGTCAGCCATCAGTAGGGGTTTGGGGGGACCATCCATCATCAGAGAGGTTCCCCCCTGCTGAAGACCCCCCGATCCATCCTCACTACAGGGCCGGTTATCTCTGCGCGGAGCGCAGGAAAGGGATCCTTTAAAAAAAGGGGCGGAGACTGTCTGTGGGGCGTGGCTTTAACGCCACCGCGTGCACATGGAGAGGCTCACTGCTTAAAAGCTTTACACTCTGGGAGTGTCTGGTTGGCTGATGGAGGGACACAGAGCGCACAAGGGCATGTAAGCTGTATGGGTGTGTGGATACAGGCATTTCCAAGAGGCACGTTTACTCAGTATTGAGACTGAGCATTTATATCAGCATATTGTGTAATTGCTAGACTAAAGCTCAGCAGTAGATGCACTTTGTTTAGTACCTCTGCTTTTTTGTGCTTATGCTTCTCCTGCCCTTGACATTTCAGCATTGGAACAACAATGGGCAGATGATACTGGGGTATCTTTGAGAGAAGGAGGTTCAGGTGACTTCTCTTATGAAGATTCAGCATCTGAAGAACCTTTCTCAACTTCGCAAGCTCAGAAATTGCTAATTCAATCCCTTACAGACTTGGTTTGCTCTGGATATTGCCTCCTGCAGAGGTGGATAATGTTTCCTTTTCCTCCTTGGGTTCGCTAAAACCTTCACAGGGTTCTCATGCTTTCCCTATGCACCCGTTACTGGAGCAACTGATTTATGCTGACTGGGATTACCCAGATAAGCAGTTTTCTCCTCCGAAGAAATTTTCAGTTCTTTACCATATGGAGAAAAAGTTCTCAAAGAGATGGGAGTTGCCAGCGGTAGATGCTGCTATCTCCTCTGTGAACAGGAGTTTAACTTGTCCAGTGGACAACGCACAAGTATTTAGAGATCCAGCTGATAAGAAGTTGGAATCTTTATTAAAGGCCTCATTTGCTGTAGCCGCTGCGGTGGTACAGCCTGCAGTGGCAGCAATAGGCATTTGCCAATCCCTTTGGGATGAATTCAAGCAGGCCATTAAGAGGGTTCCTGCTCAAGCTGAAGAGGCCCAAAGTTTAGCTGAACTACCTAGGTCCCTATACTTTGCAGTGGACGATATCAATGATTCTATCCATCAGGTGTCTCGCCTTGCGCTTATGTTGATACATATGCGCAGGACTTTGTGGCTAAAGAGTTGGTCAGCCGAGTTACCATGCAAGAAGCTCTTGGCTGGGTTCCCCTTTCATTGAGAAAGGCTGTTTGGGGAAGATTTGGATAAGTATATCCAAAAGATTTCTGGGGGTAAAACTACCCTTCTGCCGGTTAAGAAAAAGAATAGATGGCCTTCTTTTAAAACTTCCCCTTCAAAGCCTGGGGCAACAGCCTCCAGGCAGTATCGACAGCCTCCACCGTCAGGGGCAAAGGATAAGCCTCATAACCATACACAGGTCTACAAGAAGCCCTGGGGTCAGAAGTCCACAAAACAGAATCCCAAGGCTTCCGTATGAAGGGGCACCCCCGCTCGATCGAGTCGGGGAAGACTGCGGTGGTTTTCAGAAACTTGGCTAGAGGAAATCCAAGACAAATGGGTTCTCTCTGTGGTAGCCCTAGGCTACAAACTAGAGTTCCAAGAGTTTCCATCATCACGTTTTCTAAGATCAAACGTTCCCAATGACCCAGTAAAAGAAAGAGTCTATCAAGGATGCGTGCTAATATTTCCCGCTCACCCGAAGTTTCTGCGGTTTGCGGTAGAGTAGCGCCACTTTCAGGTGTCCAGAACAGTCAGTTATCTGAGACACCTGGGTTGGATTCTCAACCTAGAGAAATCATCCTTACAACCGGTAAGAGGGCTGCAGTATTTGGGCCTGGTTTTGCCTCAGGCAAAGGTCAACGCTCTAAGAGAGCTGGTCCAGGCGGTCAAGGCAAAGAAGGGTCCTTCCATTCGCCTTTGCATAAGATTACTAGGGAAGATGGTAGCTTCCTTCGAAGCAGTTCCCTATGCCCATTTAGACTGTTACAACACAGTATTCTGCCTGCTTGGAACAAACAGATCCAAGCCTTGGATTATCCAATGAATCTGGCTCCAAAAGTACGCCAGAGTCTCAACTGGTGGTTGATAACCAGGAATTTACAGATGGGGAAATCCTTCATTCCAGTTTCCTGGAAACTAGTAACTACGGATGCCAGCCTATGGGGCTGGGGAGCAGTTCTAGAAGACCACCGTTCAAGAAGCCACGCAGCCCAAAGGGAGGTGGACCATATTCTGTCTCGGGCAGAGAAACATATTCCTTGCCTATCTGCAGTCTACATTCCAGGAGTGGAAGATTGGCAGGCAAATTTCTTGAGCCGTCAACAGCTGTTGCCGGGGGAATGGTCTTTACATCCCAATGTAATTTTGGCCATATGCCAAAAATGGGGTACACCTGACGTAGATCTATTAGCGTCCAGGTTCAACAAGACGTTGGACAACTTTGTGGCGAGAACAAGGGATCCACTTGCACTCGGAGTAGATGCGTTAGTGACCCCGTGGGATCAGTTTTCACTGATTTTTTTTTTTCATTCCCCTTCAGTTCAGCTGCTACCACGGCTGCTTCACAGAATCAGGGAAGAATGGAAGCCGGTAATCCTAGTAGCCCCGGCATGGCCCAGAAGTCCCTGGTATGCAGGGATCGTGAGAATGGCAGGAGAGTCTTGTACTCTTCCGCCTCGTCTGGACCTGCTGTCGCAGGGACCGGTATTGCATCCTGCCTTACAAACGCTATATGTAACGGTGTGGCTATTGAAGCCCACATTCTGAAAAATCGGGGGCTTTCAGGTTCAGTAGTAACTACCCTGATTAATGCCAGAAAGCCGGCATCCAGGACCATTTATTACAGGGTCTGGAAGGCTTATGTCCCTTGGTGTTGAACCAAGGTTTGGCATCCTCGTAGGTATGTCATAGGAAGAATTCTGGCCTTTCTACAAATAGGAGTAGAATTTAAGCTGGCCTTGAGTACAATCAAGGGTCAGATTTCGGCCTTGGCAGTGTTTTTCCAAAGGCCGCTTGCTCCGCATTTTTTAGTGCGGGCATTCATACAAGGGGTAACTCGGATAAATCCGCCAGTCAGAACACCCTTGTGCCCATGGGATTTGAATCTGGTTTTGTCGATGTTGCAGAGACAACCCTTTGAACCTATAAGGAATATTCCTTTGATTCTTTTGACAAGGAAATTGATTTTCCTAGTCGCGATAACCTCTGCAAGAAGAGTATCAGATTGGCTGCTTTCTCTTGTAAAGAGCCATACTTAAAGCGGAGTTCCACCCAAAAGTGGAACTTCCACTCATCTGATTCCTCCCCCCCTCCGGTGCCACAATTGGCACCTTTCAGGGGGGAGGGGGGTGCAGATACCTGTATTAGACAGGTATCTGCACCCATTTCCGGGAATAGACTCCCACGCGAGTCACCCCCCGCTCCCCCCCCCCCGCTGTCTCCTGGGAAACACACAGGTCCCGGGAGATAGCAGGGACCACTTAGAACGCGCAGCGCGACTCGCGCATGCGCAGTAGGAGACCAGGAAGTGAAGCCGCAACAATTCACTTCCTGATTCCCTCACAGAGAATGGCGGCAGCAGCAGCCGAGAGCCGAGCGATTGATCGGCCTCGGCTGCCGACATCGCTGGACTCCAGGACAGGTAAGTGACCATTTATTAAAAGTCAGCAGCTGCAGTGTTTGTAGCTGCTGGCTTTTAATATTTTTTTTTCTAGGTGGACTCCCTCTTTAATCATTCATAAGGATAAGGTGGTGATGCGTCCACACCCAACCTTTTTGCCAAAGGTAGTGTCTAGTTTTCATCTGAATCAAGATGTTTCCTTAACTTCCTTTTTCCCAGAACCTCATTCTGTAGAAGAAAAATTCTTACAGTCTCTCGATGTAGTGAGAACAATTAAAGCCTATCTGAAAGCGACTGCTCAGATACGGAAAACTGATGTTTTGTTTGTGTTGCCAGAAGGCCCCCTAGGGTCAGGCAGAATCAAAATCTACTGTTGCTAAGTGGATTCATCAGGTGATTAGTCAGACGTATGGCCTGAAAAGAAAGGTTCCTCCCTTTCAGATTTAAGCGCACTCTACCCGGGCAGTCAGTGCTTCATGGGCAGTGCATCACCAAACCTCTGTGACTCAGGTTTGCAAGGCCGCTACTTGGTCATCAGTACATGCATTCACGAGATTCTATGAAATGGATGTAAGATGGCAGGAGGACACCGCCTTTGGGAGCAGTGTGCTGCGGGCAGCAGTATAGGGTCCTCACGCCTGGCGGCGGCTATTTGCTTTGTGTCTCCCTCCCCTCAGGTGGCATTGCTTTGGGACATCCCATTTAGTTTTTACTAAGGTGCTCTGTGTCCCGTGATGTACCATAAAGAAAATAGGATTTTTAAAGCAGCTTATCTGTAAAATCCTTTTCTTGGAGTACATCACGGGACACAGAGGTCCCGCCCCTCTTATTGGCATATATATATATATTGCTTTGCTACAAAAACAGAGGTACTCCCTGTATGGGAGGGGTACTTCCTGTTTCCTTTTTGGTTATACCAGTGTCCATTCACCTAAAGGTGGTCAATAGCCCATTTAGTTATTACTAAGGTGCTCTGTGTCCCGTGATGTACTCCAAGAAAAGCATTTTACAGGTAAGCTGTTATAAAAATCTTATTTGTAGTTACAGCACTGGACACTTTCATAAGAGTTTTTGCACTTTATTGGACTTTATATACAGTATGTTTTGGATTTACATTGCATATGTATATTTATTTTTGGATTTTATATTGATACACACTACTTATAGTGATACAAGCCCATATGCTTGGTGTCCTGGGTTAGGACCTGCACACAAGTGGGTGGAGAGGTCGATGCATTTTAAAAAAAATCATATTTAAAAATACAATTTAAATTCAAACTTACAAGTCAGATCAAAGGTGGACCTGGTAAATGTATGACTTTTAAGATATTCACTCAATAGCATTTTCATGACTTTGAACCTTTTTTTTTTTTTCCAGAAAGTTGCCTTAAGACCTCCTATTCCACGGAGATGATATTTTCCATGACCTACACTAGACTAACCAAAGACTGAGGGATTGTATAATTGTGATGGTGCCTATTGCTGATCATGGTGTCCTCACTGCCATTACAGTGCTAGATGTGCCTTTCTTCATTTAATGTGAGCAGAAAGACGTGTGATGTGGATTCCTGTTACTTGAAACATAAAGAGTGAACATCTTCGAAAGTAAACCTGTTTTAGTGGAACAGTTTATGAAAGAACTTTTGCAATGTGCACTATGTGTACTATTTAAATTAGTCAAGTCATTCCAAACTTGGAAATTACTCACTCCTGAAGAATTTACTGTTGGCATCTGGACATTTGTGACAGGACCGAGAATAGCAACCTGAGCTATGTAAGAAAGATGAACTGCTGAATGCAAAGGAAAAGTAATACACTCAATGCATCGTGGGACTTGTACTTTACTGACCAGCACAATTTGCACTAAAGTGTGTGCGCATAAGGGAGAAGATTTCTTGTTTTAAAGAAGCACCTCCCGTATGGCACAAGACAGAAAAGTATGCATCTGTTTACTTACACTGCTTCTTGCACACTTCAAATGATTTTATTTTTGTGTAGGAGAAAAGGGATTTAACTTATAAAAATACCAATGCTGGTATTTTTCTCCACACATTTCATTAACATGAATCATTTTATTTCGAACAGTTTTAAAGATTTGATCTATAGCTCAGTGTTCCAATGTTACATCATTGTTCACTGTAACATGAACTTTTTCTATATTGAGAGAGGGTTTTGCACACAGACAATGCTTGATTCTCTCAATTGCTTCACAAACATTTCAAAACATGTACTGTACTAGTATTTTTATTATTATATTAATATTTATGAAATGCGGTCCTCACCGTGTTGGAGGAAGCATTTGTTTACATATTAGGTACACATGTATGCATGTTATCAATTCATTCCTGGGCACTGAGTTAGACCATATACACATGGACGTTTAGCCCATGTGCGTCCAATCCCAGCATTTTAGTGTGCCCCGGGGGCATAGGCGCAACATCCAGCCCTGTTGCCTGCAGTCTGTCAAAGTTTATGGCAGGCTAAAATATGCAGAGGCCAAACAGGGCCGAGCCCTGTACCTCATGGTACACTCATTTAGGGCCCTGTACGTCTATGCCCTGTGACGAACACCTGCATTCCAGGTATACGTCACTGAATGCATAGGGCCCTAAATGTAAGTACCTCTTAGTACAACATTCAGGCCTGTCCAGTCTCCAGTGGACTTTGACAGGCTGCAATCAGCAGGGCTGGACACTGCACTTGTGCCTCATGCACAAAAATGCCGAGATTGGATGCACAGGGGCTAAACACCTAGGAGTTGATTTACTAAAGGCAAATAGACTGTGCACTCTGCAAGTGCAATTGCTCCAGAGCTTAGTAAATGAGGTAAAGTTTCACTTTGCAAAGGGTACCCAATTATGTGCAAGAAAAATAAAAAAACTGCATTTTTGCTTGCACATGATTGGATTATGGAAGTCAGCAGAGCTTCTGCTCATTTTCTAAGCTCTGGAGCAACTGCACTTGCAGAGTGCAACTGCACTTTGCAAAGTGCACAGTCTATTTGCCTTTAGTAAATTAACCCCCTAGTGTGCATGTGGCCTTATAGGTACAAATTCTATGCAGATTCAAACTGCTTTAGTAATAAATGCCTTGTCCTGGGTGCCTTTGAACACGCACACTTCTTTTTAAATATAAGTGAAACATATAGTATGTTACATCTCATATATTCTTGCTGGCCTTTTGGATTATTTTGAACCAAAAAGGTTAACCTAAGAAAATGGAACTAAAAAAAAAAAAAAAAATACGACTATTGTTTTTCATCTCAAAGCCAGACTGTCTTACATTTCCACTGTGAGATGTAATTGGAAACACATAAGTACCATGAAAAACTCAAGTCATAGGATTTCTTGTGACTCAGAGTCATGATTCTATCATTGTAACCCTATGACTCCCAGCAGAGCTGGAACGCATAGCTTAAGAATGTGTTTAGCGTTCAGACACCAAGTTTAGGAACATGTTTAGACTAGGTTACTGCCTAGTCCAAACACATTGGTGCTTTATTCATAAATCCGTGTGACATCTCGCTCTTACTGTGGTGTGTGACCAAGCTTAGCAAAGGATAATTTATTAATATGCACAAATACCTTTCCTGGCTGGACTGAAAACATGCTCCTTATTTTTATGTGAATTCTTATATGCTGCATTTATGTATGTTTTTTATTTTAACCTTTCTCTGCAAAGAACCCTGCATTGAATTCTAAGGCACGAAATTGCAAGGTCTTCTTGGGCAGACATAATTATGACATAAATTATTGTATAAACTGTTTGTGAAAGATCAGTTGAAAGTGAGATTACGATTAACACTGTTGCTGTATTTTCTTTTTTTATTTTGTTTTAAACAATAAAAGTGATCAACAAAATGTGTGTGTCAGAATGAAATTATGTAGACATATAGTTAATTGCTTATGTGTAACAATACTTTGGGGTGACGCACTTTCCTCACCACGCATTTAACCCACTAAGGCCTAAAACATAACATTATTTTTGGAATATCTAAAATATATTTCTCCTTTCCATAGATTTACAAAACGACTTGTTACTTATAGGGGACAGGAAGGAATATCTTTTGCCTAGAGGCCTCAGTCCTTCAGGGAAACTTTTTTGGAAGGTTTAACATAGCTCAGGTCCGAGCACATACCATGATTTGGACAAACAGTGAGATTGTAGTCTCCTAGGGAATAATATATATCCTTCCCAAGAGGAGTCTATGCTCCCCCTAAAAGTAACAAGCCATGTTGTTTTGTAAATCTATGGAAAGAAGAAATCTATTTGAAATATTTAAAAATAAAAATATATTTTAGGCCCTAGTGGGTTAGACCTTGTCACCCCAATGTATTCTTATATTTCGTTCCCACGCTGTGGCGATCTGTATACATGGGTTAGTGAGAATCATATGTTTTTCATCTTATACTTAAAGTGGTTGTAAAGGCAGAAGGTTTTTTTATGTTGAGCCATTCTCTGTATTAGGCTTCATGCACACTGGAAGTTATAAAAACGCTGATAAACTCTGAAAAGCCGCATTTTTCAGTGTTTTTGGCATTTTTAAGCTGTTTTCAGCTTTTTACAGCTGAAAAACTCCACTCAAAACCCAATAGTTCTGGGGGGGTTTTTCAGCTAGAAAACGCTTCTGCCAAAAAACTGCTGATAACAGCCTATGTGTGCATGAACACACAGGATAACATGCTGGGGAGTTTATTGACTGCAGAAAAAACGTCTGAAGCCAAAAACAGCAGCTGTAAAAACGTCCAGTGTACATGAGGACTCAAAGGGGTTTTATATCCTCGTTTTTTATTTATTTATTTTTTTATAACAAACATGTTATACTTACCTCCACTGTGCAGTTCACTTTGCACAGAGTGGTCCCGAACCCCCTCTTCTGGGGTCCCGCGGCAGCGCCGGTGGCTCCTTCCCGCATCGAGTGTCCACATTGGAGAAGCCCTCTCCTTGGTGGACACTCATGTGGGCGTGCTCCTGAGTCCCGCATCTGTGTCCATTCACACAGAATGCAGGACTCGGCCCCGCCCCCTGGCGCCGTGTCATCGGAATTGATTGACAGCAGCGGGAGCCAATGGCTGTGCTGCTATCAATCTATCCAATTGGGACATGACACACCAGCTACAGATGGTATGCTCGTTCTCAGACAGAGGATGACAGCGTCCAGTTAAGTAAAGCGGGGGGGCTGCAGCACTAAAAAAGGTTTTTCACCTTAATGAAATATTACCTTTAGGGTAAAAAAACCCCCTTCATGTTCAGAAGATCCCCCCCCGTAAATACCTGAGCCCGATCTCGATCCAGAGCTGTACCCGAGAGCAGGGGGGGAGTGAGGGCGGGGCTGAGCTGCGCTGTGTGTGTAATAGACACATCCCATCTCAGGATCGAGCGCCCATGTCTGCCGCTATTGCAAGCACTTGCTTTGGGGGCTGACACAGAAGAGGAGAGCCATAGAGCAGGTAAGCATAACATGTTTATTATTTTAATGAAAAAACTTTATAAACGCTTTGGCTGCTTATGTGACTTTATGCAGTTCCTCAAGCTTACAGCTAGTGAGCACCAGTACTAGCTGTTTGTGCACTGAGTACATAATAATGTCATAACTACCAGCTAAAATGGTGTAACACTGACTGCTGGTGTTGTTTTAAAACCCAACTACAAGGAAAATCAAATTCCTTTCACTGCAGTGCTCTGCCTCTGCACTGCAAGTGTTAAATGACCGTTTAGGTCCCAGGGATGGGAAAAGTAGTTTTACTTACTAAATTCTCCACTCAGCTGACCCTCTCAATACCTTAAAAAGTTGCAGGTAAAAGCACTGAAAAATTAAGCATTTTAAATGATTTCCTGCAGTTTTTCCTTTCCATAATTGATTTTTGTTCACTTAAAATGTGCTTTTGAACTTGCTAGAAATATTCACTACTCTTGAAGAGTCAATTTCCTAGCACAGCCCTCTTATTTTTTGCATGTCATAGCCCTCTCCTTTTCTGGAGGGTCTAACTGCTCTCTGTACTGACCCAGCATCTCAATCCATCCTTTCACCTCCCATGCACATAATTTTGCAGGTAAAAAAAGTGCTTGTGGAATGGCGACAAACTTTTACCATTAAAAATCTCCATAGGCGACGTTTAAAAAATTCTACAGGTTGCATGTTTTGCGTTACAGGGGAGGTCTAGGGCTAGAATTATTGCTCTTGCTCTACCGATCGAGGCAATACCTCACATGTTTTCATTTGCGGTCGCTACTCACGTATGCGTTCGTTTCTGCACGGAAACTCGTCGGGATGGAGCACGTTTACATTTTTGTTTCTTATTACCTTTTATTTTTTATTTTTACACTGTTTAAAAAAAAAATGTGTTACTTTTATTCCTATTACAAGGAATGTAAACATCCCTTGTAATAGAAAAAAAGCATGACAGGACCTCTTAAATATGAGATCTGGGGTCAAAAAGACCTCAGATCTCATATTTACACTAAAATGCAATAAAACATGGGCGGAAGTGATGTTTTGACGTTGCTTCCGCCCTGCATTGTTATGGAGACGGGTGGGGGCCGGACGGCTCACTGAAGAAGAGGATACTGGGGTTATGGCAGCAAGCTGCTGCCATAACAACGATATCCCTCTTCAAAGTACTGACGTATAAGGACGGTGGGCGGTCCGGAAGTGGTTAAAGTGAATAACTCAACCCCAAGTTCACTATATATACCCCTTATGTATTTGTACATGTTTATCATATCCCCCCTTAACCTCCTCTTCTCAAGAGAGAATAAATTCAGTTCCTCTAATCTTTCCTCATAGCTGAGCTCCTCCATGCCTCTATTCAGTTTGGTTGCCCTTCTCTGCACTTTCTCCAGTTCCCCGAAATCCTTTTTGAGAACTGGTGCCCAAAACCGAACTGCATATTCCAGATAAGGTCTTACTAATGATTTGTACAGGGGCAAAATTATATCTTTCTCTAGAGTCCATACCTCTCCTAATACAAGAGAGGAATTTGCTCGCTTTGGAAACCGCAGCTTGGCATTGCATGCTAATATTAAGCTTATGAACTTATCTATGTGGTCTTTTATTAAACTCTCCAGTATCTTCCAGACTATAGAGGTTAAACTAACAGGTCTATAGTTACTTGGTAAAGACTTTGGTCCCTTTTAAAATATAGGCACCGCATTTGCCCTACGCCAATCCAGTGGTACTATTCCAGTCATTAAGGAGTCCCTAAAAATGTGAAACAATAGCTTTGAAATGACAGCGCTCAATTCTTTTAGGATCTGTGGGTGTATGCCACCTGGTCCAGGTGCTTTATGCACCTTTATTTTGTCTAAATATTTCTGGACCATATCACTTGGGGGCTGTGTCAATACCATTGCCATTATGGACATGAGCTCAGGAACAGTGCCACACCGTTGCCAGTTTCATCAGACCAGTGTAAACCAGCAAGAGTGTTCCTGATTGCCAGTGCCAGTGTTGCCAGACCAGCACAGCCATCAACAGTGTTACTGATCTCCATCACACCAGTCTGTGTCACCAGACCAGTATAAGTCAGAAACCATTTTCCTGATTGCTGCCACACCAGTAACAGTGTCACCAGACCAGTGCAGCCATCAACAATGTCCCTGATCATCACCAAAGCCAGTGCAGCCCACAACAGCACTCCTGATCACTGCCACACCAGTGCAGTGTTGTCTCTGCCTGCTGCCTGTACTGACTCTGGCCTGTTTGTTGACCATGGTTCTGTGTGCTGCCTGAACCAATCTTTTGCCTGTTTGCTCACTACGTTGCTGCCTGCCTCCTTACAGTAAATTACATATTTGCATATCCCACTGACTGTTTCTGCGAGACACCAGTGTCAGCCATCCCTTGTGGACAACAGTACTCTTAGAACCACAGGAACTCTTTTGTTCAGCATCCTGTACTTCCTATCCTGTGAACATTTCTGGGGGGCAGCCACATTCCAGTAGGCTACTATGGGGACTGCTACAGGTGACGTTACACTAAGTGATATTTCCTGACCCCTTGTACATAGGGGAGCATTACAGCACACTGATTTTTAAACAATGTTCATAGATTTTTGTTTGTGATACACAAGATACAATGTCTGGTAGATAATCAGTCCAAGCATTGAAAAAGTCTCACATGAGGTATCACAATACTTGGGAGGAGTAGCAGAATGTGTTTTGGGGTTTAAATCTAAATATGCCCATACTGTGTGTGAGAAATTTTACTTTATGTAAAAAAATAAATTTTTATTGTCTTTCCACAATTACCAAAAATATGTGGCAAAAAATGAAATCTTTAAAGGTCTCATCATGCCTCCTAAAAAATACCCTGGGGTGTTTACTCTTCAAAATGTGTTCATTTTGTGGGTGTTTCTACTGCCCTAGTGCTCCAGGGCCTCCAAAAATGTGACATGTAGACAGGAAATTAGACGCATAATCTATGCCCCTTGAAATACTAAAAGGTGCTCCTTGGATTTTTGGTCCCTCTATGTGGCTAAACTGTCAAAAAGTCTAATGCCCTGTATACACGGTCGGATTTTCCGACGGAAAATGCGTGATAGGACCTTGTTGTTGGAAATTCCGACCGTGTGTGCGCTCCATCACACATTTTCCATCGGAATTTCCAACACACACAAAGTTTGAGAGCGTGCTATAAAATTTTCCGACAACAAAATCCGTTGTCGGAAATTTTGATCGTGTGTACACAAATCCGACGCTCAAAATGCCACGCATGCTCAGAATAGATTAAGAGATGAAAGCTATTGGCTACTGCCCCGTTTATAGTCCCGACGTATGTGTTTTACGTCACCGCGTTTAGAACAATCGGATTTTCCGACAACTTTGTGTGACCGTGTGTATGCAAGACAAGTTTGAGCCAACATCCGTCGGAAAAAATCCATGGATTTTGTTGTCGAAATGTCCGATCAATGTCCGACCGTGTGTACAGGGCATTACAGTGTGGTATCCCCATACTCGAGAGTAATAACAGATTTTTTTGGTATGTAATCTTAATTATGCCCATACTATGTGTTAGGAATATCTTGTTAACCACTTCAGCCCCAGAAGGATTTACCCCCTTAATGACCAGGCCATTTTTTGCTATACGGCACTGGGTCGCTTTAACTGATAATTGCGCGGTCGTGTGACGTTTTCCCCACAAATAGAGCTTTCTTTTGGTGGTATTTGATCACCTCTGCGTTTTTTTTTTTTTTTTTTTTTGAGCTATAAACAAAAAAAGAGCTAGTATTCATCAGTTTAGACCAATATGTATACTGCTACATATTTTAGTAAATTGCAAAAGGCATATATTGATTGGTTTGTGCAAAAGTTATACGTCTACAAAATAGGAGAAAGATTTAGGGACTTTTAAAATTTTTAACGACTAATTGGGAAAATACTAATTTGTTTGATAAGCAACAAAGGATACAACTAGTGAGCAAAAACCACTCGTAGAATAACACAGGGAGCCGCCAACATAAAGAGGTCTACTCACATAACTCGAGAACAATATTAAATATAATTATGTGGCGCTACCTCACCAATAATGTAGCTGATAATCTAAAAATCAATAATACATAAATATAAAAAGAATACTCAATATAAAGTGCAATAATCAGGTATACACTAATGGCGTTGATAACGTGTAAAAAAGTAATGTAGTGAACTCACTGATAAAAGTGCAATGTGCATATAAATCCAAACAATAATATACGATAAATATACAAAGTATGTGGACTCCTAGTACTATGACCATAAAAATAAATATTCAAATATAAATATGCATTTCAGAAAAAGACTCCATACAGTGCGACTCCTGATAGCAGCCCGAAAATTCTTAAACAAGTGATATAAAAGTGCAAGTGCAATACTGAATCTGAATCTAAATGTGAAAAAATAGGGTGAGCTAGTATCAAATATACTAGGAAATAAATATCCAAACAGACGCAAAGTGCAGTTCAAAAGCGCATGACGTGTGATTCCCAATAGCAGCAAGGTAAAGATCTTCTAAAGATGAGGAAAAGGTGCAAGTGCAGTGGCCAAACACTGTGACAGCCAGTGTCTAATAATCAATATAACGATCCAATCTTGTTCCGGAGTGCATCAATCGTTTTCCCCAGTCTCTCACCTGTAGTTGTGGCCCCCAATGGGCCAAATTGAACATGTACCAACAAGTGGTGGAACTGTATAGCGGGGACGAGCTTCCGGTAGTTGTCACAGCCTCCAGGAGCACAGATACACTAGCCACAGTGCAACCCTCTCCCGCACTCAATAGATGTCCTCGGATGTCCTCAGATGGGTGATGGGTAGAGAAAAGCTTGCTCCATAGTATAGTATATTAAAAGTTTATTTTAAACTTATTATTATTATCCTACAGTTATAAGTTGCTTGTTCTTCTCTTTTATAAAAAAAGAGGTTATTCACACCTTATCACAGCTAAGCACATTGTCAATATGGCTGCTGAGATCCCACCTCACTATTAAAAGGGGCCCCTGGACGACATAACTCTATTACGAAACGCCACGTAGGGCGGAGCGACGTGTTCGCGTCACCTCCCACTGCTGCTGTGATACCAGTACCAGTAGGACGGGTTGTCTGTGAGCTTCCGGCGGGCGCTCCAGACTCTTTCTAGGCGCTTAAAAATTGTTACCAGCATGTGAGTGCTTTCTTTTTTTGATTTTATAATAAAGCTAAATGATTTTACACTATTGGAGCTTTTCTATTTTATATCACATCCACTCTGTTGAGAGCTCGATGTCCCAATTCCTGTAAGTGTGAACACCTCCATTATGGCACCAAGGCCCTTGATGTTCCATCCCAGTGCCAAGTGTTCGGCCCTTCGGTGGTGACCCGGATTATCATTTAAAACAGCTTACTCTGACCCTCTGTAGTGGGGGGTCATGAGTTTCTGGTAAGCGGCCAGTCTTTATATATGGTGGGGGATCAAGCACTTTGCCTTCATACAGCAAGATTTCAGTTCCAATTGATTTTTCATTAATCACTTGGGTGACTCATATATATTGTATACACATGGACTTTTTATTTTTCACCGTTGCATACGATTAATGCATACTTGATGGACCACTAACTTGTTATATATTCAGTTTATATTTGTGTTTTATTTCATTATATATTTTTATATATCCTATATACATATATTTATTTACTTATTCACTAACAGGATCGACCGATGATCATATTTACGGTCACTGGTCCTCCTCTTAGCGAGATTCTGTTTTTTTCCATTTTTTTTTCCATTTTTTTTCCATTTTGATTCCCCTTAAATTTTTCACTTTTTGTTATATTGCAGCCATTTGCTAAAATCCTTTAAGTTCATTTTTTCCTCATTAATGTACACACAGCACCCCATATTGACAGAAAAACACAGAATTGTTGACATTTTTGCAGATTTATTAAAAAAGAAAAACGGAAATATCACATGGTCCGAAGTATTCAGGCCCTTTGCTGTGACACTCATATATTTAACTCAGGTGCTGTCCATTTCTTCTGATCATCCTTGAGATGGTTCTACACCTTCATTTGAGTCCAGCTGTGTTTGAGTATACTGATTGGACTTGATTAGGAAAGCCACACACCTGTCTATATAAGACCTTACAGCTCACAGTGCATGTCAGAGCAAATGAGAATCATGAGGTCAAAGGAACTGCCTGAAGAGCTCAGAGACAGAATTGTGGCAAGGCACAGATCTGGCCAAGGTTACAAAAAAATTTATGTTGCACTTGAGGTTCCTAAGAGCACAATGGCCTCCATAATCCTTAAATGGAAGACGTTTGGGATGACCAGAACCCTTCCTAGAGCTGGCTGTCCGGCCAAACTGAGCTATCAGGGGAGAAGAGCCTTGGTGAGAGAGGTAAAGAAAAACCCAAAGATCACTATGGCTGAGCTCCAGAGATGCAGTCGGGAGATGGGAGAAAGTTGTAGAAAGTCAACCATCACTGCAGCCCTCCACCAGTCGGGGCTTTATGGCAGAGTGGCCTGACGGAAGCCTCTCCTCAGTGCAAGACACATGAAAGCCCACATGGATGCTAAAAAACACCTGAAGGACTCCAAGATGGTGAGAAATAAGATTCTCTGGTCTGATGAGACCAAGATAGAACTTTTTGGCCTTAATTCTAAGCGGTATGTGTGGAGAAAATCAGACACTGCTCATCACCTGTTCAATACAGTCCCAACAGTGAAGCATGGTGGTGGCAGCATCATGCTGTGGGGGTGTTTTTCAGCTGCAGGGACAGGACGACTGGTTGCAATCGAGGGAAAGATGAATGCGGCCAAGTACAGGGATATCCTGGATGAAAACCTTCTCCAGAGTGCTCAGGACCTTAGACTGGGCCGAAGGTTTACCTTCCAACAAGACAATGACCCTAAGCACACAGCAAAAATAATGAAGGAGTGGCTTCACAACAACTCCATGACTGTTCTTGAATGGCCCAGCCAGAACCCTGACTTAAACCCAATTGAGCATCTCTGGAGAGACCTAAAAATGGCTGTCCACCAACGTTTACCATCCAACCTGACAGAACTGGAGGAGGAATGGCAGAGGATCCCCAAATCCAGGTGTGAAAAACTTGTTGCATCCTTCCCAAAAAGACTCATGGCTGTATTAGATCAAAAAGGGTGCTTCTACTAAATACTGAGCAAAGGGTCTGAATACTTAGGACCATGTGATATTTCAGTTTTTCTTTTGTAATACATCTGCAAAAATATGAACAATTCTGTGTTTTTCTGTCAATATGAGGTGCTGTGTGTACATTAACCACTTGAGCCCCGGACCATTATGCTGCCTAAGGACCAGAGGTCTTTTTCCAATTTGGCACTGCGTCACTTTAACTGCTAATTGTGCGGTCATGCAATGCTGTACCCAAACGAAATTTGCGTCCTTTTCTTCCCACAAATAGAGCTTTCTTTTGATGGTATTTGATCACCTCTGCAGTTTTTATTTTTTGCGCTATATACGGAAAAAGACCGAAAATTTAAAAAAAAAATGATATTTTCTACTTTTTGTTATAAAAAAAATCCAATAAACTAAATTTTAGTCATACATTAAGGCCAAAATGTATTCGGCCACATGTCTTTGGTAAAAAAAATGTCAATAAGCATATATTTATTGGTTTGCGCAAAAGTTATAGCGTCTACAAACTAGGGTACATTTTCTGTAATTTACACAGCTTTTAGTTTATGACTGCCTATGTCATTTCTTGAGGTGGTAAAATGGCAGGGCAGTACAAACCCCCCCCCAAATGACCCCATTTTGGAAAGTAGACACCCCAAGGAAATTGCTGAGAGGCATGTTGAACCCATTGAATATTTAGTTTTTTTGTCCCAAGTGATTGAATAATGACAAAAAAAAAAAAAAAAAAATATTTACAAAAAGTTGTCACTAAATGATATATTGCTCACACAGGCCATGGGCCTATGTGGAATTGCACCCCAAAATACATTCAGCTGCTTCTCCTGAGTATGGGGATACCACATGTGTGGGACTTTTTGGGAGCTTAGTCGCGTACGGGGCCCTGAAAACCAAGCACCGCCTTCAGGATTTCTAAGGGTGTAAATTTTTGATTTCACTCTTCACTGCCTATCACAGTTTCAGAGGCCATGGAATGCCCAGGTGGCACAAAACCCCCCAAATGACCCCATTTTGGAAAGTAGACACCCAAGCTATTTGCTGAGAGGCATATTGAGTCCATGGAATATTTTATATTTTGACACAAGTTGCGGGAAAGTGACACTTTTTTTTTTTTTTTTTTTTTGCACAAAGTTGTCACTAAATGATATATTGCTCACACAGGGCATGGGCATATGTGGAATTGCACCCCAAAATACATTTAGCTGCTTCTCCTGAGTATGGGGGTACCACATGTGTGGGACTTTTTAGGAGCCTAGCCGCGTACGGGGCCCCGAAAACCAAGCACCGCCTTCAGGATTTCCAAGGGTGTACATTTTTGATTTCACTCTTCACTGCCTATCACAGTTTCGGAGGCCATGGAATGCCCAGATGGCACAAAACCCCCCCAAATGACCCCATTTTGGAAAGTAGACACCCCAAGCTATTTGCTGAGAGGCATGGTGAGTATTTTGCAGCTCTCATTTGTTTTTGAAAATGAAGAAAGACAAGAAAAAAATTTTTTTTTTTTCTTTTTTCAATTTTCAAAACTTTGTGACAAAAATTGAGGTCTGCAAAATACTCACTATACCTCTCAGCAAATAGCTTTGGGTGTCTACTTTCCAAAATGGGGTCATTTGGGGGGGTTTTGTGCCACCTGGGCTTTCCATGGCCTCCGAAACTGTGATAGGCAGTGAAGAGTGAAATCAAAAATTCACGCCCTTAGAAAGCCTGAAGGCGGTGCTTGGTTTTCGGGGTCCCGTACGCGGCTAGGCTCCCAAAAAGTCTCACACATGTGGTATCCCCGTACTCAGGAGAAGCAGCAGAATGTATTTTGGGGTGTAATTTCACATATTCCCATGGCATGTTTGAGCAATATATCATTTAGTGACAACTTTGTGCAAAAAAAAAAAAAAATTTGTCTCTTTCCCGCAACTTGTGTCGCAATATAAAATATTCCATGGACTCGACATGCCTCTCAGCAAATAGCTTGGGGTGTCTACTTTCCAAAATGGGGTCATTTGGGGGGGTTTTGAACTGTCCTGGCATTTTATGCACAACATTTAGAAGCTTATGTCACACATCACCAACTCTTCTAACCACTTGAAGACAAAGCCCTTTCTGACACTCATTGTTTACATGAAAAAGTTATTTTTTTTTGCAAAAAAATTACTTTGAACCCCCAAACATTATATATTTTTTTAAAGCAAATGCCCTACAGATTAAAATGGTGGGTGTTTCATTTTTTTTTTTCACACAGTATTTGCGCAGCGATTTTTCAAACGCATTTTTTGGGGAAAAAACACACTTTTTTAAATTGTAATGCACTAAAACACACTATATTGCCCAAACGTTTGATGAAATAAAAAAGATGATCTTAGGCTGAGTACATGGATACCAAACATGACATGCTTTAAAATTGCGCACAAACGTGCAGTGGCAACAAAATAAATGCATTTTTAAAAGCCTTTAAAAGCCTTTACAGGTTACCACTTTAGATTTACAGAGGAGGTCTACTGCAAAAATTACTGCCCTCGATCTGACCTTCGCGGCGATACCTCACATGCATGGTGCAATTGCTGTTTACATTTGACAACAGACCGCCGTTTGCGTTTGCCTTAGCGCGAGAGCAGGGGGCGACAAGGGTGCTTTTTTTTTTTTCTTTATTATTTTTTTGCTTTTTTATCTTATTTTTAAACTGTTCCTTTCATTTTTTTTTTTTTTTAATCATTTTTATTGTTATCTCGGGGAATGCAAATATCCCCTATGATAGCAATAGGTAGTGACAGGTACTCTTTTTTGAAAAAATTGGGGTCTATTAGACCCTAGATCTCTCCTCTGCCCTCAAAGCATCTGATGACACCAAGATCGGTGTGATAAAATGCTTCCCCAATTTCCCAATGGCGCTATTTACATCCGGCGAAATCTAAGTCATAAAATGATCCTAGCTTCCGGTTTCTTAGGCCATAGAGATGTTTGGAGCCACTCTGGTCTCTGATCAGCTCTATGGTCAGCTGGCTGAATCACCGGCTGCATTCTCAGGTTCCCTGTTGAGACAGGAGAGCCAGAGAAAAACACGGAAGACGGTGGGGGGGGGGGGCATTCCCTCCCACGGCTTGTAAAAGCAGTCTAGAGGCTAATTACCCACTAGGATTGCTTTTACATGAAAGCCGACCGCTGGCTGAAAAGAATGATACCAAGATGATACCTAAACCTGCAGGCATCATTCTGGTATAACCATTCAAAGTCGTGAATGGCGTACCTGAAGACAAAAAAATGGTTAACAATAAAGCACAGTAAACGGTAAAGTATAAAAAATTGCATACCTGAAAAGCAAACATGATAAAACATAATAACAATAAAACATTGCAGAATAGAATACAGTAAAAAAGAGCAGAACAAGAGAGAGAGAATAGAGAGAGAGAGAACAATAAAACGACAACTATTTTTTTTTTATTTTATATATATTTTTTTTTTTTTTTACACTTTTTTTTGTAACTGTAACTTTTATAACTGTAACCGGTTCCAGGTTCGGGTCTCTCAAAATGCGATGGCATCTTGGGAGACCCTGTGAAAGTGTGCCTAGTCTGTGCAATGCTGTACCCTACGCTAATACTCAACTAGTGTATGGTAGCGTTCAAAACATTCACCAATGCAAAGACCAGGATTGTCAGGACAGGAGGGACAATAATAGCGGGTGTCACGCCTATATCCACGCTTGCTGCAGACACGACATCTTTTTTGGGGGTTCGTTGGGTAGGGGTACTCGGGAGGACATAAAGAAAATGCCTCTCATGCAGCCGACTGCATTTGGTTGGGGATGTGAATGGGGGAAGTACGGGCGCTGCAGAAGCGGTGGGTTCCCAATTAGGATTGGCGAATGCAGCAGGAAGGGCACTATGGGCACGACGGGCCTGTGTTTGTCTTCTTGGTGGCAGCGGGACACTACTTGTGCTTGCCACCTCACCAGCTTGAACTGCACTTATAGGACTCGCCACATCACCAAGTGTTACTGCAGTGCTGGTTTGACTACGACCGGGGTGTACTAGGCCGCTGGCGCTTGCCAGTTCAATAAAAAGCTACCAAAAAAACTGTTAGCGATCGCAGGGATCAGGCCTGACTCTGCGAACGCTGCAGTTATGCGTTAAGTGTTTTGTAAGTGACAGTGATCAATCGATACTGCACTTGGGTGGGCTGGGCTGGGCGGAGGGGCAAAATGCAGGTGCTAGCAGGTATCTGGGCTGATCCCGCTAACACTGCGTTTTTGGGAACCCTAAACTGCTGGGGACGCTAGTATAGATCTGATCAGATATTGATCCGTTCAGATACTATACCACTAAGGGAGGTGTACGGTGCGTGCGTGGGTGTTAGCGGTACTGGCGCTAATCTGACGCTGCTTGGGGCTGGTGCTTGCCAGTTCACCAAAATACTACCAAAAAAACTGTTAGCGATCGCAGGGATCAGGCCTGACTCTGCGAACGCTGCAGTTATGCGTTTAGTGTTTTGTAAGTGTCAGTGATCGATCGATACTGCACTTGGGTGGGCTGGGCTGGGCCGGGCGGAGGGGCAAAACGCAGGTGCTAGCAGGTATCTGGGCTGATCCCGTTAACACTGCGTTTTTGGGAACCCTAAACTGCTGGGGACGCTAGTATAGATCTGATCGGATCAGATATTGATCCGATCAGATACTATACCACTAAGGGAGCTGTACGGTGCGTGCGTGGGTGTTAGCGCTACTGGCGCTAACCTGACGCTGCCTGGGGCTGGTGCTTGCCAGTTCACCAAAATGCTACCAAAAAAACTGTTAGCGATCGCAGGGATCAGGCCTGACTCTGCGAACGCTGCAGTTATGCGTTTAGTGTTTTGTAAGTGACAGTGATCGATCGATACTGCACTTGGGCTGGGCCGGGCGGAGGGGCAAAACGCAGGTGCTAGCAGGTATCTGGGCTGATCCCGCTAACACTGTGTTTTTGGGAACCCTAAACTGCTGGGGACGCTAGTATAGATCTGATCGGATCAGATATTGATCCGTACAGATACTATACCACTAAGGGAGGCGTATGCTGCGTGCGTGGGTGTTAGCGGTACTGGCGCTAATCTGACGCTGCCTGGGGCGACGCATATCACCGCCGGGCGATCAGGGGGCTAAACCTTTATTCGGTAATAAACGGCGGGTGCCCTGACACTATAAAAAATAAACAAACTAACCAGCGTCACCCGTAACAGTTATACGGTGATCAGTGGTGAAAGGGTTAACTAGGGGGCAATCAAGGGGTTAAAACATTTATTAGATAGTATATGGGGGTCCCTGTCGCTATAAAACGCTGACGGCGAACCTAAATATTTACCTCACTAACTAGCGTCACCAGCGACACTAATACAGCGATCAGAAAAATGATCGCTTAGTGACACTGGTGACAGGGGGTGATCAAGGGGTTAAAACTTTATTAGGGGGGGTTAGGGGGGTATCCTAGACCTACAGGGGGGTAATACTAACTGTCCCAACACTGTAACTGTCACAAACTGACACCAATGCAGTAATCAGAAAAAAAAAAAAAAAAACTGCTGGTGTCAGTTTGTGACAGGGGGGGGGGGGTGATTGGGGGGTGATTGGGGGGGGATCGGGGGGGGGATCGGGGTGTTTTGTGTGCCTGGCATGTTCTACTGTGTGTGTGTGTGTGTGTGTGTTGTGCACTCACATACCTGTCTTCTCTCCTCGGGCCGGAACGGAAATTACCGAGCCGAGGAGAGATGACATCATTTCCTTTGCTGCTGTTTAGCATACAGCAGCAAAGTAATGTTCTCATTGGCCGGCGGCGATCGCGAGGGGGGGGCCACGAACGGATGGCCTCCTCCTCATCTCCGATCGCCGTGGGAGAAAAGACGACCGCCTCGGGCACCGGGGGGGGGGGTCCGATCGGACCCCCCACCCGCGGAAGGCAAATCACGTATATGTACGTGATTTTGCCTGTCCGTGCCACCTTGCCGACGTAAATCGGCGTGAGGCGGTCGTCAAGTGGTTAATGAGGAAAAAAATGAACTTAAATGATTTTAGCAAATGGCTGCAATATAACAAAGAGTGAAAAATTTAAGGGGGTCTGAATACTTTCCATTCCCACTGTATTGTAAGTTGAAGACCAGTTATAGGTGGGGGCAGTTACCTTTTTTGTATTAAAAAATAAGTGTCTATACTGTTTAAAATTCAGTAATACACTGTCTCACTCTGCTCTATGCATGTTCAGTTGTGCTCTATTTTTAGGCACTGACAAATCCTACTATCCATGCATTTTTGATGCAGAAAAATAAAAAATGCACTGGACTGCATGTGGTGTGAACCAGCCCCTAGGACCGGTTCACAGCATAGAAACGCTGTCCACATACATTCCGGATGCTTTTCTGCATGCATGTTTTTGTCGTTTTTTTTTATGCGTTCTAGTGTGTTTTTTATGCATTTTTGGTGTGTTTTTTAAGCAGTCAAGTGCATTTTTTCCACCTCTATTTTCTTAACCTTAAATAAGGACATGTGTGTTACAGAGCATTTTTGGTGCATTTAGGTGAGTTCTGGTGCCTTTTTTAAATGTTTTACCATTTTCCAGTACAGTCCAGTGCAGAAAAAATGTTCTGCTTTTTCTTCTGGAACTGAAACACACTGGAACTGACCACACTGGTGTGAACTATGCCATCAAAAACCATATAACTTACTTTCCATGCATTTTTAATGCAGAAAAAAAACAAAACATGCTGGACTGCATGTGGTGTGAACTGGCCCTCAAAGCGGAATTAAAGCGGAGTTCCACCTGAAGTGTAACTTCCGCTTATCTGATCCCCCCCCCCCTCCGGTGCCACATTTGACACCTTTCAGGGTACCGGGGGGGACCGAATACCTGTTTATTACAGGTCCCCTTCCCCACCTTCGGGAGACCGGGCCATGGCAAATTAAGTCAGCAGCTTGGTCCCCCTCCTCCTCCCTCCCCTTCTGCTGGCCAGTGATAGGGTGCAGCGCGCTTCACGCATAAGCAGTAGGGACCCGGCCGTGAAGCCGAAAGGCTACACTGCCGAGCTCCCTTACCTGCAATGGCAGCGGCAGCACCCAACCAGCCCATGGAAACATCAGCTGCAGTGCCGACTAGGAAAGAGCCGAACACCCCCCAGTTCGGTTTGCACCAGAACTTGCGAACGGACCGAAAGTTTGCGCAAACTTTGGAACCCCATTAAAGTCTATGGGACTCGAACGTTCAAAATCAAAAGTGCTAATTTTAAAGGCTAATATGCAAGTTATTGTCCTAAAAAGGATTTGGGGACCTGGGTCCTGCCCCAGGGGACATGTATCAATGCAAAAAAAAGTTTTTTTCGGGAGCAGTGATTTTAATGATGCTTAAAGTGAAAAAAAAGTGAAATATTCCTTTAAATATCGTACCTGGGGGGTGTCTATAGTATTCCTGTAAAATGGCGTGTTTCCCGTGCTTAGAACAGTCCCTGCACAAAATGAAAATTTTAAAGGAATAAAAGTCATTTACAACTGCTTGCGGCTTTAATGTAATGTCGGCTCCCGGCAATATGGATGAAAATCAGTGAGACAAACAGCAAGGGTAACCCCCCCCCCCCCAGTCCATTACCAGGCCCTTTGGGTCTTGTATGGATATTAAGGGGAACCCCGCACCCAAATTAAAAAAAGGAAAAGCGTGGGGCCCCCAGGCCCTAGATACTCTGAACAGCAGTATACAGGCGGTGCAAACAAGACAGGGACTGTAGATTTGTTGTTAAGTAGAATCTGTTTGTAATTTTGAACTGGTACATTTTTGTGTAGCTCCAGCCAGAAAATCTATTTTTAAGCTTTTTGGAAAACATAGGGAAGGATTATCACTCCTGTAACATTTATTTTGCTGTCTGTGCACCTCTTCAGAAGATTTCACCTCACTTTCTGTCCCAATGACAAATGTTTTTTGAAAATTTGGGGTTTTTAGTGAAACAAAGCATCAATAAAGCATCAGTGAAGAGGAGACACGTTTTTCCCATATTAACTCTTACAGGAGAGAATTTCCCTACCTAGGGGTAGATTTTATCTCACTTCCTGTTGTCTCCTTCCGTTTGCAAGTAGGAGTCGTTTGTAAGTCGATTGTTTGAAAGTAGGGGCCTGTCCTATATACTCTTCAGAAATTGGGACCTTAGGTGTTGGTGTTGCCACAACACTGTAATCCCTCACAGTTACTCTTGGTGGGTGCAGGAATGGGCGCTGCTGTGAAATATTAGATCAAGAATTGTAATTACATGTCCCTGTTGAACAGGGGCAGAAAAATTGGGCCTTAGGCACTGGTGCCACAACACTGCAACCCCTCACAGATGCTTTAGTTGGAGCGCAGGAATGAGCCCTGCTGCAAAGTATTGCATCAAAAATTGTAATTATATGCCCCTGTTAAACAGGAGCTGAAGAATTGAGCCTTGGGCACTGGTGCTGGTGCCACAACACTGCAACACCTCACAGATACTCTAGTTGGAGCGCGGGAATGAGCCCTGCTGCAAAGTATTGCATCAAAAATTGTAATTACACACCCCTGTTAAACAGGGGCAGAAAAATTGCCACAACACCCTGCAACCCCTCACAGATGCTATAGTTGGAGCGCAGGAATGAGCCCTGCTGCAAAGTATTGCATCAAAAATTGTAATTACACGCCCCTGTTAAACAGGGGCAGAAAAATTGCCACAGCACTGCAACCCCTCACAGATGCTATGGTTGGAGTGCAGGAATGAGCCCTGCTGCAAAGTATTGCATCAAAAATTGTAATTATACCCCCTTTGTTAAATAGGGGCTGAAAAATTGGGCCTTGAGCACTGGTGCTGGTGCCACAACACTGCAACCCCTCACAGATACTATAGTTGGAGCACAGTAATGAGCCCTGTTGCAAAGTATTGCATCAAAAATTGTAATTACACGCCCCTGTTGAACAAGGGCAGAAAAATGGGCCTTGGCCACTGGTGGTGGTGCCCAGAACCAAAAATGTTCTTACAAGCTATCAGCATGAAAATTGAGGAGGAAGAGGATTGTGACTCAGCATAACACGATGGTCACTCAGCATCAGCATAGGCAGTCTTGAAGGGATCTCACATTTAAAAAAAAAAAATCAACCGGTTACATCAGCATCAGGTGCTTGGTAGCTGGTGATCCAAGACTGATTCATTTTTATGAAGGTCAGCCGATCGACCGATTCGGTGGACAGGCGCACCCTGTGATCGGTTACAAAGCCTCCAGCAGCACTGAATGTGTGTTCTGAAAGAACGCTGGATGCAGGATAGGCCAGTAGCTCAATTGCATACTGTGCAAGCTCTGGCCAGTGATCCATCCTCAAGACCCAGTAACTCAGAGGATTTTCGGTGGGAAAGGTGTGCAAGTCTGATCTTGACCCTAGGTAATCGTGCACCATGTGAATCAGACGCTGGCGATGGTTGCTGGAACCGATCAGACATTGGGGCTGCGGACTTAAAAATTGTCTGAACGCATCGGTCAGACAACCACCTTCTCCACCGCTCCTTCTGTGATTGACTGAAGCCTCAGCAACATATTGTTCAGGAGGACCAGGAAATTGTAACCTCCCAGGCTCTGGAAACACGTTGCACAAACCTTTCTGCAAGGCCTCCTAAAGACGTTTCATCCTCTGCTCCCTCTGCAACGGCAAGATAAGGTCCGCAACCTTACCCTTGTAACGTGGATCAAGGAGGGTTGCCAGCCAGTAATCATCCCTCCCCTTGATACCACGAATACGAGGATCCTTCCGCAGGCTTTGCAGGATCAGGGAGGCCATGCAGCGTAGGTTTGCTGAGGCATTCGGTCCAGAATCCTCTGGGTCACTAAGGACGACATAATCCGCAGCCACCTCCTCCCAGCCACGTACAAGTCCATGGGTTTCTTCAGACTGTAAATGATCCCTTGAAGACTGCTGCTGATGCTGAGTGCCAGGCTCCACCTCCATGCTTACACAATCCTCCTCCTCCTCCTCGTCCTCTTCCTGTGTGATCGGCGGGCACGCAGGAACACTGTCTGGATAAAGGGGGCCTTGAGAGGTAAGGAAGTTCTCCTCTTCCTCCCTCTGTTCTGCCTCAAGTGCCCTGTCCATTATTCCACGCAGCGTGTGCTCCAACAGGTGAACAAAAGGGACAGTGTCACTGATGCATGCACTGTCACTGCTCACCATCCTCGTGGCCTCCTCAAATGGTAACAGGACAGTGCATGCATCCCTGATCATAGCCCACTGTCGTGGGAAAAAAAAACAAGGTCCCCTGACCCTGTCCTGGTGCCATAGTCACATAGGTACTCATTGATGGCCCTCTGCTGCATGTGCAGCCGTTGCAGCATGGCCAACGTTGAGTTCCACCTGGTGGGCATGTCACAGATTAGGTGGTTCTTGGGCAGGTTAAATTCCTTTTGGAGGTCAGCCAGCCGAGCACTGGCATTATATGACCTGCGGAAATGCACACAGATTTTCAACATCCTGTAAGCCCGGGTAACTGCCCAAGTAAAGCTGCACCACCAAGTTAAGGATGTGGGCCAAACAGAGCACATGGGTCAGTTGTCCCTGTTGGAGGGCGGAGAGGAGGTTGGTGCCATTGTCGCAAACCACCATACCTGCCTTAAGCTGGTGTGGCATCAACCACCTCTGAACCTGCCACTGCAGAGCTGACAGAATCTCTGCCCCTGTGTGGCTCCTGTCCCCCAAGCACACCAGCTCAAGCACCGCATGGCATCTTTTTGCCTGCGTGCTTGCGTAGCCCCTTGAATGCCTACGGAGCACCGCTGGTTCCGAGGACAAATCAGCACAGGAAGAGGCCATGGAGGAAGAAGAAGAGGAGGGGGTGGAGGAGAGAGGTGTGGCAGAATCACCACTAGTAGAATTTTGGAGGCGTGGTGGCGGAACAACCTCCAACACTACTGCACCCTGTCCTGCATCCTTCCCAGCTGCCAGAAGAGTCACCCAGTGCGCGGTGAAAGATAGGTAACGTCCCTGTCCATGCCTGCTGGACCATGAGTCAGAGGTAATATGCACCTTACTGCTGACCGCCCTGACCAGCGAGGCATGGACATTGCCTTCCACATGCCGGTAGTGAGCCGGAATCGGAAGGGGGCAGAGTCTACCAACTGAAAAGGCAGCAGTTGAAGTGCTAGCAATTTAGCCAAGCTAGCATTCAACCGCTAGGCATGTGGATGGCTGGGAGTGAACTTCTTTCGGCGGTGCAGCAGCTGGGGCAGGGAAATTTGCCTGGTATAATCTGACGACAGTGTACCGATAGCAGATTGTCCGTAAGTACTTGGATGTGACACACCTAATTCTACACCTTCATTCCTCTCAGTGCAGGTTTCAGAGAGGACTGAAGGTATAGTAGGGTTGGAGATCCCAGCTGATGAGGAGCAAGGAGAGGTCCGCTTTGTTATTTGGTGTGGGTCTTTTAGGTACGCTTGCCAATGAACTGCATGGCAGGTCGACATATGTCTGGTCAAGGTCTGGTGCCCGAGCGGGTGATGTTTTGGCCATGCAAGATACGCTTGAGACATATGTTGCAAATAGCAGCAATGTGATCTGATGCACTCATCTCAAAAAAGGCCCACACCAAAGAACTTTTGGAATAACGTGCAGAGACAGCGGCGCCTGCACATGCGGAGCTCTGCGGTGTGATGCAGTCGGTGTGCTGCCCTTAAGCTGGCCCCTGGAGGGCATCCTGCCTCGTTGGTGATGTGCCTCCTCCTCCTCTCTCCTATCAGGCACCCATGTGGAGTCAGTGACCTCATCATCCCCTCCCTCCTCATCACTGGAGCAAAGCTGGCAGTATGCTGCAGCTGGGGGAACATGACTGCCAGATTGCTGTCCTTCTTGGGCACCCCCTCTCTCTGGGCTCACGTTACTGCCTTCCTCTAGCTGGGTACCATCATTGGAGCCTTCAAAACGCTGGGCATCCTCCTGGAGCATGTACCCAACACTGTGGTCAAACAGTTCGGGGGACTCCTCAGAAGGACATGGTGGGGCTAGGGAAGGAGTGACTGATGGCATTGAGCCGAGGGAAGAGGCCGCGTTGGCAGCTGCTTTGCCAGACACAATACCCAGAGCCTGGGTGAGAGAGGATGAGGAGGTTGAGGACGGCTTGGTCATCCACTCTACCAAGTCTTCCGCATGTTGCGGCCCAACACGGCCAGCTACCGAAAAAAAGAACAAGCGTGTCCCACAGCCACGTGCTGATGAGGATGCACCATCTCCATGACCAGCACTGTTGCCTCTAGACACAGAGCCTGCTTGCCCTCTTTTATTGGCTTGTGACTGTCTGCCTCTCCTTGTTGGCCTTCCAGACATACTAATGGCCTGCAGTGAGATGTAGCTGCACAAAACTGGGATGTATATATATACTGATACTGCAGCTAGCAGAATCAACTGCCTGTCTGTAGTATTATTAGTATGAGAACACCAGCAATTGTCTTCAGGTGGCTTTCGGTGCACACTGTGCAGAGGACACAGTACACTAACTGTAAATACTGTAGCTGCCTGCCTGTGGTATTAATGGGATCAGAACAACAGCAATTGTCTTCAGGTAGCTGTAGGTACACACTGTGCAGAGGACGCAGTACACTAAATGTAAATACTACAGTTGCCTGCCTGTGGTACTAATAGGATCGGAAGAACACCACCAATTTTCTTCAGGCAGCTTTAGGTGCACACTGTGCAGAGGATGCAGTACACTAACTGTAAATACTGCAGCTGCCTGCCTGTGGTACTAATAGGATCAGAAGAACACCACCAATTTTCTTCAGGTAGCTTTAGATGCACACTGTGCAGAGGACACAGTACAATAACAGTAAATACTGTAGCTGCCTGCCTGTGGTATTAATAGGATCAGAACAACAGCAATTGTCTTCAGGTAGCTTTAGGTGCAAACTGTGCAGAGGACGCAGTACACTAACTGTAAATACTACAGCTGCCTGCCTGTGGTACTAATAGGATCAGAAGAACACATGGTTAACAGAGGACGGAATTAAAATTAGACTTGAGAAACTTAACATTAATAAATCACCGGGACCAGATGGCTTGCATCCGAGGGTACTTAGGGAACTCAGTCAGGTGATTGCCAGACCGTTGTTCCTAATTTTTACAGACAGTCTATTGACTGGAATGGTACCAGCTGATTGCAGAAAAGCCAATGTAGCACCAATATTTAAAAAGGGCCCAAAAAACATCCCTGGGAATTACAGACCAGTTAGCCTAACATCAATAGTATGTAAACTCTTGGAGGGGATGATAAGGGACTATATACAAGATTTTAGTAATAAGAATGATATCATTAGCAGTAATCAGCATGGATTCATGAAGAATCGTTCTTGCCAAACCAATCTATTAACCTTCTATGAGGAGGTGAGTTGCCATCTAGATAAAGGAAGGCCCGTAGATGTGGTGTATCTGGATTTTGCAAAAGCATTTGACACAGTTCCCCATAAACGTTTACTGTACAAAATAAGGTGCGTTGGCATGGACCATAGGGTGAGTACATGGATTGAAAACTGGCTACAAGGGCGTGTTCAGAGGGTGGTGATAAATGGAGAGTACTCAGAATGGTCAGGGGTGGGTAGTGGGGTTCCCCAGGGTTCTGTGCTGGGACCAATCCTATTTAATTTGTTCATAAACGATCTGGAGGATGGGATAAACAGTTCAATCTCTGTATTTGCAGACGATACTAAGCTAAGCAGGGCAATAACTTCTCCGCAGGATGTGGAAATCTTGCAAAAAGACCTGAACAAATTAATGGGGTGGGCGACTACGTGGCAAATGAGGTTCAATGTAGAAAAATGTAAAATAATGCATTTGGGTGGCAAAAATATGAATGCAATCTATACACTGGGGGGAGAACCTCTGGGGGAATCTAGGATGGAAAAGGACCTGGGGGTCCTAGTAGATGATAGGCTCAGCAATGGCATGCAATGCCAAGCTGCTGCTAATAAAGCAAACAGAATATTGGCATGCATTAAAAGGGGGATCAACTCCAGAGATAAAACGATAATTCTCCCGCTCTACAAGACTCTGGTCCGCCGCACCTGGAGTATGCTGTCCAGTTCTGGGCACCAGTCCTCAGGAAGGATGTACTGGAAATGGAGCGAGTACAAAGAAGGGCAACAAAGCTAATAAAGGGTCTGGAGGATCTTAGTTATGAGGAAAGGTTGCGAGCTCTGAACTTATTCTCTCTGGAGAAGAGATGCTTGAGAGGAGATATGATTTCAATTTACAAATACTGTACTGGTGACCCCACAATAGGGATAAAACTTTTTCGCAGAAGAGAGTTTATTAAGACTCGTGGCCACTCATTACAATTAGAAGAAAAGAGGTTTAACCTTAAACTACGTAGAGGGTTCTTTACTGTAAGAGCGGCAAGGATGTGGAATTCCCTTCCACAGGTGGTGGTCTCAGCGGGGAGCATTGATAGCTTCAAGAAACTATTAGATAATCACCTGAATGACCGCAACATACAGGGATATGTAATGAAATACTGACACATAATCACACACACAGGTTGGACTTGATGGACTTGTGTCTTTTTTCAACCTCACCTACTATGTAACTATGTAACTATGTAACACCACCAATTTTCTTCAGGTAGCTTTAGGTGCACACTATGCAGAGGACACAGTACACTAACTGTAAATACTGTAGCTGCCTGTCTGTGGTATTAATAGGATCAGAACAACAGCAATTGTCTTCAGGTAGCTTTAGGTGCACACTGTGCAGAAGACGCACTACACTAACTGTAAATACTGTAGCTAATAGGACTAATAGGTTCAGAAGAACACCAGCAATTTTCCTCAGGTAGCTGTAAATACTGTAAAAACACCTGTCTGCCTGTCAGTAGGAAGAGAATATATATAGGATGCATATATATACACAATACACTGTAAGTGCAGCTAACTGACTCGCCTGCCTACTCTATCTAACCTAAATCAAATGACACTGTCTCTCTGTCTATATCTCTCCTGCCGCCGCAACACACTACACGAGGCCGCCACGCAGGCGGCCTTATATAGTGTGGGGCATGTACTAAACCCCCTGAGCCATAATTGGCCAAAGCCACCCTAGCTTTGGAGAAATTACAGCTCTCTGTACAAACGGCGCTGTGATTGGCCAAGCATGCGGGTCATAGTGCATGCTTGGCTAATCATCAGCCAGCAATGCACTGCGATGCCGCAGTGAACTATGGGCCGTGACACGCCACTCGAATTTGGCGCGAACGGCCCATAACGTTCGATATTTGATGAAAGGTCGAGCTCGAAGCTCATCCCTAGTGCCGACATCACTGGACTCTAGGACAGTAATGCCCCGTACACACGGTCGGATTTTCCGATGGACATTGTCCGATCGGAGCGTGTTGTCGGAAAATCCGACCGTGTGTGGGCTCCATTGGACATTTTCCATCGGATTTTCCGACACACAAAGTTGGACAGCAGGAGATAAAATTTTCCGACAACAAAATCCGATCGCGTCAATTCCGACCGTGTGTGGCCTGTTCCGACGCACAAAGTGCCACGCATGCTCAGAAGAAATTCCGACACGGGACAGCTCGTTCTGGTAAACGTAGCGTTCGGAATGGATACAGCACTTTCGTCACGCTGCAATGTTCAAAATGGTTTAATACAGCGCACTCTCTTCTTCTTTATAATGTGACAAGAATTAAGTAGTTTTGATGCTCATATTCACACACACTTCTCCCAAACGTATTTCGTTACTATTTATCGGGATTCCCTCAATATATTTAGATTTCTCACATCTGACAACAAATTTTTTTTTTATTTTTGGACTTTAATGTAGATTCTTTTTTTGTGTTTCTCTTTTTTATTTATTTTTTTTTTTTGGTGATTTTGATTTGTACTCCCGAAAATGTTTGTGTGTGTTTTTGGTGACAAGTTCCCAAAACACCACTAATATGTTGTTCTATTTAATCTGTAGGAGATTGTTTGGTGTTGTTGTCCCTTGTTAACTTCACATTGTACTTTAGAAATGTACCTGAATCCTCACTAACAAACTGTCCTTTTTGGATGAAAACACACATAGGAGAGTAGAATTTCCCTAAAAAAATTTTATTAAGGGCTCACAACTATAAACAAAGAGGGAGGCAACGCTGGAGAAACTGCAGAAGTGGGCGAAGCCTTGGACCCCCAGGGCACACATCAATTATTTAAAAGCAAAATTGGTGGCCTGAGGAGTCCTTATCTAAGGGAGGGCAGTCTGGTCCAGAAGTCCCAGAGATCCGGAAAGCAGCAGATGACATCTGTGTCCCCAGGTTGTGGTCATACGAGAGACTGCATCTTCTGTCAGACCAGACTGAACCCAGGGCCATCACTCTTTGGTCTTCTTTCCACGCTTCCTTACAGGCTTTGGCTGTGGTGGTGGAGTTGTGGCAGCAGGAGGAGGAGGAGGATCGTCCCTCTCAATGACATCCGTCTTGTGTGTCAGTTCCCCACTCAACCCCTTACGAAGGACTTTATAAATCAGGTCCTCAGAGATCTTGCGTTGACCCTCCTGCATGCCCTGCAATTTTGTGGCAGCCATGCAGGCAAAGGCCTCTTCAGGACTGGGGAAGGCTCAGAGGGATGCCGAAGCCTCCTGGATCAGCCTGTACGCTGAATCCTGCACGGGACTCGGAGTGGCCTTCCTGGCTCGTTTATATGGCAGGCGGAGGGGAGGGACCTGAGACTCAGTCAGGCTGCGACTTGTCCCTGGCTTCTCTTGGCTGACACTTAGCCCCGCCTCCTCCTGGCTGCCACTAATCCCCGCCTCCTCCTGGCTGACACTAATAATCCCCGCCTCCTCCTGGCTGCCACATTCCACAGCCTCCTCCTGGCTGAGGTCTTCCTGTGTATGAAAAAGGGACATAGTCTTAGTTTTTTATTCATCAATCACACACAATGTTCACCTCCTGACTGCTGCAAATTGAATGTTAACAAATATAACAGACTATCCTTCTGAGCCCAGCAGTTTTCATTCTTGTCCCAATTTTGGGTGCCAACTACTGTCTATTGATATGTAAAGCACTTTTTTTAATCAGCAATTAGTGATCAATAATAACATCTAATAAACATCATTTATTTATTGACCAGAAATCTGTAGAAGAATTCTATACCTGACTCCAGCTGGGCTCCTCCACTTCTTCCTGGCTGGAAGGCCCAGGTTGGACATCGGAAGCCTCAGCTGGGGTGGAAGGAAGCGTGGAAGGAAGAGTGGAGAGGGATTCCCTGACTTCAGTGTGGTCTGACAGAAATCGCAGTCTCTCGTAGTACCACAGCCTGGGGACATAAACGTCATCTGCTGCAGCTCCGGACCTCTGGGAGTCTGTGACCTTCTTGCGCTCCCTAAGATAAGTGCTCCTCAGGCCACCAATTTTAGCTTTCAAATAAGGGATGGTTGCTGTGGGGACCACCGGCTTCACCAACTCCAGCAGTTTCTCCAGCGCTGCCTGCCTCTTCTGTTTGTGATTATAGTGGGGGTGTCTCACTTGCCACAGACAGGGCAGCTCCCTGTACTTGTCTATGAACAGGGGCAGGAAATTGTGGTCGTTGAACCCATCCATTCTCTCTGTAAGACACAACACAAGACAAAGCCTAATGTCAGGCCAAACTCCCCTAATCTTGTTACAATATAGGCTTCCATTTCGAAGCAGTATAGGCCCAAGTTTAGATCCTACCTTCGTTAGCACGATCGGCGTCTCCGATGCTCCTTCCTCCGCTCACAGATCGTACGTAAGACGCGCGCGTTACGATTTATACACACTGCGCATGCGTATAACTCCGCCCGCCCCTGACGTTCTTTCTAGTCTATTCCCCGCCCCTTTTCGTTCGGCGCAGTGGAGGAAGAGCACATGGCGGAGAGACAGCAGGATAGTGCTAAGTACAGCAACGAGGAGGAGGAAAGGCTGGAGCCTGAAACGTCCCGATCCAGAAGGAGATTAAAGGACTCAAATATGTCCTTTGGGGAGATGTTGGAGATGGTGGACATCCTGAAGAAGGCCGACTATGATGGAAAGTATGGGCCTTACCCCAACCCCAATGTCCGAAAGGCCAAGATCATGGTGAAAGTGGTCAGGAGTCTGCACCGGAAATTCAGGGTACGACGATCGAAAGATCAGCTCAGGAAGCGGGGGTCGGACCTGAAATTACGAGAACATGAGCAGTACAGAAAGATCCGGAGAGTGCTGCAAAAAAGTAAGTATTTGTGCTGTGTTCCTATTCTTTTTGTGTTTATTACGTTCGTGCTGCTCCATGTGCTTTTAGGAACTGTTGTACAGTTTAAAATGGCAACTTTCATGTTCATGGGCACATTATTCGTTCGGATCACACATTGTTATTTCGGACGATAAAATACCATTGTTTAGGCCATATGCATTTGGCCACCATTTTGACGCCCTATACTTGTCTTCAAAGAATTGTGTTGTGTAGATGGCTTTGTTACTAGAATGAAATGCAAACTAGATTCTGTGTAAGGAGAGGACACTGAGCAGCTGTTTTCACATCTTGACACTGGAGCACTAGTGTGGGACACAAGAACACCATTTTTATTAGGGGGCCACACAGGTGCTCCAGTGTATACTATAGGGGGGGATACATCTGTGAAGCTTTTACCAAACAGGTAAAGTATTGCAGCTTGACAAAGGGCACTAAAAAAGCTACATCTTGGAACTCGGCTAAAATAGACAATTGTACCCCACTTCCAAGCAATGTTTCATCTTTATAGTTCTGACCTCAAATATCTGTGTGCTAATTATACCATTTTTGTTTTACATAGGGGAGAAAAGACTCGGAGGACACCCCTCATCCGAGGAGACCATAGCCCCCCCCCCTCTGGAAGAAGGGGAAATCCACCCAACACAAGATGAGCAGGAGGAAGAAGACGTGGTGGAAGTAGTCACCACAACAGGTGAGTGTCTGCGACCACAGGCTCAGATAAGAGATGGATTGCGGCATTTTTTTTAAAACTAATTTATTTTGGGTTTCCTCTCTTTTTAGGTGATCCTGAGGTTGTGGATCCAGATCCTTTCACATCCGAAAGTGCCCAGATCCTGATCGGGGAGATCATGGGGTGTAATTTACAATTGGAAAACATCAAGCAAAACATCAATGAAGTTATTCCAAAATATAAAAACATCATTGATGTTTTGGGGCGAGTTTAAAGCCCCTCCAAATCACTTTCTTCTTTTGTCTGCTACAATGTGCGAAATGTTTTTGTGATTTTTCCCAAAGCCAAATTTGGAGGATGCACACAGTGTGCCAACATGTGCTATCTGCCATCATGGGAGATCAATGGATGCGTTTTGGGGGTGCAACACCTTCCTCAATAATAAAGTAGCGGTGAGGAAGGGCTTTCTCCCCCAAAACACATCCCTTGATCCCCCGTGATGGCAGATAGCACATGTTGACATTGGGAAATTTGTGTGCATCTTCCAAATTTGGCTTTTCCTGGGGTGATTTCACCCCATCTGAACGCAATATCAAACACAGTTCCTAAATACTCATGTCTGATATAGCCTTCCAGTTCTACCAAATGTGAACTTTGTAAGATCAAGATTTGTGTCTTTCTTGTTGGTTTTACACAGGCCTGTTTTCTATAAAATGCACATTTTGATTTTGGATAATGCCACCACAAAAATTGTTATACAACAAACATGTTGGTTTGTCAGAAAAACCTTTGGTAAATGCACATGTGATTGTGCTGGTATTAAAAAGATTGTTCATCAAGAATGTGTGGATTATTGTCTCAACACTACAACACTTTTGGGGTGATGTAATTGTTGTTTTAGGAGAAAATGGGGGTTATTTCCTAAGGGGAAATCCACTTTGCACTACAAGTGCTGTTTCAGTGCAGTTGCAAGTGCACTTGTAGTGAAAAGGGTCTTTGCATTTAGTAAATAACAGCCAACAGTGCTTTGTATAAGGTTACACAATCACGACATTTTCTGGACTCCACACATTTCTGTCAGGGTCAGCTCAAACAAACACAAGCAGTAAATGTCCACAAAGAAGAGCCAGGGGGGAGATGCCTGTCGAGAACTTGAGGTCCTGCAGGCTTCTCCCTGTGGCCAAATACCGCAGGGTAGCGACCAACCTCTGCTCCAGAGTGATGGCTTGCCTCATGCAGGTATCCTGCCTGCTGATATAGGGGGTCAGCGAAGCCAACAGACGGTGAAATACGGGGTCCGTCATCCAGAGAAAGTTCCTGAAATCATCAGGATTATTCTCGCGGATCTCACGGAGCAAAGGCATATGAGAGAACTGGTGACGCTGAAGCAACCAATTCTTGGTCCATGAACTCCTCCTCACCCTGTTTATGGACTGGACTTGTGTCAAGGTCAGGACCCCAACACCAAGCCCCCTCACAGCACTAACTCTACGAGGAGTACGCATACGAAACATGGCTAGAAAACGGTCGGCTGCTCAGAACGAAGTAACAGAACGCACTGAAGAACAGCAAGGCCTGTGAAGAGCGACCTGAAAAACAGCAACGAGCAGGCAAGACCACACAGAAAACTCTGATACGAATTGACTGCACGCACTGAAGAGCAGATACAAACCCACAAGCACAAACTGAACGGAAGAAAACGATCTGAAAGCCACGAGTCTGAAAAAGCGCGAATCGTCTCTCACCAAACTTTTACTAACACGAGATTAGCAAAAGGAGCACAAAGGGTGCCACGCTTGGTTCTGAACCGGCCTTTTCTAGTCTCGTCGTACGTGGTGTACGTCACCGCGTTGTTGGTGATCGGAAATTCCGACAACTTTGTGCGACCGTGTGTAGGCAAAACAAGTTTGAGCCAACATCCGTCGGAAGAAATCCTAGGATTTTGTTGTCGGAATGTCCGAACAAAGTCCGACCGTGTGTACGGGGCATAAGTGTCCTAAAGTTAAATGTCAGCAGCTACAGTATGTGTAGCTGCTGACTTTTAATTTTTAAAGGGGCGGGCGAACCTCCTCTTCAAACCCTCCTATCCTTTATAGCCAAGGAAGCTGCTTCTGTTTGATCTGCAACTGCCATGGAGCTGCACATGTGATCAGTTATGACACCAGCCATTTGATGGTCTGACAGTTTGATTGAGAACACATGTGACAGTTAGCAATCCTAGCATTCCAGGAACGTAACTGTTTTTTGAAATCATTAAATCAATGGGTTTAGTTCTGCTTTATGATTTACTGCTGCTCAGGGACTCTTGGCTTCAACAAAATGGCAGCCTCCAGCAAGAAGGAACATAAGCAATGCTGGAGGCAATTTACAGCACACAATAATTTTGGCAGCAAATTTATTATTTTGGAATGTACAGTATCTCACAAAAGTGAGTACACCCCTCACGGGTTTTGTAAATATTTTATTTTACCTTTTCATGTACACGGGACGTTGTTCAACCTCCTTTGAACGATTTTACTTGACAGTTAGAAACTGGCGTCTAAAAATGGCCGTTTAGCCACGTTTACATGCTGCATTTAGTCGCGTTTAGCCAGGTTTGCGTCCAGAAACGTTTGAAAAAAAAATGTTTTTTTTTTTTCAAAATAGGCAAAAATGAAAAACGCCTGTAAACTAAATGCGGCTAAATGCTAGTTACCATGTCTAGCCATGTTTAGCTGTGCTTGGCGTTTGAAATGCCCCTAAACACAGCTTCTGAGCCCATTTTTTTGGGTTCCAAAAAAAGCCTCTAAACACAACTGCCTAGAAATGACTATAAACGACCCTGTGTACATGTACTGATAAGGTAACATAGAGGAGAGTTCAGGAGCAGTTGAAGAGTAGTTGTGGTTCAGGAACAGTTGAAGAGTAGTTGTGGTTCAGGAGCAGTTGAAAAAAATGCCCAACGTCTGTTTACCAGCAGCAGTGTACATGAGGCCTCACAGTGTAAATTTGCTGTCCACTCAAAATAACTCAATACACAGCCATTAATGTCTAAACCACTGGCAACAAAAGTGAGTACACCCCTAAATGAAAATGTCCAAATTGGGCCTAATTTTCCCTCCCCGGTGTCATGTGACTCATTAGTGTTACAAGTTCTCAGGTGTGAATGGGGAGCAGGTGTGTTAAATTTGGTGTTATCGTTCTCACTCTCTCATACTGGTCACTGGAAGTTCAACATGGCAGGCACCTCATGGCAAAGAACTCTCTGAGGATCTGAAAAAAAGAATTGTTGCTCTATGTAACGATGGCCTAGGCTATAAGAAGATTGCCAAGACCTTGAAACTGAGCGGTAGCACGGTGGCCAAGACCATACAGCGGTTTAACAGGACAGGATCCACTCAGAACAGGCCTCGCCATGATTGACCACGTTGCACGTACTCAGCGTCATATCCAGAGGTTGTCTTTGGGAAATAGACGTATGAGTGCTGCCAGCATTGCTGCAGAGGTTGAAGGGGTGGGGGGGTCAGCCTGTCAGTGCTCAGACCATTCGCCGTACACTGCATCAAATTGGTCTGCATGGCTGTTGTCCCAGAAGGAAGCCTCTTCTAAAGATGATGCACAAGAAAGCCCACAAACATTTTGCTGAAGACAACCAGACTAAGGACATGGATTACTTGAACCATGTCCTGTGGTCTGATGAGACCAAGATAAACTTATTTGGTTCAGATGGTGTCAAGCATGTGTGGTGGCAACCAGGTGAGGAGTACAAAGACAAGTGTCTCTTGTCTACAGTCAAGCATGGTGGTGGGAGTGTCATGGTCTGGGGCTGCATAAGTGCTGCAGGCACTAGGGAGCTACAGTTCATTAAGGGAGCCATGAATGCCAACATGTACTGTAATATCCTGAAGCAGAGCATGATCCCCTTCCTTCGGAGACTGGGCTGCAGGGCAGTATTCCAACATTATAACGACCCCAAACACACCTCCAAGATGACCACTGCCTTGCTAAAGAAGCTGAGGGTAAAGGTGATGGACTGGCTAAGCATGTCTCCAGATCTAAACCCTATTGAGCATCTGCGGGACATCCTCAAACTGAAGGTGGAGGAGCACAAGGTCTCTAACATCCACCAGCTCCGTGATGTCGTCATGGAGGAGTGGAAGAGGACTCCAGTGGCAACCTGTGAAGCTCTGGTGAACTCCATGCCCAAGAGGGTTAAGGCAGTTCTGGAAAATAATGGTGGCCATACAAAATATTGACACTTTGGGCCCAATTTGGACATTTTCACTTGGGGGTGTACTCACTTTTGTTGCCAGTGGTTTAGACATTAATGGCTGTGTGTTGAGTTATTTTGACGGGACAGAAAATTTACACTGTTATACAAGCTGTACACTCACTACTTTACATTGTAGCTTAGCATTGTAATTTATTCAGTGATGTCACATGAAAAGATATAATAAAATGAGGGGTGTACTCACTTGTGTGAGATACTGTAGGTTCCATGCTAAAGAACATTATTTTTCTCAAGTAGTTATGGGTAAAGTTCCCCTTTGAGGACTGCACGCAAGAGGTGGCTGAATTGTGTTGTCACCAGAACAGGAATAGAGGAGAAATCTTCCAATGGGGTCGCTAATTATGGTAACTACCGGGGCGTTCCCTCACTTTCTGATGTGGTTACAGGACAAAAATAAATAAATATGACAGGGGTATAACTTTTGCCTACTGCATCCAAAACAAAAAAGGTTTCACTGTTAATTTTACTAATTAGTAACTTAAGCAGTGATGAGGCAACAGATATAAGAGAAGTGTGCTGGAATCCTGCGGAGACTCAGCCTCCTCTCTGGGAATACAATAGAACCAGGCTGTCCTCAGTCTGAGCGCGGTTCTCCTCGGTTTGTCCCTCTCCGCTTCCCGTACATTCTAGATATGAGCGGCATGTTGCCTAGCAACTGTTTCCGGTCTCCATAGGAACAGACACACAGAGCCCAGATCCGGTGACCGATCAGAGGAAGGTGTGTGTTCAGAACGATGAACGAGAAGATCGGCGGAGATCAGCTGCAGGAGCTGTACGCCTGGATAGACCAGATCCCTCTGAGCCGCCCCAAGAAGAACATCACCCGGGACTTCAGTGATGGAGGTAGGGGGAGGGGGAGGGGTGTCCATCCATCCGTACATCGTATAGAAATCACAGGGAGGATGGAGTGACGTCCACAGACCGGAGAGACAGGAAGACAAATCATAGACTTCACATGTCATTCATTTATAGTTATTATTGACCTTCAATGTATGAAGGAGTCTCTTCAGTGTTTATATACAGGAGATATCTGGGAGATTTTACCCCTTCATGACCAGACCAGCACTGCAACTTAACTTTAACCACTTCAGTACCGGGCACTTCCCCCCCTTCCTGCCCAGGCCAATTTTCAGCTTTCAGCGCTGTCGCACTTTGAATGACAATTGCGCGGTCATACAACACTGTACACAAACAGAATTTTTATCATTTTGTTCTCACAAATAGAGTTTTCTTTTGGTGGTATTCGATCACCTCTGCATTTTTTATTTTTTGCTAAACAAATAAAAAAAGACCGAAAATTTTGAAAAAAAACCCCCCAGTTTTACTTTTGTTTCTGTTATAAAATTTTGTAAAAAAGTAAGTTTTCTCCTTCCCTGATGGGCACTGATGAGGTGGCACTAATGAGGTGGCACTGATGAGGTGGCACTAATGAGGTGGCACTGACGGGCACTGACCATGGGCACTGGTAGGCGGCACTGGGTGGCACTGATATGCAGCACTGATGGGCATTAATAGGTGGCACTGGTGGGCACTGATAGGCGACACTGAGCACTGAAAGGCTGCACTGATGGGTACTTATGGGTGGCACTGATAGGTGGCACTGCTGGGCACTGATACATGGCACTGATGGGCACCAATATGTGGCACTGATGGCATTTATAGGCATCACTGATGGCACTGACACTGGCAGGCATTGGGAATGGGCACTGATAGGCAGCTGCCTGGGCACTGATTGGCATTTCCCTGGTGGTCTAGGGTGGCATACCTGGTGGTCCAGGGTGGTGCCAATCCCTGGTGGTCCTGGCGGCATTCTGGTGGTCCTGGGTGGGCATCCGAGGGGGGGCTGCGCTGATAAGCAATCAGCACAGACCCCCCCTGTCAGGAGAGCAGTTGATCGGCTCTCCTCTACTGTGAGTGAGGAAAAGCCGATCAACGGCTCTTCCTGTTTACATCGTGATCAGCCATGATTGGACACGGCTGATCATGTGGTAAAGAGCCTCCGTCAGAGGCTCTTTACCGAGATCGATGTAGCGGTGTGTCAGACTGACACACCGGACCACCGATCGCCGCAGTGTGCGCCCCCAGGGGTGCGCGAGAGCAGTCGCTTTGGAGGGCCGTCATTTGACGGTGGGCGGGCGAGCGGCAAGTGGTTAAGGCCCCTTTCACACGGGCTTTCCTATCAGATCCTCCTGTCAGTTTTCAGGCTGACCTGATCAGACGCTCCATTCAGCTCGTTTGCAGTACATTGTGGGCGATCAGTCCGAAAGCATATATATATATATATATATGTATATATGTATATATGTATGTATGTATGTATAGTATAGTATAGTATAATAATAAACAAAAAGCCTAGTGCATCTTTATAATGTGTGTTTTGGTGCACAACAAAATGCACATCTGCTAGCCACGCTTGGGGTGTCATTAAGAAACAGTGGCTCTGCAAGCGCTATGCATGTTTTCAGAAACATGCACAGAAATGTTCATTCCTGCGCACGTCCCTGGAACGCACAGGTGTAAATAGGGCCAAATGGGCTGCCCTATGTGCTACAAACACGGCGGAGTAGCTCATGGGGCATTTGCCGCAGTCCGGCTTGCACATCTCTTACAGAATGTTTTGCTGTGTTTGTCGAGTCATTAAGACCCCTTGCACACTGGAGCGTTTGCAGGCGCTATAGCATTAAAAATAGCGCCTGCAAACTGCCCTAAAACAGCTGCTCGATTCACTCCAGTGTGAAAGCCCGTGGCCGGTGCGCTGGCTGGGCCTGCCAGCAGCTTCTTTGGAGCGGTGAAGGAGCGGTGAACTCACCGCTCCTCCACCGCTGCTCCCCATTGAAATCAATGGGGCAGCGCTGCGATACTGCCGGCAAAACGCCGTTTCAGCTGCGTTTTGCTTGCGGATTTAACCCCTTTTCGGCCGCTAGTGGGGTGGTTTTAACGACGACTAAAATGACGGTTAAGGCGGTGCTAAATATAGCGCCGCTTTACCGCTGACGCCAGTGGCGGCACAGTGTGAAAGGGGTCTAACAGTTAATATCACTGCAAGAGCGATGTGCATTTTGGAAACATGCAGGTGTGAATGGGGCCTAATAGTCTGCTCATAGTGTAACACTTCTGTATGCACTTTGTTGCACATTTTTGCAAATGTTTTATTGTATGATGTATTATTGTTGCGTTTAAGTTATGATACTATGAGCACTGTATTAGGGGTATACTATCACTGTTAGTATAACTTTTTAAATTTATAGTAGGCTGGTTAAATACAGCAAATTTTTGGGGTTATGGCATTCTTTGTTGCTTTCTAGCATGGAGATGGGATGAGCTGCAGTGTTCGGAAGCATGTGAGACAAATGGAGGTAAAGAAAGTTTTTTGTTTACTTTATGAGGTTTGCGCATCATATAGTAATTCCATCTGGTACTTTTCCACATTTGTCACGTTACAACCAAAAACGTAAATTTATTTTATTGGGATGTTATGTGATAGACCAACACAAAGTGGCACATAATTGTGAAGTGTAAGGAAAATGATAAATGGTTTTCAATTTTTTTTTACAAATAAATATTTGAAAAATGTGGCGTGCATTTGTATTCAACCTCCTTTACTCTGATTCCTCTGATACCCCTAACTAAATTCAAGTGGAACCAATTTCCTTCAGAAGTCACCTAGTTAGTAAATAGAATCCACCTGTGTGGAATTTATTCTCAGCAGCGGCAGCCCATCCATTAGTGGCGCCCGGGCGCTGCCCCCTCTCTCCAGGCCACCCTCTATATGCAATGGATAGATTCATGCTTAGCCGTGGCCACCCTCTATTCATGCGTCCGGCCCCTTTCAGGGCACCGGGCAAATGAATTACAGCGGGCAGTTTTTTTTTGAAGCACCTGATTAGAGCCAGAGGCTCTAAAAGGCTTGAAAATAGGGTGGGCTGGGATCACAGAGAATGTGACCGGAGCCCACCAAGGTGCAAATGCTGTTGTAACACACCTGGGTGAGCTCTGGTCGTTGAAGTTGGTATACTGTTTGGTATACTGTTTGCCACCCCCCCAAAAAAATTTAATCGGCCTCCACTGATTTTCAGTACAAATACAGCTGTTCTGTGAAGCCCTCAGAGGTTTTATAGAGAACCTTAGTGAACAAATAGCATCACAAAGGCCAAGGAACACACCAGAGAGGTCAGGGATAAAGTTGTGGAGATGTTTAAAGCAGGGTTAGGGTATAAAAAAATATCCCAAGCTTTGAACATCTCACAGAGCACTGTTCAATCCATCATCTAAAAATGGAAAGAGTATGGCACAACTGCAAACCTACCAAGACATGGCCGTCCACCTAAACTTACAGGCCGGGCAAGGAGAACATTAATCAGAGAAGCAGGTAAGAGGCCCATGGTAAGACCCCTTTCACACCAAGGCGCTTAAAAAACGCCCTAATACGCCTTAGCATTATTACCGCGTTTTTACAGCGTTTTAGGGGCGCAGTAAAATTAACGCAACGCTGCAGGCGTTTTAACAGCATTTTCCAAGCGTTATTGAAGCATGTGTTATTGATTCTATCTTTCTGCTTGCATGTTTATCCTTTGTGAGATCATGTAAAACAAGCAGTGTCTTGTAAAGTAATAAGCAGTGTCTTGTTTTACTTCAAATCTTCATTTTTCTGGGATTAATTCTTTTTTTGGCACTTTAATTTTAGTTTTTTTTGGCACTTTGATGGTCTGTTTAATCATTCTGACCTTCCTACAATTTCAGTCCTGTTGTTGTAGATGCTCTCTTTTCTGCTTGCGCTGCGTCGCTCGGGACCCGGTGCGCGTGCCCGGCGGCCGCGATGTCTGCGATTGCCGGGTAATAGAGCAGGACCGTGGATCTTTATATGTAAACACAGATCCATGTGTTGTCAGAGAGGAGAGGAGAACGATGGTGTGTCCCTTGTACATAGGGACACCGATCGGTCTCCTCCCCTAGTAAGTCCCCTCCCCCCACAGTTAGAATCACCTCCCTAGGTCATACATTAACCCCCCTAGTGTTAACCCCTTCCCTGCCAGTCACATTTACACAGTAATCAATGCATTTTTATAGCACGGATCGCGGTATAAATGTGAATGGTCCCAAAAATGTGTCAAAAGTGTCCGATATGTCCGCTGCAATATCGCAGTCACAATAAAAATCGCAGATCGCCACCATTACTAGTAAAAAATAAATAAATAAATAAAAATGCTATAAATCTATCCCCTATTTTGTAGACGCTATAACTTTTGCGTAAACCAATCAATATACGCTTATTGCAATTTTTTTTTTACCAAAAATATGTAGAAGAATACATATCAGCCTAAACTGAGGAAAAACTTTGCTTTAAAAAAAAAAAAAATTGGATATTTATTATAGCAAAAAGTAAAAAATATTGTGTTTTTTCAAAATGGTCCCTCTTCTTTTGTTTATAGCGCAATAAATAAAAACCACAGAGGTGATCAAATACCACCAAAAGAAAGCTCTATTTGTGGGGAAAAAAATTATAAAAATTTCATTAGGGTGCAGTGTAACATGACCGCGCAATTGTCATTCAAAGTGCGACAGCGCTGAAAACTGAAAAATGGCTTGGGCTGGAAGGGGGTGAAAGTGCCCAGTATTGAGGTGCTTATGGAAGAGTGGCAAGAAGAAAAACATTGTTAAAATAAAGCCAAAGGAGTCCCGTTTGCAGTTTGTGAGAAGGCATGTGGGGGACACAGAAAACATGTGGAAGAAGGCACTCTGGTCAGATGAACTTTTTGGCCTAAAAACAAAATGCTATGTGTGACGGAAAACTAACACTACACATCACACTGAACACACCACCCCCACCATTAAACATGGTGGTGGCAGCATCATGTTGTGGGGATGCTTTTCTTCAGCAGGGACAGGGAAGATGGTCAGAGTTAATGTGAAGGTGAATGAAGCCAAGTAAAGGCAATCTTAGAAGAAAATCTGTTATGCCCCGTACACACGGTCGGACTTTGTTCGGACGTTCCGACAACAAAATCCTAGGATTTTTTCCGACGGATGTTGGCTCAAACTTGTTTTGCCTACACACGGTCGCACAAAGTTGTCGGAATTTCCGATCGCCAAGAACGCGGTGACGTACACCACGTACGACGAGACTAGAAAAGGCCGGTTCAGAACCAAGCGCGGCACCCTTTGGGCTCCTTTTGCTAATCTCGTGTTAGTAAAAGTTTGGTGAGAGACGATTCGCGCTTTTTCAGACTCGTGGCTTTCAGATCGTTTTCTGCCGTTCAGTTTGTGCTTGTGGGTTTGTATCTGCTCTTTAGTGCGTGCAGTCAGTTCGTATCAGAGTTTTCTGTGCGATCTTGCCGGCTCGTTGCTGTTTTTCAGGTCGCTCTTCACAGGCCTTGCTGTTCTTCAGTGCGTTCTGTTACTTCGTTCTGAGCAGCCGACCGTTTTCTAGCCATGTTTCGTATGCGTACTCCTCGTAGAGTTAGTGCTGTGCGGGGGCTTGGTGTTGGGGTCCTGACCTTGACACAAGTCCAGTCCATGAACAGGGTGGGGAGGAGTTCATGGACCAAGAATTGGTTGCTTCAGCATGACCAGTTCTGTCATATGCCTTTGCTCCGTGAGATCCGTGAGAATAATCCTGATGATTTCAGGAACTTTCTCAGGATGACAGACCCCGTGTTTCACCGTTTGTTGGCTTCGCTGACCCCCTATATTAGCAGGCAGGATACCTGCATGAGGCAAGCCATCACTCCGGAGCAGAGGTTGGTCGCTACCTTGCGGTATTTGGCCACAGGGAGAAGCCTGCAGGACCTCAAGTTCTCGACAGGCATCTCCCCCCAGGCTCTGGGGATCATTATCCCAGAGACTTGTTCTGCCATCATCCAGGTCCTGCAGAAGGAGTATATGAAGGTAAGATTTTTATCCTTTTATATCACATTTTATTGTATTGAATGTTTGATAATATATTGTATTTCTTCCCTCATTCCCTAATTACCATGATTGTAATATGCTGTGAATGTCCCCTTTGTTCTCATGCATGCTGGATTTTTAGGTAATTATTATTTTATGTCCTTCATACATATTTGCCCTTCAATAACCTCCCCAGCATGGTCTTTCCTGGCCTATATTCACCTCATGTAGTCACTTAACAATGTATTTTATCAGCTCCATAGTAGTGCTTTACCCCAAACACCCCCTAAAATGTTTGGAAATGTTATTTTTGATTTAAATTCAGGCAGAGTACCAGAGGCTTTTTTTTGTGGTGTCCCCAAATTTTTTGTAACCCTCCCTCCCCCCAACTGCTAAGTCAGCTGATCACAATTCTCTATCCTCAATCATCTATCTGCTGACTTTGCCAAACCCATACACACTATACCCACCTCTTTACTGGTCAGATTTATGGATGAATTCCCCAAAGCATGTAGTGCAATGGCCTGCCTGTATACTTTCCAATGGTACTGTTTAAAGTTTTTGTATCCTATTATTATCTTGATAGGTAATAGCAGAATGTTCAAATGTCCTCAAATGTGTACAGTGTGTATTTATATCTTTGTATTATGACATTTCTTACCTGTCCAGTGGTCTGCCAATAGTGTAACTAAGGAGGGGCTGTTCCAAGTAATACCCTGTATTTAGGCATTCATCTCACAATGAAGTGAAGAGGGTTACCTGTCCAAGAGTCCCCCCCCCCTATAATGTTAGAAATGGCCCATGAGAGGGGGGGGAGGGGGAATATGATAGGTGTACCTTATACTTTGTTGTTGTTAAATTCCCCTTAGTAAATGCTATCTGGAGGTTGCCCCATAATGTTTGTGTCTAATCTGCTTGCCATGTTTCTGTGAAAAAATAGTAATGTTTATTGTTTTTTCCTCAACAGTTTCCTTCAACGCCACAGGAATGGCAGACTGTGGCCTCCCACTTTGCCCAGCGGTGGGACTTTCCTAACTGCGGAGGGGCAATTGATGGGAAACACGTCCACATCGTCCCACCACCCAACTCGGGGTCGTACTATTATAATTACAAGGGGTTTAATAGTATAGTGATGTTGGCGGTGGTGTCGGCTAATTACGAGTTCTTGTATGTGGACGTGGGGAAGAATGGCCGGATGTCCGATGGTGGAGTGATCGCCCAGACGGAGTTCTACAGGCGTCTCCAGAATGGCAGCTTGGACTTGCCACCTCCAGAGGACAATGTTGAAGGTCTCCCATTTGTGTTCGTTGCTGATGAAGCATTTGCGCTGGGGGACCACCTGATGCGGCCATTCCCGATGAGGACCCTCACCCCGGAACAGAGGGTTTTTAATTACCGGCTGGCCAGAGCCCGAAGAGTGGTGGAGAACACATTTGGAATCCTGGCCAGCCGGTTCCGATTATTTCTGACACCCATCCATATGGCGGAGTATAAACTGAACCATATAATACTTGCCTGCTGTGTTCTCCATAATTTTTTAAGAAAACATTCAGCCAACTATGCTGGCTCAGTTGGGCCTGAGGCCGGAATCCCTAATCCATCAACACTGACGGCGCTTGAAAGTGGCCGTCCTGGCTTGCCCTCCCTGAATGCCCGTGATGTCCGGTTACGCTACCTGGAGTTCTTTGCAGGTAGGGGGGCTATCAATATGCCAGACAATCTGTGACACCTTTTTCAAATAAAAAACAACCAAACGAAATTCTTTGTGGACATTTACTGCTTGTGTTTGTTTTAGCTGACCCTGACAGAAATGTGTTGAGTGCAGAAAATGTTGTGATTGGGTAACCTTATAAAAAACAGTGTTGGCTGGTACTTCCTAAATGCAAAAACACATTTCACTACAAGTGCACTTGCAACTGCTCTGAACCTGCACTTGTAGTGCAAAGTGTATTTGCCCTTAGGAAATAACCCCCATTTTTGCATAAAACAGCAATTACATCACCCCAAAAGTGTTGTAGTGTTGAGACAATAATCCACACATTCTTGAGTAAGGCACTTTTTTATACCTGCACAATCACATGTGCATTTCCCTAAGGTTTTTAAAACAAACCAACATGTTTGTTGTATAACAATGTTTGCAGTAGCATTATCAAAAATCGAAATATCCATTTCAGATAAAACAGGCCTGTGTAAAGCCAACAAGAAAGCCAAAAAACTTGAACTTACAAAGTTCACATTAGGTAAAACCTGAAGGCTATATCAGACATCAGTATTTAGGAACTGGTTTTGATATAGCGTTCAGATGGGGGGAAATCACCCCTGGAAAAGCCAAATTTGGAAGATGCACACCAATTTACGAATGTCAACATGTGCTATCTGCCATCAGGGGGGATCAAGGGACGTGTTTTGGGGGAGCAAGCCCTTCCTCAACGCTACTTTATAATTGAGGAAGGGGTTGCACCCCCAAAACGCGTCCATTGATCTCCCGTGATGGCAGATAGCACATGTTGGCACACTGTGTGCATCCTCCAAATTTGGCTTTTCTAAACATTGAAAAAATTTTCGTACGATAAAACAGGTGATTTTGTGGGGTTTAAATTCGCCCCAAAACATCAATGATGTTATTATTTTTTTTAATAACATCACTGATTTGTTGCTGGATGTTTTGCAATTGGAGATTACACCCCATGATCTCCCCGATCAGTATCTGGGCACTTTCAGATGTAAAGCATTCTGGATCACGATCACCTAAAAAGAGATAAAGAACAAAAAAAAAGGTCTCAAAAATCTGCCACCATCCATCTCTTTTACCTGAGCCTGTGGTCGCAGACACTCACCTGTTGTGGTGCCAATCTCCACTACGTCTTCTTCTTCCTCCTGCTCAGCTTCTTGGGTTGGTATTTCCCCTTCTTCCAGGGGGGGGGGGGGGGTCTCTGGTCTCCTGGGATGAGGGGTGTCCGAGTCTTTTCTCCCCTATGTAAAACAAAAATGGTATAATTAGCACACAGATATTTGATGGCAGAACTAGAAATGGGAAACATTGCTTGGAAGTGGGGTACAATTGTCTATTTTAGCAGAGTTCCAAGATGTATATTTTTTATTGCCCTTTGTCAAGCTGCAATACTTTACCTGTTTAGTACAAGCTTCACAGATGTAGCCCCCCCTATAGTATACACTGGAGCACCTGTGTGGCCCCCCCTAATAAAAATGGTGTTCTTGTGTCCCACACTAGTGCTCCAGTGTCCAGATGTGAAAACAGCTGCTGAGTGTTCTCTCCTTACACACAATCTAGTTTGCATTTCATTCTAGTAACAAACCCATCTACACAAACAAATATTTGGCATCCAAGTAGGCCCCCAAAAATGTGTGAAAATGCATATGGCCTTAACAATGGTGTTCTAGAGGCCGAAAGAAAAATGTTTGATACGAACAAATAATGGGCCCATGAACATTAAAGTTGACCTTTTTAAACATTACAATTAATAAAAGCATATGGAGCAGAACGAACGTAATAAAGACAGAAAGAATAGGAACACAGCACAACTACTTACTTTTTTGCAGCACTCTCCGGATCTTTTGGTACTGCTCTGGCTCTCTCAACTTCAGGTCCGACCACCGCTTCCTGAGCTGATCTTTAGATCTTCGTACCCCGAAATTCCTCTCAAGACTCCTGACCACTTTCGCCATGATCTTGGCCTTTCGGATGTTTGGGTTGGGGTAAGGCCCATATTTTTCGTCATAGTCGAACTTCCTCATGATGTCGACCATCTCCAACATCTCCCCAAACGACATATTTGTGGCCTTAAAACGTCTCCTTCTGGATCGGGACGCGCCTGGATCCGGGCTTTCCTCCTCCTCCTCCTCGTTGCTAGAATTAGCACGCACCTGCTGTAACTCCGCCATGTGCTCTTCACCCACTGCGCCGAACGAAAAGGGGCGGGGAATACACTAGAAAGAACGTCAGGGGTGGGCGGAGTTACACGCATGCGCAGTGTGTATAAAGCGTAACACGCGTGCGTATTACGTACGATCTGTGAGCGGAGTCTTGTGTTGTGTCTTGCAGTGAACATGGATATCTTAATGAAAGACAATGACTTCATGTCAGTATTCATAGAGATGCTAAGTGAGCTGCCCTGTCTGTGGGAGATTACCCACCCCCATTTCAAGAACCAAGCAAAGAGGAAGGCAGCACTGGAGCAATTGTGTGAAATTGTGAAGCAGGTGACCCCCACGGCAGACATCACCTATTTAAAGATATTAATTGGTGGCCTGAGGAGCACATATCTAAGGGAGCACAAGAAGGTCCTGGATTCACAGAGATCCGGAGCAGCAGATGACATCTATGTCCCCAGGATGTTGTACTACGACAGGCTGCACTTTCTGGCAGGCCAGACTGAACCCAGGCCATCCCTCTCCAGTCTTCCTTCCACGCTTCCTTCCCCCCCGGCTGAGGCTTCTGACGCCCAACCTGGGCCTTCCAGGCCACATGTGGAGGAGCCCAGATTGAGCCAGGTATAGCATTCCTCTAAATATTTCTGCTTGTCCAATCAATGATGTTAACTAGATGTTAGTTGGGAGTACTAATTTAGGATTGTGATTGATGATGCAAAAACTAAAACCATGTCCCTTTTTCATACACAGGGAAGTCTCAGCCAGGAGGTGGCCGGGCCGAGCCGGCTGGCTGATATCAAGGTCCCTCCACCCCCCCTGAAAACAGAAAGTGGCAGTAGGAGGAGTACCCTAGAGGAGGCTGCTATAGCATTCTTTTGGAGGGCTACAGAGGTCCTGGGAGCACCCCACACCATGCAGGAGAACATTGCTGCCTTCATAGCCTATAAAATGCAGAGGATGGAGGAGGGCCAAAAAGCCATGTGTGAGGCCCTCATATCGGAGGCTCTGGAGAAAGGTATGAGGGGCCAAATTACACCTCACACACATCTTTGGGATGGTCCTCCTCCTCCTCCTGCAGGTCCTCCTCCTCCTCCTCCCTCTCCTCCAGGTCCCCCCAGTCCTCCTCCAGGTCCCCCCAGTCCTCCTCCTCCTCCAGGTCCTACTCCTCCTCCTGCCACATCTCCAACTGCACAGCCACAGCCGGGAAGGAAGCGTGGAAGGAAGACCAGACAGTGATTGCCCTGAGTTCAGTCTGGTCGGCCAAAAGATGCAGCCTCTTGTGGTACCACAGCCTGGGGACACACATGTCATCTGCTGCTTTCCAGATCTCTGCGAATTCTGGACCAGACTGCACTCCCTTACATATGGACTCCTCAGGCCACCAATTTTGATGTTGAAGAATTGATGTCTGCCGTGGGGGTCCCAGGCTTCGCTAATTTCTCTTGTTGATCCAGTGTTGCCTTCCTCTTTGTTTGGTTCTGATCCCTTAATAAAGGATTTTTGTTTTGAATTATACTCTCCTATGTGTTTTACTTCAAAAAGGACAGTTTGTTTGTGAGGATTCAGGTATATTTCAAATATACAATGTGAAATGAACAAGGGACACCAACACCAAACAATCTCCTTGAGATTAAATAATAAAATATATCAATGGTGTTGGGGTAACTTGACACACAAAACACACCCAAAAATATTCTGGAGTAAAAATAAAAATAACATTGAACAAAGATCAGCCTTGGAAAAAATCCAAACATTAAAGAAAAAAAAAGGCTTAAAATCCAAAATAAAAAAAAATTAAAAAATATAAAACTGTCAGATGTGACAACTAATAACAATATATTCAGGGAATCCCACTAAAAAAACACAAATAAAAGTTTGTGAGAAGTGTGTGTGAATATGAGCAGCAAAACTACTTAATTATTGTCACATTATAAAGAAGAAGAGAGTGCGCTGTATTAAACCATTTTGAACATTGCAGCGTGACGAAAGTGCTGTATCCATTGCGAACGCTAAGTTTACCAGAACGAGCTGTCCCGTGTCGGAATTTCTTCTGAGCATGCGTGGCACTTTGTGCGTCGGAACAGGCCACACACGGTCGGAATTGACGCGATCGGATTTTGTTGTCGGAAAATTTTATCTCCTGCTGTCCAACTTTGTGTGTCGGAAAATCCGATGGAAAATGTCCGATGGCGCCCACACACGGTCGGAATTTCCGACAACACGCTCCGATCGGACATTGTCCATCGGAAAATCCGACCGTGTGTACGGGGCATTAGTCTGCAAAAGGCTTAAGACTGGGGTGGAGGTTCACCTTCCAGCAGGACAACGACCCTACACATACAGCCAGAGCTACAAGGGAATGGTTTAGATCAAAGTACAGTTGTGCTCATAAGTTTACATACCGTGGCAGAATTTATGATTTCTTGGCCATTTTTTAGAGAATATGAATGATAACACAAAAACTTTTCTTTCGCTCATTTTTAGTGTTTGGCTGAAGCCATTTATTATCAATCAACTGTGTTTACTCTTTTTAAATCATAATGACAACAGAATCTACCCAAATGACCCTGATCAAAAGTTTACATACCCCAGTTCTTAATACTGTGCATTTCCCCCTTTAACATCAATGACAGCTTGAAGTCTTTTGTGGTATTTGTGGATGAGGCTCTTTATCTTCTCAGATGGTAAAGCTGCCCATTCCTCTTGGCAAAAAATCCTCCAGTTCTTGTAAATTCTTGGGCTGTCTTGCATGAACTGCACGTTTGAGATCTCCCCAGAGTGGCTCAATGATATTGAGGTCATGAGACTGAGATGGCCACTCCAGAGTCTTCACTTTATTCTTCTGTAGCCAATGACAGGTCGACTTGGCCTTGTGTTTTGGATCATTGTCATGTTGGAATGTCCAAGTACGTCCCATGCGCAGCTTCCTGGCTGATGAATGCAAATGTTCCTCCAGTATTTTTTGATAACAAACTGCATTCATCTTGCCATCAATTTTGACCAAATTTCCTGTGCCTTTTGTAGCTCAGACATCCCTAAAACATCAGCGATCCACCTCTGTACCTTTCATCAGTGCCTCCTTATTGTGCATCTTGAAACAGCCACACCACATGTTTTCAGAGAGTCCTTTATTTCTCCTGAAGTTATTTGTGGGTTTTTCTTTGTATCCCAAACTATTTTCCTGGCAGTTGTGGCTGAAATTTTAGTCTACCTGACCAGGGTTTGGTTTCAACAGAACACCTCATTTTCCACTTCTTGATTAGAGTTTGAACACTGCTGATTTGCATTCTCAATTCCTTGGATATCTTTTTATATCCCTTTCCTGTTTTATACAGTTAAACTACCTTTTCCCGCAGATCCTTTGACAATTCTTTTGCTTTCCCCATAACTCAGAATCCAGAAATGTCAGTACAGCACTGGATGAAAGATGCAAGGGTCTGTCAGGAGTCCAGAAACTCATTGACCTTTTATACACACACACTAATTACAAGCAAACAAATCACAGGTGAGGATGGTTACCTTTAATAGCAATTCAAACCCCTTTGTGTCAACTTGTGTGCATGTTATCAGGCCAAAATCACCAGGGTATGAAAACTTTTGATCAGGGTCATTTGGGTAGTTTCTGTTCTCATTATGATTTAACAACAAGGAGAGGGGCGCCTCTGAGTATATATCATAAAAACATTTATTAAAACAGCAATATCCACTCACATAAAAGTAGGAAGAGTTGCATTCAGGTCTGTTGGCTGGGCTGGAGAGATGCGGTGAAACTACAGGTCACAGCGGTTCCTGCAGGGCATGCCAAGTCCAGAGGAGGAAGGATGAGTAGGTGCAGCCGGGTGCAGTCTCTTGCAGTGAACAGTCCAACATAAATCCTGCTGTATTTAGGAGCCTGATCGTGCCCTGGATACAGGGATAAAAGTTCCAAGTAGAGGGAGAGAGGGATGTGTACAGGACGCTAGAGCAGCCGTTCAGCCGTGCTGCTGCTCTCCGCTGGATAGTAAGGGCCTCTGGGATAGGGCACGGCCGGCCGTGCAGGAGATTGCAAAGGAGGCTTGGAGAGCAATCACAGCGTGGCGCCCGGTGATGACGTCACACATATGCGACGCGTTTCAGAATAGGCTAGCCATTGGTGGACGAATTCCTTTCTCAAACATCAAGATCTCCCTCTACTTGGAACTTTTATCCCTGTATCCAGGGCACGATCAGGCTCCTAAATACAGCAGGATTTATGTTGGACTGTTCACTGCAAGAGACTGCACCCGGCTGCACCTACTCATCTTTCCTCCTCTGGACTTGGCATGCCCTGCAGGAACCGCTGTGACCTGTAGTTTCACCGCATCTCTCCAGCCCAGCCAACAGACCTGAATGCAACGCTTCCTACTTTTATGTGAGTGGATATTGCTGTTTTAATAAATCTTTTTATGATATATACTCAGAGGCGACCCTCTCCTTGTTGTTGTTCTAGCCTGCTGGACCCCGCTTTTGGTTCCTTTGGTGGCTGCCCTGACTGACCTCCTTTATATACTCCCAGTATACATGCATGAACATACACATGCAATTTACCAGCCAATCGTTTCTGGACTAATTGGTTTTAAATCCAAGGTAATTGTGTCTTGCGCCTTTTTACTTGTTCTCATTATGATTTAAAAAGAGTAAACACGGTTGATTGATAATAAATGGCTTTAGCCAAACACTAACCATGAGTGCAAGAAAAGTTTTTGTGTTATCATTCATATTCTCTGAAAAATAGCCAAGAAAACATAACTTCTGCCAGGGTATGTAAACTTATGAGCACAACTGTATATTCATTAGAATGACCCAGTCAAAGTCCAGACAAAAATCAAATTGAGAATTTGTGGCAAGACTTGAAAATTTCTGTTCACAGAGCTTGAGCTATTTTGTAAAGAATGGGCAAAAATGTCACTCTATAGATGTGCAAAGCTGGTAGAGACATCCCCAAAAATACTTACAGCTGTAATTGCAGTGAAAGGTGGTTCTACAAAGTATTGACTCAGGGGGACTGAATACAAATGCACGCCACACTTTTCACATATTTATTTGTAAAAAATTTTGAAAACCATTTATCATTTTACTTCCACTTCACAATTATGTGCCACTTTGTGTTGGTCCATCACATAAAATCCCAATAAAATACATTTACCTTTTTAGTTGTAACCAGGGGCGGACTGATAACTCATGGGGCAATAGGAGATTATGGGGCCCCCAGGCAATCAGAGATTATGGGGCCACACAGTATACACACACACAGTATACAATCACACAGTATACACATACACATACATGTACACACAGTATACACAGACAGATGTAAAAAAAAACCACAGATTTATACATACTGTCCCTGGTTTTACTGAGGCTGGAAACCCTGATGGGGCCCCCTAGTGGCCCAGGGCCCTCGGGCAGTGCCCAAGTGGCTCAATGGTCAGTCCGCCCCTAGTTGTAACATGACAAAATGTGGAAAATTTATTGGGGTATGAATACGTTTTCAAGGCACTGTAGTTGTACTTTAACATTTGACGGGTCCAGTCATAATTTCCCATGTGCCAGCTGCAGGAGAGAGGAGTGAGTGTATGGCAACAGCTAGCAATGACAGTGGTGTCATTGCCCATAGGCTCATATGGCCCATCTGATGTTGGCACTCCCTTGGACCTGAGTGGCCTTAAAATAGTTAAGTATACAGATCTTTCCTATACAGGTTAGTCAGATTAGGTGTTAGGAGGGAGATGGGAGCAGTAGAAGTGGTTTTTCCTGGAATTCTATTAATGGGGAAGCCTGCGGGAGCAAAGAAAAAGGTAAGTATATCACCTTATTCATCATCTGCAGGGCAAAATCAACAGAGCCTCTTCCTATACAATCTGATTGTACAATCCCCTTTAGTTCTTCCATCAGCTATGTAGTACTAGGGCCTGCCTGATTTCATACAAATTGAATGGATTGTTCAAGTGTGTGTGCTCCTTTTCCATAGTTCTGGTAAATCTAAAGGAAATTGTACAGAGATTGATTGCATAGTATATGGCCATCTTTATACAGGTACATAGGAGGGAGTGGATGGAGACACTCAGTTGTCAGGCCCCGTTCACATCTCCACGTAGCGAAAACTCACATTCCCAAATGCGTTTGTTTTGGGTATTTTGGAGCGTTTTCACTTGTCACGCATAGGGCAGCCTATTCACTTGAATGGGTTGTCCTATATGCAACAATCGCCCCAGAGAAGCTTCAGAACTTTTTTGGAGCGGAGCATGGCGTTTTACCGCATTTTGTGGTGCGTTTGCTGCACTTGGGGTGCCTTTAACATGTAATGACACAAACACGATGCAAATTTGCAGCATTTTTCTAAAACGCATGGCAAAGCGTGCATTTTCTGTGCAGTTTGCCATGAATTCGGAAACACGCAGATGTGAATGGAGCCTCATTGTTCTTGTGTAAACCTACCAACTTCACTTTTAGGCCCCTTTCCCACAGGCCTTCAGTTTGTTTCATCAGTTCAGTCACATTTTTTAAAAGAAAAAACGGATCAGTTTACATCAGTTTTTCCATCAGTGCTTTATGTCCACTTAACCACTTGAGTCAAATTTTTGGTTTACATTAGAGCGCCATGATTCTGGATAAAATGAGAATCACATTTTTTTTTCTTGGAATAAAGATTACGATTCTCTCACAATTCTCGCGGCGTATTATTATTATTTTTATACAGGATTCATATAGCGCCAACAGTTTACGCAGCGCTTTACAATATAAAAAGAGAGACAATACAGTTATAATACAATAAAATACAAGAGGATTAAGAGGGCCCTGCTCAGAGGAGCTTACAATCTAATAGGGTGGGGCAGGTGGTACAAAAGGTTGTAACTGTGGGGAATGAGCTGATGGAAGTAACATCATCTTTCACATTATACAAAAAAAAATTGGGCTAACTTTACTGTTTAGTTTTTCTAAATTCATTAAAGTGTATTTTTTTCCCAAAAAATTGTGCGCAAATACAGTGTGACATAAAATATTGCAATGATCGCCATTTTGTTCTTTAGGGTCTCTGCTAAAAATATATATATAATGTTTGGGGGTTCCAAGTAATTTTCTAGGAAAAAATACAGATTTTAACTTGTAAGTAACAAGTGTCAGGAAAAGGCTTAGTATTTAATTGTTTAAACTGCCTTCATTTACAGACCGAAGTTTATCCCTTTGATCCAAAAGAACTGAGAGATACATTGTATCTCTTCTCTTCTCTATCTCTCTGCGCAGAGGAATGTCTTTTTTTTTTTTGACAGCTTTAGCTCTGCACTGTTTACTTAGAATCGGGAAAATGCCAGTTAAGATCGAGAGGGGGGGTTAATCGAGATATTTTTTAATGATTAATCGTGCAGCTCTAGTATGCCTGTGTATTTGGGGGTGGGGTGGCTCATTTTTTTTTTTTTATACTTTTCATGTTTTTGTTTCTACTTATGATTTTATTGCTATCACATAGGAGACAATAGTCCCCTAAGAGATAGCAGATATGTGACATGTCCTCCTTGGGGGTGGGGGGTCAGTATGTGCAAGGAGAGGGGCAGGAGAGGTGAAGAGCAGTATACACAGTGAGGGGGCAGTCTGTACAGAGAGGCTCCTTCACTTGCCGACACTGACTGTCACTGTCAGCTTTTAAATGTAATTGTCGGATCTTTTTTTTTTAAATACTTCATAGCGCCGAGAAGGAGCTGTCATCCGGGCTCACCACTAAATTAAACAAAGGGGCGGGTCACCCAGTGACATCACACAGTGACCCTGCCCCTTTGTTTCATTTACCGGGCCTGAATGACAGCTCCTTCTCAGCGCTATAAAGTATAAAAAAAAAAGCTGACAATTACATTTAAAAGCTGACATTGACAGTCGGCGTCGGGAAGTGAGAGAGCCTGTCTGTACAGACTGCCCCCTCGCTGTGTATAATGCTCTTCTCCTGTCCTGCCTTTCTCCACCCCAACCCCCCCTCCCCCACAGTCACTGGTTGCTCCTAACAACCAATGCAAAAATGGATGCAATAACGGGCCACTCGTCTGTTTACATCCGTTTTTCGTCCGATCCATTTTTTTTTCGATCCATTTTTTTTTTTTTTAACGGATGAAAAATAGGACGTTCATCCATTCAAAAAAAAAAACGATGTTGACGGAAGCGGATGAAAATGGATGAAAATAGATTCTATAGGAATGCATTGATGTCCGTTTTTGATGGATGAAAAACAGACGAACGGTCGGTATGTGTGAAAGGGGCCTTAGGCTGCAGTTACACCTACAGTAGGCGGAAAACATTTTTTTTGGCTAGTTTTTCCAGTGACACACATAGGGCAGCCTGTTGACTCCAATGAGCTGCACTACACGTGGCAAAGTAGCTCATGGGACATTTTGGCTTAAAGTTTTTTACTGCGCTTTTTGCTGTGTCTGTCACTTGTTTTTTTTATGTGGCAAAATATGTGTTTACTTCTGTGTTTGATGTGCTGTTACCAATTAATGGCACTAAAAGCAGAACTAGTTCATTTTAGGTGTATAAAGGTGGCCATAAACTATACAATCTGATTGTACAATCTCCTTTAGATTTACCAAAACAATATAATAGGAGGACGCGCCTATCTTTCTAAACTCTCTGTATGCAATCAGGCAGGCCCTTGCACTACATGATGGTAGATCTAAGGGAGATTGTACAATCAGATTGTATAGTGTATGGTGAGCTTTAGAGAACCCAGGGCACACTTCTCCTGTTTTTGAATACTACAGCTCTATCCACATAGGCTGTTATCTGATCTCTCATCTCCTGCACACTCCAAAATGCCAAATGAACAAACTATGCAAGAATATGTCTTTGTATTTAGTGAGTGATCACTGATGTATTGCATTGGAAAACCGTGCACCTGTAGAAGTGGGTGGTAGTGATCTGCTGGAAGGCGGGAAGGCAGTCATAGGTGTGTGCTAATGAGGTGATGAATTCCTTCCTGTGTCTTACTGGCTTCTCTGTCAGATGTCTACATACCAGCAAGAAATGACACGTTCTAGGAAATACAGCAATGGCTAATGTAAGGCCTTGTTCCCAAAATTAGAGAAATCTTGTATTTTTTTGCAATAGAGGTACATTAATGGTGTATATATATATATATATATATATATATATATATGGTATAAATTTGATACATACGGGAGGTGGAATTTAGAAAAAAAGGTGAACTTTATAATTATGGGAATTGTTGTTATTATTATAGTAAGGGCCCTTTCACACTGGGGCGGCGTTGGCGGTAAAGCACCGCTATTGTAAGCGCCGCTTTACCGTCGGTATTCGGCCGCTAGCGGGGCGGTTTTACCCCCTGCTAGCGGCCGAGAAAGGGTTAAAAACCACCACAAAGCGCCTCTGCAGAGGCGCTTTGCCGGCGGTATAGCTGCGCCGTCCCATTGATTTCAATGGGCAGGAGCGGTGAAGGAGCGGTATACACTCCACTCCTTCACTGCTCCGAAGATGCTGCTAGCGGGACTTTTTTTCCCGTCCTGCTAGCGCACCGCTCCAGTGTGAAAGCCCTCGGGGCTTTTACACTGGAGACAAAGCAGTGGCACTTTCAGGTCGGTTTGCACTCGCTATTATTAGTGCAATAGCGCCTGCAAATCGCCCCAGTGTGAAAGGGCCCTTTGAAATTCAGAACAGAGGAAACTCAATGAAGCACAAATGTTGGCAGGCTGCCAGCTTGCTAATGTCAAAATACAGCAGCTGTTTCTAAGCTGTTATATACACTATCAACTTTAGGGCCTATTTGTTCATTTTGTTAACATGCATTTTGTTAAGGCATCTAAGGCAGGCCATACATGGGTCAAATTTCGAAAGAATTTTCTTTAGAAAATCTTATCTAAAAATTTTCGTTCAAATCTTGCACCATTAGTGGGCTGCAGCAACAGCCGATTTTCGTGCAGCCATTAAATTTGAGTAATCGAGCATGTTGGAAATTTTTTGAAAAGCAAACGAAAATTCCTGGAAAGAAAAGAAGATTCCCATGTTTCCCATTCTTTTCTGTAGCAACAGGAGGTGAAATTGAAGGCTTGGTTGGTTGAATTTCAAAATCAATGGTGGCACCATCGGATCTTCTGATTTTCAAAAGAAAATTCTTTCAAAATTCGATCATGTAGGGCCAGCCTATTTTGAATGAATGGGCTGCCTAAAGCACCAAAAAAGGTGCATGCAGTATTTGTGGGAGCTCGCTTCACTGAAATGCACGTTCAATGCTTGTTGTCTTATGATGGCGAAATATGTGTTGGGTGGAGTTACAGCATGTGACGTCATTGCGCACAAGGATTGTGGCTATCTTGTTGGTTTGAAACTTTTCAGTTACTGATGACATGCCTATTTTACTATGAATAATCTGAGTGTATGGAGTTTTTAATATATGTTGAAGCACTCTAACTATTACACCATGAGGCTGCTTTGTTTAGCCTTTTGATTTGTATGATATGGTGGCTTGAGATTTGATTTGGAGCAATCATCTGTGAGTGAAGAATATCTGCAATCCACAGTCCTCATAGAATTTGGCTGGAGCCTGGTGAGGCCTATTGATCATTTGAGCACTGTTTGATTGCTTATATTCTAGGTGGTCTATAGCTTGGGGTAAGAGGCTCTATGTGCTATGGTGAAGGTGGAGGAACTTTTCTTGGCACTATCCTGTGGTGTTTTTTTTATACACCAGAGGTGCCTTCTAATGTATAGCTTTACTGAGCACTTTGTATGGACTACTGTGAAAGACTCTTTTCATATATATTCCACTTTTGTTAGAAAGCGTTGCATTTTTATTTTATTACAGTTTTGATATTTGTTGCCTACAAATTGTGCTAGTTGCTTTTGTGTTTGAGATATATATATATATATATAATATATATATGTGTGTATATATAATATATATTGTACAGGTGAGGCGAACAGCACTCTTGCTGCACTCAAAATGTATTGAAAAGTAGAAGAAAAAACATATACAAATATCAAGTCGATCCAACAACAGTTTCGGGCTATAATCTTTTATGCCCTTCCTCAGGTAGAAACGAACATAACTGACAAACCATTCTCATTTTCAATATATGATCATCTTACACCGGGAACTAATTAGGCATTTACTCATCAATTATACAAACAAGAGCCTTCTAATTCTAATATTCTTAATCCCAAAGCGGGGGCTGAATAAGCTGTATTCAATCTCTACGATCTTAAAGGAGTAATTCTGGTTCAACCGATCACCCAAAAATATAAATACACTTGGTTAAAAAGCAAATAACCATTTAAATAGCTATAGGTACAAAAAGACATATCTTATAAAAATCCCTATAAAAATATTGCACACGGAGTACCATTAAAGTGATTGTAAAGTCAGAAGGTTTTTTTATCTTAATGCATTCAATGTTTCGGGATAAAAAGCCTTCTGTGTGTAGCAGTACCCCTCAGCCCTTCTAATACTTACCTGAGCCCCATCTCTGTCCGGTGATATCCACGAGTGTCTTGTCCATCTGAGACTCTTCCTCCTCATTAGCCGAGACACAGCAGCGAGCACCTGTGGCTCCCACTACTGTCAATCAAAGTCAGTCAGCCAATCAGGAGAGAAAGGGGGCGGACACAGGGAGCTGTGGCTCAGCTCGGGTGCGCCCATAGCAAGCTGCTTGCTGTGGGGACACTCGACAGGAGGAAGGGGCCAGGAACACAGAAGAGGGACCAGAGAAGCAAATCCATTGCAGAGGACAGGTAATTATGACATGTTTGTTATTTTTAGAGAAAAAAAAATGAGACTTTACAATCACTTTAGGTTTAATTCTCGATTACCCCCCATCTGTCATGGGAAACTGCATCTATACCCATAAAACGTGCCACTGTGAGTTTTATTCGTATAAAATGTCTTGCTAACGGTAACTGAGTTAATTTGTCACGTATAGAATATTTCTGTCTAGCTATGCGATCTTTTACTTTCTGTATTGTTTCCCCCACGTATAAAAGGCCACACGGACATTTAATAATGTAAACAACAAATAATGATTTGCAAGTGTGATATCCTTTAATCTCTATATTCAACCCACAATGTGGGTGATTTAAATGTTTTCCTTTTATCATGGAGCTACATTGACTACAGTTCAAACAAGGATAAGAGTCATTGTTAGGGGGACCTAAAAAAGTTCTAGTGATACTAGTTTTACGCCAATACTGGTCAGATTTTTCCAATCTACTGTACATGGTTCTACCCATTTGATATGATGGTATAGGCAAACTTTGAAATTGCACAATTTTTAGATAATTCTCCCTAAAGATGGACCAATGCTTTTTGATAATGTTATGTACCCGTACAGAATGGGAATGGTATTGTGTAACAAACGGTAATCTCCTACCTACATCTCTTCTTTTGCTTTTATCTCCCGTATCACTTTTCCCTTATTAATCTGTCTAGGGTAACCCCTTCCAACTAATCTATTTTCCATTTCATCTAGACGTTCTCGTTGTACTGGATCACTCATAAATTATTTTAACTCAAGTAAATTTACTTCTGGGGATTGATTTAAAGACCCCAGAGGGGGTAAAAACTTTTATAATATAATAGCTGATTAGGGTCTGTTGATTTAGTATAAAGATCACTATAAATAGAACCGTCACTAATCGTTAGACATGTATCTAAAAATGGCAATTTCTCCTGACTGATATTAATAATAAATTCCCAAGAGGTTAAGGTATGCATGAAACATTAATAGGGTATCCATGCCACCCCACCCCCCACCACACCACAAACATGTCATCTATAAAACGATACCAACATTTTCAATTCTTCTTAAAGAGAACATTACCATAAATAAAAGAATTTTCAATCATGCTCATAAATGCGTTTGCGTATGGGGGGGGCAATATTAGAGCCCATAGATGCTCCTCTAAGCTGTAAATAATGATATATATTCACCTGCTCTTTAGGTAAAAAAAAAATATTTTTCACCTAATATATATTTTTTTACCTAATATTAGAGCTGCACGATTAATCGTTAAGAATCAATGTCGTGATTCTTTTCCCTTCCCGATCTTCAAAACAGCATTTCACGATTCTTTCTAAGTGCAGAGAGTTCTCACAGCTGAAAAAAAAAAAAATCCAGGCAGCCTGCCAAGTTTTATCACAACATAGTAGATAAGTATAAACAAAGTAACATTTCTTCTTAGATCAAAGGAATGAACTTTTGCCTGTAGATGAGGGAAGTTTAACCACTTGCCGCCTTCCGGCCGTCGAATGACAGCGGGGCGTTGTGGCTCTCATTCTGGGTGGACATCGTATGACGGCGCCCAGGATGGCCGCTTTTACACGCCCCTGGGGGCACGGAGTACGGCGATGGAGGCCGCGCCATGTTGCTAGGACACGGCACGACCGCGGCTCTTTAACCATGTGATTGGCTGTGTCCAACCACAGCCAATCACATGTAAACAAGGAGATGCCGGTAATCGGCGCTCCTTGCCTCACACTGACAGAGTGTGAGGAGAGGAGAGCCGATCAGCGGCATCTCCTCACAGAGGACATCTAGGCACGTAATCAAGGCACTAATAATCCGATTACAATAAAGTGCCCACAGTGCCAGAAGTGAGTGCCAGCAGTGAATGCCCACCAGTGCCAGCAGTGAGTGCCCACCAGTGTCAACAGTGTCCACAAGTGCCAGCAATCAGTACCCATTAGTGATGCCAGTCAGTGCTGGCTATCACTTCTGCCCATTAAAGCGGAGCGCCGCCGAAAATTTTTTTTTTAAAAGTCAGCAGCTACAAATACTGCATCTGCTGACTTTTAAAACATGGACACTTACCTGTCCAGGGCGCCCGCGATGTCGGCACCCGAGGCCGAACCGTCTCTCCGTCCTCGGGTGCTGCCGCCTACATCTTCGGTAAGGGAATCAGGAAGTGAAGCCGTGCGGCTTCACTTCCCGGTTCCCTACTGCGCATGCGTGAGTCGCGCAGCGCAATACGGATGGTCCCTGCTGCCTCTGGGACCCGTGTGTTTCCCAGCAGGCAGCGGGGAGGGAGCAGGAAGTGGCGTAAATAACCGCAGGTTCTGCGGCTATCTATGCCGGAAGTGGGTACAGATACCTGTAATATACAGGTATCTGTACCCCCCTCCCCCCTGAAAGGTGCCAACTGTGTCACCGGAGGGGGGGAGGAATCTGATGAGTGGAAGTTCCACTTTTGGGTGGAACTCCACTTAAATACCCATCACTGCTGCCCATCAATGCCACCCATCAATGCCTATCTGTGCCCACCAGTGCCACCTAGAAGTGCTCATCAGTGCAACATATCAGTGCCAACTATCAGTGCCCTTAAGTGTGGCATATTTGTGCCTCCTCATCAGTGCCCATAAATGCTGCCTCATCGGTGCCCATCAGTGCCGCCTCATCAGCGCCCATCAGTGAAGGAGAAAAATTATTTATTTACAAAATTTACTGAGAGAAACTAAGAAAAACTTTTTTCAAAATTTTCAGCCTTTTTTTTTTTTTTTAATTTTTTTGGGAAAAGATAAAAAACCCAGAAGTGATTAAATACCACCAAAAGAAAGCTCTATTTGTGTGAAGAAAATTATATAAATTTCACATGGTTACAGTGTAGCATGACCGCGCAATTGTCATTCAAAGTGTGACAGCGCTGAAAGCTGAAAAATGGCCTGGGCAGTATAACTACAATGCCCTGTATTGAAGTAGTTAACCACTTAAAGACTAAACCTTTTTCTGGCACTTGCTTCTTACAAGTTAAAAATCAATATTTATTGCTAGAAAATTACTCAGAACCCTCAAACATTATCTATCTATCTATCTATCTATCTATCTATAGATATAGATATATATCTATCTATATATAGATATATATATATTTTTAGTAGAGAGCCATGAGAATAAAATGGTGGTTGTGGCAAGATTTTATGGCACACTATATTTGCGCAGCGGTCTTTCAAACACAATTATTTTTTGAAAAAATACACTTTAAGGAATTTTAAAAAATCTAAACAGTAAAGAAAAAAATAGTGATTCTCATTTTAGCCCAAATCGTGCAGCTCTACCTAATATGTGTTTTTTACCTAAAGAGCAGGTGAATTTATCTATAATGCACGTTCATCGACAACGTGCATTGGAGTTCTATTCAAAATGACTTGCATGCGTCTAAAAATGTTTGGTACAGTATTTGTTGTGAACAAAGGAATTCACATTAGAAGCAGCTAGAGAGGTCACGGGTGATTTGCTTAAGGTTCTTTTTGGTCTTGGTTCACATATATGCGAATTGGATGCTTTTTAAACCACATCCGATTCGCAAGACACACAAAACATTTTTTTCCCATTGAAGCTCTTTACATATCTGTATGCGCCCTAGGGGGAACGCCATGATCGGTGGTGTGGTGTGTCAGTCTGACACATCGCATCTCTGATCAAGGTAAAGAGCCTATGATATAGGCTCTTTACCACGTGATCAGCTGTGTCCAATCACAGATGATCACAGTGTAAACAGGAAAAGCTGTGTATCGGCTTTTCCTCCACTCGCACTGACAGGCGGGAGTAGAGGAGAGCCGATCAGCTGCTCTTCTGACAGGGGCGGTCTGCGCTGATAATCAGCGCATTGATTATCAGAGCAGACCCATCGAGGATGCCCACCCAGGACCACCAGGGATGCCCACCCATGACCACCAGTTAAGCCCACTAGATTCCACCAGGGATACCAATCAGTGCCCATTAGGAATGGCACTCTGTGCACATCAGTGATGCCTGCCAGTGCCTCCTGATCAGTGCTGATTATATTACATAGTTACATAGTAGGTGAGGTTGAAAAAAGACACAAGTCCATCAAGTCCAACTCTATGTGTGTGATTATATGTCAGTATTGCATTGTATATCCCTGTATGTTGTGGTCATTCAGGTGCTTATCTAATAGTTTCTTGAAACTATCGATGCTCCCCACTGAGACCACCGCCTGTGGAAGGAAATTCCACATCCTTGCCGCTCTTATGCCCCGTACACACGGTCGGACTTTGTTCGGACATTCCGACAACAAAATCCATGGATTTTTTCAGACGGATGTTGGCTCAACACGGTCACACAAAGTTGTCGGAAATCCGATCGTTCTGAACGCGGTGACGTAAAACACGTACGTCGGGACTATAAATGGGGCAGTAGCCAATAGCTATTGTCTCTTAATTTATTCTGAGCATGCGTCGGATTTGTGTATACACGATCGGAATTTCCGACAACGGATTTTGTTGTCGGAAAATTTTATAGCAAGCTCTCAAACTTTGTGTGTCGGAAATTCCGATGGAAAATGTGTGATGGAGCCTACACACGGTCGGAATTTTTCGACAACAAGGTCCTATCGCACATTTTCCGTCGGAAAATCCGACCGTGTGTACGGGGCAATACAGTAAAGAACCCTCTACGTAGTTTAAGGTTAAACCTCTTTTCTTCTAATTTTAATGAGTGGCCACGAGTCTTGTTAAATTCTCTTCTGCGAAAAAGTTTTATTTCTATTGTGGGGTCACAATCAGTGCCATCTACCAGTGCTGCCCATCAGTGCCTATCAATGCCATCTATAAGTGCCCTCCAGTGCCACCTATCAGTGCCACCTATGAGTGCCCATCAGTGCAACCTATCAGTGCCCATCAGTGCTGTATATCAGTGCTGCTTATCAGTGCTGCCTATCAATGCCTATCAGTGCTGCATATAAGTGCCTCATCATTAGTGCCTACTCATCAGTGCCAATTAGTACTGCCTCATCAGTGCCCGTCAGTGCAGCCTCATCAGTGCCCATCAGTGTAGGAGAAAACTTACTTATTTACAATGTTTTGTAACAGAATTGAAGAAAAACTTTTTTTTTTTTTTTTCAACATTTTTGGTCTTTTTTTATTTGTAGCACAAATAATAAAAACCCCAGTGGTGATCAAAAAGAAAGCTCTATTTGTGGGGAAAAATGCGTAAAAATTCTGTTTGGGTACAGCGTCGCATGACCGCGCAATTATCATTCAAAATGTGATAGCGCCGAAAGCTGAAAATTTGTCTGGGCAGGAAGGAGTAGAAGTGCCTCGTATTGAAGTGGTTAACAACCAAGCATTGTTAAGGATACCGGTGGCCGCCCACTCCTACAATTTGCATCAGAACCGTAGCTAAATCGCAGCTAAACAGCTACTTTGAAAATCCGCACTGAAGACGGTCCGGAAATTTGCACCGCACATGTGTGAACTTACTGCTCGTCTTAAATATGCTAATAATGTCCATAGTCTGGGCATATGTGATCATGACATTTTAACTATTTATCCTGTCAGCAGATTATTGTAGATGCCAGTTTAATGATAGATCATTTTTATATTCTATTAACATTTTTTTTTTTGTTTGTTTTTTTTACAGTTTTGGTTGCAGAAGTTACAAAACATTTTATTCCCAAGATTGTTGAAATACACAACTACATTCCAGCGAACTCAACCCAACAAAAACTATGCAACTGGGCAACTTTAAATCGGTAATTGATAGTCATGTTTACTGTTATAAATGGAAATAAATATTGTAGATAACCTAATGCCGCGTACACATGATCGGACATTCCGACAACAAAATCCAGCATTTATTTCCAACGGATGTTGGCTCAAACTTGTCTTCCATACACACGATCGCACAAATGTTGTCGGAAATTCCGATCGCCAAGTATGCGGTCACGTACAACACGTACTACAGCACTATAAAAGGGAAGTTTAATACCAAGTGCGCCACCCTTTAGGCTCCTTCTCCTAATCTTGTGTTAGTAGACGTTAGGTGTGAGACGATTCGCGCTTTTCAGCCTCGCACTTTTCAGATCGTTACTGCTCTTCAGTTTGTGCTTGTGGGTTTGTATCTGGTTTTCAGTGCGTGTAGTCAGTTCGTATCTGTTTTTCAGTGCGTTTTTGTCTGCTCGTTTCTGATTTTCAGCTCGCTCTTCTCAGGCTTTCTGTCTTTCAGTGCATTCTGTTAGTTCGTTCTGACCAGCCGACCGTTTTCTAGCCATGTTGCAGGTACGTGCTCATCGTAGGTTTCGTGCTGTGCGGGGGCTTGGTGTTGGGGTTCTTACTTTGACCCAAGTCCAGTCCATGAACAGGGCGGGGAGGAGTTCATGGACAAAGAATTGGTTACTCCAGCGTGAGCAATTCTCTTATATGCCTTTGTTGCGGGAGATCCGTGAGAATAATCCTGATGATTTCAGGAAATTTCTCCGGATGACAAACCCCGTTTTTCACCGTTTGTTGGCTTTGCTGTCCCCTTATATTACGAAGCAGGATACCTGCATGCGGCAAGCCATCACTCCTGAGCAGAGGCTAGTCACCACGTTGCGGTACTTGGCGACGGGGAGAAGTCTACAGGACCTCAAGTTCTCGACAGGCATCTTCCCCCAGGCTCTGGGGATCATTATTCCAGAGACCTGTTCTGCCATCATTCAGGTCCTGCAGAAGGACTATATTAAGGTAAGTTTTATCCTTTAACATCACATTCTATGTATTTAATGTTTGCTAATGTATTGTATTTATTTCATCATTCCCTAATTACCATGATTGTAATCAGTGGCGTAGCGTGGGTTGTCAGCACCCAGGGCAAGGCAAGTAATTTGCGCCCCCTAACCTGCGGACTTTTAGCACTCCCCGAGTCCCTTCAAATACAATAGTACTGACCTACCTGATTCCTATACTGACCACTACACTAACCTACTTGATTTCAACACTGACCAACCTGATTCCTTTACTGACCATTACACACTACACTGACCACTATACTATACTGTCCACTACACTGAGAACTACACTGACCACTATACTGTCCACTACACTACACTGACCACTATACTGTCCACTACACTGACCATTATACTGTCCACTACACTATACTGACCACTGTACTGTCTACTACACTACACTGACCACTATACTGTCCTCACCACTACACTGACCACTACACTATAATGTCCACTACTCTGAACACTATACTGTCCACTACACTGACCACTACACTGTCCACTACACAACACTGTCCACTATACTGACCACTACACTGTCCAATATACTACACTGACCACTATACTATACTGTCCACTATTCTATACTGTCCACTACACTACACTGACCACTATACTGACCACTACACTGTCCACTATACTGTCCACTACACTACACTGACCACTATACTGTCCACTACACTGACCACTATACTATCTACTACACTACACTGACCACTATACTGTCCACACCACTACACTGACCACTACACTATATTGTCCACGACACTGACCACAATACTGTCCACTACACTGTACTGTCCACTACACTGACCACTGCACTGTCCACTACACAACACTGTCCACTACACTGAGAACTACACTGTCAACTATACTACACTGACCACTATACTATACTGTCCACTACACTTAAAACTACACTGACCACTATACTGTCCACTACACTGACCACTATACTGTCCACTACACTATACTAACCACTACATTGTCCCCTATACTGTCCACTACACTGTCCACTACACTACACCGACCACTATATTGTCTACTACACTACACTGACCACTATACTGTCCTCACCACTACACTGACCACTACAATATACTGTCCACTACACTGACCACTACACTGTCCGCTACACAACACTGTCCACTATACTGACCACTACACTGAGAACTATACTGTCCACTATACTACACTGACCACTATACTATATTGTCCACTATTCTATACTGTCCACTACACTACACTGACCACTATACTGTCCACTACACTGTCCACTACACTGACCACTATACTGTCCACTACACTGACCACTATACTGTCCACACCACTACACTATACTGTCCACTACACTGACCACTATACTGTTCACTACACTATACTGTCCACTACACTACACTGACCACTATACTGACCACTACACTGTCCACTATACTGCCCACTACACTGACCACTATACTGCCCACTACACTGACCACTATACTATCTACTACACTACACTGACCATTATACTGTCCACACCACTACACTGACCACTACACTATACTGTCCACTACACTGTCCACTACACTGACCACTATACTGTCCACTACACTGACCACTATACTGTCCACTACACTGTACTGTCCACTACACTGACCACTATACTGTCCACACCACTACACTGACCACTACACTACACTTTCCACTACACTGACCACTATACTGTCCACTACACTACACTGACCACTATACTGTCCACACCACTACACTGACCACTACACTACACTGTCCACTACACTGACCACTATACTGTCCACTACACTGACCACTATACTGTCCACTACACTACACTATACTGACCACTATACTACACTGTACACTACACTATACTGACCACTATACTGTCCTGCCTACAGTCTTCCTATACTGACACTACATATATGGCGCCTCTCTCTCTCCCCCCCTGTCCGTGTCATCCATTCCTCACCTTCTTGTCCTGCTTCGGTCCGGACTCTGGGGGATAGGAGGAGGAGGAGAAGACAGCGGCCCGGGTGGCTCACACTTTCCAGTGCTTGTCTCCCCCACGCTCCGGCTGCCATGTTCAGTGTTTCCCGGCGCACTGTGATTGGACGTATGGGGGTCATGTGTGGAGGTGGGACTTCAGGAGCAACCGTGATCGCGGACAGGCCAGCCCCACGCCGCACATGACCCCCATACGCCCAATCACAGGGCGCCGGACACTGGACATGGCGGCCGGAGCACGGGGGACACAGGAAATTAAAATTAGGAGGAGGCAGCCAGTAGTGACACTAGTGGCAGGAAATTTCTCCCCCCTAAATGTCACGCCCGGGGCCACAGCACACACCGCACCCCCCCGCTACACCACTGATTGTAATATGTTATGAATGTCCTCTTTGTCCTCATGCATGCTGGAAATTTTTAAAGTTTCTTTTTTGTCCTTCATGCTTATTTGCCTTCACTAACCTCCCCAGCATGCTATCCTGTGCCCATACACACCTAGCCTAGTCACTTAACAATGTATTTTGTCAGCTCCATTGTACTGCTTTACCCTAAACACCCTATAAAATGTGTTTAAATTTTTGTCCTTAAATTCAGGCAGAGTGCCAGAGGCTTTTTTTGTGGGGCCCAAATTCATTTGGAACCCTACCCCCCCCCCCCCCCAACCGCTAAGTCAACCAATACTAATCCTCTATCTGCTGACTTTGCCAAACCCATACACACTATACTTACCTCTTTTGTGTTCATATTTATGGATGAATTCACCAAAGCATGTAGTGAAAGGGCCTGCCTGAATACTTTCAAATGGTACTGTTTAACGTTTTGTTCTCCTATTATCTTGATAGGTAATTGCAGAATGTAAAAATGTGCTTCAATTTGGACAGTGTGTATTTATATTTTTGTATTATGACACTTCTTACCTGTCCAGTAGGCTACCAATAGTGTAAGTAAGGAGGGGCTGGTCAAAGTAACACACATTATGTATGCATTCAGTTCTTAATGCATTGGAGAGGGTTACTTGTCCAAAACATACCCCCCCCCCCCTAAAATTGGGCCCTCTGATGGGCCATCAGAGGGGGTGAGAAATCTGATAAGTGTACCTTATATTTTTCTCTTTAAATACTCCTTAAAATAAATGTTATACTGATATTGGCCAAGAATGTGTCTAATCTGCTTGCAATGTAATGTGCAAAAGTACTAATTTGTTTTTTTCTTGTTTGACTCCACAGTTTCCTTTAACGCCACAGGAATGGCAGATTGTGGCTTCCCAATTTGCCCAGCGGTGGGACTTTCCCAACTGCGGAGGGGCAATCAATGGGAAACATGTCCACATTGTCCCACCCCCCAACTCGGGGTCATACTATTACAACTATAAGGGGTTTAATAGTATAGTGATGTTGGCAGTGGTGTCGGCGACATACGAGTCTTTGTATGTCGTCGTGGGTTAGAATGGCCGGATGTGGGATGGTAGAGTCATCGCCCAGACCGAGTTCTACAGACGGCTCAAGAGTGGTGGCTTGGGATTGCCACCTACTGAAGACAACGTGGCTGGTTCATCTTTGTCGCTGATGAAGCGCTTCGGCTTGGTGAACACCTGATGCGGCCATTCGCCATGAGGACCCTCACCCCAGACCAGAGGGTTTTCAAACTACCAGCTGGCCAGAGCCAGAAGAGTGGTGAAGAATGCTTTCGGCATAATGGCCAGCCGGTTCCGCCTATTTCTGACGCCAATTCACATGGCAGAATATAAACTAAACCATATAGTACTTGCATGCTGTATTATGCACAACTTTCTAAGGAGAAATGCTTTGAACTATGTGGCCTCAGTTGGGCCTAAGGCCGGATTTCCAGATCAGTCAACCCTGACGGCACTTGAAGCTGCCCCCCAAAGCACCCGCGAAGTCCCTCAAAAATATCTGGAATACTTTGCGGGTAGGGGGGCCATTGATATGCCAGCAAATGTTTGAGAAACATTTTTAAAATAAATTTTTATTTTAAAATGAAATAATATTTCATTTGATTTACTGCTTGTGTTTCTTTTAGCTGTCTCCTAGGTTCTCCAATGGGCTTTTCTTTTTGGCCATTTTCTTCACTAGTGCAAACGTTATTAATTTGATACATGAGGTGACAATCTCTCCTTCAGCTAACTATTTTGTTGTGGGTCTGCTACACACACACCTTGTTTTTGTTGTTAATGTATGTAATGCATTAATGATAAAAAATAAAAAAAAAACAGCACCATGAATTAATTGTTTTGAGTCCCAAAAATGGCCTGATTGTGGCAAATTTTAGAGCACTGTGGGGGTTATTTACAAAAGGCAAATCCACTTTACAGTGAAAGTGCACTTGTAGTGCAAAGTGGATTTGCCTTTAGTAAATAATCCCCATTGTCACTGTAAACACCAACTTTTACTCCAAAAACTGGTATTGAGCATTAAAAGAAGAAGCCACATATTGTTGAGTTGAAAACATTTTACTCTGTGCACATTCACATGTACGTTAGAAAAGGGTTTTTTGAACAAACCAACATAATTGTTGTATAATATTTTTATGTTTGACAGTACAAATATCCTTTTTTGGGTTAAACAGGCATGTTAAAATCCATAAAACATACACAACTCAGGAACTTACAAAGTTCAACATTAACAAAGTGAAGGCAATATCAGACATTAGTATGTCCAAATTGTTTTGATCTTGCCTACGTCAGATGGGGTGATGTCACCCCTGTAAAAACCAAATTTTGAAGATGCACACAAATTGGGAGTCAAAATGGGAATTTCCCTCCTGATCCCATGCCTAATGTCAACATATGCTAGCTACCATCATGAGGGATCAGTGGACGTGCTTCGGGGGTGCAACCCCTTCCACTCATCTACTTTAGTTGTGAGGAAGGGGTTGCACCCACAAAATGCGTACATTGATATCCCATGATGGCAGATAGCAGATGTTGACACACTGTGTGCATCTTCAAAATTTGGCTTTAAAATTACTTTAAAATTGTTTAAAAAATAACAAATATAACGACAAACTTGAATAATTTTGGGGTGTTTTAGATTCTGCCTAAAACATCATTGATGCCTTCCTTGATCTTGATGTTTTTGGGTATTTTGAGTCTTTTTTCAACATCATTCATGTCTTCTCTCATTCACGATTGCACACCATTATCTCCCCGATGAGGACTTGTGCACTTGCACTGGTGAAATGAGATTATTCTTCCACAACATTCTCATCACCTAAAATAAAAAAACACACCATATATTATAAATATGCAGGCATACATCTATTACCTGAAGCTGTGGTCTCAGACACTGACCTATTGTGGTCACTATTTCGCCAAAACTATTTCGGCATGAACAAATGTAGTTAACCTGCATGAGATCAGGCGCAGCAGCAGATGACATTTATGTCCCCAAGCTGTGGTACTATGACAGACTGCGGTTTTTGTCAGACTAGACTGAAATCAGGCCACCACTCTCAACTCTTCCTTACATGATTCCTTCCACCCCAGCTGAGGCTTCCAAAGTCCAACCTGGGCCTTCTACCCAGGAAGAAGATGTGGAGGAGTCCAGCTTGAGACAGGTATAGCATTGTTCAACATATTTCTGGTCAAAAAATGAATGATGTTAACTAGATGTTATTATTGATCACTAATTTCTGATTTAACAAAGTGGTTTCAATAGACAATAGTAGCCAAAAATGATTGGGGCAAGAATGAAAAATGCTGGGGTCAGAATGATAGTCTTTTCTATTTGTTAACATTCAATTTGCAACAGTCATGAGCTCAAAATTGTGTGTGATGACCAAAAAACTAAAACTATGTCCCTTTTTCATACACAGGAAAGACTCAGCCAGGAGGAAGCTGTGGAAAATGGCAGCCAGGAGGTGGCGGGGGAAAGTGGCAGCCGGGAGTTGGTGGGGGTAAGTGGCAGCCAGGAGGTGGCCGGGCCCAGTAGCCTGACCAAAACCCAGGTCCCTCCCCTCCGCCTTCAAACAAAAAGGCCCAGGAAGGGGAGGAACGTGGAGGAGTCAGCACTTGGGTTATTTTAGCAGGCTTCTGCGGCCCTCAGAACCCCCTCAATATTCAAGAGGCCTATGCCTGCATGGCTGCCAGCAAAATGCAGGAAAAGGAGGTGGGCCAACGTTATATTTGTGAGGAAGTCATCTATCAGGTCCTATATAAGGGGTTGAGGGGCGAACTCACAAGCAAAACCCATGTTTGTGAGTTGGACCATCCTCCTCCACCTCCTGCCACAACTCCAACACCAGAGCCACAGCCCGGAAGCAAGCGTGGAAGCAAGCGTGTAAGGAAGACAAGAGAGTGGTGGCCTGGGTTCAGTCTGGTTTGACAAAAGACGCAGGCTGTTGTAAGACCACAGCCTCGGGACATATATGTCATCTGCTGCTGTTCCTGATCTCTCGGAGTCCTGGACCGGATTGTGCTCCCTATTAAATGGTCTCCTCAGGCTACAAATTTTGCCTGTCAAATAGTTAATGTGTGCCCTGGGGTACAAAGGCTTCGCCAATTTCACAAGTTTATCCAGCATTGCCTTCCTCTTTATTTTGTTATGACCCCTTATAAATGTCTATTTTTTTATCACAAATACTTGGCTATGTGTTTTACTTCAAAAAGGACAGTTTGTTTGTGAGTAGGCAGGTACATTTCAAAAATACAATGTCAAATTAACAAGGGACACCAACACCAACCAATCTCCTTGAGGTTAAAAAATACAAGATAATAATGGTGTTGTGGTAACTTGACACACAAAATGAAAAAAAATGATTATGGAGATCAAATAAAGATAAAAAAAAATCAGGAAATCTTGATAAGAAATAAAAAAAAAAGTAGCTCACCATAAAAAAAAAAATATATAAACATTATTCTGGAGATCTGGCGAAAAAAAAAAAAAGATTATTCAGGAGATCACGAGAAATAATAAAAAAAACAGTTTGTCAGAACTCTATGTGAATATCAGCAGTAAAACAACTTCATTATTCTAGCATTATAAAGAAGAAGAAAATGCGCTGCATTAAAAGATGAAAAAATTTGCAGTGTGACGAATGTGCTATCTCCATTACGAACACTAGTTTTACCAGACCGAGCGCTTCTGTCTCGTACTTGATTCGGAGCATGCGTGGAATTTTGTGCGTCGGAATTGTCTACACACTCGGAATTTACGACAACGGATTTTGTTGTCGGAAAATTTGAGATCCAGTTCTCAAATTTTTGTTGTCGGAAATTCCGACAGCAAATGTCCAATGGAGCCTACACATGGTCGGAATTTCCAACAACAAGCTCACATCGAACATTTGTTGTAGGAAATTCCGATCGTGTGTACGCGGCATAAAGCTTAAAACCCAAAGCTAAATAATATAATATATTACAGCTTATCAATAATTAGATGTGGTGGCTGCATTCGTTTTATTTTCATAGGCTTTTTTCTGTTTTCACCTGGTAATCTGGCAAGTAACACACCTCCAGCATTAGTGAGACACAACTATGGATGAAGGAGCACAGTGGCCACTTTTTTTTTGGACAGCAGCATTGTCAGTCTGGCGGAAGGGGAGCGTTAGATGTACGAGCAGAGTTAAATGCACTAACAAATTGAAGCCAAACTCCAGCTAAAACTTTATAATCAGTTACACCAAACATTTTTTTTTCCTTTTGGGATGAAGGCTTTACATTAATAAAAGCTGATCATTGTAAACACCCCTGCTACTGTTAAATAGTTTGTCTCATCTCTGTAACTAATACATTCTGCTGGAGAACTGGATCTTTTGAAAAACAACAGACTTACTGGCTGGATCACCAGATGAAAATAGAAGAAAAAAAAAGCCAAAAAAGAATGCATGCAGCCATTACATCTAAGAAATGGTAAGCAGCAATATAATAAATGGTTCTTGTGGAGTTAATACCACTAACTATTACAATATATAGTAGTTGATTAGCACTGAGGCCGAGTTCATACTGGTACGACACGACAGTAAAACAACTGTGGATATGATTTTGCACTGCGACTGTCTGTCTTCAACGAATGGGATCTGACTTTGATCCCGAAAAATACCTTCTTGAGGAGGAACCCCTTACCAAAATAAAAAAAACAGAAAAACGGCATAGGGTTCCCCCCAATTCCATACCAGGCCCCCCTCTGGGACCATACCAGGCCACATGCCCTCAACATGGGGGGGTGGGTGCTTTGGGGTAGGGGGGCTCTGCCCCTCCCCCACCCCAAAGCACCTTGTCCCCATGCTGATGGGGACAAGGGTCTCTTCCTGACAACCCTGGGTGGTTGTCGGGGTCTGCAGGCAGGGCGGGCTTATAGAAATCTGGCCCCCAGATCCCAGCCCCCCGCCCTATGTGAATGAGTATGGGGTACATTATACCCCTACCCATTCACCCAAAAAAAGTGTCAAAGAAATAAAACCAGCACACAGGTTTTTGACAAAGTCCGTTATTAAAGCAGCTCCAGCCCCTCTTCTCCCTCCGATTTCTTCTTCCTTCAGTAATGTCTTCATCCTCCGGTTCTTCTCGCTGCATTGATGTCTTCTTCCTCTGGGTCTTCCTCCAGTTCTTCTTCCTCTGATGGTTCTTCTCTCTCCGCTGTCTTTTTCCTCTGCTTGTTCTTTCTCCGTTTTTCTCCCGACGCTAGCTCCCGCTGTAAATGTTAGCTGCGGCATGTGCCATTACTTATATAGATGTGGGGCGTGGCCATCTGGTGACATCATCTGGAGACCCTGCCCCCTTGTGATGTCACCTTCCGGGGCATGAGTTTGTCAAAAACCTGTGTGCTGGTTTTATTTCTTCGACATTTTTTGGGTGAATGGTTAGGGGTTCAATGTAGCCCATACTCATTCACATAGGGTGGAAGGCCGGGATCTGGGGGCCCCCTTGTTAAAGGTGATTTCCATATTTTGATAAGCCCCCCCGCCCGCAGACCCCGACAACCACCACCCAGGGTTGTCGTGAAGAGGCCCTTTTCCCCATCAGCATGGGGACAAGGTGCTTTGGGGTGCGGGGTCCAGAGCTTCCCCTGCCCCAAAGCACCCACCCCCCATGTTAAGAGCATATGGCCTGCTATGGTCCTGGAGGGGGCGCTTGCTCATCTCCCCCCCCTTTCCTGACCTGTCAGGCTGTGTGCTCGGATAAGGGTCTGGTGTGGATTTCGGGCGGACCCCACGCCGTTTTTTTTTTTTTTATGTTGGCGTGGGGTTTCCCCTCAAGATCTATACCAGACCCAAAGGGCCTGGTATAGAATTTGGGGGGAACCCTACGCCGTTTTTATTTATTTATTTTTTTAATTTTGGTGTGGGGTTCCCCTTCAAGATCCTCAGAACACAAGTCATAGTTACATAGTTACATAGTAGGTGAGGTTGAAAAAAGACTCAAGTCCAACCTATGTGTGTGATTATGTGTCAGTGAAGTCGCATGCCAATGTCAGATCAGTTAAGATGATGATCCGACTTTAATGGTATTCAGTGGGCTGAAGTAGAACCAAAGTCAGACCAAAGTAGTGCAGGAACCTTTATCAAAGTCGGAACTGACTTGTGTCGGACCAGTTAAGATGGCTCTCATAGGGAACCATTGATTTTTACATGTCATATGCCAAGGTTGGAGCGTATGTCGTACCAGTGTGAACCCGTCCTTAGTGATAATAACTGTAACAATTATGGTGTTAAAAAAATTGCATTTCCTTAAAGTGGGGGTCCACCTATCTATCGTTTTTTTTTTTTTTTAGTTCATTCACAAACTTTTCTTCTCAGCATTACATACTCACATATTGTGTGTAATATGTCTGCCTGTGTCAGATTTCGTCGGAAAGAATAACTTATATTATTCACTGCAGGCGGTTTCCATCTTCATTGTGGGCATTTGAAGCCCGCAAGCATTTATTTCCTGGATGTGGTGAATGCTGTGCTCCCAGCATTCACTGCTCGTTCCCGCACATGCTCAGTGGCATCCTGGGAAGCCTGAGACTAGCTCCCAGGAGTCTGGGAGAGGCTAGAAACACGCCTACTCCCATGGAAGGAGAACCAGGAAGTGCAAAGAAGAATAGAAAAATAAAAGGTAATTACGGCGATTTAAATTTTTTTAAACGGCATGTCAGTATCTAGGCAAGGAAGAGAATACATACAGATATTGTTCAAAATTTGGGTGCAACCCCGCTTTAAAGTAGAACTGAAGGCACTTTTATCATTTTGGATAGAGTAAGGGAAGGGTTAAAAACCCTGTTGTTTTTTTTTTTTTGTTAACTGGAAGATTTCCCTTCTATTCCTGTTGACTCAAAATGTGGCATTTTCTTTCACTTTCAATGAAAACCATCATCAGGTGAATTTTTTTTTTTTTACTTTTTGTCTTCAGCTATTACTTAACATGTATTTTGCCATATACTCACAAAAAATGTTATCAAAATAACAAACAAGAAAAGCTTAGTACTTAAATTGTGTCCCTATCCCATAAAAAGAGTCGTAACAGCCGATACTTTCTCCACCTTCCTGTGATGTGAAGATTGCATCCCTCAATGGCCACTGCCATGTTTCTTTCTGAACTGATTCCGGGTGCTGGGTTTTCAGCTTTTTGATTGCCCGGGGAAGGGGGGATGATCTTGCGCATGTGTGTGTGGGAGTCGTTTCGTCACAGCCTCGGTGTGCATTCAATAGAAGACTGCAAGCAGGTAACTGGGTGCTATTGCACAATAGTATGTCTTTTTGCAATACAGGGTGGCCATGGAGGCCATGACTAAGCTCCCTGGACAGGTCGAATGCATTGTTTATGTCATCTGGACAGAGGTAGGCTGAGGCTGCTCTCACGATGCCGACTGCCGGGCCGTGCTGGTTCAGCGCGTCTTTTTCCTGATATAGTTTAGCCATGCATATAGTTGGCAAGTGTTCTGGTCCTGCAGGACAGGTTTTCTTTAATTTTTGACTCATGAGACTAATCTTTGCATTGAAGAATAGCCATCACCAAGTGCCAGTCAGTACCCTCCATGTTTCAGATTGTTGCTGAATAGTGCTAAGGAGCCCAAAAGCCCTGGAAACTTTTGGAATGCATAAATCAAATTTCATAAATGACAGAACTTCCATTATCACTTGGTACAGTGGGGTTGATTTACTAAAACTGGAGCATTCAAAATCCGGTGCAGCTCTGCATAGAAACCAAACAGCTTCCAGGTTTTAGTCTAGGTTCACATCTATTCACATGGGGGGCGGGATCCGGGGGCCCCCTTTCTTAAAGGGGGCTTCAATATTCTGATAAGCCCCCTGCCCGCAGACCCCCTCAACCACCAGCCAGGGTTGTGGGGAAGAGGCCCTTGTTCCCCTCAACATGGGGACAAAGTGCTTTGGGGCATGTTGAGGCCCCCTTTCTTAAAGGGGGCTTCCATATTCTGATAAGCCCCCTGCCCGCAGACCCCCTCAACCACCAACCAGGGTTGTGGGGAAGAGGCCCTTGTTCCCCTCAACATGGGGACAAAGTGCTTTGGGGCATGTTGAGGACATGCGGCCTGGTATGATTCACCCCCCTCCCTTTCCTGACCTGCCGGCTGCATGCTCAGATAAGGGTCTGTCACGGAACGTCCCACACTCCGCTTGAGTGCTTCCGTCATATACCGCTTCCTAAGTTCTGGAACACGAGTCCAATGGATCTGGCTATAGGAACCCCAAGAACTAGACAACACCAGTCTTGGAGTACATCAGGACTGTTTTTTATTTGAGATATCACACACATTTATACACCAGGCTGACTCAAAGCTAACCTAATTAACATGAGCTAATTATCACAGGATGTGTCCCAACAGTATAATTCAGTCTTATCATTCTAATATGGCATATAACGGGTTCCAGAGTCTGTGTGTTTTGGGGGGACATGGAGCTGAATCCAAAGTAACGCCAACCCCAGGGTCCCTAGGCATACAGCTCACAGAGAGCACCATTCCCCCAAATGCTAGGGCCCATAATCGGTGGGCAACAGGCTTGCATACAGTCCTCTCCAACAGCCTCTGTTCTGGCTAGGTCTGTGACATTTCTCCCCTTTCGGCAGGAGACTAACACAGGAGGAGACCCCAGACGGGTTGACTCCGAAGTTAGTAAACAGCTCCAGTCCTCTACTGCCTGTACCCACACAGTACCCCAAACAAATTGTTCCAAACAAAGCATTACTCACCCAGCCAACCTCTGCCTCTCTCAGAGAACATATCTGCCGCTGGGGAGAGGCCTGGACTGGCCTTTCTCCCTGGAATCCTTTCTGCCGCTGGCGAGAGGACAGGGTGTCTGGGCTCACTCTGTCATGCTGTTGGGGATCTGGGCCCACTGCCCAGCATCCCTGGAGTATACAGGTGGAGACTGAAGTCCCATCCACCTTCACAGGAAATCCATCCTCTGTTAGTTGAGGGCAGAGTCCAGCAGTCCTCGGCCCTGTTGCCAGCCCTTCTGCTGGAAACCCCACACCATCTGTTCCGGCTAACTGTTGGAGAGGGAGGCCGACTGCCCCGCCTCCCTGGAACTCTGTAGTTGTTGCCGGTGCTGGGCAGAGGTTGGTAGCACTCTGCCCTGTTGCCAGCACTTCTGCTGGGGACTCCGCATCCTCTGCTCCGGCTAACTGTTGGGGCAGGAGGCTGGCTTCCTCCACTCCCAAACTGTGTAGCTGCCATTGGGGAGGTGAGCCGGCTGCTTCCTTTTCCATTCCCTCATCTGGCTGCTGGGACGACATGTCGATGGTACTGTCTCCCAGGTACACGGATCTTTGCTGGGGAGGAAAGCCCACTTCCTCCACCCTGGCCAACTGTTGGGGAGGGACAACACACACCTCCTCTCCCTTCTCCCCCTGTATCTGCTGCTGGGAAGTGATTGCCATCTTCTCAGCCTGAGCCTCCACAATTGCTGCAGGTGTGGGGCAGAGGTCTTGGACCCTCTGTCCGGTTGCCAGCACTTCTGCTGGGGGTTTGCCAGGTGGTTCCTCCTCTACAGAAACGTCTATTAAATCCCCAGTCTCTGGAATTGGTAAAAGTGTGGGACAGAGATCTTGGACCCTCTGTTCAGTTACCAGATCTTCAGCTGGTATTTCCTGATGGTCCCAGGCAAAGGGAGCCCAGCCCTGGCACTGAGCAATGTCTAGCAGCCGTCTGTAGGCGATCTCTAGCTCCCATTCCTGAACGGCCAGAAACTCCAAATCTTCCTGTGCCCAGTGCACTTCCGAAATGTTCAGTAGCCCTTCTCTGAAATCCATGATTTCGTCCACCCGCCGCTCCAAATCACTCCCAAAGTTAGGGTCCCCTGTCAGCTTCACAAACAACAGTCCCAAGCCGCCGTAGCTTAAGCCTTCCGTTGGGCTGTCATCCGCTATCCAGGGACATGCTTGGGATACATGCCACCGGAGGGCTCTGTAGCTCTCATCCAGCTTTATCTCTGCCCAGACCAGCCTGCTTAATTCAGCTGTCTGCTTCTTGTGTGGTTTTTCTCCCAAAAACCGCACCCGCAGTCCGTACTGCGACCAGTACCTTTCCTCGATGGAGGGGAGAACTTTTCCCTGGTGTCACTGCTCACGGGCTAGCGCTTCCTTCCAGAGTTTGCAGCGAATAGAATCACACCATCCCAGCAGGACCTGCTCCGATACTGGTCCTCTGTGCTGTATCTGCATCTCTCGCAACCTCCTTCTGAATTCCTCATCCATGGCGGCTGGTATCTGTACCTCTCCTCTCCTGCTATCTGGACCTTGGATCCAGATGGAAGTTTGGATGTCCCAGACTGTAGGAAGCTTTCCCGCTGCTTGCCACCAATGTCACGGAACGTCCCACACTCCGCTTGAGTGCTTCCGTCATATACCGCTTCCTAAGTTCTGGAACACGAGTCCAATGGATCTGGCTATAGGAACCCCAAGAACTAGACAACACCAGTCTTGGAGTACATCAGGACTGTTTTTTATTTGAGATATCACACACATTTATACACCAGGCTGACTCAAAGCTAACCTAATTAACATGAGCTAATTATCTCATCCTTTATACAGCCTAGGTGGCTGAGACATGACCTTTCGCCCAGACTTGTGGTCACCGAGCTTCACACAGGAATATAAACACAATAGCTGGAGCTAATTACAATTAACAATACAAACATAACCTAATTAACCTAATTAACATAGGTTGGACTTGATGGACTTGTGTCTTTTTTCAACCTCACCTACTATGTAACATGAGCTCCAATAGGAGTCGTCCCGTCTCCTACATTGTATAGAGGACAATGTGATCACCTCATTCAATTAACACACATTACCATAAACATCAACACAGGGTTAATTAGAACAAACAACAATGAGTTGAATACCTTTAGAACCTAGACTAAACTTATTTACATTAAACCCATTATAGCTGACATCAGACAGGTGAGTGGAGATGATGACATTAGCATCTCCTCACAGGATGTGTCCCAACAGTATAATTCAGTCTTATCATTCTAATATGGCATATAACGGGTTCCAGAGTCTGTGTGTTTTGGGGGGACATGGAGCTGAATCCAAAGTAACGCCAACCCCAGGGTCCCTAGGCATACAGCTCACAGAGAGCACCATTCCCCCAAATGCTAGGGCCCATAATCGGTGAGCAACAGGCTTGCATACAGTCCTCTCCAACAGCCTCTGTTCTGGCTAGGTCTGTGACAGGGTCTGTTATGGAATTGGGGGGGACCCCACGCCATTTAAAAAAAAAACATTTTGGCGGGGGGGGTCTCCTCCAAATCTATACCAGACCTGAAGGGCCTGGTATACATTGGGGGGGGGGGGGGGTTTGACAATTTCTTTAGCCTGCAGTTCTTTTCTTTTTACATTCATCTGTCAACGGGGAACTCATGTTAAGGGCACGGCGGCCAGCTTCCCGGCCCACTCCTTAGCAACCAGCTATATACAGTGTTTTTAAAGAGGAAATAATAATAATAAAAAAAACACAATATGCATTAAAAAAACGCATCAAAAACGCAACACTTGAGTTTCTGTTGTGACTCTATTGAAGACTATTACACGCAAAATACAATATGCTGTGGGAAAAAAGTCCCTGACCCTTTTTCAAAAACGCACCGGCTGAAAAACGCATAGATGTGAACCGGTACCATGGCAAACCATGTTAAATGGACTGTAGTATGTTTCTGCAAAACGGAAACCGCACAAAAAAGTGCATAGGTTTTTGTCAAAGCTTAAATGAACAAGCTGAAGTTAGAAGCTAACTGGCTACCATGTACAACTGCACCAGATTTTGCACTCTCCTGTTTTAGTAAATCCACCCTGGTTTGTCAATGGGGCTTGTCACTTTGCTGGGGCTGAAGGCTCCATTTCTGGACTCTCTGGAAGTGTTCCTCAGCATCAGATGGGTAATAAACAACACTATTGTTTTCAATCAGATTATTTTGTAAGGAGAGTTAATTATAAGAGAGGCATTTGCCAGATTATTATTTGAAAACATATGAATGCTTTATCACAGGAGATGAGGTGTAATTATGTTAGCAATTACAAGTGAATCACTTCGTTATGCTCAGTTAAACTTTCTAAGATAATTACTTTACTTAAAATAGAAAGCAGTTGTACAGAACAATTGTCCATGTCTGCTTTTATTACATGCTTTGTTTTCTGTTACGACGTGTCATAAATAGCATAGGAAATAGAATAGTGTGAGATAAAGGAAGTACATGGAGCAGGTCGACATCACAAGAAATGGGTTACTGGAATAAGTTATATAATTTCCTACTTAAATGAGTTATATAACAAGGCACTTATTCACAATCATGTAAAATGCTATAAGTTCACTATTTCTGCTTTAAAAGAAATGTGTTACATGACAGAAATAAAAATAGGAAAAAAGTAGTGTAGTAAGAACAGAGTAAGTAAAATAAACATGATAAAAACGTTTGAGTATCTAAACCAATAAACAAATATTTATAGTATTGCAGCTTATCAGTCCTTATATGTGGTGACTGCCTTGAAAAGGTATTCATACCCTTTGAAATTTTCCAAATTTTGTCATGTTACAACCAAACATTTTAAAAATACTTTATTGGGATTTTATGTGATAGACCGACACAAAGTGGCACATATGTGAAGTGGAAGGAAAAGTATTCACAGTTCTTCACTTTTTCCACATTTCTTAATGTTACAGCCTTATTCCAAAATGGGTTAAATTCATTATTTTCCTCAAAAGTCTATAAACAATACCCCATAATGACGACATGAAAGAAGTTTCTTTGAAATCTTTGCAAATGTATTAAAAATAAAAAAATAAAAAAAACCCACATGTACATAAGTATTCACAGCCTTTGCCTTGATCTCAGGTGCATCCTGTTTCTACTAATCATCCTTGAGATGTTTCTACAACTGATTGGAGTTCACCTGTGGTAAATTCAGGTGATTGGACATGATTTGGAAAGGCACACACCTGTCTATATAAGGTCCCACAGTTAACAGTGCGTTTCAGAGCACAAACCAAGCCATGAAGTCCAAGGAATTGTCTGTAGACCTCCGAGACAGGATTGTATCAAGGCACAGATCTGGGGAAGGGTACAGAAAAATTTCTGCAGCATTGAAGGTCCCAATGAGCACAGTGACCTCCATCATCTGTGAATGGAAGAAGTTTGGAACCACAGGACTCTTCCTAGAGCGGGCCGCCCAGCCAAACTGAGCGATCGGGGGAGAAGGGCCTTATTCAGGGAGGTGAAGAAGAACTCAATGGTCACTCTGACAGAACTCCAGCATTTCTCTGTGGAGAGAGGAGAACCTTCCAGAAGAAACACCATCTCTGCAGCACTCCACCAATCAGGCCTGTATGGTAGAGTGGCCAGACAGAAGCCACTGCTCAGTAAAAGGCACATGGCAGCCCGTCTAGAGTCTACCAAAAGGCACCTGAAGGACTCTCAGACCATGAGAAACAAAATTCTCTGGTTGATGAAACAAAGGTTGAACTCTTTGTCCTGAATGGCAAGCATCATGTCCAAAGGAAACCAGACACCGCTTATGACCTGGCCAATACCATCCTTACAGTGAAGCATGGTGGTGGCAGCATCATGCTGTGGGGATGTTTTTCAAAGGCAGGAACTAGGAAACTGGTCAGGATCAAGGGAGAGATGAATGCAGCAATGTACAGAGACATCCTTAATGAAAACCTGCTCCAGGAACTGCTCTGGACCTCAGACTGGGGCGAATGTTAATCTTCCAACAGGACAATGACCCTAAGCACACAGCTAAGATAACAAAGGAGTGGCTACATGACAACTCTGTGAATGTCCTTGAGTGGCCCAGCCAGAGCCCAGACTTGAACCGACTGAACTTCTCTAAAGAGATCAGAAAATGGCTGTGCACCGACGCTCCCCATCCAACCTGATGGAGCTTGAGAGGTTCTGCAAAGATGAATGGGAGAAACTTCCCAAAAATAGGTGTGCCAAGCTTTGTAGCATCATACTCAAAAAGACTTGAGGCTATAATTGAAAGTAATGAGCAAAAGCTGTGAATACTTATGTACATGGGAGTTTTTTTATTTTTTTATTTTTAATACATTTCCAAAGATTTCAAACAATCTTCTTTCACATTATTGTCATTTTATAGGGTATTGTTTGTACAATTTTCAGGAAAATAATTAATTTAATCCATTTTGGAATAAGGCTGTAACATAACAAAATGTGGAAAAAGTGAAGCGCTGTGAATACTTTCCGGATGCACTGTAACTGGAGTGGAAGTGTAAGGTAAATTATAAATTGTTCAACTTTTTTTTACAAGTGAAAAGTGTGGCATGCATTGGTATTCCGCCCCCCTGAGTCAATACTTTGTAGAACCACCTTTCACTGCAATTACAGCTGCAAGTCTTTTTGGGGGATGTCTCTACCAGCTTTGCACATCTAAAGAGTGCCATTTTTTTCCCATTCTTCTTTGCAAAGTAGCTCAAGTCTTGCTACAGAATCTCAATTGGATTTAGGTCTGGATTTTGACTGGGCCATTCTAACACATGAATATGCTTTGATCTAAACCATTCCCTTGTAGCTCAGGCTGTATGTTTAGGGTCGTTGTCCTGTTGGAAGGTGAACCTCCGCCCCAGTCTCAAGTCTTTTGCAGACTCTAACAGATTTTCTTCTAAGATTGCCCTGTTTTTGGCTCCATCCATCTTCCCATCAACTGACCAGCTTCCCTGTCTCTGCTGAAGAAAATTATCCCCACACCATGATGCTGGCACCACCATGTTTCACGGTGGGGATGTGTGTTCGAGGCGATGTGCAGTGTTAGTTTTCCGCCACACATAGCATTTTGCTTTTAGGCCAAAAAGATCAATTTTGGTCTCATCTGACCAGAGCACCTTCTTCCACATGTTTGCTGTGTCCCCCATATGGCTTCTTGCAAACTGCAAAAGGGACGTGGGTAGTGGGTGGGTAGTGGGGTTCCCCAGGGTTCTGTGCTGGGACCAATCCTATTTAATTTGTTTATAAGCGACCTGGAGGATGGGATAAACAGTTCAATCTCTGTATTTGCCGACGATACTAAGCTAAGCAGGGCAATAACTTCTCCGCAGGATGTGGAAATCTTGCAAAAAGACCTGAACAAATTAATGGGGTGGGCGACTACATGGCAAATGAGGTTCAATGTAGAAAAATGTAAAATAATGCATTTGGGTGGCAAAAATATGAATGCAATCTATACACTGGGGGGAGAACCTCTGGGGGAATCTAGGATGGAAAAGGACCTGGGGGTCCTAGTAGATGATAGGCTCAGCAATGGCATGCAATGCCAAGCTGCTGCTAATAAAGCAAACAGAATATTGGCATGCATTAAAAGGGGGATCAAATGCAGAGATAAAACGATAATTCTCACGCTCTACAAGACTCTGGTCCGGCCGCACCTGGAGTATGCTGTCCAGTTCTGGGCACCAGTCCTCAGGAGGGACGTACTGGAAATGGAGCGAGTACAAAGAAGGGCAACAAAGCTAATAAAGGGTCTGGAGGATCTTAGTTATGAGGAAAGGTTGCGAGCACTGAACTTATTCTCTCTGGAGAAGAGACGCTTGAGAGGGGATATGATTTCAATTTACAAATACTGTACTGGTGACCCCACAATAGGGATAAAACTTTTTCGCAGAAGAGAGTTTAATAAGACTCGTGGCCACTCATTACAATTAGAAGAAAAGAGGTTTAACCTTAAACTGCGTAGAGGGTTCTTTACTGTAAGAGCGGCAAGGATGTGTTATTCCCTTCCACAGGCGGTGGTCTCAGCAGGGAGCATTGATAGCTTCAAGAAACTATTAGATAATCACCTGAATGACCGCAGTATACAGGGATATGTAATGTAATACTGACACATAATCACACACATATTTTGGACTTGATGGACTTGTGTCTTTTTTCAACCTCACCTACTATGACTTCTTATGGCTTTCTTTCAACAATTGCTTTCTTCTTGCCGCTCTTCCATTAGGCTCCATTCACACTAATGCATTTTTTGATGCATTTTGCAGAAATGCATGGGAATTTTTTAACATGGGTTCCTATGGAACATGTTCACATCAATGCATTTTTGTACCTCTGTGTTTTTGGAAAGGGTCAGGGACTTTTTTTCATGCAAAATGCAGCGTTTTGCATGTAATAGAATTCAATGGACCACCATCAAAAACGCAAGTACAGCATTTTTACATTTTTACATTAGTTTTTGCTGCGTTTCTGATGCGTTTTGCGTTTTTAGCGTTTTTTTTTTTTTTTTAGACTGTATACAGCCTAAAAAAAACGTTAAAAGAAACGCAAAACGCGGCAAAAACGTAGCAAAAACGATGTAAAGACGCTGTAAAAACGCTGTTCAAAAACGCGGCGAGCGCCACAAAAAACACTGCAGAAACGCTCAAAAGCAACATGCATAGATGTGAATCGAGCCTAAAGGCCGGATTTGTGGAGTACATGACTGAGGCCTGGTTCACAACACCTATGCATTTTTTAATGCATTTTCTGTTTTGCAGAATCACACTACAGTCCATTTAACATGGTTTTCTATGGGTCATGTTCACATCTGTGCATTTTATGGAAAGGCCACGGACCTTTTTGCTGGCTTTTGGTTCCATAGACTTCAATAGATCAAAATGTGTATTGAAAAACGCAAAATGCACCTGGAATATGCAAACTGCAACCTGCATAGGTGTGAACCAGGCTTAATAGTTGTCCTGTGGACAAATTCTGCCACCTGAGATGTTGATCTCTCCAGCTCCTCCAGAGTTACCATGGGCCTCTTGGCTGCTTCTCTGTTTAATGCTCTCCTTGCCCGGCCTGTAAGTTTAGGTGGACAACCATGTCTTGGTAGGTTTGCAGTTGTGCCATACTCCGTGAGATGTTCTAAGCTTGGGATATTTTTTTATAACCTAACCCTGCTTTGAACTTCTCCACAACTTTATCCCTGATCTGTCTAGTGTGTTCCTTGGCCTTCATGGTGCTGTTTGTTCACTAAGGTTCTCTAACAAACCTCTGAGGGCTTCACATAACAGCTATATTTATACTGAGAATAAATTACACACAGGTGGGTTCTATTTACTAATTAGGTGACTTCTGAAGGCAATTGGTTCCACTAGATATTAGTTAGGGGTATCAGAGTAAAGGGGGCTGAATACAAATGCATGCCACACTTTTCAGATATTTATTTGTAAAAAATGTTGAAAACCATTTATCATTTTCCTTCTACTTCACAATTATGGGCCACTTTGTGTTGGTCTATCACATAAAACCAATAATAAAATTAATAAAATGTGGCATTAAATAAAAGTTAAAATATCATAGACAATATATTCTTAACATAACAAAAAGTCCATATAATCAACGGAATTGTAGTGAATAGAAAATTCCCTCTGTATTCCAATCACCGTGATATTCTAAAGTGCAAAAACTTGCTTCGATATAAAGTGCTTCACCCGAAGTGGTAAATCTAAACGCTCACCAGATATCATCGGCCACCAGGTGACCCACAGGCATGTAATATATGGTGTCTTTAAGGCATCCAATGTGTCCGACCAGGAATCACAGGTAAATGACATCTATTTGGTAGATATGCCGAATATCCAATCCAGGCAATGGTGGCGTATGTATATATATATATATATATATATATATATATATATATATATATATATATATATATATATATATATATATATATATATATATATATATATATATATATAATATATATCCTTATGCTGATATCCCAATATCTGCAAAGTTTAGCTCCTCCGTACAGAGCCACATAAAGGCATAGATAGTGTAGTAGGTTTTTTTAATCTCTTAGCAGCACTTACATATCAATTGTTCAGTGTAAGATACAGCAGAAATCGAATGCAGCTTGAAGGAGAGCAGAAGCCGGTTTGTCACCATTTGAATAGCTCCATGGTGCTCGGCGTGCGTCTCAGCTGAGACGCACGCCGAGCACCATGGAGCTATTTAAATGATATTTTAACTTTTATTTAATGCCACATTTTATTAATTTTATTATTGATATAGTTCACATTCATTATTCCACTTTATATATAACAATATTGTTTGTTGCGCCCTTTATTTTTCTTTTGCATATTTATTGGTTATCACTTATTTCAGGTGCAGCATCAGACATTTTTAGGCATTTATATTTGGCGCTGACACCCCACTTCTTTTATCTTATATCACATAAAATGCCAATAAAATACATTTACGGTTTTGGTTGTAACATGACAAAATGTGGAAAATTTCAAGGGGTATGAATACTTTTTCAAGGCACTGTATACTTTATTTTCACCCAGGAATTCTACAATTTACTCACTTCCTGAGCTAGCATGACAAAAATAACACTGCAAAAAATGCGGTAAAATAGCGCATATGGAAACAATTGTTCAATTCACTAAGAATTGTGCAGTAAATAACTACTGCGGTAAATTTTCCATAATGCGGTAATTACCAAATTTTTCATGCGGTAATTTATTGCATTGAACTGGTTGTTAAAGAGTGGCAGAGCATGCATTTAAAAAAAAATTGGGGCGTGAGGTCCCCTTAAAATCCATAGCAGACCCGAAGAGCCTGGTATTCATTGGCACTGTTTTTTTTCATAATTTATAATTGCCGGCATGTTTTCTTATGCTGGCCATATACTATACAAAATAGGCCGAACCCATTTTCGAAAAAACGAACATTCGGCCGTGAGCGCAAACGATAGTGCCATCATGTAATGACCAATAAATCATTCAGTGGACATAAATGATTGCATTTTTGTTTGTTTTTTCACATATACCTAGTGCAAACAGTTCAGATGGGAAACACATTAACCTTTCAATTTATCGTTCGGTCGGCAGAAAATTTCCAAACTTGTCCTTAATTTTTTCAGTTCAAAAACATCCCAACGATTATCAATTTTGAACCCATTAAAAAAAACAAACTAACTGTCTAAATGACAGAATTTCGGACAATTTTTCGTATTGTGTATGGCCAGTATTACTCTCCATTCCATTTGTGAATTGGCCTTAAGAGCTTACCGCATGTTTTTTTTTTTTCAATATTTAACGACACGTTTTTCATGCAGTAAATACCGCGTAATCATTTCTTTTTTTGTGAGTTAGACATTTTTTGGACATTTTTTACCACAAATAAGTAGTTTTTCCTTATATATTTTGACTGAAATCTATACTACTACATTTCTTTGGTGAAAATAACCTAATCTAGTGGATATTATTTGATCTGTGTGAAAGTTATAAAGTCCACAATAGTATCAGTGCTAGTTCACACCAGATGCAGTTCTGTGCGCTTTTTTTTTTTTTGCACTAAAAATGCATGCAGTGTTTTCCATGTATTCTAATGGCTCTAGTTCACACCAGTGCAGTCAGTTTCCATTCAGTTTCCGGTGCAGAAAAAAAGTAGAGCGTGCTGCATTTTTTCTGCACAGAACCGTACTGGAACATAGCGAATTGTATCAAAAACTGGAACTGCATGTGGTGTGAACTGTAAGCAAAAACTGATCCGGAACATATCCGAAGTGCATTTTTGTGCTGTGAACTGGCCCTAAAAAGGCATGCACAGTGTTTTCCATGTATTCCAATGGCTCTAGTTCATACCAGTGCAGTCAGTTCCAGTCAGTTTCCTGTGCAGAAACTGACCGGAAAGTGACTGGAACTGACTGCATTGGTGTGAACTAGAGCCATTGGAATTCATGGAAAATACTGTGCATGCATTTTTAGTGCAGAACTGCATGTGAACTGGCCCTCGATCATTGAAAATGTATCAATTCTGATGTACTGACTGTCTCTCTCATTTTTTGAGGCCCTAACATGCCAGGACAGCACAAATACCCTCCAAATGACCCTTTTTGGAAAGTAGACAGTCCAAGGTATTTAGTAAGAGGCATAGTGAGCTTTTTGAAGTTGTCATTTTTCCCCTCAATTATTTGGAAAATAAAGAAATTAAATAACATTTGTTTTTTTCCTCACAAAAAAAGTTATTTCTTATAGGCATACTTGCAAACATAATATATTTCTTTTTAGCAGAGCCCCTAGAGAATAAGTGAGTTTTGCAATGTTTTATGTCACATGGTATTTGCGCAGCAGTTTTTCCCACAATTTTTTTAAAAAATACACTTTAATGAATTTTATTGCACACAAATGATATATAGTACCCAATTGTTTTGTAAAATATAAAAAATAGTGTTGCGTCTAGCAAATAGATGCCAAACATGCCATGCTTTAAAATTGTACATGCTTGTGGAATGGCTACGGTATTTAAAAATCTCCATAGGTGACTCCAAACAGCGAACAAAAGTCCTGGATGACTTAACTCCAATATAAAAATGCATATAAAAGCAAAGGAGAAGGCCTTCAAAAAATACAAGATTGAGGGATCATCATCAGCATTCAGACTTTATAATGAATGCAACAAGTAATGTAAGGCAGGCTGCAATTAGGGTGGCTAAGATAGAACACGAAAGACACATAGCGGAGGAGAGCAAAAATAAATTCCAAGAAATTCTTTAAGTATGTAAACAGTAAAAAAGGGAGGGCAGACCATATTGGCCCATAAAGAATGAGGAAGGACATCAGGTTACAAAGGATGGGGAGATGGCGAAGGTATTGAATTTATTCTTCTCCTCAATCTTCACAAGGGAATCGGGGGGCTTAAGTAACCAAAACTGCAGTGTTTATCCTTATGACACATTACAGGAAGCACCTCCATGGTTAACAGAGGAAAGAATTAAAATTAGACTTGGGAAACTTAACATTAATAAATCATCAGGACCAGATGGCTTGCACCTGAGGGTACTTAGGGAACTTAGTCAAGTAATTGCCAGACCATTGTTCCTAATTTTTACTGACAGTCTACTGGCTGGAATGGTACCAGCTGATTGGAGAAAAGCCAATGTAGCACCAATATTTAAAAAGAGCCCAAAATACATGCCTGGGAATTACAGACCAGTTAGCCTAACATCAATAGTATGCAAGCTCTTGGAGAGGATGATAAGGGACTATATACAAGATTTTAGCAATGAGAATGGTATCGTTAGCAGTAATCAGCATGGATTCATGAAGAATGGTTCTTGCCAAACCAATCTACTAACCTTCTATGGGGAGGTGAGTTGCCATCTAGATAAAGGAAGGCCCCTAGATGTGGTGTATCTGGATTTTGCAAAAGCATTTGACACAGTTCCCTATAAATGTTTACTGTACAAAATAAGGTCCGTTGGCGTGGACCATAGGGTGAGTACATGGATTGAAAACTGGCTACAAGGGTGAGTTCAGAGGGTGGAGATAAATGGGGAGTACTCGGAATGGTCAGGGGTGGGTAGTGGGGTCCCCCAGGGTTCTGTGCTGGGACCAATCCTATTTATTTTGTTCATAAGCGACCTGAAGGATGGGGCAAACAGTTCAATATCTGTATTTGCGAATTATACTAAGCTAAGCAGGGCAATAACTTCTCCACAGAATGTGGAAACCTTGCAAAAAGATCTGAACAAATTAATGAGGTGGGCAACTACATGACAAATGAGGTTTAATGTAGAAAAATGTAAAATAATGTATTTGGGTGGCAAAAATATGAATGCAATCTATACACTGGGGGGAGAACCTCTGGGGGAATCTAGGATGGAAAAGGACCTGGGGGTCCTAGTAGATAATAGGCTCAGCAATGGCATGCAATGCCAAGCTGATGCTAACAAAGCAAACAGAATATTGGCATGCATTAAAAAGGATAGATAATCCTGAGATAAAACGATAATTCTCCCGCTCTACAAGACTCTGGTCCGGCCACACCTAGAGTATACTGTCCAGTTCTGGGCACCAGTCCTCAGGAAGGATGTACTGGAAATGGAGTGAGTACAAAGAAGGGCAACAAAGCTAATAAAGGGTCTGGAGGATATTAGTTATGAGGAAAAGTTGCGAGCACTGAACTTATTCTCTCTGGAGAAGAGAGGGAATATGATTTCAGTTTATAAATATCGTATTGGTGACCCCACAATAGGGATAAAACTTTTTTACGGAAGGGAGTTTAACAAGACGCGTGGCCACTCATTAAAATTAGAAGAAAAGAGCTTTAACCTTAAACTACGTAGAGGGTTCTTTACTGTAATGGGGAGTACACACGGTTGGACTTTTCAACCGGACTGGTCTGACGGACGCCGACGGACCAAATCCGGCGAACAATCCGATCGTGTGTGGGCTTCACTGGACCTTCAGCGTACCTTTCCAGTCGCAAATCTGACGGACTGTAGATTTGGAACATGCTTCAAATCTTTACGTCGTAACTCCGCCAGACCCAGAAATCCGCTCGTCTGTATGATAGTCCGATGGACAAAAACCGACGCTAGGGCAGCTATTGGCTACTGGCTATCAACTTCCTTATTTTAGTACGGTGTACGTCATCACGTACAAATCCGTCGGACTTTGGTGTGATCGTGTGTAGGCAAGTCCGGTCGTTAGAAAGTCCGCCAAAAGTCCGCTGAAAGTCTGTCGAAAGTCTGTCAGACAGGCTGTCGGACTTTTGTAGCTGAAAAGTCCGACCGTGTGTACACGGCATAATGCCCAGTACACACAGTCGGACATTGATCATACATTCCGACAACAAAATCCATGGATTTTTTCCGACAGATGTTGGCTCAAACTTGTCTTGCATACACACGGTCACCCAAAGTTGTCGGAAAATCCGATCGTTCTGAACGCAGTGACGTAAAACACGTACGTTGGGACTATAAACGGGGCAATAGCCAATAGCTTTCATCTCTTAATTTATTCTGAGCATGCGTGGCACTTTGTCTGTCGGATTTGTCTACACACGATCGGAATTTAAAGGATCGGATTTTGTTCCTGGAAAATTTGATAGCATGCTCTCAAACTTTGTGTGTCGGAAATTCCGATGGAAAAAGTCCGATGGAGCCCACACACGGTCGGAATTTCCGACAACAAGCTCTGATCGCACATATTCCGTCGGAAAGTCCGACCGTGTGTACAGGGCATAAGAGTGGCAAGGATATAGAATTCCCTTCCACAGGTGGTGGTCTCAGCGGGGAGCATTAATAGTTTCAAAAAACTATTAGATAAGCACCTGAACGACCACAACATACAGGGATATACAATGTAATACTGACATATAATCACACACATAGATTGGACTTGATGGACTTGTGTCTTTTTTCAACCTCACCTACTATGTAACTTTATAAGCCTTTACAGGTTACCAGTTTAGAGTTACAGAGGACGGCTGGTGCTGGAATTATTGCTTTGACCCTAACATTTGTGGCAATACCTCACATGTGGTGCGATCGCCGTTTTCGTATGCGCACAGGACCAATGCTTGCGTTCGCCTTTGCATTTGTTTATGTACATTGTACACTGTGACAGATGTTGATGTGCACTGTGAACAGGGACAGATGGTACTTGGCGCACTGGTATGGGATGGCTGCAGTCTGTGTGATCTATGTAGCTCAGGAGTCCTCAAACTTTTTAGACAGGGGGCCAGTTCACGGTCCCTCAGACTGTTGGGGGGCCGCACTATAGTTTAAAAAAAATATGAACTAATTCCTAAATTCCTATGCAGACATCTTTTTTTGTAGCGCAAAAGAATAAAAGAATGAATAATAAATAATAATATATATAGGGGATGGACAGGGGGACAGAGGGATGGACAGGGGGACAGTGGGATGGACAGAGGGGTGGACAGGGGGACAGAGGGGGGGGCAGTGGGTTGGACAGGGGGACAGTGGGATGGACAGGGGGACAGTGGGATGGACAGAGGTGTGGACAGGGGGACAGAGGGGGGGACAGTGGGATGGACAGAGGGATGGACAGGGGGACAGTGGGATGGACAGAGGGGTGGACAGGGGGACAGTGGGGTGGACAGGGGGACAGTGGGATGGACAGAGGGGTGGACAGGGGGACAGAGGGGGGGACAGTGGGGTGGACAGGGGGACAGTGGGGTGGACAGGGGGACAGTGGGATGGACAGAGGGACAGTGGGATGGACAGAGGGGTGGACAGGGGGACAGAGGGATGGACAGGGGGACAGAGGGATGGACAGGGGGACAGAGGGGGGGACAGGGGGACAGAGGGGTGGACAGGGGGACAGAGGGGTGGACAGGGGGACAGAGGGGTAAACAGGGGGACAGAGGGATGGACAGGGGGACAGAGGGATGGACAGGGGGACAGTGGGATGGACAGAGGGGTAGACAGGGGACAGAGGGGGGGACAGTGGGGTGGACAGGGGGACAGGGGACAGTGGGGTGGACAGGGGGACAGTGGGGTGGACAGGGGGACAGAGGGGGGGGACAGTGGGGTGGACAGGGGGACAGGGGGGTGGACAGGGGGACAGTGGGATGGACAGGGGGACACTGGGATGGACAGAGGGGTGGACAGGTGGACAGTGGGATGGACAGGGGGACAGTGGGATGGACAGGGGGACAGTGGGGTGGACAGGGGGACAGAGGGGTGGACAGGGGGACAGAGGGATGGACAGGGGGACAGAGGGATGGACAGGGGGACAGAGGGATGGACAGGGGGACAGAGGGATGGACGGGGGACAGAGGGGTGGACAGGGGGACAGAGGGGTGGACAGGGGGACAGAGGGATGCACAGGGGGACAGAGGGATGGACAGTGGGATGGACAGGGGGACAGAGGGGTGGACAGGGGGACAGTGGGACAGACAGAGGGGTGAAAAGGGGGACAGAGGGGGAGGACAGAGGGGGGGACAGTGGGGTGGACAGGGGGACAGTGGCCTGGCCTGTCGGGAATCCGGCCCTGGGTGGGGTGGGCCGGATAAATGTCCTCGGCGGGCCACATGTGGCCCGCGGGCCGTAGTTTGAGGACCCCTGATGTAGCTGAACAGTAAAGTCATCATCTACACAGAGATCACTGACAGGCTGCAGCATCCCCCCCCCCCCCCCTCACTGAGCCCTTACTGAGCTCAGGAGGAGAGCTGATACAGAGGCAAGTACCTCTGTTGAAATTGTGTGATGGCTGTGATTGGACACAGCCATCACGGAATCGTGCCACTGTGGGGCACACATTCTGACAGGACGTACAGGAAAAGCACTTGCCTCACCTGGCCGTTTATGTACAGTGTGGGAAGCAGTGTATTTTTTATCAAAAAATTGCATTTGAAAAGTAATTTTCTAGCAAAAATACAGATTTTTACATGTAGGAGGGAAAAAAGTCAGAATTGGTCTGGCAGGGAACAAAGGGGGGGAGGAATAGCTTCAGGGGAATCGCATTGCTCTATCTAGGCAGGAGGAGATTGGCTCTCAGAAAGACTAGGAAGTGACAGGGAGAGAGGAAGGAGGAGATGCAATGACGCTGAGGACAGAGCTGGATGACGGAGGCACGTAATATGACCACGTTATTAGGGATTAGCAGCTATGATAACTGTGGTCAGTTTAAACAGGGGAATGCAGGAACAGGCAGGATCAGCCAGGTATTGTACAGCATAGCAAGGGACAATTGACAATGCAAAAGCACTGTGCTATCTCTCATGCCTTAAAGGGACAGGAGCATGTTTTTTTGGGGGGTTTTAATTTGTAAATATTGCTTAGCTCTTTAATCTCAAATCTTAGTTTTACTTAAGGCTGAATTGAACTCAGGTTGCATATACAGTAAAAGGAATGTCATCATGTCTTTTGCATTACTGCCTGCCACAGCAACAGTTAAAATACTCTGTACTGCAGCACTCTGGAAAGTCGGATTGTGGCTCTCTCACACAAAGCAGCCATGAACACCTAAGCATGAGCGCTGTTGATTGATGAAATAGTGCCCCGTCATTGGTGTCAGTAGGATAAATAGTACCCCATTGTTGGTGTCAGTGGGAGAAATAGTGGCCCAATGACTGGTTTAAAGGCAACTATAGGGCTGCATTCAGCCCAGGGTCCGCAGTTTTGGGACCGCTGATTTGTTTCATCTGCATATGATTGGGCATTCAAAGTGAACAGGTATTCGTTTTATACATAAAAACAAAGAAAAAACTGCGCTAAACCCTTATACCATGTGTGAAGGTAAATATGAAAAGACTTCAAATTGATTGTGGAAATATGTGTGAATCCTCTAAAGATTAAATAGGGTGACATACAAATCAAAAATGAGCAATCAATATTGTATAATAAAAATCACAAAAGTGCCAAAAGCACAAAATAGTGAAACATAAACAAAAAAGGTCCCAGGACCCAAAAGGAAATCTTCTAAAAAGATGGGAAGAGTCCCCAGTTGGCTTTTTGTAGGGATCAGTGTATGAAAGTGGAAAATGAAAACGACAACCCTTGCAGTGATCCTCCACCTTTAAAAACACATACTTACCAGATAGTAAGCTTCAATAAGCACGTAGATAAATGAAAAGCCGGATAACCAGCAAATATTGGAACATCCCTCTGTTGACGTGGCAGATGACAGGCAAACCAGGTTTGTATAGGACCTTGTGTTCAGGCATCCAGCAGCACCAGGACATCACTCAATCAATGTACCACGGACATGCATGAGCAGGAGGGGGTTGCCACAACCCAAGTCACCACCATAGGAGCAAAAAGGAAAGGCCCATAGCGTAACTCCGTACAAATAAATTTATTAAAACACGTAAAAGACTTACATTCCAGCATAAGAAGAAAAGCGAATTCGCCCGCCGGCTGGCGAGCGCCCGTTCAGATGAAAAGCGATGACGTCAGAACGTCAACCTCCCAAATTCGTTTTATACATGATTGGATATTTGAAGAGAACACCTTGCAGTAGGCTGTGGTATGTGCCACTGCTCTCTTCACCTCTTCCTGCTGCTGGAGCTATGCTCCTACTCTTGGAGAGTAAATTATTGCACAGTATGTACCTAGAGCTGGAGCAGGGTAATGGAACAGCTCTGGGGCACATGGCTTGGATCAGCAGAACTCCGAGACAGTTGATGGGTATGCCCTCCAATGATGCTTGCTTCCTACCTGACTTTTTTTTTCTTTTTTTTTTACTTTTTGCCTCCGGCCTGGGAGATTTTTTTATATGTTGTATTTAAAAACATTGAACTCACCAATAAGGCAAGATTGGAAAGAAAACAAACATGAAGAATTTAGGGTAATTCTGAACAAAATGTATCAACACATTTTATTTAGAGCAAGGGTCTCCAAACTTTCTGAATAAAGGGCCAGTTTACTGCCCTTCAGACTTTCAGGGGGATGGACTGTGGCCAGTGTGATTAGAAAATGCTGTGGCATCAGTGGGATTAAAGAATGCCCCATTGTTGGGGTCAGTGGTAGGAATAGAACCCTATTATTGGTATCAGTGACACAAATTATGCCCCATTGTTGGTGTAGAAGGAACAGTGTCTTGGCCACATATATCCCCCAGGCCACAGTTTAGACCACTGATTTAGAAGATAAGAAAAAATGTACTTCAAGGCCAACTCTAACCTAACGTTTTTCTCGCTCCCCCTGCAGCTGGCTCTCTCTAATGCTCTGGAATGTTGACAGGCCCTCACTGGTCCTTCATTGTACACAATGAGGTTGTAATAGCTGGCAATAAGCAGTAGGGGACCACTTTTTTAGTGCAGAGTAAGCCAGAGGGTGTGAGGAATGAGGTAAATATAGCTGCATTATTGGTATATGTGGGTGTAGGGGGACAGTGGTGCTCAACAGGGGGAACATTGGTGGTCAGTGGGAAAATTGATAAGAGTAGGGGAACTTACCTTGCAGTAGTCTGTGTCCTATACCACAGATCTCACTTCACATCCTTCTGCTGCCTAAACTTACTCTCAGTCAGCGCTGACTCTGCTGGACAGTTTGTGCATAGAGCTGGAGCTGCTTATTCCTCTACCCTTCTACTAAACAAGCGTTAAACCCTTGCAGTGCAGGATGGGGAGGGGGTCACTGCAAAAGTCATTTCTTTCAGCGAATCTGATGCTTAAACGCTAGTATATTTATTCAAAGACTAGTTTTTACATAAACCTTTTTTAGATTAAATTGTCCCTTAAAATGTAACATAAAACGCTCTAAAATGTTTAATCGTTATTTGTGAGCATTACAGATAAAGTGTGCTTGTTGATTTGCAGCAAAGTATTTCCCAAGCTGAACTTCCACATTCCAGATGACATCATCCGTAAGTTGATTGCCAATACACCAGGAGTGATTGAGCCAGTTCTATATACTCTGCGACAGAAGATCAACGAAGGACTGCAAGATAAGAACCAGAGAGAGAACAATGCACACCAAGTAAAGGTCCACTTATTGTCTGGTTACATTTGTGTGACACTCTGTGCGCTAAGAAAAAGGATTTGTAAATTAAAGTGGGGGTCCACCTATCTATCGTTTTTTGTTTTTTTTTAGTTCATTCACAAACTTTTCTTCTCAGCATTACATACTCACATATTGTGTGTAATATGTCTGCCTGTGTCAGATTTCGTCAGAAATAACTTTTATTATTCACTGCAGGCAGTTTCCATCTTCATTGTGGGCATTTGAAGCCCACAAGCATTTATTTCCTGGATGCGGTGAATGCTGTGCTCCCAGCATTCATCGCTCATTCCCGCACATGCTCAGTGGCATCCTGGGAAGCCTGAGACTAGCTCCCAGGAGTCTGGGAGAGGCTAGAAACACGCCTACTCCCACGGGAGGAGAACCAGGAAGTGCAAAGAAGAATAGAAAAATAAAAGGTAATTACGGCGATTTAAATTTTTTTAAACGGCATGTCAGCATCTAGGCAAGGAAGAGAATACATACAGATATTGTTCAAAATTTGGGTGGAACCCCGCTTTAAGTCCTAAGAAAATCAATTATTTTGAGTAGGCAGGCATGTATCCATTTTTATCTGCTAATTTATCCAAATGAGAATGGATAAAAATCACTAGTTTATGTCTGGAACCCCATGGTAAATGCACTTTTGATTTCTTGTGAATGTGATCTGCTGCAGTACCTGCAAAGTTCCTTGCAGCTTGTAGATGAGATTTTTCAGTCACATGACTTTGCTGTTGAATCTTTTCTAATGCATTTTAAGTGGTGTGTTTATGTTTTCTCCTGTACCCAGCATACAAAAATACTGTACATTGTATGTATAAATGTGAAGTGCTTACTGATGTTGGTAAATAGAGATATAGAGGTTTATTTACTAAATCTGGAGAGTGCAAAATCAAGCTCACTTCTGCATTGAAACCAATCACCTTCCAGGTTTTTAAGCTAAAGCTTAAGGTGGATGTAAACCCAATGTCATCCTTTCTAAACTACTGCCATAGGGGTTATCTATAAGGATATACATGCCTCCTGCATATATCTTTACCTGTCAAATGTCTCCCCTCTGTCTGTTATGAGAGCTGAAAAACTGCATATTCTGTTGGTGGGTCTGTTGTCTGGAGCTCGGTGGGTGGAGTCGTGATATCAGTAGACTCCCCGCCCACTTCTACACTCTCCTTGTCAATATGCATTTTCTCCTGTGTATTTCTTACACTGAACTCCTGCTATGATCTCTAACATCCAGTGAAAAGACAGGAAAGTAACCACATGACTTCAGCATGCCAAATCATACTGAGGTGTGGAACAGCCAATCCTTGCAGAGCTGCTGAAGAAAGGAGTGGGAGGGAATTAAAAAATAATGCATGTCTTAAGCTAGTGCACGAGATATGTAAATCACCTGTCACTCACAGCAAGGGGGGGGGATTTTTCTCTGTTTATCAAGTTTTATCTCACTAAACAATAAAAGAGGATTGCTCAGAGATGGATTAACTCTGTGTGGCAAGACTGGGCTCAAATGATAGGAAGTCTTATACTCTACATTATGACATAAAAAAAAATAAAATAAATAAATTTCGGGTTTACATCCACTTTAATTGAACAAGCTGAGGTAAGAAGCTCATTGGTTTCTCTGCAGAAGGGAGCCTGATTTTGTACTTTCCAGCTTTAGTAAATAAACCCCATACTGCTTGCCAAGGCCATATAATATCATATTACATTTTTCCTGTATACACAGTATGCTACTGTAATAGTTAATCATCAGAAGAGATAAACTTGAGCAGGTGGTTATTCAATGAACCAGCCAAGAGTTGGTTCTGCAAGGTCATGCTAGGTTTATTGGGAGCTGACGCATCATTTTTGTTCAGTCATGTTACACATGCACAGGGGCAGTTGATGTGTAAAATGGTAGGTAACATTCTGGATGACACAAAGGACTATCTGGCAATAATGAAATTGAATGATAAACACACCCAGTAAATATTTTAACCTTACACAGGTGGGGAGAAATAACTACAGCACACCTCATAGGGCTCATTCCAAGTAGCATGGAGCTACAGTCTAAAATCTGGGAACCCTATTATTTTACGGCCGTTCTCATCTGAGGCTTATTCAGCCCAATCAGGTGAGGCCAAAGCCTCCCCCATGTCCACAAGTACCTCTGTGTGCACTTTGTGTCTATTTTGTGCACAATTACTAGACCATTCTACTCACAGAGGTTCCGAGCATGCTCCTGCACCATCCTCAGCAGAGTCTAGCTCTGACCATTATGGGCCTGCAGCTCAAAATTTACCTGAGGCCGCTGTTATGATTTCTGAATCCCAACACTACTCCTGAAGAAGCTGTTTTTGAGCCACGTGCAGATTACTCAGATTTACAAGGGTTTTTTTCTAACCAGGTTGCTGCAGTATGTACTACCATGCATTTAGAGGATCAGCTTGCTGTTTCAGGCGTGAGAGCTCATTTAGAGAAACAAGAGCTCCCAAAGCTGTAAACACCTTTCTGTAATGGCCCGTACACACGGTCGGACTTTGTTCGGACATTCCGACAACAAAATCCTAGGATTTTTTCCGACGGATGTTGGCTCAAACTTGTCTTGCATACACACGGTCACACAAAGTTGTCGGAAAATCCGATCGTTCTAAACGCGGTGACGTAAAACACGTACGTCGGGACTATAAACGGGGCAGTGGCCAATAGCCTTCATCTCTTTATTTATTCTGAGCATGCGTGGCACTTTGTCCGTCGGATTTGTGTACACACGATCGGAATTTCCGACAACGGATTTTGTTGTCTGAAAATTTTATATCCTGCTCTCAAACTTTGTGTGTCGGAAAATCCGATGGAAAATGTCTGATGGAGCCCACACACGGTCGGAATTTCCGACAACACGCTCCGATCGGACATTTTCCATCGGAAAATCCGACCGTGTGTACGGGGCATTACACCCACTGTTTAAGTCATTCATCTCTGATGAGTGAAAGCTCCCTGTTGAACCCTCCTGACAATGTGGTGGAGTTTTTTCCTGAGAGGGGTTTTATTGCTCAGTGGTCTCTCACCCCCCCCTCTCAATGTTCCAGTAATCCATAGGCCCTCGTTACATTGGGCTTTTGGAGCAAACATCTGGAGCTTTGAGTTTTAGCTGTGATGGCCTGTTGCAAACATCTAAGCTTGTTTTGCACATGGCGCTTATGTCTGTTCACATTTATTGGGCACTTTGGCCTAGTACTTAGGATGCCAAAAGATTTGACCAAAGAAAATTTCTCAATTGTCTTTCAGGGGGAAGTTATCTCTTCTGACCTGCTTGTGATATTGTCAGCAATGCCACTGATGGTCAGAGTGCCCTCTTGTCTCAATGCAGGAGGTCAATGGAAGGGGCAGAACAACCCTCTTCTCCTTTATCTACTACCTTGGTAGTAGACAGCCAGAGCCGTTATGCCATTCAAGCTATAAGGCTGAAAACCAGAGGTCCTTTAACTCCTCCGCTCTGCCTTCTGCATGAAGTGCACCCCTTGTAGCTTTCAGTCTACACCCTTAAACGGTGTATCTCCTTGCCCATTTTTCACTCTTCTGGTTTTACTGCACCCCATTGTACAGTGCCTTGAAAAAGTATTCATACCCCTTTAAATTTTTTTCACATTTTGTCATGTTACAACCAAAAACGTAAATGTATTTTATGTGATAGACCAATACAAAGTGGCTCATAATTATGAAGTGGAAGGAGAATGATAAATGGTTTTAAAAGGTTTTTTTTACAAATAAATATCTGAAAAGTGTGGCGTGCATTTGTATTCAGCCCCCTGAGTCAATACATTGTAGAACCACCTTTCGCTGCAATTACAGCTGCAAATCTTTTTGGGGATGTCTTTACCAGCTTTGCACATCTAGAGAGTGAAATTTTTGCTCATTCTTCTTTGCAAAATAGCTCAAGCTTTGGCAGATTGGATGGAGAGCATCTGCGAACAGCAATTTTCAAGTCTTGCCACAGATTCTCAATTGAATTAAGGTTTGGACTTTGACTGGGCCATTCTAACACATGAATACGCTTTGATCTAAACCATTCCATTGTAGGTCTGGCTGTATTTTTAGGGTTGTTGTCCTGCTGGAAGGTGAACCTCTGCCCCAGTCTCAAGTCTTTTGCAGACTTTAACAGGTTTTCTTCTAAGATTGCCCTGTATTTGGCTCCATCCATCTTCCCATAAACTCTAGGGGGGGTTTTCCGGCGCTCCGCAACATGTGATGTCTAAGGTAAATAGTACAATGGTAGCTATAATAGCACATTAAAATAAGGCAGGTAAATTCTAGAATGAGGAGGCAGCCATCCTCAGAGGGTGTCCATTACCTCTGTTGATAATCAATGTTGAAAAAAGGAGGGGTGTGGAGGCGCCAACAGTGGTAGCTTGTTTATGCAAAAATAAAAGTTAGTGTAACAATTACACTTACTGGTTCGCAGGGTAGAGGTGTTTCTTTGAGATTTAAAAGTGTCCTGGGATGTGCTGTGATCTTGTTTCCGGCTCGGATTTCATTCCTTCAGGCGTCTGGGTGTGGAGTCTGTACACAGGCTGAACCACTGCATCCAGTGCATGGAAAGCTCCACGCTGACCACTCTGGAGTGCAGAAGAGGAAATGACGTCACTGATGCACGGCAAACGTCCAGGCTGGTGTTGGGGATAATGCAGGGATAGTACAGGCTACGCGCTCGGGGTTTACAGCTCCTTCGACTGGCCTTTTTGCTCCCTGGAGGAGAGCAGCTTGAATATATAGTGGAGGCAATTAGGTTAATTTAGGTTAATTGGGTTAAGGTGTATGGGCTGGAGGTCTGTGGCTGTGGAACCACAACAGCCAGCAGACCCACAATCTTCCAAAAAGCACAAAAAAGTTGAAAGTAAAGTATGAAGAATTAAAAATATGATGAATTGGGGGTAAGTTTAATAAATATAAGGATAATAATAGTAAGTGGAATTAGAGTTAAAACATTTATTTAGAAGATGAAAAAATGTGGAAAAAAAAAAAAATGAAATAAAAATAAATATAAACTAAAAAATAAAATGAAAAATAAAAATAAAAATGGGAAAAAAACAATGAAAAATAGAAATAAAATAAATAAATAAATAAAATAAATAAAAAAATAAAATAAAAATAAGTATAAAAATAACTGGGATACACATTATGAGGATGAGGGAAGGGGGACATGAGGGAAGGGGGGGGGGGGGGAGGGGGTGAAGTTGTTATATAGAACGATGGAGTTGCTATCTGGGTCCATGAGGGGACAGCGGTCCCTCAGGTGACTGGATGATATGACAGCAAAGGACCATGGGGGTATTTTTATGTTGTAAGAAACTTCTACATGGTTTGTATAGTGATGGGCAAGGTGTATATATATATAATAAGAAAGTGAAGAATGAATGTATGATTGGAGAGGGGAAGGGGGGGGGGAGTAAACTACAACAAAGAATGTGTTTCTAATTCTTCATTGAGTCCCCCTGGCGAGAGAGTACCCAATGAATATATCCAGTAGGCCTCCTGCTGACACAAGCGTTTAAAACGTTCTGCAGCAGGAAGACCTCTGGGCATGGCCTCGATGACCCAGACTCTGAGGCCCATGGTAGATTTTTGGTGTTCCTTCAAAAAATGAAGAGGGACACTGTGTTTGTCCCAGCCCTTTTCTATGAAATGTCTGTGTTCGCCAAAACGTTGGCGTAGGGGGCGTATGGTCCTGCCCACATAAAAGAGACCACATGGGCAGGTCAGGCAGTACACCACGTATTCACTGGAGCAATTATAAAAGTCTTTTATGGTGTATGTTTTGTCTTTAACAGTGAAGTTTTTTTGTCCATGGTCAACAAATTTGCATGTTAGGCATAATTTTTTCCGGCATTGGTACATTCCCACTAATGGAATTAGGGGGATGTGTGAGGCTGGAGTGAGTGGGACTTTACGGATTTTACTGGGTGCTATCCTACTTTTAATATTTTTTGCTCTACGATATGAAACCTTGGGTAGTTGGGTGAGGGAAGAACCTAGAAAGGGGTCTCCAAGCAAGATGCACCAATGTTTGGCTAAGATGTTCTCCATCTTCTTGTGACAATCATGAAACTGGGTAGTGAAACGTGTTGGTTGTGGATTATCTGAAGTTTTGAGTTTGGGTGGAGGTTTCTTTGCCTGTTGGAGGAAGGCCTTTTGTACCAGATGTGGTGGGTATCCTTTGTCTTGAAATTTATTGGAAAGGAGTTTACCCTGTATGTGGTAATCTTCGTCCTTGGTGCAATTCCGCCTAATTCTATGGAATTGGCTCTTCGGTATGTTGTTGATCCATGTTGGATGGTGACAGCTCTGGTAGTGAATATAGGAATTTCCAGCGGTGGGTTTGGCAAAGTTTGTAGCATGTATTTCAGATTCACTATGAAAAAGTTCTAAGTCCAAGAAGATTAGTTTTTCAGGGTCTATGACATGGGTGAAGGATAGCCCTAGGGAGTTGCAGTTGCAATGCTTGACAAAGGACTCTATACTCTCTGATGTGCCCTCCCAGATCAGAATGATATCATCGATGTAGCACCCATAATATATGATATGGGCGGCAAAAGGGTTGTTATGTGAGACGTATTGTAGTTCCCAGTAGCCCATAGTCAGGTTGGCGTAGCTTGGGGCAAAATTGGCACCCATGGCAGTGCCTTGAGTTTGTAGATAGAAGGTGTGGTCAAACTCAAAGTAGTTGTGTTCTAGACAGAATTGTGTAGCCTCCAGGATGTACTGTGCCTGTCTGGGATTGATGAGGGGGTCCTCAGAGAGAAAATATTCTACTGCTCTGAGGCCTACTGCGTGGGGGATGGAAGTGTATAGAGATGTAACGTCCAAGGATACCCACTGGTAGGTGGGTTCCCAGGTGTAGAAGGAAAGCATCTCCAATAGGTGGGTACTATCTCTAATATAAGATGGGAGGTGTTGCGCAAGGGGTTGAAGGAAATGGTCTATGTACATAGAAAACCCACTGGTGATGCTCTCCATAGCAGCTACTATGGGACGGCCTGGTGGGTTGGACTGGTCTTTATGGATTTTTGGTAAATGGTAAAAATAGGGAGTTTTACGAAAACCTTTGATGAAAAATGACAGTTCAGCTTTGGAAATAATACCATCTTCTAGGGCTCTGTGGGCTAATTTTGTGGCTGTCTGGGTGAAATCTGGTAAGGGATCATGAGTGAGTTTGGAATAAGTGTTGGTGTCGGATAATAGTCTGAGTGATTCCGCCATGTAGTCTGAACTGTTCTGTATTACAATGCCGCCTCCCTTGTCTGCTGCCTTTATGATGATATTATGGTTGTTGGTTAACTCATCCAGGGCCTTCTGTTCTGCTTTAGAGAGGTTAGCTCTTTTCTTGGGAGCCGATTTACACATTTGGACAAGGTCGGTATACATGACTTGATAGAATGTCTGTAGATGGGGGCCTTTTTTATGTACTGGGTTGAAGATGGACTTGGGTTTGAATTTTGTATGTTGAATGGGAGGGGATGTTTGGTAGTGTTGAGTGTACAATTCCATATCTGCAAAGGGATATTCTGTATGGAGTTCATCTGGGTCCAAGATGAGGGAGGAATCTGTGTCTGTATCTATTGGGAGGACATCATGGTTAATGGTTTCAATGGGTTCAATGAAGAATTAGAAACACATTCTTTGTTGTAGTTTACTCCCCCCCCCTTCCCCTCTCCAATCATACATTCATTCTTCACTTTCTTATTATATATATATATATACACCTTGCCCATCACTATACAAACCATGTAGAAGTTTCTTACAACATAAAAATACCCCCATGGTCCTTTGCTGTCGTATCATCCAGTCACCTGAGGGACCGCTGTCCCCTCATGGACCCAGATAGCAACTCCATCGTTCTATATAACAACTTCCCCCCCCTTCCCTCATGTCCCCCTGAGCTCATCCTCATAATGTGTATCCCAGTGCTTTTTAATCTCATTTTTTATTTTAATTTTACATTTATTTTTATTTTTATACTTATTTTTATTTTTATTTTATTTTTTTATTTATTTATTTATTTTATTTCTATTTTTCATTGTTTTTTTCCCATTTTTATTTTTCATTTTATTTTTTAGTTTATATTTATTTTTATTTCATTTTTTTTTTTTTTCCACATTTTTTCATCTTCTAAATAAATGTTTTAACTCTAATTCCACTTACTATTATTATCCTTATATTTATTAAACTTACCCCCAATTCATCATATTTTTAATTCTTCATACTTTACTTTCAACTTTTTTGTGCTTTTTGGAAGATTGTGGGTCTGCTGGCTGTTGTGGTTCCACAGCCACAGACCTCCAGCCCATACACCTTAACCCAATTAACCTAATTAACCTAATTGCCTCCACTATATATTCAAGCTGCTCTCCTCCAGGGAGCAAAAAGGCCAGTAGAAGGAGCTGTGAGCCCCGAGCGCGTAGCCTGTACTATCCCTGCATTATCCCCAACACCAGCCTGGACGTTTGCCGTGCATCAGTGACGTCATTTCCTCTTCTGCACTCCAGAGTGGTCAGCGTGGAGCTTTCCATGCACTGGATGCAGTGGTTCAGCCTGTGTACAGACTCCACACCCAGACGCCTGAAGGAATGAAATCTGAGCCGGAAACAAGATCACAGCACATCCCAGGACACTTTTAAATCTCTACCTCCACCTCTACCCTGCGAACCAGTAAGTGTAATTGTTACACTAACTTTTATTTTTGCATAAACAAGCTACCACAGTTGGCGCCTCCACACCCCTCCTTTTTTCAACATTCCCATAAACTCTGACCAGCTTTTCTTTCCCTGCTGAAGACAAGCATCCCCACAACATGATGCTGCCATCGACCATGTTTCACAGTGGGGATGGTGTGTTCAGGGTGATGTGCAGTGTTAGTTTTCTGCCACACATAGCGTTTTGCTTTTAGGCCAAAAAAGTTCAATTTTGGTCCCATCTGACCAGAGCACCTTCTTCGACATGTTTGCTGTGTCCCCCACATGGCTTCTCGCAAACTGCACTTCTTATGGCTTTATTTTCAAAAATGGCTTTCTTCTTGCCACTCTTCCAGATTTGTGGAGTGCATGACTAATAGTTGTCCTGTGGACAGATTCTTCCACCTGAGCTGTGGATATCTGCAGCTCCTTCAGCATTACCATGGGCCTCTTGGCTGCTTCTCTGATTAATGCTCTCCTTGCCCAGCCTGTCAGTTTAGGTGGACGGCCATGTCTTGGTAGGTTTGAAGTCGTGCCATACTCTTTCCATTTTCGGATGCTGGATTGAACAGTGCTCTGTGAGCTATTCAAAGCTTGGGATATTTTTTTATAACCTAACCCTGTTTTAAACTTCTCCACAACTTTGTTTCTGACCTGACTGGTGTTTTTTTTTTGGTCTTCATGATGCTGTTTGTTCACCAAGGTTCTCTAACAAACCTCTGAGGGCTTCACAGAACAGCTGTATTTTATACTGAGATTAAATTACACACAGATGGACTCTATCTACTAATTAGGTGACTTCTGAAGGCAATTGGTTCCACCAGATTTTAGTTAGGGGTATCAGAGTAAAGAGGGCTGAATATAAATGCACACCACAATTTTCAGATATTTATTTGTAAAAAAAATTGAAAACCATTTATCATTTTCCTACCACTTCACAATTATGTGCCACTTTGTGTTGGTCTATCACATAAAATCCCCATAAAATACATTTACGTTTTTGGTTGTAACATGACAAAATGTGGAAAATTTCAGGGGTATGAGAACTTTTTCTAGACCTCTGACTCTTACCAATCCTTGTAAGGTTGAAAGGACCCCTTTTCTACTTTCTTATACTAGTGCACTCTATTCTGGGTTGTGATATACGCCAAAGGCATAACTAGAAACTTCAGGGCCCTGGTGCAAGAAATCATGAAGCATGATTTTGATACTTTTTTTTTTTTAGGGGGGGTGGCAACGGTGGTGTTGAGGGGGGTGACAGCGGTGGTACTTGAGGGGGGGTGGCAGCGGTGATGCTGAGGGGGGTGGCAGCGGTGGTACTTGAGGGGGGGTGGCAGCAGTGGTATTAGAAGGAGGGGGTGGCAGCGGTGATGTTGAGGGGGGTGGCAGCGGTGGCACTTGAGGGGGGTGGCAGCGGTGGTATTTGAGGAGTGGTGGCAGTGGTGGAACTTGAGGAGTGGTGGCAGCGGTGGTGCTGAGGGGGGGTGGCAGCGGTGATGTTGAGGGGGTGGCAGCGGTGGTACTTGATGGGGGGTGGCAGCGGTGGTACTTGATGGGGGGTGGCAGTGGTGGTACTTGAAGGGGGTGGCAGTGGTGATTTTGAGGGTGTGGCAGCAGTGGTACTTGAGGGGGGTGGCAGCAGTGGTACTTGAGGGGACTGGCAGTGTTGGTGCCTTTCTCTCCCACCACCACCTCTTACTGATCCCATCCCCCCACCACTGACCTCATCCCTATCCCCCCATCACCTCTGTTGTAGAAGTGATGGGGGGGTAGGGATGGGATCAGTAAGAAGCAGAGGTGGTGGAGATTGGGATCGATTGCACTGCAATTTGTCACTTACTTCCGTCAACATGCCTCTAGGGATGCCTTTCCTCATGGGGAGAGCTCCTCCCCTTCACTTGATTGGTGTCAGCTGGTCAGCTGACTTCATTTTTCAGTGTCTGCCCCACCTCCCTACATTGTCTCTGGATAGGCGGGGCGGTCCAGAGTCTCAGCGCTGTTTTCTCTCCCCTCAGCGGGCGAAAGCCCTCCTCCCCACGGCAGAACAGACAGACAGGCCACGGCTGGCCTCTCAGTACCACAGCACTGTCATAATGGACAGGACAGGTGGGCCCCTCACATGGGTGGGTGGCGGGCCCCTTACACTGGCAGATGGGCGGGCCCCCCTGAAGTGGCTGAACTGCAGGGCCCAGTCGCAAGTGTGACTGCTGCGACCCTGATAATTCCGCCACTGGTATACCCTCATCCTTGCTAATCCTTTGTGTGGGTGTGGTTTATCACTCTGCCCTGTCCTTTAGGAGGATTTGGGTTTAGTAACCTTTAGCTTCTACAAACCTTGTGGTTTAATTCCTTCCTAACATGGGAATTGTTACGCTATAAAATTTCTCATACCCATGGCTATCTAGTCAAGAGTTTGGTTGTTTGATCAACTAAGTTATTTTTATCTTGCTCCTTTCTTTCCCTGTATTCAGTGGTTAGAAATGCTAGGCATGAGCCTTCGTTTGACTGGCTGGCCTTTCTTTTGATCATGCTATGTCCGTTAAAATGTGCTCTTAAGCGAAGGTGTTACGTACCGCCTGGGAGAGCCTGACGAGTAGAGGGAGACCTCTCGATCAGCCCGGGTCAAGGACCACTGGAGTTGCAACAGTGGGCGCGAGAGCACGGTGAGGTAAGAGTGCCTGCAAAGTCCTCCGATGGTCGCGGTAGCTGATGAGTAGCAGGACCAGACTGGATTGGTGAGCAGCAGAAGGTAGCAGGAACAGCGAATGCAGGTATGCTGTGAATGCAGGACAGCGGATGCAGGTAAGCTGTGGAATACAGGCTGGAAGCAGAAGATTGGAGCAGAGTCAGACAAGCCAGGTCATACACGGAGGATCAGTCTATCATAAATAGACACAAATACTCTTTGTGCTATGATCTCCACATACAGTATGTTGGACCTTTCAGTGGCTTTTGCCCACCTCTTATTTAGACTGCTTTTGGACATCTGGACTTTTTTTTCAGATTTCCTGAGTTTCAGCTTTCCTAAATGGGTGATAAGGAAAGTACGATTTTTGTACTTACCATAAAATCTTTTTCTTGAAGTCAACATCTAGACAGGTCCCGCCCCTCTCTGTAATTGGTCCAGTGTACTGCTCATAAAAACTGGGACATGATGGTTATAAGGGGGATGGTTTAAATGTTTTGTTTTTTGCAAGTTTTCAACTTTCTGTGTTTGTCAGTATAATCTTGACTGTTTTAGAATTACTGAGTCCCTCAACTGACTTCAAAAGATTTTACGGAGAGTACAAAAATCTTATTTTTTTTTGTTCTGAGTTGTTTCAAATAGTGATGTAACCACCTTACTGCAGATCGTGAGACCTATCTGTAATTGATCCATCACATACTTCACATAAAATAAACATTTGTGAAAATTACATAAGATTTATACAGTTGTAAAATATTATATCTTGGCTTTCTTATTATGCTTCCTTAACATACACGATTCTATTTGTCCAGTTCTTCATTCATTACTATAGGTTCATAGGATGCAAGAGATACTGAATTTGGTAAAACTGATCTGGCTCTTTAAGGTTTACATTTAATATGCAATGTTGGTTTATCCTTTACAGGCATGTGAATACTTCAGCACACAAACTGGGCAACCTACATATGGTATGTTAAAGAAAGAAGGTGTTCTATTATCTATAACTGGTTAGATACTGAGCAAATTAATAAAGAATGTACATGACTTTTATTTCATAGTGACTGAGAATGAGGTATATTTACAGAAAGGGATTAGTTCTGTTTTCCAAAAGACCATTCCAAAAAACCTTGGCTTTTTAATTTTTTGTTTTTTTTTGTAATTTCGTTTTTTGGCTTTTCAGTTTTAGTATTGTATATTTAATTGGTTTAAGAAACAGAAAGGATTCTACTAAAATCTGATTGGCCCTGACTCTGAACCTGTAACAGATTTCAGCCAGACATCCAATCTATTCTGTCTTAAAAAAGCCAGTCGGGGGGGCGTGGCTTGCGCGCGACTGCAATGGACGCTTAAGCCGTTAGCTCTGTCAGTGACTGGGGATTCATCGACTTAGCCATAGATACGGCACCACCGGAGCCCATACGGAGCTCCGAACAACGATCGTAACCTGCTCTCATGCTGTCCCGTAAACGAAAGGAAGTAAGACAGCCAAAGAAGGTCACGGACTTCTTCACAATGCCGGCATCCGACGGGGAGACGTGGCAAGATGGCGACGGCGGCGCAGCTGCTCAGGCCTCATCATCTTACACTGACCTTCCTGACGAACACAATGGAGATTGGGATGTCGAAGTGATACCACTATCATCCCGGGACTCACCATCACACAGCCCGCTCAACAACAGCCCTGCCAAAGCGAGGATGAGGCTGGATCCTGTCACACAGGCCTCAGGCGGAGTGAGTAGCAATCACCACACGGATGCTGCAGGCCTCACCACACAGACATCCATAGCAAGTTTTCCAACATCCGGACAACCGGTGCTGGACACAGTTATGAAGGATATGCTTCTATCTCTTCAATCATCCCTCATGGTCAATCTGTCTACTCATACACAAGTTTACAGCTGAAATGCAAGGCATGGGGGAGAGAGTACAACACATTGAACATAAAATGGATGAATGCTCCCTGACAGTGAATGACCTAATAGATGCATACAAGATCAAGCTGACGACAATGATCGAATAAAAGCAAAACTCGCAGACCTAGAGGACTGCTCGCGAGGAAACAATGTCAAAATTAGGGGTGTTCCTGAAACGGTTCTCCTTGCAGATTTGCCCAAATATGCAGCGGACATGTTTGACAAATTGATCCCTGAGGTATTGCAGATTGAACGCATTGTGGATCGCATACATGGCATACCTAAACCTAAACATCTTGAGGCATCCGTGCCTAGGGACATTCTGATGAAAATCCACTTTTTCCCTACTAAAGAAAAGCTTCTAGCAAAAGCCATATCTGCACCTGATCTCCCAGCACCTTACCAGGGCATTCACCTTTATGCAGATCTCTCTCAGTACACCCTTAACATGAGAAGGCAAATGAAACCGTTACGAAAGCGCTTAATAACCATAAGATCTCTTACAAATGGCGCCATCCAGCCACCGTGGTGATTACCAAAAACGGAACAACGCACACGGTATTCAGCCCTAAGGAAGGCCTCCGACTTCTACACACATGGGGAATCATCCCTGAACTCCCAAGAAATGAGACCTCATACAATGCTGGTCCACAGCCACCAGGTCGCCAACAGCGGGAATTCCGAAGAGCCACTGAAAAGCGACCTAAATCCCTGGTCTGACTACCTGCTAAGTTACACTTGATTTGTTAACTCTATTGAACATTGCCTCCACCCCTGGTCAGTTATCAAAATTGCGCACTGACCTTTTTCTTATTTTGCCCAAACTGGCAAAATCCCTTTTCTCTTTATTTTACCTTCCATTTGTTCATTCTTTTTTTAGTTGTATATCTGCCGCTTCATAACAATTACCTGGTTCACATCATTGACACTATAGTTCTCAGGCGGGACGTTACCTCAGCCTCACTGCTTTCAATATATTAAGCAATAACTGTATTATACGTTTTGTTGATCACAAACAGTAACCTTGTGTGATGCCAGATCATCCATTGATACCAAGATCTCCAAGGACCAACCATCGGACACCCAATCCAGCTCCATCACAAGCAGACAGCCACCTGAACAGGGACACGTAAGTCTTTACCACAGAACACAAATCCCACATTGCCACAAATATGGATATCAAAATATTATCCATAAATGTGAAAGGCTTGAACCATCCAGCTAAACGAGCATCATTATGGAAAACAGCATTAGCCCACAACAGTGATATCATATGCGTACAAGAAATGTACTTTGCCCAAGATAAAACCCCCTACTGCCAAAACAAATTGTTTCCTCACATCTACAAAACATGCTACTCTAAGAAACAAAGGGGAGTTCTAATAGCTATTAGAGACACTGTCAACTTCCAACTACAGGACTGTATTCTGGATCCAGAAGGAAGATACGTCATCCTATTGTGCACTATAGATAATACTGTATATACCATTGCAACTGTATATGCTCCTAATCAGAGACAAATGGCGTTCCTCAAGGCCACACTGAAAAAAATCAAAAGTGTGCAGCAAGGACACTTGCTGATATGCACGGACTTCAACTTAGTACCGGACAATGACATGGACTCATCCTCAGGTCCCAAAAGATTTGCATCCCCTCTGACCTCTTTTCTAACATCTAATGACTTGTATGATGTTTGGAGGTGCTGTCATGTGGCTGAGAGGGATTATACGTTCCTTTCCCTGTGTCACAACACCTACTCTCGCATAGACCTGTTTCTTGTAGATAAGTGGCTACTACAAAATATCCACACCTCCCGAATCCACACCATCACCTGGTCAGACCACGCGCCTATTAGTGTTCAAATTACTAACAAAAATTCCAAACCACAATCCTACTTATGGAGGGTGAACAATTTCCTCCTCCAAAATCAGTCCAACGCTACCTTCTTATCCCAAAAATTAGAAGAATTTTTCACCACAAATGGGATCTGTGGCTGACCCGGCGGTTTTGTGGAATGCTCACAAATCCTTTATAAGGGGCTTCTTCATACAGTTGGGTTCCACCCTTAAAAAACAAAAAAAAAATGCAGAAAATACAAGAACTGCATCTATTGCAGCTGCAGATCAAAAAAACAAATCCCATCCATCACCAGCATTGCAATCCCAGATTTTTAAACTAAGACACGAACTTAGGGCACTACTACTCGAAAGTTTCGAAAGGACACAACGAAAACTCAAAGCTAGATCTTATGTGACTAGTAATAAGGTGGGAAAAGCTATGGCAAATAAAATCAAAGGACACCGAATAAAACCTAGAATAACACATCTATTTCACCCAAACACCCATGACAAACTTCTAAATCCTCAAGCGATAGCGGATGCATTCAGCACTTACTATGGTGGGCTTTACAATCTCGAAGTTGACGATAACACCCACCAACCAGATCAAAGAGAGATTAAATCATTTCTAGACCACATTCAGCTTCCATCCTTAACATCTGATCACCTCATGAAACTAAACTTACCTTTTTCAGTAGAGGAAATTCAAAAAACTATTCAGCAACTCCCAAACTCTAAATCCCCGGGCCCAGACGGCTTCACCGGAGAATATTTTAAATCCTTCCATTCCATTCCGTCCCCTCACCTACCTGATCTATACAATCACGCAGCATTATCCTCATATTTTCCAGAAGAAATGTTATCTGCCCTAGTAATAACTTTACCAAAGCCGGGGAAGGAACCTACCTCTCCCCAAAATTTTCGACCCATATCTTTATTAAATCTTGACCTTAAGATATATGCCAAAATGATAGCCAATAGACTCGTGGACATAATGCCATCACTCATACACAGGGATCAAACAGGATTTACTAAAGGCCGGCAGACCTCTGATGCAACTAGAAGACTAATCAACATTATTCACCATACAAACTCATCTGGAACGCCTTCTCTGCTCCTATCTTTGGACGCAGAGAAGGCGTTCGATAGAGTCAACTCTGGTTATCTATCCCTAACACTACAAAAATTTGGTTTTCAAGGCAGAATCCTCCAGGCCATACTTGCCCTTTATACAAACCCAACGGCCCGAGTGTACACGTCCAACCTTCTATCCACTCCGTTCAACATTACAAACAGCACGAGACAGGGCTGCCCACTATCCCCACTCATTTTCAACCTAATAATGGAACCTTTAGCTGAGCACATAAGATCTAATCCCAAAATAACTGGCATTAACATTGGTCATCAAACACATAAAATTAGTCTATTTGCAGACGATGTAATATTAATCCTAACACAACCAACCTCTTCCCTCCCTGAAGTCCAAAAAACATTAAACTGGTTTAGCAAAATATCCTACTACAAGGTGAACACAACAAAATCTCAAATATTAGATCTCGGCATAGATGCGATAACCAGAATCCTCTTACAAAACCAATTCCCCTACATATGGGCAGACTCCAGCATCACTTACTTAGGCATTCAACTCACAAGATCCAACAAACTCCTTTTTCAACATAATTACATTCCCCTGCGGTCCAAAATTCAAAATGATCTCCAAAAAACGGCCAAATTTGAATTTTCTTGGTGGGGAAAACTCACCGCATTTAAAATGATTCAACTTCCACAAATAATATATCTCTTCAGATCTCTCCCCATACCAATCCCAACCAGCTACTTTTAGGTCCCTACAATCCCTGCTATTAAAGTTTGTTTGGAATGGAAAAAGATCCAGGTGCTCCCATGCCAAACTGATAAAACATAGAATGTCCGGCGGTGTAGGAAACATAGATTTTCAGGACTACTATTCTGCCTCGATACTGACCCGACTAAAAGAGTGGTTCTTGTCACCTCTGTCCACGCTATGGAGATCTATTGAGAAGGAGTAAAGCCCTCACGACCCCTTAAACCTATGGCTTTACAGCACGCAACTGGGAGCAAAAATACCGTCCCACTTCTCTCCTACAATGATTGCCTCAATTAAATCTTGGGTGAGATTACTCCAATGCACCCAACAACATACACCAAATATAATCCTAAAAGTTCCTATCCTAGCACTACATCACCTCATAGCCCAGGTCTCCCTCACTTCCTGGACTAGAAAAGGAATAACACATCTACATAACCTAAATGACTCAGGTACTCTCAAATCATTTCCTTCTATTCAAAAAGAATTCCACCTACCTCAAAAGGACCTGTACAAATATCTGCAAATTAAACACTGCCTTAGAAACCTAATAAATACTTCTCAAACTATACTGACTCCAGCATGGGCCTTTCTAACATCTAGTATACCACTGAAAAAGGGTATCGCCCTTTTTTACAATATCTTCCAACAGAAGACCACTTACATTAAATCTACCCCACACTTGCAGTGGGAAACAGATTTACAGCAAACCTTCTCCCCACTACAGTGGCAGAGGGCGTGCAAGGTCACCCAGAGAGCCACTAGATGTTCCACACTGTGGGAAATTACTGTCAAGATAACATTGAGATGATACATCACCCCTGCTAAAATCTCCAAATTCAATCCGAATAGCAATGATAGATGTTGGAGAAAATGTGGGCTACGGGGTGACATACTGCACGTTCTCTGGTACTGCCCCAACATTCTGCAATACTGGTTGGAGATCTTTAATATCATCTCTGACATCACTCAAACCAAAACACCACCAAACCCAGCATTAGCAATCCTCTCTACAGGCATTGAGGAATACCCTCCTAAACTTCAAAACACCATTATAAATATACTACTAGCGGCAAGACTAACAATAACTAGACACTGGAAAGACCACACATCCCCAATAATTGCTGAGGTAATAGACTTAACCAATTTACACTGCACATACGAACAGATGATGATGTCCTGTTCCGGACAAATCCAAACCTCCGACACTCAATGGTCTCCCTGGACCACCTGGTATCTGAATACTGGCTTACTCCCTCTCCGTTGAACATTCCTATTAACACTTCTTGTAACACTGAACATGCTGATCTCTCTCCTGGACACAGACAGTTCCCAATAGTGGGTCCAAGGAGAGTAGACCCAGCCCAATGCATAGAAATCCTCCCTACCGTTGGTAGGAATCGAAGTATATTCAGTATTGTAGTTCCTTTCAAACCCTACATTCTCTATCTAGTCCTGAGATAAATGTCTCAAACTTTTACTTTGTACCTGTTATCTTGAAACGATTACCTTACTATGTAATTGTTTTGACGTTGCTATTGTTACTAACTTTTCATTGATAATCAATAAAAACTCTTGAAAGAAAAAAAAAAAAGCCAGTCATCACTTTTTAAAAAGTAAGAATCTAGATGTTTTCTCATTAAATCAAATTGTTATAAAAAAACTTCATTACTTCAGGCTTGATCAAAAATGTGATTCTTTCATTATAGTCTTGGCTAGCATTTTTTTACATAACAAAAATGCATTGAAAAGGAAAGTGTGTACAGTGTATGCCCATGATTGAAGAGTTTAAAAATAACTTTGTGGCTTTCACATTTTTATTTACTTGTTGTGGCATATTTTTTAATGAAAATATTTTCTGTTCAATAAAATATTTGAACAAGAAAATATTTTCTGTTAAGATTTGTGGATTCAACATCTTCAAAATCAATATTCAAAACAGAATAAGCCAATGAGTGTATCATGATTTGAGCAAGCTGATAGACTTGGTCGTAGTAGTAAAGCACAATCGATGCTTTAATATTAATCCGGAAGCAGTGTGTGCTATGCCTAGCAAGTAGCTTCTGTTTACAGTAAATACTGTGTACTGCAAGGTTTTCGAACTTCAATACAAATTTATGAACATATCACATGCACACATACTGTACATCTAAGAAAAACAAAAAAAGTAGTATCCTAAAATATCATTAGTAACATCACTATAGATTGACCATTTGTCTACCAAAGCCATTTTTTTACACATGTTAAAATGCACATTTTAGGCCTAAAGATTTGTTAACCGTCCCCAAAAATATATATTTTCTGAAAGCAGAGACCCTGGAGAATAAAATACTGGAAGCTGCATTTTTTTTTTAAGGCAGATGACAGTTGAAACACATTTTTTCAGTTAAAAAGTTTAACATTATTATATTATTTATAATATTTATATTTATATTATTATATATATATAATATACTTTATTGCTATCACATAGGGAGCTAATAGCCCCTTATGCCCCCTATGTAGTAGCCCAGTAGAAATAACAAGTCCTATTAGGACCGATTCCTAACAGGTCCACCTATGGACCCTGCAGAAGCTGATCAAACACAGATTGTGCTTAATCATTTTCACCAGCCAGCACTGCTTGGAAATGACAGCTGTGAACCCAGAGGTGACAAAATATTTTTCCCTTTTCCCCCTGCCCCAAAGCACCCCCCCCCCATGTTGAGGGCATGGGGCCTGGTATGGTACAGGAGGGGCCGCTCTCTCGTCCTCCCCCCCCCTTATGGCCTGCCAGGTTGCATGCCTGCCGGGCTGTTCCTTTATTTCTTCCTCTCAGCAAAAAAAGGAAAAAAAAATATGGCCCAGAGGATTCCATGCATGCAACTGATGGCAGAACATGTTAAGACACTGTAGTGAGCCAACACACACAAACAGATCCACTGTTGCCATAGCAACAGGACCTATGTCCCAATTTTGCCACAGATTGCCCATGTGAAAACAAATGATAGGTACTGGTGGAAAAAACAACTTTCCACGGATCCCCCTATGTCTCTCAACTTGCAGAGTAGCCAAGGGCTATCACAACAAATCAACAGCAAAACTGAGAGTAAAAAATAGTGGGGCATTTACCTGTTAAAGCGGAGGTTCACACAAAAATTGAACCTCCGCTTTTCGGAACCTTCCCCCTCTCCGGTGTCACATTTGTCACCTTTCAGGGGGGAGGGGGGTGCAGATACCTGTATAATACAGGTATTTGCACCCACTTCCAGGCATAGACTCCCGCGGGAGATGGCGGTGGGAGCACCCGAGAGCCGAGTGACAGATCGGCTTCGGGTGCTGACATTGCAGGCGCCCTGGACAGGTAAGTGTCCATTTTTTAAAAGTCAGCAGCTACAGTATTTGTAGCTGCTGACTTTTAAAAGAGAAAATTTCGGCGGACCTCCGCTTTAAAGTTCTACTTTTAAGATGAGATGATGTGGAATTGAACAAAATGTCTTTGTCAGTAGGAGAACTCCCATGTGCAGTCCAGAAAACCCATACAGATTGACAATTAGCAGATAAATGAATGATGACTCTACCATTACTTTTCTGGACCCCTCCCCTCTTTAATACAATAACAAATATAAAAGAAGGGCATGTTAAAATATGAATGGTATTTCAAGAATATCTGTAGGTTTAACTAATCAGAAATATGCAGCCTGTGGCTATCCATTGAATAAATGGTTTATGATGCCCTGATGTAAATTGTAGTGTGGACTATGTTTTTCTTAATAGAGTCGTATTTTACTGTTTCAGGTTCTACAGCTATTACTTTACCCACGTATGGCAGGACATTTCCCCATGTAGGTCCAATGGATCAGGCACACAATCACCCAAAAAGGTATGATATAAATATGGTTTAGATTGATTGGGAATACATGTAATTGAAGACAAGTTACAGATTTTGTTATACTGCTTATTATATGGAATATATTTATTCCATGCAATAGCCAAAAATACTGCTATAATTTAGGCCCAGGGCTTGTACCAAAACTTTACATATTTAGTATATACTGTGCAAATAACATAATACAAAGGAGAAAATAACTTTGGGGTAAATGTCTTTTTTTTTTTTTTACATGACAAGCTTCACCCAGTGAATTTTTAAGCTATTGTGTGTCCTTCATTCACCCAGAAAACTGAGTTTTTTTTGGATTCATGTACAAAAAACCTAATGTCTTTCAATTTGTACTCTAGTGACGTCATTTTGCTAATTAATGTGTTGTTAAGGCTCAGTAAGTAGAATTAGTGCTGCCCATGGGTGTGTTTATAATGAAACACAGTTCATTTAATATGATAATGTCATATGAAATCTAATAAATTAAGTATGTGATGTGGTGAGTTCAACTTGGTATTTCCAAATAATAATTGAATTGTAATTAGAGATACATGCAAACACATTTAAAAATGTATACATACCATATTTACCTGGCATTTCGCCTACAATCTTCTGCTAGGTCCACCAAGTCCTCAGCCTGAGATTGCTGCTTTCCAGTTTTCCACTGCCCATTCAGATTGAGACCACCTCCCTGTTCCATTAGTGTTCTCCCAGTGGTACCTGCCATTATTTTGCATTAGTGGCCAAAATAGCACATTCCCTCAATAAATAGCACATTCCCTGATAACGACGTTGTACAGGTGCCAGTTACCATATAAACACCATAAAAATGAATGGCTATATATTGTACATATTTAACACCCCTGATGACATTATAATTGGTGGCCAATCTTAAACTGATTACAGTCACATCATCCACATGCCTATTTGGTAAAACTGCTTGAATGGCCAAAAGGTCCACACTGATCATTTGCTCTGCACTGATGACCCTCACCCCTTCTTTTGGCTGCAACTAGGCTGATATGGGTGGATTGATGCACAGAAAGTAATTCTTTCTGTTCAAAACTAGTTTTTACATTTTATTTTACAGCAAGAAGGAAAGGAAGGAGTGAATAATAAATCAGGGGGGTTATTTTGTTTACAAACCCCTTGCATCCTTCAGCAGGTCCTCTACCCCATCACCCTATAGCAACCACATGATTGGCTATAGGCAAAGTTACACTGTTGTTCACAGAAAATGTCCCTGAAAATGAATGCCCCCCAAAAAATGTGTCCCTGCTATTATATATGGGTGTTACAGATAATATCCCTAATAACATGTTTCCCTTTTAATATGCCCTGGCAATGTACTGCATGTTATACATGGCACCTCTGTGATAGTATGCCTGTATACTGGCTTTTGTAACTTGCATCCTATAAGAAGGGTATCAATAGAAACAGTGGTATCATACTTACATTTGCACCTCTGATATTAAATAATTTTGCTTGCAGTAAAATGGCTTAATTTTCTGGCTTCCAAACCATTCATTTATTAGAAACACCCCTTGGTGTATTTGCGCAGTCACTGAGCTGCTCCAGTATGTGTATGCAACATGTTTGTACATTCTTAATAAAGTTACTTTGAAACATTTACAGTGAAAGCTCCTAACTAGTATGTAAATAAAATGGCGGAAAACCATGGAGGAATGTCAGGTACTCAGTGTAACTTTAAACTATAGTGAGGAAAATTGATGAGTTATCTGTAGCAGCCAATTAGGTTTTGCATTTTGTTCTGTAATCTGCACTAAAATTAGAAAGCAAGAATTGGATTTGTAGCTAAATGGCTGCACTTTTCTCTAATTTGGCTTTAATAGGCATGACTCACAAGGAAGATCCAGCTGTGCTTTAATGCCAGTGCATTTACATTCATTTATTAATCTTTTGTTCTGGATGGGAACCTTGGCATTTATTTACATAACTGTTATCTGTACTGAGTCTCCCCATTATTCTTCTTTCAATTAATGGTCAACATAGCATCAAAGGTCGATATCTGAGATGGAAAGAATAAAATTCTATCATTTGCTGGGATCTGGTGAACAGAAGGTAGATGCTCCAAGGTCTCAAGAGATAATAATAATTCATTGCAGGCTACTAGCAGTCGGGGGTTCAAACTCTCAGATTAGACACAGGAAACTGAGGTCAGAAGTTAAAAGATTTCTTTGCTTTTCTTAGTTCACTTTCCCATAGGCAGGGGTCTTTCCAGACAGAAACATTCTTATTTTTGCAGTTTTCCACAAAAGTAATAGTCATATTAAAGATAAACATCGGGGTTTTAGAACAGCAAAAAAAGTTTACTTTTGCATGGAAAAAAAAAATGTTCACATGTGCGTAAACAAAAGAGCAAAGAGTTTTTTTAAAGCATTTTGTTAAGCATTTTGGTGGGTATACTATTCATTATGGATTGTATTTAAATTGTGTTGTAACTTTGATGTTTTAATCTCGCACTCCTAACAGGTCCCAAAACACAATTTTGGCTATATACAGCACAAGTTAAAAAACTTAGCCTCCAACCAATGAATGTTAGTTTTAACAGTAATTCAGTAAAATTTATTAAATGAATGAAATTTAAGGGATTCCATCCAACATTCGCCAGATTCCTTGCTGCAAATTAATACTGTAAGATTACCAGTACCAGTACTGTAAGATTTTTTAACATCTATAGGCCTGGAACTTACCAGACGAGGCAAATCAAATAGACTATACTCCCTGTGCCAGACAATGGAAGAGCCCAATTTTTTTAGCAAAAACTTGGGCTGGAGCAGATTGTGGAACAGATCAAAAACTTTTAACATACAAGCAAAATACAAAAAAAGCAACAAATCTATCAGTCTTAGAAGATACAACCCGAGGAACGTAACAGCTATCTTTTAAATGTTCAGAACAAATGTCAGATTCTAAACATAAATGATAGAGAACCAGATGAATTGTGAATTGAAAGAAAATGTCCAGGATGAAACAGATAAAACTAGGACAAAAAATAAAAAATACCAAGAAATCAAAGTAGATGATAGAAAATTAAATAAAAATTGCACAAAAGAGAAGCCAAAATCTATAAAGATAAAAATCTTGTAAAAGAATAGTGAATTTCAAATAGCTGCCAGGAAAGATGAGAAACAATATTACAACAACATCTGTAAAGGGATTAAAGATTGAAACAAATATGGAAAAACAAGTTATCACTTTCAAAAGGTCCATGAAACCACAAAGAAATTTCAGCTTTGAGTATACTGTATATGCCCAAGATTGTCCATGGATACATCATCACTGATAGAACTGAGATAAAGTAAATATGGGAGGAATACAAATAGGACCTTTTTCTAGCAAATACATAATAATCAGCTCATCCCTCACAGTTATTACCTTTTGTTCACTGAGATCACTGGCAAATAGGAAAGTCACAGGCATTTATAGCATTGCATCAAAAGTATTACAAGAAACTGAAAAATCAGTTGCTTAGTGGTTAGCACTTCTGCTTTGCAGTACTGGGGCTCTCGGTTTGAATTCTCTACAGGGCACCAGCTGCATAGTTTGCATGGTCTCTGTGTGCTTGCTTGGGTTATCTCAGGGTCCTCCAGTTTTGTCCCACACTCCAAAGACATGCTGGTATTGGCTCCTGTCTAAATTAGCCTTAATAAGCATGTATACTACAGTATATACATGTGAGATAAGTAACTTCTGTAAGTATCTTGAGAGCAGGGACTGATGTAAATGTATAGTATATAATACTGTAATGAATAAAGGGCTGGCAAGCTTAAAATGGATGTAAACCCGAAATATATATTTTTTTTTTTTTGATCTCATAATGTAGAGTATAAGATTTCCTATCATTTGAGCCCAGTCTTGCCACAAAGAGTTAATCCAGCTCTGAGCAATCCTCTTTTATTGTTCAGTGAGATAAAATTTGACAGACAGAGAAAAACTTTGTCAAATCCTCCCCCTTGCTGTGAGTGACAGATGATTTACATATCTCCTGCACTAGCCTAAGACATGCATTATTTTTTAATTCCCACCCCCACTCCTTTCTTCAGCAGCTCTGCAAGGATTGGCTGTTCCACAACTCAGCATGATTTGGCATGCTGAAGTCATGTGGTTACTTTCCTGTCTTTTCACTGGATGTTAGAGATCATAGCAGATGTTCAGTGTAAGAAATACACAGGAGAAAATGCATATTGACAAGGGGAGTGTAGAGGTGGGCGGGGAGTCTACTGACATCACGACTCCACCCACCGAGCTCCAGACAACAGACCCACCCACAGAATCTGCAGTTTTTTGGGTCTCATAACAGACAGAGGGGAGACATTTGACAGGTAAAGATAATGCAGGAGGCATGTATATCCTTATAGATAACCCCTATGGCAGTAGTTTAAAAAGGATGACATTGGGTTTACATCCACTTTAACATTTCAGGGAATCCACTCAAAGCCCAAAAGATTGGAAGAGATCAGATTTTATATATTAATACCAAAGAAAGTAAACCGTGCAAACTGTTGAACAATTTACCTAATATTACACACCAGCAAAATCATGCTAAAGGATATCACATGACTGTATATTGTCACAGTGTTGATGTATATGTCCAAACTGTTATTTTTGAAAGATAGACTGTTTACCATTTATTTAACCATTTCACTGCCACCAATCTAAGGTATACAGTGGAACAGAACTGCTTACAGCTGGCCAGCTCAATATGCGCTAAATTGGCTGCAGGCCCTTCTGCCTCAATAACCATGAACTTATAGCAGAATATGGTCCCTTAGACCGCTGCTTAATTTTTAGCTTTTAGCAAAGTATGATCCTATAGACCAGGGGTGTCCAAACTTTTTTCAAAGAGGGCCACATTTGATGAAGTGAACATGCGTGAGGGCCGATCATTTTGCCTGACAGTCTTTGAACCATTAAAATTCGGTCTAAGTGTGTTTGTCCGAGCACTAATACACTGCCCAATAAGAATTCTCTTGCCTTTGTGGCTGTGTGTGGTGAAGAGATGAACTTGGGCGTGTTATTTGGATATATATATATATATATATATATATATATATATATATATATATATATATATATATATATATATATATATATATATATATATATATATATATATATATATATATATATTTTGTGACCCCAACGAATCCCCGAGCATCGCTCAGGACTAAGGATGAGCTTGGGCGTGTTATTTGGCTATACCGTATTTATCGGTGTATAACACGCACCTTCACTTTAAGATGGAAGTTTCAGGAAAAAACGTAAATTTTAAATAAAGAACTGTGAAGCAAAATAAGGGTCAGTGCCTATCAATGCAGCCTAATCAGTGCCCATCTGCAGCCTCACCATTGCCATGAATGCAGCCTCACCAGATTCTCCTGTACTTAATCTGATGGCACTTGTCCTGCCCCCTCCGAGGCAGCGCCAATAAATATGATATATATCTTTTGTGGCCCTAGGGGACCACAAAAGATATGTATATACAAATCACCAGGGGGGCCATATTAAACCAGAATGGGGGCCGCGATTGGCCCGCGGACTGGATTTTGGACATGTCTGCTATAGACTATGTTGCCTAATGAATAGCTAATGATCACAACCATTCATAACAAATGTGACTAACCCCCCCTCCTACACTGCGGCTGTCCAGCTCCTCCTTCCATGTGCCTTCTGCTGTGCCCACCTCCTTCCCTGGGCTCTACCCCATGTGCCTGCTTGCTCAGGAGGGCTGATCATGTGCCCTCCTGCAGTGCCACTCTCCCCCCTGCCCTTGTGCAACTTCCTCCTGCTGTCGCTCTGCCCTCACCAGTTATACTGGTGTCCTGACCTCCTGCCATTCTCATTCAGGATGGCAAATGAGAGAATTTTAAACATGCCTCTGATGTTTACCAACCTCCTTCACCTTTCTCAAAGTACCAAGCACATCCAAGCTCATTCATACTGAAGAAATTCCAGGCTGTGGAGGAGGGTGGAAATGGCTGGCCCAGGCTGCCGGTCAGGCATCTGGGTGGATCTTGACCTTAAAGTGGGCTTTAGAAAGCTGTTGGCTGAATCTGGGTCCCAGAACTGCAGAAACATATGCACTCATATGACCCAGAAAAGAAGTATAGCTAAAAAAGCTTTGGCCATATTTCTCTTGTAACCTTTACAATTCTTAGTACAGAATGAAGGAGAAGAGCTACAAAGAACAATCTAACAACTCGTTTACTTTTCCAAAGAACTGTTTTACAGTTTTGTTTATTAATTCTTTATCATTTTAAAGCTGAACACCAGATGGATATAAAAAGCTCAATGCATCTCTATAATCATTAATATATCATTATATTTCTTTTTTTTTTTAAATTAAAGCTGTATAAGTACCCGAATGTGAGTTGATAAAAGCCTCTTGCAGTTTACAGCACAGTCTGTACAGCAAAGCTTAGAGTGGGGGAAGAAAAAGCGGCACAAAGGGCCAGGCCAGTGTTCTGCAGAGCAAAGAGCATGCTGACAAGAAGAGAGAGCATAGTGACAGAGAGAGGAGCTCATCAGTCTGCTGCTTCATCTTTCAGGTGGGGACCTGTAAATGAAAATGAAACTGCAGCAGAAAAAGGGCAGGTCTCTTTCCATGCTAGACAGGGCTGTGTCGTGTTATATATCTCAGAAGTGGATAAACAGAAACAAAAAATCCTTTGCCAGCAAAAACAGCTCTCATATTTCTACAGTGCCTTGCAAAAGTATTCACCCCCTTGGCATTTTCTGTGTTTTGTTGCCTCACAACCTGGAATTAACATAGATTGTTTGAGGATTTGCATCATTTAATTTACAGAACATGCCTACAACTTTGAAGATGTTTTTTTTTATTGTGAAACAAACAACATATAGGACAAAATAACAGAAAAAGTCAATGTGCATAACTATTCACCCCCCTAAAGTCAATACTTTGTAGAGCCACCTTTTTCGGCTATCACATCTCCAAGTCGCTTTGTTAAGTCTCTATGAGCTTGCTACATCTTACCACTGGGATTTTTGCCCATTCCTCCTTGCAAAACTGCTCCTGCTCCTTCAAGTTGGATGGTTTGTGCTTGTGAACAGCAATCTTTAAGTCTGACCACAGATTTTCTATTGGACTGAGGTCTGGGCTTTGACTAGGCCATTCCAACACATTTACATGTTTCCCCTTAAACCACTCAAGTGTTGCTTTTGCGGTGTGTTTGGGGTCATTGTCCTGCTGGAAGGTGAGCCTCCATCCTAGCCTCAAATCACACACAGGTGGTACAGGTTTTGCTCAAGAATATGCCTGTATTTAGCACCATCCATCTTTCCCTCAACCCCGACCAGTTTCCCAGTCCCGACTGCTGAAAAACATCCCCACAGCATGATGCTGCCACCACCATGTTTCACTGTGGGGATGGTGTTCTTTGGGTGATGTGATGTGTTGGGTTTGCGCCAGAAATAGTGTTTTCTTTGATGGCCAAAAAGTTCAATTTTAGTCTCATCAGACCAGAGCACCTTCCTCCATACATTTTGGGAGTCTCCCACATGCCTTTTCGCAAACTCAAAACATGCCATTTTGTTTTTCACTGAAAGCAAAGGCTTTCTTCTGGCCACTTTGCCATAAAGCCCAACTCTATGGAGCGTACGGCTTATTGTCGTCCTATGTACATTTACTCCAGTCTCTGCTGTGGAACGCTGCAGCTCCTCCAGGGTTACCTTAGGTCTCTGTGCTGCCTCTCTGATTAATGCCCTCCTTGCCCAGTCTGTGAGTTTTGGTGTGCGGCCGTCTCTTGGCAGGTTTGCTGTTGTGCCATGTTCTTTCCATTTGGTTATGATAGATTTGATAGTGCTCCTAGGGATCATCAAAGATTTGGATATTTTTTCTTTTCCATTATTTTTATTCAGAAAATTTTTAATAAGTACAATATCGACATTTACCATCTTAGTACGAAGTAATGGTACAGGTGACAAATCGGTTATGAGTCGGTTACATCACAAATTTCCTTGTATTTATGTGAGGTTTTGTGTATCCTTGTCCTTATTTTAGGTTTATATAGTAAGGTCAGACCTAAACCGAAAAAATTTAAATAAAGAAAATAAAAAGGAAATGCCTCCTCTAGGTGGTGCACGGGAGTGCTCCAACAAGTAGCACAGGGAACCGTGGGGGGGAACCCCATCTCCCTCTGTCACCTCCACTAAGTGTAACCAACTTGTTTAACTTCCAAGTGGACCCAGGGGCCTTAATTGGTCCATGGGCCCTTAGAAGTAAATTCTGGTTGAAAGAAAAGAGAAAGAGGAAAGGAATGATAGAAAGAAGAGTAGAGGATTGTGGAGGGGGGTGTACTCTGGCCCTGGAGAAAATTACTCCCGAGCCACTCCCATCTCATTATGTAGCCGAGAGGTAGTTAATCCAAGGGTCCCATATTTTGTCAAACAAAGCTATCTTATCATTTAAAATCGATTTGGATATTTTTTTTATAACCTAACCCTGACTTGTATTTCTCAACAACATTGTCCCTTACTTGTTTGGAGAGTTCCTTGGTCTTCATGGCAGTGTTTGGTTAGTGGTGCCTCTTGCTTAGGTGTTGCAGCCTCTGGGGCCTTTCAAAAAGGTGTGTATATGTAATGACAGATCATGTGACACTTAGATTGCACACAGGTGGACATCATTTCACTAATTATGTGACTTCTGAAGATAATTGGTTGCACTAGAGCTTTTTATGGGCTTCATAACAAAGAGGGTGAATACATCGCACATGCCAATTATCATTTTTTTATTCCTGAAAAATAGTTTTATGTATATATTTTTCTAATTTTACTTCACCAACTTAGACTATTGTGATCTGATCCATCAAATATAATTCATATAAAAAAAATTGAACTAAAGGCTGTAATGTAACAAAATAGGTAAAAAGACAAGGGAGTGAATACTTTTGTAAGGCACTGTATTTAGCTGTTTGTCTAGAGATCAGCTTTAAGCATCAAATTAGAATTTGAGCCTAAATCTAAATAGTCTCGAACATTTTCCTTCCCCCCTGCTCCTACCTGCTCCTACCTATCCTGTGTAAAAAAGATGTATATATAGTATCTCACAAAAGTGAGTACACCCTTCACATGTTTGTAAATATTTTATTATATCTTTTCATTTGACAACACTGAAGAAATAACACTTTGCTACAAAGTAGCGAGTGTACAGCTTGTATAACAGTGTAAATTTGCTGTCCCCTCAAAATAACTCAACACACAGCCAGTAATAAAAACAGAAAAGTGTCAACTGCACTAACCCCTATGTTATATTAAATTAATTAACTAACACCACTCTTTTTTGTGACAGTGAATATATATGTGGGGTAGAAACCCTAAAAAAAAATTATATATATATGTTGTGTGCACAAAATATACCACTACACACTATATAACCAATGCCTGTGTCACATCAAAATATATCAACATTGATCTTTAAGTGATACGCCAAAACAACACCCCATCTTTAATATTAATAGTTTTAAATCCAATAATGAATAATATAAAATGAGGATGAATATCCCTTGTACCGATACTACTGGGAAAAGCATAGGCAAAGACCCTGAGTGGAGTGGTTATCCCATTAATGAACTAAAGGCGTGTTGACACCTTTATCTGGTGAGTGGCCAATCCATATGGTGGTGGGGCTGTCACAATATTGGGGATTTAGCTGCACGGAACCATGGACGGGGATAGAAGCACACGGAAGTAGTTTATCCACACTGGAGAGTTGCACTGGGAGTCCTATTTTCATACCCACTGAAGAGTATCACTGGGACTTTATATTTCTTTATCCACTAGTAACAAACAACTGGGACATTTAATCCAGCAGAAACACTGGACATTTATTTCATTATTTTATATTATTCATTACTGGATTTAAAACTATTAATATTGAAGGTGGGGTGTTGTTTTGGAGTATCACTTAAAGATCAATGTTGATATATTTTGATGTGACACAGGCATTGGTTATATAGTGTGTAGTGGTATATTTTGTGCACACAACATTATTATTATTATTATACAGGATTTATATAGCGCCAACAGTTTGCGCAGCGCTTTACAACATGAGGGTAGACAGTACACTTACAATACAAATCAATACAGGAGGGATCAGAGGTCCCTGCTCGTTAGAGCTTACAATCTAGAAGGGAGGGTCAAGTGGAAACAAAAAGGTAATAACTGTGGGGGATGAGCTGATGGAAAAATTGAAAATACAGTTGTTAGGTGTGGGTAGGGTAGGCTTCTCTGAAGAGAAGGGTTTTCAGGGATTGTCTAAAAGCTAATAAAGTAGGAGATAAGCGGACAGATTGGGGTAGGGCATTCCATAGGATAGGAGAGGCTTTGGAAAAGTCCTGGAGGCGAGCATGGGAGGAGGTGACGAGGGAGCTAGAGAGCAGGAGGTCTTGAGAGGAACGAAGAGAACGAGTAGGTTGGTATTTAGAGACTAAGCTAGTGATGTAGCTAGGGGCAACATTGTGGATGGCTTTGTACGTAGTTGTTAGTATTTTGAATTTAATTCTTTGGCCGAGCGGAAGCCAGTGGAGGGATTGACAGAGAGGAGTGGCAGACACAGAGCGATTGGTAAAGTGGATGAGTCTGGCAGCAGCATTCATGATGGATTGAAGAGGTGATAGACTATCTAGAGGTAAGCCAATGAGAAGGGAGTTGCAGTAGTCGAGGCGAGAGATGACCAGCGAGTGAATTAAGAGCTTTGTTGTGTCATTGGTTAGAAAGGGGCGTATTTTGGAGATGTTGGGGAGGTTGAGGCGGCAGGATTTGGACAGTGATTGGATGTGTTGCTTGAAGGAGAGTTCAGAGTCCAGGACTACACCTAGAACCTTAGCATGTGGGGATGGGCTTATAGTTGTGCCATCGATTTTGACAGAGAGATCAGGGGAAGGGGCATATGGGGGAGGAAACATTATAAGTTCGGTTTTGGATAGATTGAGTTTGAGGAAGTGGTGTGACATCCAGACTAATATATCTGATAGTAAATTATTGATAGGTGAGGAGACAGAGGGAGTGAGCTGAGGGGTAGAGAAATAGATTTGGGTGTCTTCAGCGTAGAGGTGGTATTGGAAGACATCAGTTGACCCAGGGAGGCGGTGTAGATTGAAAATAGGAGAGGTCCAAGAACAGAACCCTGGGGGACCCCAACATGGAAAGGAAGAGGAGAGGAGGAAGTAGAGTTGTAATAAACGCTAAAGGTGTGGTTGGATAAGTAGGAAGAGAACCAGCGAAGAGTACAGTCACGGAGACCAAAGGCGTGGAGTTTTTTTTTGAGGAGGGGGTGGTCAACTGTATCAAAGGCAGCAGAGAGGTCCAGGAGTAGGAGTACAGAATAGTGTCGATTGGTTTTGGCCGTTAGTAGATTGTTTGTTAGTTTTAGGAGAGCAGTTTCTGTGGAGTGTTGAGGACAAAATCCAAACCGAAGGGGATCAAGAAGGCTATTATCAGCGAGGTGGACGCTCAGTCGGTTATAGACCAGACATTCGAGGAGTTTGGATAAGAAGGGGAGCAAGGAGATGGGGCGTAGCTTGTTAAGACTGGATGGGTCCAATGAGGGCTTTTTAAATATGGGTCTGACAATTGCACGTTTTAGAGAGTTGGGGAAGATGCCAGAAGAGAGGGAGAGATTGAAGATCTGGGTTAGAGAGTGTAGCATAGAGCCAGAGGGTGAACGTAGCATTTGTGAGGGAACAGAATCCAGAGGGCAGGTGGTAAGGTGGACATTAGCAAGTAGTTTAGAAACTTCGTCTGTAGTGGTGGGGTTGAAAGAGGGAAGTAATATTTGTGCCTGTGGGCATGAAGTGTAAAGCGTGGAGGGTATCGGAACAGTAGAGATCTCCACGCAAATTGTATCAATCTTCTGTTTGAAGTGATTGGCGATCTCCTGGGCAGTGAATGATTTGGCAGGTGGAGGCGGTGGAGGACGAAGTAGAGAGTTGAAGGTAGAGAAGCGTTGACAGGGACGGGATGATAAGTTGCTAATGAGAGTGGTAAAATAGGTCTGCTTGGCAGAGAGGAGGTTGGAATTGTATTTTTGGAGGGCAGACTTGGTCTTACGCCACAGGCGCTCATGAGCACGACTACGTTTTTTCAGACTTCTAGTATCATCTGTTTGCCAAGGTTGAAGGGGTCGGGGCTTGATTCTGTGTGTAGTGAGGGGGGCCAGTGAGTCCATTGAGGCTAGAAGTGAAGCGTTGTAGACAGAAGTGGCTAGGTTGATGCAGGATAGTGGTGAGATTTTGTCATAGAGGTTGTCGATAACAAAGTAAAGAAGAGAAGGGTTGAGATGACGTGGGTTTCTGCGGGTAACTTTAAGGTGGTTGGAGGGAGAGGAGGTGAAGGAGAGGGAGAGAGTGAAAGGTGAGAGAAAACAAGGTCAAGGAGTGAGTAAGAGCATGTATCCACTGCTTCAGGTCAAAGGAGGAGGTTAGGCTGAGAAGTTTTGAAGGGGCAGGAGTGTTAGTATTAATAGGGATGCTGAAGTCCCAAAGAATGATTGTGGGGATTTCAGAGGAAAGAAAGTAGGGTAGCCAGGCAGAGAAGTCATCAAGAAAGGTTGATACTGGTTCAGGGGGTCTATAGATCACGGCAATGCTTAGAGAAATTGGAGTGAAAAGACGAATACAGTGTGCTTCGAAAGAGGAGAGTGACAGAGAGGGAGGTTATATATTAGGTTTTCACTACCCCACATATATATTTACTGTCACAAATAAGAGTGGTGTTATTTAATTCATTTAATATAACATAGGGGTTAGCGCAGTTGACACTTTTCTGTTTTTGTTTTTTCACTCCACCCAATGGTGGAATGCATTTTTTGACTGCAGCAAACAATAATTAACTAGGTTACACTTATATATTTTTTGCGCCGGTGGTTCACATATTTCAACACAGCCATTAATGTCTAAACCGCTGGCAACAAATGTGAGTACACCCCTAAGTGAAAATTTCCAAATTGGGCCCAATTAGCCATTTTCCCTCCCCAGTGTCATGTGACTCATTAGCGTTACAAGGTCTCAGGTGTGAATGGGGAGCAGGTGTGTTAAATTTGGTGTTATCACTCTCACTCTCATACTAGTCACTGGAAGTTCAATGTGGCACCTCATGGCAAAGAACTCCCTGAGGATCTGAAAAAAAGAATTGTTGCTGTACATAAAAATGGCCTAGGCTATAAGAAGATTGCCAAGACCCTGAAACTGAGCTGCAGCACGGTGCCCAAGACCATACAGCGGTTTAACAGGACAGGTTCCACTGAGAACAGGCCTTGCCATGGTCGACCAAAGAAGTTGAGTGCACATGCTCAGCGTCATATCCAGAGGTTGTCTTTGGGAAATAGACGTATGATTGCTGTAGAGGTTGAAGGGGTGGGGGGTCAGCCTGTCAGTGCTCAGACCATACGCCGCACACTTCATCAAATTGGTCTGCATGGCTGTCATCCCAGAAGGAAGCCTCTTCTAAGTGTAGCATCCTCTACCAATAGGTAGGTGCTAGTAATAGGATTTTTTAGTAGATAGACTGTGAGCACAGGTAAATTTAGGCAGACCTATGCTGCTCTGGTTCTGAGGCGCCTCCCCTGCTTCCAGGGAGAAGGGAAGAAGGGCAGGGCCTGGAAATGGAGTGGCAGGCAGCTCATGTGGGAGCCCTGACCAATACCCAACTGGAATTGGCAGGGGGCGGGCCTCCTATATAAGCTGAGGTAACATGTCACTGGGGGGAGTTGTCGGCTGGGTGAAGTGGAAAATAGAATATTAGAGAGCAGCAGGAGGGCACCTTCATCTGGAGGGGTGCGCCGATCGCAGGAGGAGGCCCGGGGAGAGCTGTGAGGGAACGTCGTCTTTACGCGGTCATTGGCGATGTCTTTATCATTACACGGTCATTGATAAAGAACTCCTGGAGCAGAGGGGCAGGCGAAGCTGTCGGAACGTATGGTCCAGTCAAGTTCTCCATCAAGGACTCAGGGCAGAGAAAGGTCGGTGAGTGTACCACAGTGGAGGGCTGGATGTGCCAGGAAGTCTGTGAGGGAACTTTGCTTTTAGACGGTCATTAGCAAAGTCTTCATCATTACAGGGTCAATGATGAGGAGTCCTGAATCAGAGGAGAGAGACTGTGGGGATATGTGTCAAATCGATGTGACCTGAGGGCACAGGATTTGCAAGCTGGGCTGGCTGGGAACAGTAGTTCACCATCCAATATGTGCTTTTAAACTACTAGGCCTCCGGGGGAGAGTTGCTGCAGGCCTCTGGCCTAGCAGCAGCGAGCAATCAGAGCCAGCTTGAGGAACTATTCAGAGTGGGTCCTCCTTGCTTACAGAAGAAGATGTGACATTACTTTACATTAATACTACAGGATAAGTTTTGTGCAGGAGGAGAGGATTTCTGGGAACATCACCCTTACACGGTCAAGAGTGATGTCCTCATCCTTACATGGTCATGGGTGATGAAGTTCTGGAAGTAATAGTCTGCAGGAGTTAAGCAGAGGAGGAGCAATAGTCTGGTGATGCAGGAGGAAGATCATTACTGTTGAACAATGCATGTCATTTCTTCAGGCTCAAACTATGAGTTAATCTGAATAATCTCGAAATATGATGGCGAAATGAAATATTCTATGGGCATCCCATATACCCTTTTCCCCAATCTAGTTGTACCCCCCAATAAACAAAAACAAAACCAGCAAAGGACTGTTCATTGTCTCTGCAAGTGATATATGGGAGTCTGGCAGCAGGTTGAATTGGTGGATGTTTGTTACACGTGGCAACTACACCGCTACATAAAGATGATGCACAAGAAAGCCCGCAAAAAGTTTGCTGAAGACAAGCAGACTGAGTTCATAGATTACTGGAACCATGTCCTGTGGTCTGATGAGACCAAGATAAACTTTTTTGGTTCAGTTGGTGTCAAGCGTGTATGGCGGCAACCAGGGGAGGAGTAAAAAGACAAGTGTGTCTTGCCTACAGTCAAGCATTGTGGTGGGAGTGTCATGGTCTGGGGCTGCATTAGTGTTGCCAGCACTGGGGAGCTACAGTTCATTGAGGGAACCATGAATGCCAACATGTACTGTGACATACTGAAGCAGAGCATGATTCCCTCCCTTCGGAGAGTGGCCTGCAGGGCAGTATTCCAACATGATAACGACCACGAACACACCTCCAAAATTACCACTGCCTTGCTAAAGAAGCTGAGGGTAAAGGTGATGGACTGGCCAAGCATGTCTCCAAACCTAAACCTATTGAGCATCTGTGGGGCATCCTCAAACGGAAGGTGGAGGAGTGCAAGGTCTCTCTAACATTCCCCAGCTCCATGATGTCGTCATGGAGGAGTAGAAGAGGACTCCAGTGGCAACCTGTGAAGCTCTGGTGAACTCCATGCCCAAGTGGGTTAAGGCAGTGCTGGAAAATAATGGTGACCACATGGGCCCAATTTGGACATTTTCACTTAGGGGTGTACTCACTTTTGTTGCCAGCGGTTTAGACATTAATGGCTGTGTGTTGAGTTATTTTGAGGGGACAGCACATTTACACTCGTATGCCCCGTACACACGGTCGGACTTTGTTCGGACATTCCGACAACAAAATCCTAGGATTTTTTCCGACGGATGTTGGCTCAAACTTGTCTTGCATACACACAGTCACACAAAGTTGTCGGAAAATCCGATCGTTCTAAACGCGGTGACGTAAAACACGTATGTCGGGACTATGAACGGGGCAGTGGCCAATAGCTTTCATCTCTTTATTTATTCTGAGCATGCGTGGCACTTTGTCCGTCGGATTTGTGTACACACGATCGGAATTTCCGACAACGGATTTTGTTGTCGGAAAATTTTATATCCTGCTCTCAAACTTTGTGTGTCGGAAAATCCGATGGAAAATGTGTGATGGAGCCTACACACGGTCGGACTTTCCGACAACAAGGTCCTATCACACATTTTCCGTTGGAAAATCCGACCGTGTGTACGGGGCAGTATACAAGCTGTACACTCACTACTTTAATTTGCAGCAAAGTGTAATTTCTTCAGTGTTGTCACATGAAAAGATATAATAAAATATTTACAAAAATGTGAGGGCTGTACTCACTTTTGTGAGATACTGTACTTACCAGTTACTTACCACCTCTTGTCTGGTCACCTGATCTGGTTCCCCTGTCAGCGGTGGCTACAGGGGAGAGGAGGGAGCCTTGACAACGGCTGGGACATGGGAGCCTATGGGTGAAGACTTCTTCAGGCTTTCCCAGCTGTTGTCAAGTACTCTCTCCTCTGCCCTGCAGCTGCTGCTGGTTGCTACGGGATCACGTGACCAGACTAGACTGAAAATAGGTAAGTATGCACATTTTTTTTACACGTTAGTCGTCATCATAGTTGTTTGGATGGGGGAAGGGGACACTTTTAAGAATAGTTAGGTTTAGGCTTGAATTCTGCTTTATGTCAACCTGTTCTCTTCTTACCTGGATTGTTTTTTTAGTTTTTTGAAGATTGTTTAACTGAAGCAATAAACCAGTCCATATCACAGAACACAAACCTGCAGTTTGTTGCCACTTACAGTTTTGAATATGAATATTTGTGCGTCTAAGGAAATCTGTTTATGGCTTACAAATGTGGGAAATTTCTCTATTCTGGAAAATCACAAGCTCTTCTTCAAAGCTGCCCTTCACATTGAAGTCACAAAATTGTTCACTTGCTTGTATGGTTAAGAAAGGGGACAGCTGTTTTTTTTTGTTTTTTTTTTTTTTTTTTTGCTGCTCTTCCTGTATATACAGAAACCTAATGGACCTCCTCTTGAAGGAACAGCCAGTTCAGACCTTATCAGCCAATGTCCATCAGATGGTGCAGACTTTGCAAAGGTTTGGATAGATGCTAAATCTCCAGAAGTCAGTGTTGGGACTAACCCAATGCTTGGAGCATCTGAGAATGGTTCTACACATCGCTCAGTTCAGGGTTTTCCTTCTTCCGGACCAGCTTCTGGCCCTCCACTCATACATTCAAACCCTATATTCCTGGAAAAACCCCAACATTAGCTTTTGCATGGGGGTCTTGGGCCCTATGGTAGCCTTCCTTGAGGCAGTACGTCAAAAAAGATACTTACAAGGGACACCAACCTCTGGGGTGTAGTACGAGATGCCATCTCGGTTCAGATGACTTGATCATCTGGGGAAGACATTGGTTCTCCCTGCAACACTGGAAATTTCAGCTTAGAGGCCACCTGACAAGCATTCAATCAGACAACACTACGGCAGTGGCTTACATCAACTATCAAGAGGGCACAAGTTATGCATCTCAAAAGGAAGTGGACCGAATTCTAGCCTGGGCAGAGTTCATGTTTAGGTCCTGTCCCCACATTCTAGACATTGAAAATTGGCAGGCAGACTTTCAACCTCTGGTTCCAGCGAAATGGCTTCTTCTCACAAAGGTTTTTCAAGACCTCTGTTGCAGGTGGGGATATCAGATGTACATCTTCTGGCTTCCAGGTTCAACAGCAAGCTGGGCAGGTTTATTATCAGGACCAGGGACCCTCAGGCTTTTATAGTAGATGTTCTGGTGACTCCAGAACATCTACCAGGACCAGCTGATTCCGGGACTAGTTAGAACACCTCCAAAAATGTAATTTCCTACTTCTGTGAAGAACTCTGCACTGAAATACAAGTCAGGCTTTATGCATCCCTGCAACACAAATGTAATTTGTGGTAAGCTACTCTCTAAGGGTTATTCACTTCTAAAGGGATGCAGACACTGCAATACTTCTCATCAGAACACGGCGCATCAGCTAATTAAAATCAATTAGTCAATTCCATAGTGTGACTAATCTAGTCTAAGGACATAATCTAGTAAAAAGCTATTCCTTCAAAGCAGAAACAGGTAGGCAACAAAGTTTGTGAAAAACATTGCAATGTATATTGATTACCCAGGGGAAATTGTTTTTTTTTTTTCAACAGAAGTAGAGTTACTCTTTAATCTATATTTTTTTCTTTAATCCATATTTTTACCCTGCTAAAGTGTTTTCCTTGTCTGCTTCACGGGATTAAGAGGGAGGGTGTCCTGATGGTCCTTATTGCTTCAAACTGGCCAGGAAGAACTTGATACTTGTACTTGGACCTTGTCAGACTCCTGTCAGACTCTCTGTGAGCCCTACTACATCGGCTAGATCTTCTGTTCCATGAGCTGGTCCATCATCCTGTTTCTCAGATGCTTATTTTAATTTCATGGCCTTTGAGGCCCAAGTCCTGAGGGACGGAGGCCTATAGGACTCAGATATTCCTACACTCCTTCTCACGTAGTCTACCATTACACCTGGAAGGCCTACTTTGTTGGGTCAGAAGCTAGGAATTTCCATTGCTAAAAGTACTCTGTGGGATGTGTCCTGTCTTTCTTCCAGTTTGGCCTAGGTCAGCATTTAGCCTTAAGTACTTGCCTTTTACTCATTGGTGAAGACCTTTGTGCAGGATGTCACTCTTGTACACTTGCCAGTGACTCTGTGGGGTCTCAGCCTGGTTTTATTGGTTCTTCAGAAACCTCCTTTCAACCCTGTCACAGCTTTACCCCTGTCTTCCTCTTGCACTAAATGTTACTTTCCTCGTGGCTGTCACCTCTGCAACATGTGTCTCAAGAGTTAGTGGCCCTGTCCTGTAAGGAACCATTCCTAGTGTTGCACAAAGATAAGGTTGTCTTGTGGCCTAAAGCTTTTTGTAGTTTCCTCCTTCGACCTTAACCAATACATTTTGCTTCTCTCCTTACGTTTTGCCCTTAAACATTCCAGGGTGATTTTTTTCCCCACTGTCTGAATTTTGTACGCACTGTACGAATCTACCACTTGGCTTCTCTTCCTTTTGTAGCACCCTCCTAAGTAGGTGCTAGAGTAGTTAGAATAGTTTTTGGCCCATCTGCTTAACAGAGGAGCAGCTAGGTAAATTTATTTGGGCTTTCTGCTTAACAGAAGTTGTGATCTTTTAGTTCTGTCTGCTCAGGATGCTCTGATGCTGTTCATGCTGTCTGGAGCTTCCCTGTATTCAAACTACTTAGGGAAGTTCTGGATTGTAGGTGGAAACCATTCAGATGAGCAGTATGAATATAGATACAGCCCAGCCAATTGGAAGGGGAGGTGCCCCATGCTGGGTGCCTGTTGCCTCTTCCTAGCACAAGCTGCCATACGGCCTCAGGTGGGCGACCCACCCAGGGTTCTCCTGAGAGCTGAGGGGGAATGACCATGGATCCTGTCTGGTGTCACAGAGAAAGGTTACCTGTGACCAGGGCCTTTTGAGTGCAGACCTCCTAAAGCAGTGGTTCCCAACTCCTGTCCTCAGGATTTGCTGCTCAGTGATTGCAGTATTCTAGTCTGCATTTCCCCAAGGTAATACTTAAAATCTGGCCTGTTAGTGGGTCCTGAGGACAGGAGTTGAAAACCACTGCCCTAAAAAAGTCCCAGGGACTTGTGCTGCTGAATCCCCCTCTGGGTGCTAAAAGTCAGCTGCTGGGTGTAAGCTAAAGGGGACGTGGCTCTGTCTTTAAGAGCAGGGTCCACTCTATTCCTTCTCTTTGCAAGGGTCTTTGCTTAATTCTGTACAGTCTGCTACACAATCCTACTGAGAAAGCTGTCCTCAAGAGTGAATAGTTAAATTTGGAGTATCCTACTATATCTCTTCTCCTATCCCAAGTTAATAAATTAAAATAAAACAACAAAAAAACACTACAACCCCTAGACTGGTCTATGGAGTAACGAGTGGAAGTTGTGCACCTGACTGCAGGAAATACTGTGTGCCTGGATGTGGGGCTGAGACTAGGGAAGATCCGGGAAAAATATCAGCTGCTGCTAGGGGGGGGGGGGTATCACTTCATTTAAAGAATCATATTCCCTCTTTATCATTTCCGAGGACCTACAGTCTGAAGGATAATGTTGCTCCCTTTCCTTTTAAGATGCACTCTACCAGATTGATCAGTGCTTCATAGGCTTTTCAGCATCAGGCATCGATTTCCCAGATTTGCAAGGTTGCCACCTGGTGTTCTGTTCACAAGGGTTTTAGGTTTTACCAGGTGGTTATTCAGGCCCTTTTGGGTATAAGGTGCTTCAGGCTATTGTAGCACTAACTCACGGTGGAGCTGCTGATTTAAAGCGGGCTGTTACCGTTACCTTGTTACCTGTAATTTCACCAACACCAGGTCTAAGGGTCTCCGTTGAGCTTACTGCGTGGCAATGTAGACACCAGTCACTTAAGTACTTTTTCAATGCTTTAATGGGGATAACTGGAAGAAGTAGCAGGAAAGAGGTAGACAGAGAGTTGCAGGGGTGTTCAAATACCTTTTCTTGGCGTAGCGTCAAGGAATTTAAATCTTTAGGTTGAATGTATCCTCAGCTTAGGATTAAATTTTTGCCCGCCCGGATTGGTTTCTCTCACTGACCTAGCAGCCGGAACGCAGCACGAACAAAAAGTCTCTGCCACAGACTTTGGTGGGACACACTCATACGATCCTCTGCCACAGGATGTAGTAGTTTTCGATGAACAGCAAACACAGTACCAGAACCTTTAAGCTGACCCGGCAGTACTTATGTGGTAGGGTAATTTAGGATGCGTCCTCCAATTGAGTCACCAGGCCCCTCTCCAGACCAGCGCTCCGCATGGTCCCTTCCAAGACGGGTCCTCCCCTGGATTCTTCTCAATTGTCCAGCTTCTTCCCGCAGGACAGACAGCACAGGACCATCCCAGCAGTAGCAGGCCCCAGACAGACTTCTGGGCCTACCCGCCCGACTGCAGCGGCGTAACCCTCCAAGCCGGAAGGCTACGAGATAGCACTCACTGACACATACCTCTAGGCCAGGAGGGCCACGAGGCAAAAAGCTCCCCGAAACATGGTGTCTGCCCCATAAATACCCTCTCCCAGAATGCAACTCGGAGGACCACCTCCGCCGAGTTCTCTCCGGGACAGAAGAGCACTCATACACTTCAGCTTGTTGCTTTCCAATATTGACCCACGATGACAACGACACCCACAGGCGCAATGTGGAACTGCACGCAACACAGCCAAGCTGGAACAGAGGATAAACTAACCTTAGATTAAACCTGAACAATGTATAGCACAGATGATCCATTAAATTTACCTATAAGCGGTAGATTAGAAATCTACCAGCACTACACTATTTTCTTGCCCTAAGCTCATTTGTTACGTGGGCCTGTTGGTGTTTGTTTATTGTGCTACTCACCCATCAGTTTCATTGCTTTAGGACATCCTAAGATCTTGTGTCAACCTAAGATCTTGTGTCCTGTAATGTGTGATTATAAATGAGGAAAATAGCGTTTTTGACTTGCCTATAAAACTCTCACTTACTTGAACATGAAATTAATGTACTGCTATACCCATTTAGGAACTAACATTTCACATGTTCACTTTCTTGTTTAGCAGATTTCCATCAGATATTTAATAAAATCAAACTATGCAATGACACCAGTTAGCTATATAGTAGTTATACGTATTGGCCATCTTTTCCTTCAAACAATAGAGGCCTTTAACAGTTTCTGGCAAAATAGCTTCATACGGAGATGTTTTATCCCTGTCATCTTCTTTAACAGCATCATCATTTGAAGTCACTTATCCAGTTCACATGGCAAGCATTTTCATGTTAGAACATTTGGGAAATACAAATATGCATTGTTTAACAAAGACCAGAACAAATCTTTCAATGCAACATAAAAGAAATCCTGTAACTAAATCACTGCTTCAAACCACAAGTAGTCTTGTAATCTGCAGTGAGGGAAAACTGCAGAAAACAGCCCCCATTCTCCTCCGACCTTGATTGCTCCATATGCATAATGTTGTTTAGTCAGCAAAGCATCTCACACTCTGAGGTCAAACCCAAGTACGCAGCCAGAGAGATTTATCGTTGTAGGACCAGGATGAGGGGTTAATGCAGGGTTGGAGTGATTTATGTAAACCATCTGTTTTTATTGTTTTTCTGTTGTTCTACCTACCTATGCTAGTAGTTTTAATAGGAAATTGCCTTGACAAGTCTATGTTTTGTCACATTGTCTTACAGAACGGATGGCAATTCACACCCCTATGCACATCTGGAGTCTAGTGTACGCCTGTTGTTGGAAGAAAAGGATCTAGAAATGCTAGCCCTGCAGGAAACTGTACAAGTGAGTAAGAGGTGATCCTACCATGAATGCTCTGAGACAGCATGTTTGCACTTCAGAGGTCGCATCATTGCTCTGCTGTGCCAGTTAACTACTATTCTATTATTGATTTATGTAGGGCCAGCATATTCTGCAGCACTATGCAACATAAGGACACACAAGGGCTGAAAGTGTAATATTAAAACATGCACATATATGACATAGTAGGAATGAAAGCCCATAGCATGAGAAAATTGTATTATGGTATAACAATGCTGTGGAAGCAGCTTGCTTATATGCTATAAAGAAGAGATAGAAGTATACACTGAAAGTATTGAAAGGTCAGTGCTAGACAAAGGGAGACACAGATGACATAACAAGAAAAATAATTTTAGAAAATTTAGAAAATCTTTCCAGAGGCAAACATGGAGGCTGCCATTGATCACTTAGCAATCCATGATTAAAGTGGTTCTAATGCCTGAAGTTTTTTTTTTTACCTTAATGCATTCTCCGCATTAATACAACAAAGTTTAGGGATGGAGGCGTGCCACGGATAGCAGCAGACCATTTCTTTTCTTCTTTTTATTCTCTGCATTAAGGTAAAAAAAACCTTCAGTGTGCTGTTACCCCCTCCCAGCCCTCCCTTTATACTTATCTGAACCTGATCTCGATCCCGTGATGTGCACAAGAGCAGTGACACTCTTGGCTCTCTCGTTTCCTTGGACAAAGAGGCAGCAGCAGGAGTCATTGGACGGAGCAGAGGGGTGGGGCCGAGCCACGCTCTTTGTTTTCAATCTCTCTTTATTAGATTTTCACTCTCTTTTTTTAAAAAAAAAGAAAAATATACCAATTAAACATCAACATCTATACATCATATCCTTCATAAAAATATTACATATAATGATATTTTAATATACCAAGCCATGAATTAATAAATAAACATTAATCATTATCCTTCAATTTCTTTGTTCCTATATTCCTACCCTTCTCGTTTCCACCATATTCATACCTCCAATACATACATACCACTTACACACACAAAAAAAAAAAAAAAACAAAAAAAAACGCTGTTCCTTCCATTTATAGAAATTCTAACATTTCTTTTGATGACCGAAACTCATCCCATTTTTGCCATACTTCTGGCATTTGGTTTATTATAAACCCTTCTTCTCTTATCTGTTTTTCCATATACTGAATTTCGTTCATTTCACATATACATTCCGCTATTGTTGGGCACCTTGTTTCTTTCCAATTTCTTGCTATTATGCCCCGTACACACGGTCAGATTTTCTGACGGAAAATGTGTGATAGGACCTTGTTTTCGGAAATTCCGACCGTGTGTAGGCTCCATCACACATTTTCCATCGGATTTTCCGACACACAAAGTTTGAGAGCAGGCTATAAAATTTTTCGACAACAAAACCCGTTGTCGGAATTTCCGATCGTGTGTACACACATCCAACGCACAAAGTGCCACGCATGCTCAGAATAAATAAAGATATGAAAGCTATTGGCTACTGCCCCGTTTATAGTCCCGACGTATGTGTTTTACGTCACCGCGTTCAGAGCAATCGGATTTTCCGACAACTTTGTGTGACCGTGTGTATGCAAGACAAGTTTAAGCCAACATTTGTCAGAAAAAATCCTAGGATTTTGTTGTCAGAATGTCCGATCAATGTCTGACCGTGTGTACGGGGCATTAGTGTTCTGGCTGCGGATGTCATGTGGTAGATGATATCTGTTTTAATTATTTTTATTGATTTTGATGTCAAAGACATCAATGGACACAGAGAGCTGGCTTGGAAGCGAGCACACATGGTGCGCCCATAGCAAGAAGCTTGCTATGAGGGCACTTGGCAGGGGGGGAGGAGCAGACAGGAGGATCTGGACTGCTCTGTGCAAAACCATTGCACAGAGCAGAAAAGTATGAAATGTTTGTTAAAAAAATAAAATTTGAAGCTTTACCATTAATTTAATATATTTCACATATTGTTTTCTATAATAACTACAGTACAACATGTAATAAGGACTGCATTTTCTGACAGGATAAGAACAGAGGAAAGAGGAATGATAGTGTGAGTGTAGAATAGAGAAAATACTGTATGGCAAGATAGAAACATAGGTGCTACCGTTGCATGTTTATTTAAAATTTTAATGAAACCTTTTGTTTAATTTTGACATTCTAATCTTTGTTTTGGTACTTAGTGAATCTGTGGCACAGAGCGATTTATGTGTATGTAGTACCTTGTCTGTTAATATTCAAATGCTTGTTCCAGGTGAGTGGCTCACTAAGTAATAAGGGCAAAAAATTATAGCCCCAGAGTATAAGCCTTTAAAAAGCAGTCAGCAATAACAGCTTCTATATTGAAACACTGACAGGTACAGTACATCTGGAAAGTATTCACAGCGCTTCACTTTTTTCACATTTTGTTATATTACAGCCTTATTCCAAAATCGATTAAATATATTATTTTCCTCAAAATTCTGCATACAATACACCATGACAACGTGGAAGAAGTTTGTTTGAAATCTTTTCAAATTTATTTTAAAAAAAGAATAAAAAATTACATGTACATAAGTATTCACAGCCTTTGCCATGACACTCAAAATTGAGCTCAGGTTCATCCTGTTTCCACTGATCCTTGAGATCCTTGAGATCATCCTTGAGATGTTTCTACCAATTTGATTGGAGTCCACCTGTGGTAAATTCAGTTGATTGGACATAATTTGGAGGCACACACCTGTCTATATAAGGTCCAACAGTTAACAGTGCATGTCAGAGCACAAACCAAGCCATGAAGTCCAAGGAATTGTCTGTAGACCTCAGAGACAGGATTGTATTGAGGCACAAATCTGGGGAAGAGTACAGAAACATTTCTGCAGCATTGAAGCACAGTGGTCTCCATCATACGTAAATGGAAGAAGTATGGACCCATCGGGACTCAAACTGAGTGATTGGCGGAGAGGGGCCTTAGTCAGGGAGGTGACCAAGAACCCGACTGTCACTCTGACAGAGCTCCAGTGTTTCTCTGTGGAGAGAGGAGAACCTTCCAGAAGAACAACCATCTCTGCAGCACTCCACCAATCAGGCCTGTATGGTAGAGTGGCCAGACGAAAGCCACTCCTCAGTAAAAGACACATGACAGCCCACCTGGAGTTTGCCAAAAGGCACCTGAAGGACTCTCAAAACCATGAGAAACAAAATTCTCTGGTCTGCTGAAACATAGGTTGAACTCTTTGGCCTAAATGGCAAGCGTCATGCCTGGAGGAAACCAGTCACCACTCATCACCTGGCCAATACCATCCCTACAGTGAAGCATGGTGGTGGTAGCATCATGCTGTGGGGATTTTTTTCAGTGGCAGGGACTGGGAGACTAGTCAGGATCAGGGGGAAAGATGAATGCAGCAATGCACAGAGACATCCTTGATGAAAACATGCTCCAGAGCGCTCTGAACCTCAGACTTGGGCGAAGGTTCATTTTTCAACAGGACAACGACCCTAAGCACACAGCAAAGATAACAAAGGAATGGCTATGGGACAACTCTGAAAACATCCTTGAGTGGCCCAGCCAGAGCCCAGACTTGAACTTGATTGAACATCTCTGGAGAGATCTGAAAATGGCTGTACATCGACGCTCCCTATCCAACCTTATAGAGCTTGAAAGGTCCTGCAAATAAGAATGGTAGAAACTGCCCAAAAATAGGAGTGCCGAGCTTGTAGCATCATACTCAAAAAGACTTGAGACTGTAATTAGTGCCAAAAGTGCTTCAATAAAATAATGTGCAAAGGATGTGAATACTTACTGTATGTACATTGGATTTTTTCATTTTTTATTTTTAATAAATTTGCAAAGATTTCAAACAAACTTCTTTCATGTTGTCATTATGGGGTATTGTTTGTAGAATTTTGAGGAAAATAATGAATTTAATCTATTTTGGAATACGGCTGTAACATAACAAAATGTGGAAAAAGTGAAGGGCTGAGAATACTTTCCAGATGCACTGTACCTTAAAAAGTTTAGTGACTATAGACTGTAGGCAAGTGGTCCCCAAACTGTGGGCCAGATGTGGCCCTATGCTTGCCTTGAGCACAATTCCTCCCACTGACACCAACAATGGAGCACTATTCTATCATACTGACATCAATGATGCGGCACGATTCCTCCCACTAATACCAACACTGAGGATCTATTCTTTCCACTAATACCAATGATGGGACATTGATGAAAATGATGGGAGCGGCCGCTCCTGATGTTGTCATTCTGATGAAACGTGTAGGGCAGAGCTTCTGGCGTCACTGCATCACTTCCGGTTCCCGTCCATGGAGTGCATAGCATCCCGGATGCTTTGTTTTGCATGCTTGACTTATTCTGCTTAAATGTATGTATATTCTAAAGCTTCTAAATAAATATACCAAATGGATTTACACTATTGAGATTGCCTCGGTCCATTTACTTCCTGCCTAAGCCTGCAAAGATGAAAGATTGAGGAAAGGACGGGGAGACAAGTGTACCTATATTGAGGACACTGCTCACTGATATCTGTATGCCTTCTAGCCCCTATGAAGGCAGAGCTCCCTGGCGAGTGTGGACCTGAAGGGGGAGCACAAGTGGAGGCACTAATTCACCGCATTTTTATATGAGCACAGTCAGCACGTCCAATTAGAACTCTATATATTTATGGACTTATAAGTTGTTTGCATAGTTTTTCATGTTTGCATAGGATATTTTTGACTACTGTATGCACTTATCACAGAACCATAAGGATATACAATTATTTTTTGTGGCACTTTATCACTCACCACTTTACCTCAGAGTCATTCTTATAAATTTAAAACACAAAAACTATTTTTATATGTAATCAGCACTTAACTATTGGAGTACACAAAATTTTTTTGCACATTAGATGGGTCATATTTTGGATATATATTTTTAATTTATTTACACTGCTGGTGTCTTGGTCCCGACACCTTAAAGGGACAGTAGCACTACAAATGTATCCTAAGGATATATTCTTATATGATCAGCATGCATCCACCAATGTTATCATCCCTTGATAAGAGTATTAAGGTATTTTTGTCTTTTTTGTTTCACCTGTTATTGACATACCCATCACATGACACATTCCATCCTGTAGCCACCATAGCAGTGCCATATCCACTTTTATATCATTGCTTTAAAGTGGATGTAAATCCAATTTTTTTTTATCATACTGTAGAGTATAAGATTTCCTATCATTTGAGCCCAGTCTTGCCACACAGAGTTAATCCATCTCTGAGCAATCCTCTTTTATTGTTCAGTGAGATAAATCTTGACAAACTGAGAAAAACTTTGTCAAATACTCCCCCTTGCTGTGAATAACAGGTGATTTGCATATCTCGTGCACTAGCCTAAGAGACATGCAGTATTTTTTAATTCCCTCCCACTCCTTTCTTCAGCAGCTCTGCAAGGATTGGCTGTTCCACACCTTAGCATGATTTGGCATGCTGAAGTCATGTGGTTACTTTCCTGTCTTTTCACTGGATGTTAGAGATCATAGCAAAAGTTCAGTGTTAAAAATACACAGGAGAAAATGCATATTGACAAGGGGAGTGTTGAGGTGGGCGGGGAGTCTACTGACATCACGACTCCACCCACCGAGCTCCAGACAACAGACCCACCCACAGAATCTGCAGTTTTTCGGGTCTCATAACAGACAGAGGGGAGACATTTGACAGGTAAAGATACATGCAGGAGGCATGTATCTCCTTATAGATAACCCCTATGGCAGTAGTTTAGAAAGGATGACATTGGGTTTACATCCACTTTAAGTGCACTCGACTGCTTTGTGCTGTGGGAAGATAATGTTTTGTAATTTATACAATATTCAAAAGGGCAGCTCCTTAAGATATAAAGTATGCTTTTTAAAAGAGCATTACCCACATTTAACCCCAAATTTCCCTCTCTCCCTCTATAGAGCATATCTCAGCAGCAAGAAACAGCTTTTAGTACTCCAGGTTACATCATCTCCAGGCTTCAAAAATTCTTGCATGGACAGCTGCTGGGAGCAAAGTTCCTACTGACTTAGGCGCACCCCCAGAACTACATCTCCCAAGAATTCTTTCCCTACTAATGGTGTAGGGAAGGCTTTTTAGAGTCAAGGCAGAAGCATTGTTTTGAATTTCATTGTGTTGAAATGAGTGGACCAGAAAATGATGGGGATGGGCAGAAAGAGATTGGGCTAGGCATAGAGTTGACAGTGTTGGTTTGGATTTCAGTGCTGCATAGGAAATTTGCTGTTAGCAGAACAGAAAGTTATGTCTACATAATACAAAGCTTTCTGTGAATGGGCAAGGGGCTTCTGTGTATGAGAGCCACTGCTCACAAAGTAGCAGTACTGGAAGAATAGTGATAGTTCAACTATCCAGCCTGAATGAAAGTATAAATATTAAAGAAATTTCAGTCAGTGGAGTCCATGTTGTCAACCCATGCTGGATGGCTTTATAGGAGATTGCTCTCCTTTTGCTACGGTTATCTACCATCTATCTACCAGCTCTATACATATATTTTGTGGCCTCTTACTCTTCCATTAGTGAATGTGAACAAGCCACCTCTGTTGCTCTCAGCTTGACAGCCATTGATCTTCTGTGGGGCTTGAGGTCTGGGCTATGCTGAGACCTGTGTGGTCTGCACCACTGAGCCATTATCTGTCAGTCTGGACATCCAGTCACGTTCATATCTTTGATTGCTTCCACTTATTCCCTGATGAAGACTTTCTATAAGGCTTGACTTGGTGGATATGCAATTTATTTTAATATTTTCATGTATATCTGCACTATATGTATATTGTAGGAATGGTATAAGATCAGGACGTGAAGTGTCTAGACCAGCCAATTTTAAACCTGTTGTTCAATAAAAAATGTTTTTAGTTTTTATTTTATTTATTTATTTCAGGTACTTATATAGCGCCGTCAATTTACGCAGCGCTTTTACATACACATTGTACATTCACATCAGTCCCTACCCTCAAGGAGCTTACAATCTACGGTCCCTAACTCACATTCATACATACTAGGGACAATTTAGACAGGATCCAATTAACCTACCAGCATGTCTTTGGAGTGTGGGAGGAAACCGGAGTACCCGGAGGAAACCCACGCAGGCACAGGGAGAACATGCAAACTCCAGGCAGGTAGTGTCGTGGTTGGGATTCGAACCAGCGACCCTTCTTACTGCTAAGCGAAAGTGCTATCCACTGCACCACTGTGCCGCCCACCGATTTGTAATTGTGTGATTTCTATTGCTTCAACAAAGTCCCATGGGAGATATCTTTTGTCTAGTATAAATATTAAAGTATGCTCGTATAGCACATGAATAACAGGTAACATGAGAAATAAAGAATGGTATGGCTATGACCATGCCATCCAGCAGCAGAAACAGTAATGTCAATCGGACATGAGCTGACTGCAGCAGTGATGTTAAAACTCTAATACCAGTGGTATATAAAATTTCGCCTGTCCACACAGTGTCTCATAAAGATTTCTACAGTTAAGCTCCTACTTTGGGCAAAACGGGGTTCTCCCATGGGTAGGAGACCAAGCTGAAGCCATTTTTAACAAAGGAAGATTTACCGTATCCTGATATTTAGCCCGACCTGCACTGTATGGCCAATCGCCTGGGATGACAAACAGGGGCATCTAAGTGGTATCATTTAAATTTGTTTCTAACACTGGTGGGTTCTGGACTGACTGCAGGCGTGATGGTAAAGCTCTAATACAAGTGGGTCATGGACTGACTGCGGTGTCAAAATAAAGCTCTAATACCAGTGGATCATAAAATGATTTAGCAGTGATGTTAAAGTTCTAATACTAGTGGATTATGGCATGACTATAGTAACGATGTTAAAGCTCTAATACCAGTAGGTCATGGGTTGACTATGGCAGTGATGTTAAAACTCTACTACCAGTGTGTCATGGGCTGATTGTAAAGCTCATTTACCAGTGGGCCATGGACTGACCTAGCAATGATTGTAAAGCTCTAATATCAGTGGGCCATGGACTGACCTAGCAATTATTGTAAAGCTATAACACCAGTGGGCCATGGACTGACCTAGCAATGATTGTAAAGCTCTAACACCAGTGGGCAATGGACTGACCTAGCAATGATTGTAAAGCTCTAACACCAGTGGACCATGGACTGACCTAGCAATGATTGTAAAGCTCTAACACCAGTGGGCCATGGACTGACCTAGATATGATTGTAAAGCTCTAACACCAGTGGGCCATGGACTGACTTAACAGTTATTGTAAAGCTCTAATATCAGTGGAGCATGGACTGACTGTGGCAATGATTGTAAAGCTCCAATACCAGTGTTTCATGAACTGACTATAGTGGTAATGTTAAAGCTCTAATACAGATGGGTCATGGGCTAACTATGGCAGTGATTGTAAAGCTCTAATAGCAGTGAGTCATGGGCTGACTATAGTGGTAATGTTAAAGCTCTAATACAGATGGGTCATGGGCTATCTATGGCAGTGATTGTAAAGCTCTAATACCAGTGAGTCATGGGCTGACTGCAGCAGTAATGTAAAAGGTCAAAGGGTTACAGCAGAGCTACTAATTAAAAACAAGATAACAACAAATTGACTTTTTCCTCTCAAGCAATTTTAGGTCAGGCTACAGGAAAAGACTTTTACCCTCGTGTAGTCTGACTTTATGCCACAACATAGCAATATATAGGAAAAGCAAGCAGAAATCTGTCCCAAACTACTGATTCACATCCTACTCAGGAAGAAGGTTAGCTTACATTTTCAGCGATCCTTACACAAGTTCCTGCTATCTGAGTCATTCTTTAGTGACTTAGATAAGCATAATAAATGCAGTTGCAAACTTTGAGTCAAAATAATTTTGATAGATTTGGCCAAAAGATGGATTCTTATTAAGTGAAATACGACTACATGAATGATAAATTTGATTGGCACTTAACAGGATGTAAGCATCCAAGTTTTTTGGATGTGTCTTGAGTTCCCGAAGAATCTTTTCAAGAATATGCTAAATGCAATCCTTTAGTTTAGATTATGCATGCATTTTTCATAATGTGAAACTGTACCTTCTAATGAGAAAGAAGAAACCGTAGAGCCAGATGTGTTTTGCAGAGTAACTCTTTTATTGATCCTGGTGTTTAGAGGTATAGATGTGATACAGCATAGGTAACAACATTCCCAGCATTTAAAATTTACTTCCCACATGAAATCATAAACTATCTTTGCACTAGAACAAGATTAAAGTACCGGTATATGTACGTCCTAAATCTATTTTTCACGATATTTGATATACCACTTTGTACAGTTTTCTTAAAGTCGCATTGAACCCACTACTAAAAATAATAATAACTAATATATAGTTTAGCAGTCCTTAAATGTTGTGGCTGCATTAGTCTTCTTTTTTAATCTTTTTTGCCTTTATTTTCACCTGACGATCTGGCCAGTAACACACCTCTGGTCTTCGGATGGCTTCTCTATCTGTGGAGGAGCCCAGGAGTTATACCTGGTACACACAGGCAGTTTTTTTCATTCAACTCAGTGGGCTGAATGAAAAAAAAAAACCTGAGCTTGCACGCTGTACTAACTATGTTATCTTAGTATAGCGATCTCCCTACTGAGCTACTATGTTCTGCCAGAATACACCAGTCAGTGCTGGTATCCAGCTTGCCTGTTCGATGGAAGTCGAACAGGCTGCAGTACACACTGTCCGAATATTGGCCGGTTTCTGATGAAACGGATGATATTCGGCCAGTGTGTACCAGCCTTTCCCCTTGGACAGCAGCATTGTCTAGAGCGGGTACAGTTAGATGGACTAGTAGATTTAGATTTCTACTTGGACTTTACCTAAGTGACTAACAAATTAAAGCCTAACTCCAGCTAACACTTTTTAAGCAGTTACAGAAACAGTTTTTTCTTTTTGGAATAAAGGTTTTACCTAAATGAATAAAAGCTGACTACTGTAAGCTCCCCTGCCAGTGTTAAAGTCTACTTTGGCTAACAATAAAGGATAAGTTCACCTTTTAAGAAAAAATAAACAAATTCCCATATTTTTGCTGAAAAAAAATGTGCATGTATTATCCTTCCTTGCAGGAGCCTGGAAAGCATTGGACCTGTGATCAGTGGATCAGGAGTGCAATGTCAGGCATCTGCAGAAAAGCCCTGCAGCTTTCAGCCTGTCAAAAAAACAAATATAGTCTGGTGCTAATAAAAAGCAATTCCACATAGTAAAAAGCTTATCATGGTAGTCCTTTAAATATTGATTCAGTTTGTCATAAAATGACAAAAGTAAGATAAAAGTCCACAAATTCAGGACCAGCCTTGTGTGGGGGAGTGGAAGGGATCTCCAAACAAGCAAAAAGAAGATAAAAACATCTATTTTTCTTCTCTTTGCAACTTTCAGCCTGTACCTCTGTAATGGTCTGACAGTCAGACTATATTGAAGGTACAGGCTGAAAGCTGCATCGCTTGTGCATGAACTAAAAGAGCACCCTCACAGTCCATTCATAATTACAAGCAGTCAGCCATGGTGGCTGATGGTAATTGTAGACTATTCATTCATGGGAAACTGTGAATGAATGACGCGGCCTTGTGGGCGGAATCCTGCAGGGCCCCACTGTTCTTGAATTGTGACAAGGGTGCGGGAAGAAGATTACCCACCTACTGGTACACTGAGGCGGGGAGTGGGGGGAGAGGCTGCAGGAGCTTGAACATGTTACATGTTCTACTCTAAATACAGGTGGAATATGTAACATGTTCCAAAAGGTAAACTAATCCTTTAAAAGACAAAAAAAAAAAAAGCACAAGTGACATAACTTACAGAGAGCTCAGCTATGTCCACCCCTTCCTGACACAGAATCTATGAATGGGGGGTGGGGGGATGAATGATAGCTAGGGTAGGAGGTAGGAAGATTTCTACCAAATCAGCACAAGAGACACATCATACTAACTGTAAGTTAGCGACAAACAAAAAAACAAAAGTATTCTGGCGCTAGTAGACCAAATCAGTTATCGAATAAAAAGTCCAGATAACATGTAAAATGTTGTCCTATAGTATGGCTCCTTATAGGACGGCCAGACAAGTCCATAGATTCAGGGTTAGCCTAAGGGGGGGGGGGGAGCTGCCTCCAATACATGCAAAGAGAAGAGAAAAACACAGGCGCCTCCGAGTGTAGACTGTAAGATGATTTAATAAGAGATTGGTTAAAATTGGGCATGTCACAGGAAAGGTAAATCCAAGGGACGTCAGCGGGTGTATGGGCTTCATAAGCCCGCGCTGTAGCAGTCCGCCACTTGCAGACACTGTTCCACCCGGCTGGTTAGTAGTAAGAAGAAAGAGCTCAAAGCGAAAAGCTGGAACTCACGCTGGAACGCAGCGTCGACCCGGATGCTGTTACTAAGCGCAACACGTTTTGGAGCATGCACAGTAGGAAGACCACCAGGTAGACTGCACGCTCCTCAAGAGCTTGAGAAAGGAGCCTGACCTACATAGGTCTATTTATAAAGGAGTGAATTTGGTTTTTACAAATAGTTACATAAATGGTAAGGTTGAATAAAGACTCCCCAAACATGTTTTAATCTTCCAGGTCTGTGTTGGTGTGTTTTGGTGAATGTTTGGTGAAAGCCCCTTTCACTATTTTATAATTAGACAGCTTCAAGTTCCATAGCAAATGTAAAGACTAATCAAGTGCTTTTAGCAGTTTTTTAGAAGCTGTCTTTTTATATTTTGCTTTTTGTGTCTCTTCCCCTACTATAACAGGTTAGCTTCAAAAAGTTCAGAAAATGATTTTCAGATACCACACACATGCTAGACATGCAGAGAATGTTTCTGTTGTGGTAAGGAGAGCATATGGCCCATACTTTCCAACCATAACACCTTTAGCATCCTCCACATTACCTGTCAAATATATGCTTATATCTCTTTCAAACAGATTCAACATGAATTATTTACAAAAAAAAAAGAATGCTTTGTATATGTGACCCAACTTACGACAGATGTAAGCTATTCCACGGATAAACGTAATGCTTTGTTGAGGTTGCTCTTATGGATTTGTGGGGGAATGAAAAAATACACAGAACAGGGTATGTTCAGATAAGATATTGTGCAATAATTGGGCAGTCCTGCAGTGTGTAACAGACGCCTTGTGGCATTAAAACAAAAACTAAAGGATTCTTAGATAAAACAGATGTTTCTTGTCTGTCCTCTCCTCATCTCCACATATAACATTTGCATAACAAGCAATCCACCGCTGTTTTGGTAACATATAATACTCCACATCAAGGTAAAAGTTCCAAATTCAAAATACTGCCTTTGTGGAAAAGGAGGTTATACCACAAAAAAGGGAAAAAGTGGACAGCCTGTATTTAAGGACTGCTGTCTGCCTTTGCCTGGGAAAGAAAAAACACAGATCCCATGGTAGTGGGTATTTATGGGTCTCTCATTTGAAGATTCAGCTGCCACCCAGAACCTAGACAACCCAGTGATGTGGTCATTGCAAAGTCAATTTATATGTTCCTTAACTATGCATAATCCTCAGGTCTATTTTGTTTAAAAGTTGTTTTTCATGGAAAAGAGACCTTTCTTGCTGTAAATAGCCTAAGCAGTATTATTATAATTAATATACAGGATTTATATAGCGACAGTTTGTGCAGCGCTTTACAACATGAGGGCGGATGGTACAGTTACAGCACAATTCAATACAGGAGGAATCAGAGGGCCCTGCTCGTTAGAGCTTACAATCTAGAAGGGAGGGTCAAGTAATAACTGTGGGGGATGAGCTGATGGAGAAAATAGACATACAATTGTTAGGTGTGGGTAGGATAGGCTTCTCTGAAGAGCAGGGTTTTCAGGGATCGTCTAAAAGCTAATAGAGTAGGAGATAATTGGACAGATTGGGGTAACGACTTCCATAGGATTGCAGAGGCTCTGGAAAAGTCCTGAAGGCGAGCATGGGAGGGGGAGACGAGGGAGCTAGAGTACAGGAGGTCTTTAGAGGAAGGAAGAGAACGATTAGGTTGGTTTTTTGAGACTAGGCTAGTTATGTAGCTGGAGGCTAAGTTGTGGATGGCTTTGTAAGTATTTTTCAGTATTTTGAATTTAATTTGTTGGGTGAGCGGAAGCCAGTGGAGGGATTGACAGAGAGGTGTAGCAGATACTGAGTGGTTGGTAAGGTGGATGAGTCTGGCAGCAACATTCATTATGGATTGAAGGGGGGATAGACTTTGTAGAGGTAAGCCAGTGAGAAGGGAGTTTCAGTTGTCGAGGCAAGAGATGACCAGGGAGTGAATTAAGAGCTTTGTTGTGTCATTGGTTAGAAAAAGTTGTATTTTGGAGATGTTGTGGAGGAAGAGGCGGCAAGATTCGGACAGTGATTGGACGTGGGGCTTAAAGAAGAGTTCAGAGTCCAGGACTACGCCTAGGACCTTGGCATGCGGGGATGGGCTTATAGTTGTGCCATCGATTTTGACAGAGAGATCAAGGGAGGGGGCATGTGGGGGAGGAAAAATGATAAGTTCCGTTTTGGATAGATTGAGTTTGAGGAAGTGGTGTGACATCCAGACTGATGAATCTGTTAGAAAATTAGTGATACATGAGGAGGCGGAGGGAGTGAGCTGAGGGGTAGAGAAATAGATTTTGGTGTCGTCAGCGTAGAGATGGTATTGGAAGCCATGGGAGGCTATTAGCTGACCCAGGGAGGTGTAGACTGAAAATAAGAGAGGTCCAAGAACAGAACCTTGGGGGACCCCAACAGAGAAAGGAAAGAGAAGAGGAGGAAGTAGAATTGTAAGTAACGCTAAAGGTGCGGTTGGATAAGTAGGAAGAGAGCCAAAGAAGAGTAGAGTCACAGATACCAAAGGCGTGGAGTTTTTTGTGGAGGAGGGGTGGTCAACTGTATCAAAGGCAGGTGAAAAATCCAGGAGTAGGAGTGCAGAATAGTGTCCATTGGTTTTGGCTGTTAGTAGATCATTTGTTAGTTTTAGGAGAGCAATTTCTGTGGAGTGTTGGAGACAAAATCCAGACTGAAGGGGATCAAGAATGTGTCAGAGCTGGGCTCAGCCCTTCCTTCTCAAAGCTGGCTGCTCAGCTGTCGGCTAATTGCCAGCTCCTATCTCTCCACAGTGACACACCTGTTGATGATATCCTGCTCGTCAGTCCTGCCTACTTAAGCCGTCCAGTCCAGATGATCTCTGCCTTTCCCTTGGTCACATTTCTAGAGATGCTCTCCTGTGTTCTTGTTAAAGACTTGCTTGGCTGACATTCCTTCTGGCTCCAGATCCTGCTGGCTTTTCTACTACGCTCATCTCTCGTTCCCTGACATTTTGGCTCGCCTGACTATCTGTTCCGTCTCCTGAACTCTGGCAATGTTTTGACTACGTTTACTCTGTTTACCTTTTTTATTATTATTAAACAAATGTGATTCAACTTTACTTCTGTCTCATTCTGATTCATGGTTTCTGACAGTAGAAGGCCATGAATTCAGAAGATGCAGTCAATCCACTTGTTGGTAATATTTTTCCAGATTGGATGAGCAGGATCACCGCATGAATCAGTTTGCCATGGCATTACAAATGCTCCTGAGTCGCATGGCTCACCTGGAATCTCCCACTGTGGCTGCCCTGGTACAACCTGTGTTGCAGGCCATCCGTGCTGTTTCTCCAGTCTCTGTGCAGGCACCCGTCTCGAGTATTACCTCTATAAAAGGTATGTCTGGTTCCGCTCCACTTCCCCATTTGGGGGGCAATCCAGTCCAATGCATGCGTTTCCAACGGACAGAAGCAAAGTAGGTTTCGTGATATCTTTGCTTCTGTCCGTGGGAGACGCTGGGGCAGCATCTCAAAGTATATCTCAACCTGGTTGAAAAGCCCTCTGCATTGGACTGGTGTAAGAGAAGTATGGCTAACAGATGCGCACCTGCACACAAGCACGGATACACCAGTGTGTGTAAACGCGCATGCACGGGTACGCACCAATGCGCGCACACGGACACACGCCAATGCGCACGCGTGCACGTCTGGGCGCCAAATAGTTTACTTAAGCTGAACACTGACACATGAGCCTTGCTGAGTGGTCTTTCAGCTAGTACCTGTTACCTGAATCTGATCTGTTCCTGTGTTCCTGTGTTTGACCCGGCTTGTACCTGAGACACCTCTTGGACTTCTGCCTGCCTTCCTGTGATCCCGGCTTGTGTTTTGACCTCGTCCCTGCTTCATGCTCCTGTACCGCGCTGCCCGACTGTGTACCGAACCTGGCCTGTATCCCGTCTTTGATCCTGACTCACGTTCCAGTACCTGCTCTGCTCGGCTGTTGATGACCTCCTGGCTTTTGTACCGACCACGACTCAGCCTGCTGTTCCAGCAACACGGAGTTCCAGTCCTTGGTGCCCGTCCGGTAATCTGCAGCTATCGGGCTCCTGCCAAGACCCGTCCTGAGCCACCTGCTACACCGGCCCTCGTGCCACTCTATGTCTTTCACTCCCTGTCATCTCTATCAGGGGTGCTAGACAGGAGGTGCAAGAGAAGCCCTCTCTACAGCTCAGTCTCCACCAGGTACATGACAGTACCACTCAGCCAGATGTTGGAGACTGAGAGAGAGGCTTCACCTTTGGAACTGCTATGCCAGCAATTTGTCCTGCTCACACAGGCAGTCAGCACTCTGCAAAGGAGCCATGCACAGCTGGAAAGTCGCATCCAAGCATTTGCCTCAGCGACTCCTGCACCTGTTATCGCACCAGACCATCCCACGTCTGAGCAGAGTGCTTCCGCATCCTCACATGTCATATCACCACCTTAACCCCGAGTGCCTGCACCAGAGCGATTTTCTGGCAATCGGCACAAGTTCCGTGCATTCAAGAACTCTTGTGAACTTTACTTTTCCCTGCAGCCAAGAACTTTCTCACGTGAAGTCACTAAGGTGGGATTTGTTATTTCCCTACTTCTCGGAGAGTCACAATCTTGGGCCCACCAACTCCTGGAACAAAAGAGCTCAGTCCTGGACTCTCTTTCTTCATTTTTTGATGCAATGACCCAATTATATGATGACCCCCAGTGCACTGCTACCGCTGAATCCAACCTCCATACTTTGCGACAGGGTCATCGACCTGCTGAGGACTATGTTGCACAATTCCGCTTATGGGCCTCCGGATGGAACGATGCGGCCTTACGGCATCAATTTCGCCTTGGCTTGTCCGAAGGAGTCAAAGATGAGCCTGCTCAAGTGGAGGCTCCCAGCTCCCTTGAAGGCCTCATTAATCTTGCTATCCAGCTTGATCGCCGATTCAGGGAAAGGAGAGCAGAGAGGATTGGCACCATAACCAGATCTATGCAATTGGGACTTTTTCGTTCTCCACTCTCCAGTACTGAGAAGCTGCGAAGACGCAGAATGGGCCTGTGTATATACTGTGGGGTAGCGGGTAATTTTCTCCAAAACTGCCCTGTGAGACCCACAAGGACTGCGATCACCTCCTCTGCCTACCTTGCCAATTGTTCTGGATCAAAGGGATCTGCTCATGTCACCCTATCCTTGTCACTTCAGCTCCCTGGGAGAAACATTCAGGTACCAGCTATAGTTGACTCTGGGGCCTGCAGCTGTTTTATGGATAAGGACTTTGCTTACCACCACCAAATTCCTGTGCAAACAAAGTCTTACCAGCTGTCCATCCACCTGGCTGATGGATCCCGTCTCAGGTCCGGGCCGATAACACATGAGACCTGCCCGCTACTGGCTACGTCTGATACGGGTCATCAGGAACACCTACGCCTGGATATTATCCCATCACCCTTGTTTCCCGTTATCTTGGGCATTCCCTGGTTGCAGGCCCACAACCCGCTGATAGACTGGGTTACTGGGAAAATTACCTTTTCTTCTTCCTATTGCCAGCAGTCCTGCCTTCATTCCATGTCCACGACATCTGCACCTCTCCTGGCTGTACATAATGACTCTCCTGTGTCACAACTCATACCTGCAGTTTATCACAAGTGTTTGGATGTTTTTGATAAACAAGGAGCAGACACTCTGCCCCCTCATCGCCCATACGACTGCCCTATTAAACTGTTGCCGGGATCCGAAATTCCGTTTGGGCGCATTTTTCCCCTCTCTGAACTGGAACTTGAGGTACTACGCCTATACATTGATGAAAATCTAGAAAAAAGCTTCATCCGGCCTTCCACATCCCACGCAGGCGTGGGAATCTTCTTCGTAAAGAAAAAGGATCATACTCTGCGTCCTTGCGTTGATTACAGAGAATTGAATAAAGTTACTGTCAAGAACAGATACCCTTTGCCTCTAGTTCTGGAGCTTTTTCAACGCTTCAAGACTTCCGTTGTTTTCACAAAACTTGACTTACGAGAGGCGTACAACCTCGTACGAATCCGCAAGGGGGATGAGTGGAAAACTGCCTTCCGCACTAGATTTGGACATTATGAGTACCTTGTTATGCCCTTTGGGCTATGTAATGCCCCAGCAACATTCCAGCATTTTGTAAATGACATTTTTGTAGACTTCCTTGATCTGTTCCTTATCGTGCATCTAGATGATATCCTCATCTTTTCCAATTCCCTCTCGGCACACCGTGAACATGTAAAGAAGGTTCTCAGTCGGTTAAGAAATCATGGACTATATGCAAAGGCCGAGAAGTGCGAATTTGACAAAGACACCATCCAATTCCTGGGACTGATCATCTCCACCTCAGGCATCTCCATGGATCCCCAAAAGGTCAAATCCATCCTAGAATGGCCCACTCCGACAGACAGAAAGTGTACACAGAGGTTCATTGGGTTTGCCAACTTCTACCGCAAAATCATCCCGGCTTGTGTTTTGACCTTGTACCTGCTTCATGCTCTTGTACCGCGCTGCTCGACTGTGTACCGAACCTGGCCTGTATCCTGTCTTTGATCCTGTCTCACGTTCCAGTACCTGCTCTGCTCGGCTGTTGATGACCTCCTGGCTTTTGTACCGACCACGACTCTGTTCCAGCCTGCTGTTCCAGCAACACGGAGTTCCAGTCCTCGGTGCCTGTCCGGTAATCTGCAGCTGTCGGGCTCCTGCCAAGACCCGTCCTGAGCCACCTGCTACATCGGCCCTCGTGCCACTCTATATCTTTCACTCCCTGTCATCTCTATCGGGGGTGCTAGACAGGAGGTGCAAGAGAAGCCCTCTCTACAGCTCAGTCTCCACCAGGTACGTGACAACTGGATTGCCCCCAAATCTCTGGGGAAGCAGGGCAGAACCAGACATACCTCTTATAGAGGTAATACTTTAGGTGGGTGCCTGCACAGAGACTGGAGCAGCAGCATAGAATCGAGTTAGTAATTAAGAGAGGTCCGCGCTTAGGACGTATATGAAGGTTGAAGCCTCCCCAGATGGCCCCCCTCCTTACAGGAGCAACAGATGGAGAGGAACGGATGGCAACAGGGGGGGCCCATGAGGTGGATACCACAGAGCGATGGGTGCTCAAGGACCAGATGGATCCCAGGATCACCGAGAATATGCCCATCCAAGGACATACTGGGACAAAAGTCAAGGAAGAGATAATGGCACCCATACGGAGAAATCAAGAAAGAGGAAGCAGACAAGAGGAAGCAGAGGAGGGAGGAAGAAAGCGACGAAGAGAGCATTAGGGAAGGGAATATATAACCATAGTGATATTACTTTTACCGATGAAGAAATGAAAATCCTTGATCTGGGATTGAAATATGCTCCAGATAAACCCTTGGATAAATTTGAGGTCTTCATCGATCTACAAAAATTCATGAGAAAACTTAATATAAAGAAACACTTTGTATTAAATAAAGACAGTAGAACAATGGATGGGCCAGCATATCTACAAACTAATTTAAGAAATAAATCCATATTCAATCCCAAAACACTCAGCAATCAATGCATGGGAGCTTTTAAAAAAAAATGGTTGAAGATGACTTAGCCAAACTTGCAAGAGAGAATACAAAAACTAAAAATGTGTGGAAAACTATTAAAAAACTGGGAAAAGGAATGAGGTTGTCATACACCCAGCAGACAAGTGAGGGGGACTGGTTATTTTAAACAAGCGTGATTATGAAGAAGAAATGAAGAACTTTCTGAAGGTGGAACACACTTAAAAAAAGCTTAAAGGGAATCCTAAATTGACTTATGAGAAAAAATTGAAGGCCTTTGTTAAGAAAGGAAAGGAAAATGGAATATTGAATGCCAAGGAAGCAGAATACCTGGTATCCAACTCCATGAAGACTCCAGTAATTTATTACACTCCGAAGATTCATAAAAGGCTAGACAAGCCACCCGGAAGACCAATTATCAGTGGGATAAATTTGGTGTTCTCAAGACTTGGGGAGTACCTTGATAAATATCTCAAACCACTGGTACAAAAAGGGAACTCTTATCTACATGATAGTTTACAATGCATAGGGGACCTCCAACAGATAAGTGGGGCTGAGGGCTATTTGTTAGCCACTATTGATGTAAATTCCATATACACAAGTTTAGTTCAGAAGGATAGCCTATGGGGTGTGGAGAAAGCCCTACATGAACATACAGCCATAATGCAGGAACAGATCAATTACATCCTTGAAGGCTTACAGCTCGCTATGGGGTGTAACTACTTTTGCTATGATCACAACTTCTGTGTTCAAATGAAAGGAGTAGCGATGGGGGCACGCTATGCCCCGAGCGTAGCTAACCTCCTCATGAACATGTGGGAGGAGGAGTACATTTATGCAAAAAGGCTTCCCCAATTAAAACTATCGTAGGTATATAGATGACCTTATTATACTATGGGACAGTACAGCTGAATCGTTTGAGGATTTTCTGAAGGATCTGAACGACAATAGATATGGCCTTACTTTCTCTGGTAAATGGAGTAACCATAAGATTGACTACCTGGATTTGGAGATTTTTAAAAGAGGGGAGAGACTATGCACTAGGACTTTTTATAAGGCAACCGATAGAAATGGGTACGTCCCGATGTCCAGCTGCCACCATCCAAAGTGGAAAGGGAATATACCCAAGGGTCAACTGCTCAGGTTGCGGAAGAAATTGTGACACAATAGAAGACTTCCAATTGCAGGCCGATATTCTAATTGAACGGTTCCTTGAAAAAGGATACATGCGAGAAATTCTGGAAAAATTGAAGACCAATATAGCGATCATGGATAGAAATACTCTACTCAAATCAATTAGAAAATAAAATTAAATGGAGATGGCCTTTATTACAGGGTTTAACACTCAATATAAGGCCTTTGAGCATATCCTGAAAAAATATTGGCCTATATTGAAGGAGGACCGCGTCCTTTCACAGATACTACCCAATAAGCCAAAGTTCATTTATAGGAGAGCACCTACCCTTCGGAACCACTTAGTCCATAATGTAGTCAATCCACCTAAAACAATTAAAATCTTTCCAGAAATGAAGGGGTTTTATAAATGTCAGAGGTGCTTGGCATGTAGAGTGAGTAAAAAACAACCTCGCAAAAGAGAAACCTTCAAATCAAAAACTGACCATAGAGAATACCGTATAAGGGAACTAATCACATGTCATAGCACCCATGTGACTTATGTCATCGAATGTCCATGCCACCTTCAGTATGTGGGCAGAACCACCCACCCACTCTGTGTACGCATACGGGAACATATCAAAAACATTCGAGAGGGGTTCCCAAAACACACCCTATCACACCACTTTGATGAGGTACATCATAGGGATGAAATATGAGTGGTACAAAAAATTAAAAAAGTGGAGAAAATGGAAAAAAATGGAAACAATGGAAGAAATCGCATAAAGGACTGCTGCCTCCACATATGTGATTTTCACCAAGGTGGAAAAAACAGAAGGTAAGTGAAGGGTTAGTGTGTGGGTGTGGCGCTGTCCTAATTCATAGAAATACTTGGTAAATCGTGTGTAGCCAAATCCCATATGTAAAGTCTCATATAAAGTATAGACCAAAATTGCAAATAAAAAATTCAACGAAAATAAAACCAAACATAAAACAGCAAAGTGACCCCCTTTGGAGTGTGTAGGTGTAACGTTGTCCTAGTTTAAAAAATACTTTGTAAGTCGTGTGTAGCCAAATCCCACATGTAAAGTCGCATGTAAATTATAAACAAAATATAAACAAAATCGCATATAGCAAATTTAACGGCTAGGTTGGCCCCCTTTGAATTGGGGGAGGGGGAAGGGGAACAGGGGATGAAATCAAAAAATGACTTTAGCCAAAACTATTCCATCCGCATAAAAACCCCATATAATGATTGATTTAAAAGTCTTTGACAAACATAACATTGCTGAATAATTACATAGGTTAAATCGTGACTAGTGCTCAGTGCAACTTAAGTGAAAAACTTGACATCTTTGTAAAACAAGGCAGGTATTTGTATTAATCTTGACCAGGTGCTCGTGTCTTGTGATCATGCGGACACTCACCAGCTTCTTTCACCCCTGCGGGGGTAATGCGCAGTCACAGTGTATGCCACTGTGCGGCAATCCACAGGCTGTTTCTGGGTCATGGTGACGTTTTAGGCATAAGAGAAGAAAGAGGAGATTCCATAGCGTAAAACCATAAAACACTCTTTATTGAACGCAGATGACAGAATGGTACTCACATTTAAGCAGTTTATAATAGGCAACCAAATGTCATCAAAACAGGAGAGCGTCAGATTTAAGTTGGTGATCCTCTGGGAGATGATGCAAAAGCGCCAAAATAGGCCACGCCCCCTACGCGTTTCATCATAGGGACGTCAACTGGAGCGTCCAGTTGACTTCCCTATGACGAATCGCATAGGGCGTGGCCTATTTTGACGCTTTTGCATCATCTCCCAGAGGATCACCAACTTAAATCTGACGCTCTCCTGTTTTGATGACATTTGGTTGCCTATTATAAACTGCTTAAATGTGAGTACCATTCTGTCATTTGCGTTCAATAATGGAGATCAAATTTGTCCCCTCTCATTTTTCACATCATTGTGGATTTATTCAAGATTATCTTTATTCATTTTCCAAACAGATATTTAATTTGTTTTCTTTACCAAAAGTTAAAAATATATAACTACCACAATTCCTCTATCCCTTCCTTGTCACTCAATCAGTTATCCCCGACTCCCCCCCCCCCCCCCTCACTTCTATCTGGTTTGCTTCTTCCCAAGTTCCTTATCATTCTAGCTCACTACCTACTCTTTCCTTCATCTTGTCTGAGTATATATCCAAGGTTTTATATAATTTCCATTCCTCCCAGAGACTATTACACTTGTTATCTCTTCTCTCCCTATTTCTCAGCAAATCCATTTTACAGTAATAGTCTATTTTTTCGTACCACTCTCTTATATCTGGTTTTCCACTTTTTAACCAATATTTTGGGATCAGACCCTTTGTGGCATTCAGGAGTTTTGGGACCCTTGATCTCATATATTGTTTCTTTGGTATTTTATGATCGTGAAACAAGCAGGTCCATATATTTTGTTCCATTCTCTCACCAGTTATCTCCCCTATATTTTTTTACTATTTCTTGCCAGTAATCCATTATTATTGGGCACTCCCACCATAAATGTGTCATCGTTGCTCTTTGACCGCATTTTCTCCAACACAAGGGTGTTTTCTTTTGTTGATATCTGTGGGTTCTTACTGGTGTCAGGTACCACCTTGCTAACAGCTTATAGTTCATTTCAATGGTCTTCATATCCCAGGCATTATTGTATCCCATTTCTATCATCTTTTCCACTTTTTGATCTTCAAATTTTAAATTCATTTCTCTCTCCCATTGTTTAATTTACTCAGGTCTTTCTTGTCCATCTAAGTCAGCCAGTATTCCATAGATTCTTGATATTCCATTTCTCAGTGGCGTTTTAGTGAAACAAAGTTTTTCCAAAGGGCTTAACTTCTCTTCTTCTCTAAGTGGATGTGGTATTTTATTTACTAGATGTCTTAATTGGCAATAATTCCATTCGCTCATCTTCCACCCATTAATTTCTTCTAATTCTAGTTGTGTTTTAATCCTACCTTTTGTGGTAATATCTTTCAGTTGTGGATTTCTTATTTCTCGTCCTACAAATATTTCCTTCCCAGTAAAAAAATTCATTCCTGTGAGTGCTAATAACGGTGAATTATATCTCCATTCATTCTTCATGTGTGCTATATCCCAGATTTTGAAAACGTTTTTAGTTATTTTGTGAGTTTCTGAATCTATTAATCTGAACTTTCATGGTATCCATATGTTTTTGTGCAGTGTGGTTTTACTTATTGTGTTTTCCATCTCCACCCACTTTTTTTCACTATTTCCATTTGTCCAATCATTCGTGACAAGACTATTGCTTTAAAATACCTACTTATGTCTGGAGTTGCTAATCCTCCGTGCTCCCTTTTCCTTGTGATTTGTGCAAATTTAATTCTTGGTTTTTTATTATGCAAAATGTATTTTAACAATATTGTTTTTTTATTTTGAAAAAACTCTGTGGAATCCTTACTGGCAACATCTGAAATTTGTAAATTATTTTTGGAACTACCATCATTTTAAACATATTTATTCTTCCGATCCATGATATTGGTTGTATACTTAATTTTTTTATTTCTTCCTTGACCTCATTAATTAATGGGATATAATTTGCCGGGAAGATTTTTTCAACCTTTGGAGGTTAATTTAATTCCAAGGTATTTTAGTTCTTCTTTTACCCATGTGAATGGAAATTCTTTTTGAAGAGACAGAACATCACTTTTCCCTAGTCCAATATTTAATATCTCTGTTTTTATCGGGTTTATTTTGAAGTTTGACAGTTCCCCATATTTTTTTATTTCCTTCAGTATATTTGGCAGAGTCACTCTTGGGTTAGTTACATACATCAGGATGTCATCCGCGTATGCCGCGATTTTGTGTTCTTTTTCTCCAACTCTCATCCCTCTCACATCCTGATTGTTTCGAAGTGTCGCCAGGAATGGTTCCAGTGCCAATAAAGTAGTGGGGAAAGCGGACAGCCTTGCCGTGTTCCGTTCTGCATCGTGATCAAAGGTGAAAGTCTGCCATTAACCTTTACCATTGCTGTTGGACCGTTATATAGATTTGTTACCCACTTCATCATTTTTGGTCCTAGTCCCAAATGCCGCCACGTGTCCATCATGAATCCCCAGTCTACCCTGTCAAATGCTTTCTCTGCATCTATTGACAGGAATAGAGCTGGGGATTCACTTTTTTTTCTCCTGTGTAACATCAATATTGTTTTTAGACTGTTGTCCCTTCCTTCTCTCCCCGGTACAAATCCAGTCTGGTCAGGATTTATCCAAAGTGAAATAAATTTTTTTAGTCTAGTAGCTAAAATTTTAGCATAGAGTTTTGTGTCCACGTTCAACAGAGCAATATTTCTGTAGCTTGAACAATTGGTGCTATCTTTCCCTTCTTTGGATAATATTGTAATGTGGGCTAATAGTGATTATCGTCTTATTTCTTCTTCGTCTCCTATATTGTTCAGATATTCTTGTAACTTAGGGATCAGTTGTTCTTGAATTTTTTTATAATATTTGACCGTGAACCCGTCTGGTCCTGGGCTTTTTCCTGCAGGAGTTTCTTTTAATGCCTGTTTTATCTCCTCTTGCGTTATTTTTTTTTTCCAGCTCTTTTAATTGCTCAGGTTTTATTTTTGGTAAATTTGCTTTTTTTAAGTAGTCTTGTATCTTCTTTTTTCTTATATCCTCTTCAAGATGTATTTCCTGTTTTTTTTATTGCGTATAGTGAGCTGAAGTATTTTTGAAATGCTAATGCAATATCCGTTGTCTTGTTTACCACTTCTCCTTTCTCATTTTTGATCTTCTCAATATAATTTAAAGACTTCTTTTTTTTATCATATTTGCAAGGTATTTTCCTGGCTTTTATCCCATTTAAATCTCTCCTGCAGTACTCTATTATATTCCCTCCTCTCTTCTTGTTCCATCCATTCCTTTAATTAATCTCTTTTTTGAATTATGGTCCGGTATGTTTCTTTGTCTGATTGCTTTTTATGACTTTGCTCCAGGTCATATATTTCATTTATAATTTTCAGCGTATTTTCCTTCTATCCTTCTTTTTTCCTGCCCCAATAAATATTAATTTAGCCCCGATGACAGCCCCATATGCCTCCCAAATATTTGGTTTGATAATTCTGGGGTATCATTCTCCTTAAAATATCTTTTGATCTCTTCTATTATAATTTTTTCCGTCTCCCTGTCTTCAATTATATCTTCATTTATTCTCCATGTACCTTTCTCGAAGGATTCTCCTTGCAATTTAATTTTCAGCATTACTGGTCTATGATCCGAGGCTGTTATTATTCCTATTTTTGTTTCTGCTATTTCTTCCAGGCTTCTATGTTCAACCATGATGTAATCCAGCCTGGAGTATATTCCATGCGCTGTTGAATAAAAGGTGTAATCTTTTGTACTTGGGTGTTGTATTCGCCAAGGATCAGCTAATTGATATTCATATAATTTTCCTTTTAATTTCTTTAATTGTCTTACTTCTCTGTCTATTGTTATGGAGGTACTATCTAATCTATGGCCCATGGTGAAATTGAAGTCTCCAGCCAGTATTAATTTGCCTTGTTTAAATTGCATTAAAACTTTTAATATTTCCGTCAGATATTTTTTGGGGTTGTTATTGGGACAGTATACATTGGCGAGTGTGTATTTTACCCCCTGTATGGAACCTATAAGAAAGAGGAAGCGTCCTTCTGGGTCCACTTTTCTTCGTTCTAATAGAAAACATATATTTTTCCCTATTCCAATAGCCACTCCTTTAGCCCTTCTTATTGGTGAGTCTCCGTAGTACCATGTTGGAATATTTCTTGAATATATTTTAGTATTTGAGTTTTGAGTGATATGTGTCTCCTGTAGGAATATTATTTCAGCCTTGCTTTTATCTAGTTCTCGAAGTATTATATTTCTCTTCCCTGGGGAGTTTAATCCTCGGACATTATAAGACAACATTTTTATACTATTCGTATTTTCCATTCCTTTTAAATCCCAGCGCATCCTCTTGGAATCCCCCCCGCCGGTCCGAACAAAGGACTGGGAGGGGGGACCCCCTGAGCCGACACGCGGGGGATCCCTAACTTTGTTCCAAGGTAATTGAGCACTATATCGACTTATGCAAACCAAACCCCTCCCTCCTTCTCCCCTCCCCATCCCCTCCAAACCCCCTGGTAGTGGAATTTCTAATTTATTGCAAAAGTCCGGTATCTCTTCTGTAAATCTTAGTCTAGCACTTCTTCCATTTTTCCTTGCTATCAGGCATGCAGGGAAGCCCCAGTTATATTGTATTTCCTGCTCTTGGAGAATTTTCAATAAGGGTCTTAACGTCCTTCTTCTTAACGTTTCTTGGGACAAATCTTGAAAAATTTGTATCCTAGCTTCGCATATTCAATCAGTGATTTTCTCTTCAGGTTCATCCAAATTTGATTTTTTTTCCTCCCAATTTTTAAATCAAACTATTATATCTCTTGGTGTCTCCATTGAGAGCCCTTGGGGTCTTCTTATTCGATGTACTCTTTCTATTCTTATTATATTGGATTCTTCCTTTCCTAGAATAGGGTTAAAAATATTGTTCATTTTTCTATAAAATTTTCTACTTGTTCAGATTCAGGAAGGCCGCAGATTCTCAGATTTTTCCTTCGTTCTGTTTTCTTGATCCTCTAATTTATAGGATTGTTTTCCATGTCAGATTTTGTTGGTAGTTGTGGTGCATGTTGGTCTTCCTCCCTTCCTCCTTCACCCTCCACTTCTAGTTCTTGTTCCATTCTGGGTTGTGAGAGTAGGCTAGTTTCTACTACTGTCTTACCCTTTTTCTCTTTTTTCTCCTTCTCCTTTGTGTATGTCGGCCCTTTATACCCTGTTGTCTTTCTCCTTCCCCATTTCCTTGCGATAGATATCTATTCATGGGACCAGGGCTAGGGCCTAGACTGGCCCGGGGTGATTTAGCTACCGCACCAGCACTTCCTGTTATTTTACCCCTCATCACAACAATCAAACAAGAAGCAAACCTCCAACCGCGTCTCCGGGTATGTCTTAGAATTATATCCCAGGGACTATATATCCCTTCTCCTTGTATACCCAAAAAAGAGAGAAATAGCACGGCATTCCACAGCAAACCACGGCATGATACACATGATATCCTTAACTTATGCATTGTATGATGATATATGATGATATATGTACATCTCTGTCCTTTTATATCAACTTATTTTCTTTTGATGTATTACATAAACCTTTTCTCTTCCTTCCTTCCCTCCTCTTCTTCTCCCTCCTTCCTTCTCAATCCTTCTTCTGTGGACTCTTCCTTTTCAATATTACAATATTACCATCCCACAGTCTCTTTTATAATTTCTCTTTTCTCTGCTTTTTCTTTCTCTCTCAATTTTCTTCTCCACTTTCTTCTGCCCTCTCACTTCCCTTCCTCTTCTCCTTCAACCGCAGGTACTTTATTCATTTATTATTTATTTATTTGATTTTTTGCTCTTACTCCTTTTTTTCACCACTTTTTCACCACTATCTTGTTTTTCTTCCCCTTTTTCTTTTCAAGCAAGCACCAAAAAAGGAAACAATGAGAGCATACTTATCTGTGGAGGGCAGGGAGAGATTCAACAGAGATTTAGGGAAAGACCATCCACCGACACTCGCCGTCCTTGGTCTCGCTGCCTCCTCAGTGTGCTCGTTCAGGTGTTTCCGTATCTATTCGGTACCTCTCGGAGCTACTCGCTGTCCTCTTTTGCCCCCCGTTGGATTCTGACAGCCAAATGCCTAGGTCGTCGCGAGCGTCACGGAACCCAGCACGGCTCCACAGCTGGCAGCCGAAGACAGGATCAACGGACGGTCAGCGTTTCGAGTCACCGTCGATGAGAAGCGGGACCATCGTCCCCCTCCCTCTCTCATCGGGAAGGTAGGGACGTCCAGATGTCCGTATGAGGGGTACAAGGAAGTAAGTACAGCAAAAACTGCAGGGGGGGTAGGCGGGGGGGGGGGCTGCTAGCTATCTTTCATCGGCAGTCTTGGGCTGGGGGAGAGACCGTGAACTCCTCACGGCGTGCTGCGCGGCGCCATTACCAGACTCCTCCCTCCTTGGGTAACCAGTTTATTGTAACTATGACAGATGGCTATCTAGTTAGGCTCACTGGGTAATATCTGGTTATGCTGTTTCTAGACCAGCCGTTTTTTATTCCCTGCCACTAGGGGGATCTGGATTAAGCATTATATATACTTATGTGATTGGTTTATGTCATAATGTTATACGTACCCCCTTCTCTGTATTTATTCAATTATGTGTGGTTATGATATTTTTTACGATGTCTTAAGGGAGAGCGGGTATTATACTATTCACCTCCACCCTAAATTATATTATATTTAGTCCATCCCCGGAATGCGTCCCTACCTAGCATTGCCTTGTAATGTGAGGGACTCCTGGTTTTTAGCATTGGCTGGGTGGGTTGGAGTTTAGTGGGCGGGGTTCCCTGCCGCTCTCCCTTATAAAATATGTGAAGTGTAGTGGGAGGACACCGCTGCTGAAGACGTCTATGATGAAACCTGTACGGCATCACTACGCACATCACGTGACTTCCAGGAAACTGAGTGAGTGGGTGGAACACAGCTGGAGCGCACGCTGCTCACCCATAGCTCAGTTGCCTTATATTTTTACCGGCCAGTGCAGCTCCTTATGGGAATAGGAGTATGCTGCGCGAATTGCGCTGTTTTGTCTGTTGGCTTTTATACATTTTATACATATTTTTTAATAAACCGATTTTTTGGAAAATACTGCACTATGGGAGTCAATTTCTGTTTTTCACGAGGATTATGAGTTTTTACATCTATCTTCACTTGGATATCCTAAAGCTGTTTGTGGGACTGCAGAGGCTGACACCTGTGGCTATCGGTCTACACCTAGGAGTTGCATGCGTATCACCCCTGTAGGGGTAGTAGGAGCTGGTGAGTGGGGATCCTTGAGGGGGAGCACACAAGTCACCTGTCAAGATTCTGTGAGCACCAAAGTCACCTGCTAAAATTCTTCTAGGCACGAACAGTCACCCATACTGTTCGTGCCTATGCACCTATGCGTTTTTTATACATGGTGCGATAAATTGCATTTTGTTTACTTTTTTGCTTTTGGTGCGATTTTTTTTTTTTTTTTTTTTCTGTTTTCTGGTGGGATTTTTGCACTTTTATGTTTTTTTTGTCTTTTGGGTTTATATACATCTTGATATACTTACTTTGTGGTACACCTATTTCTATTTTTTATCCAACCTCACTTTTTTTCACTATTATATATTTTTATATACATATATTTATCTTTTTTTTTTTTCTGAAACAATTGCTTGCTGTTTGGACATTATATACACTGCCAAAGTAGAGGACTACTCTATTGTCATGCCATTTATGTTTGGACTTTATATGTATTGATTAAGTAGAGGATTTATTATATATATATATATATATATATATATATATATATATATATATATATATATATACACACACAGTATTATCTGGGAATTATTTATTCATGCAATTTTATTTTCACTGTTGGTGACTATTTATCCTCTGGAAGATTGGTGCCTTACTCAGAGGACTTTTATTACTTACCTACTAGTGTAGGAGAGCTTTATTAATCTCCACATTATCACTGGGCTCTTTCACTAAATGTTCAGCCACTAAAGAGTGATCTGCCAGATCACCCTTTGGCACATAGGTAGCGCCACTCACCCCTTTTACTTTTAATTTACTAGCATAGAGTCGATACAAAGGCAGCATCAGTGAACAGGCCTGCAGCCTCAGAGTCATTTATCTCGACGGACGACTCAGCCCGATCATATCAACTGGTCAGACCTCTTACTGTGGGTGGAGTTTGCTCACAATAGTGCCTTGAATTCTGCTTCCCGATTGTCCCCGTTTATGGCGAACTATAGTTTCCAACCTTCCATGTTGCCTGACTCATTTGTTCCGCAGAGTATTCCTGCGTTACAGGAGCATCTCCGTGGTCTTCGTTCCACTTGGGCACAAGTCCAGGAGGCTTTTCGACATGCTAATGATAGGTACAGACTCCATACTGACCGCAGATGCCTGCCTGCGCCTCCCTACCAGGTTCGGGACAGGGTCTGACTGTCATCTCGCAACCTCTGACTTCGTGTTCCCTCTCTGAAGTTCGCACCTCGGTTTATTGGGCCTTTCCGTATTCTTCGCAGGATTAACCCAGTGGCTTACGCACTAGACCTTCCTTCTAATATGTGTATCTCAAATGTATTTCATGTCTCCTTATTAAAACCTTTGGTCTGCAACCGCTTTACCACCTCGGTGCCTTGTCCACACCCTGCACAGGTTGAGAACCATGAGGAGTATATAGTACAGTCCATTGTTGACTCCTGTAGGTTCCATGGGCGTATACAGTACCTGGTGCATTGGAAAGGGTGCGGTCCGGAGGAACGCTCTTGGGTCTCATCCACAGACGTACATGCCCCTGTCCTCTGTGATTTCCATAGATGTTTTCCCCTCAAGCCTAGTGGTCCTTCAAGGGGGAGGGGTCATTGAGGAGGGGAACTGTCAGGGCTGGGCTCCGCCCTTCCTTCTCAAAGCTGGCCACTCAGCTGTCGGCTAATTGCCAGCTCCTATCTCTCCACAGTGACTCACCTGTTGATGATATCCTGCTCGTTAGTCCTGCCTACTTAAGCCGTCCAGTCCAGATGATCTCTGCCTTCGCCTTGGTCACATCTCTTGACGCTCTCCTGTGTTCCTGTTAAAGACTTGCTTGGCTGACATTCCTTCTGGCTCCAGATCCTGTTTGCTGTTCTACTATGCTCATCTCTGGCTCCCTGACGTTTTGGCTTGTCTGACTATCCGTTCTGGCTCCTGAACTCTGGCTATGTTTTGACTATGTTTACTCTGTTTACCTTTTTTATTATTATTAAACAAGTGTGATTTAACTGTACTTCTGTCTCAGTCTGATTCATGGTTTCTGACAGAATGCTATTCTCAGCAAGGTGGTCGCTCAGTCGGTTGTAGACCGTCAAGGAGTTTGGATAAAAAGGGGAGTAAGGAGATGGAGCGTAGGTTGTTTAACCGCTTGCCAAATCTTCCAGGGCTGAAGCGGTTAAGATTGTTTGGATCCAGTGAGGGCTTTTTAAATATGTAACTGACTAGTGCATGTTTTAGAGAGTTGGGGAAGATGCCAGAAGAGAGGGAGAGATTGAAGATGTGGTTAGAGAGTGTAGAATAGAGCCAGAGGGTCAATGTAGCATTTGCGAGGGAACGGGATCCTGAGGGCAGGTGGTTAGCTGGACGTTAGCAAGCAGTTTAGCAACCTTCTCTATAGTGATGGGCTTGAAAGAGTGAAGTAATGATTGTACCTGTGGGCATGAAGTGTAAAGCGTGGAGGGTATCAGAACTAAGGGGAAAGTAATACTGGGAGTATGCTATAGGCCCCCTAACCAGAGGGAGGAGGTCAAGGAGGACCTCCTAATCACAATTTTAACCACTTAAGCCCCGGACCATTTCGTTGGCCAAAGACCATAGCACTTTTTGCGATTCGGCACTGCGCTGCTTTAACTGACAATTGCGCGGTCGTGCGACATGGCTCCCAAACAAAATTGACGTCCTTTTTTCCCCACAAATAGAGCTTTCTTTTGGTGGTATTTGATCACCTCTGCGGTTTTTATTTTTTGTGCTATCAACAAAAATAGAGCGACAATTTTGAAAAAAAACGCATTATTTTTTACTAATTGGTATAATAAATATCCCCAAAAAAATATATAAAAAAACAATTTTTTTCCTCAGTTTAGGCCGATACATATTCTTCTACATATTTTTGGTAAAAAAAAATGCAATAAGCGTTTATTGATTGGTTTGTGCAAAAGTTATAGCGTCTACAAAATAGGGGTTAGTTTTATGGCATTCTTATTAATAATTTTTTTTTTTACTAGTAATGGCGGCGATCTGCGATTTTTATCGTGACTGCGACATTATGGCGGACACATCTGACAATTTTGACACATTTTTGGGGCCAGTGGCATTTATACAGCGATCAGTGCTATAAAATTGCATTGGTTACTGTAAAAATGTCACTGGCAGTGAAGGGGTCAACCACTAGGGGGCTAGGGAGAGGTTAAGTGTGTCCTGGAGAGTGTTTCTAACTGTTAGGGGGATGGGTTACGAACGACACTTCACTGATCATAGCTCCCGATCACAGGGAGCTATGATTAGTGACAGTTTCACTAGGCAGAATGAGGAGATGCATGTTTACATTAACATCTCCCCGTTCTTCAGCTCCGTGAGACGATCGCGGGTATCCCAGTGGCGATCAAATCCGCGGGACCTGCGATCCGACTCATGGAGCTTCTGGCAGGGTCACGCGCACGCCGCTGGCGGCGCGCACGTGACCACGCAGCGGCAAATTCAAAGGGACGTACCTGTATGCCCATTTGCACATCCGTGCCATTCTGCCAACGTAAATGTACATGCGGCGGTCAGCAAGTGGTTAATTAGCGGCAAGAATGGGAAGTGTCATTATAATGGGGGATTTTAATTATCCAGACTGACTGGGTGGAAGGAACCGCGCATTCATCTAAGGCTCTCCAGTTCCTAAATGTCTTGCAGGACAATTTCATGGGTCAGATGATAAATGCACCAACTAGAAACAAAGCATTACTAGACCTACTGATTACCAATAGGGATGAGCCCGATGTTCGAGTCGAACGTAAGTTCGACTCGAACATCGGGTGTTCGCCGAATAGCTAACAATTTGGGGTGTTCGCGGTAAATTCGAAAGCCGCGGAACACCCTTTAAAAGTCTATGGGAGAAATCAGAAGTGCTCATTTTAAAGGCTTATATGCATGGTATTGTCATAAAAAGTGTTTGGGGACCTGGGTCCTGCCCCAGGGGACATGTATCAATGCAAAAATAAGTTTTAAAAACGGCCGTTTTTTTGGGAGCAGTGATTTTAATAATGCTTAAAGTGAAACAATAAAAGTGAAATATTCCTTTAAATTTTGTACCTGGGGGGTGTCTATAGTATGCCTGTAAATTGGTGCATGTTTCCTGTGTTTAGAACAGTCCAAGAGCAAAATTACAAAATTCTACAGGAAAAAAAGTCATTTAAAAGTACTCGCGGCTATAATGAATTGTCGGTCCCGGCAATACACATAAAAGTCATTGAAAAAAATTACCAGGTCCTTTGGGTGTGGTATAAATATTAAGGGAAACCCCGAACAAAAATTTTAAAAAAATTGCGTGGGGGTCCCCCCCAAATTCCATACCAGGCCCTTCAGGTCTGGTATGGATGTTAAGGGGAACCCCGCGCGAAAATTTAAAAAAAAAATAGCGTGGGCGATGATAAGGGACTGTTACAAGATTTTAGCAATGACAACGGTATCGTTAGCAGTAATCAGCATGGATTCATGAAGAATCGTTCTTGCCAAACCAATCTATTAACCTTCTATGAGGTGAGCTGCCATCTAGATAAAGGAAGGCATGTAGAAGTGGTGTATCTGGATTTTGCAAAAGCATTTGATACAGTTCCCCATAAACTCAGTCAAGTAATTGACAGACCATTTTTCCTAACTTTTATGAACAGTCTACTGACTGGAATGGTACCAGCTGATTGGAGAAAAACCAATGTAGCACCAATATTTAAAAAAGAGCCAAGATACATCCCTGGGAATTACAGACCAGTTAGCCTAACATCAATTGTATGCAAGCTCTTGGAGGGGATGATAAGGGACTATATGCAAGATTTTAGTAATGATAATGGTATCATTAGCAGTAATCAGCATGGAGCATTTGATACAGTTCCCCATAAACGTTTACTGTGCAAAGTAAGGTCCGTTGGCATGGACCATAGGGTGAGTACATGGATTGAAAACTGGCTACGAGGGCGAGTTCAGAGGGTGGTGATAAATGGGGAGTACTCGGAATGGTCCGGGAGGAAAGTGGGGTCCCCCAGGGTTCTGTCCCGGGACCAATCCTATTTAATTTATTCATAAACGACCTGGAGGATGGGATAAACCTCTCACTTGATGGACTTGTGTCTTTTTTCAACCTTGCCTACTATGTAACAATGTAACAGCAAAGATCTCCTCGCAAATTGTATCAATTTTCTGTTTGAAGTGATTGGCGATCTCCTGGCCAGTGAGTGAGTTAGTTGGTGGAGGCAAAGGAGGACGAAGTAGAGGGTTGAAGGTAGAGAAAAGTTGATGGGACGGGATGATAAGTTGTTAATGAGAGTGATAAAATAGGTCTGCTTGGCAGTGAGGAGGCTGGAATTGTGTTTTTGGAGGGCAGATTTATATCGGTAGATATCTTTCTGCTCATGAGCACGGCTATGTTTTTTCAGACTTCTAGTGTCATCTGTTTGCCAAGGTTGTAGGGGTCGGGGCCTGATTCTGTGTGTAGTGAGGGGGTCCAGTGTGTCCAATGAGGCTAGAAGTGAAGTGTTGTAGACATAAGTGGCTAGTGTTAGTGTTTTACAAACCTAGTTTGTATGTAAAGTTTTCAAATTTTCCATGTCCACAGAGAAACCATCTTAAGTCATTGCATACACAGGCTCTGCATCCTGTTTGGAAGTGCCACACAATTGTTTGCTTTACCATTTCATCTAACAATGTAAATCTGTGAAGCCTGGCACACACGTACTGAAATTCAGCTAGATCCTGCTGAACCAGTTGAATTTTGGTATTCTGACAGGGGGTTTCCGATTGAATGCTGGATTTCCAGTATGACTGTTCAACAGAAGCCTGTCGAATGGCTGCAGTGCTGATCATTGTATTCTGACAGGTGGGGGTTGGAGTCCCCCTGTCAGAATACAATATTGCAGTGGGGGAGATGCCTAAATACACAGCACTTGTTGAACCCTGCTTTAGTCTGCTGATTGATTGAAAACAATACACTCCAGATGTGTCACGTACCTGGTTGGAGGCCGAAATGCCGAGAGGGCTCCCCTTGCGGCTGCGTGCAGTACCCCCCTTGTTCGGGGTTTCCCTAAGCCAGAGGTCTGGTATCAGGAAGCAGGCAGAAACAGGTAACTGTAGCAAAGTCCATGATACAAGCTGGGATCAGGTACTGGAGAGGGCAACAAGTCAGTAAATCAAGCCAGGGGGTCAAACCAGGATAGCAGATCAGACAGGTCAGGAAAAAGCTGGGTCACAACAGGAATCCAAATAGTAACTGCACAGAGGCTCAGGAACATAGGAAGACTGACAAACCAGCAACTGCAGACACTAGCAGACTTCCTTATATAGGCCCATGTGACCTGCTGCCAGAGATGCTGGGTCCTAAAGTCCTTCTCCTGCCATAAGTGCTGATAGAAATGCTGGGTCCTAGAGCCCTTCTCCTGCTGTTGGTTCCTTGACAACTGGCACTATTGCTAGTTCTCCTACGGCCATTCCCCTGACAGTGCCCCCCCCCCAAGGGGCAGCCTCCGGATGCCCCAACGGGCCAATGCTTCGGGATGTCTGCTGTGAAAGTCCCGCACAAGTCTAGGAGCATGCACATTGTTTTCAGGCTCCCAGGCTCCTTCGGGAGGGTACCCCCTCCATTTGATTAGATACTGGACCTGCCTACCCCTCCTCCGGCAATCCATAATGGCTTCAACCTACCAATACTGGAGGTGGAGGTGGCTCTTCTCTTCCAGGGAAGGGACTGGGTACAGCTGGTTTAAGCAGGGAGATGTGGAACACTGGATGGATCTTGTAAGTATTGGGTAGTGCCAGCTCAAAAGCCACTGGATTTATCTCTCTTTTGATTTCAAAGGGACTGATAAATTTGGGTCCAAGCTTCCGGGAGGGACATGAGAGCTTGAGGTTTACTGAAGAAAGCCATACCTTGTCCCCAATCTAAAAGACAGGATTCCCTCTTCTTCTTTTATCATGGAACTTTTTATAGTCCTCTTGGGCGTTTTTTCGCATGGCCTCCTGAAGCAACTTGTAGTTGGATTGAATGAACCTTAATCGATCCTGGACAGCGGGAGCAGATGTTTCAGGTATAGTATTTGGAAGGAAGGAGGGATGGAATCCATAGTTCGCCCAGAAACGGGACTGATTGATTGCTGCATGCAAAGAGTTTTTATATGCAAACTCAGCACAGGGAAGAAGGGAGATCCAGTCATCCTGCGAGCAAGTACAAAAACATCCTCTCTGTTTGACCATTGCTCTGAGGGTGGTAAGCTGAGGAAAGACACACTTCTATTGATAGAGACTTGCAGAGATCCCTCCAGAACTTGGAGGTGAACTGTACCCCTCTATCGGAGACAATACTATCCGGTAATCCATGTAATCTGACAATCTCTTTAATGAACATGTTTGCTGTGTCTGAAGCGGAGGGTGTGCCAATCATCTGAAGGAAGTGTGCCATTTTGGAAAGGCGGTCTACCATCACCATGATGGTGGTGCATCCCCCAGAGGGGGGCAGGTCTACTATAAAGTCCATGGATATTTCTTTCCAGGGTTGTTCAGGAATGGGTAATGGCCTTAAAAGTCCCCATGGCTTGGCATTGGAACCCTTGTTGCGCTGGCAAATGGTGCAAGAGTTCACATACTTTCTGCAGTCTTGTCTTAGGCTGGCCCACCAAAATGAGCGCTTAACAAGTCCCAAAATGCCCGGCAAGTTTATGGTCATGTGACATTTTTAGAACTTGGAGTCTGACTGGCTGGGGAACAAAAATTTTGTCCTGGTGCCACAAAAATCCATCTGGGTTTCTCAGTTAGGACACTTCTGATCGAGAGCACTGGATTGAGGCTTGCTTGATTAAGGTCTTTAAGTCAGGTTGGATAAGCAAAATATTCTGGGTGGATAGGATCGTACTTGGCTCTGTCGTTTCAGGGGTTTCCGGAAACATTTGGGAGAGTGCATCTGCTTTCCCATTCTTGGAACCTGGCCGATATGTAAGATGGAAATTGAACCTGGAGAAGAACAGAGCCCAGCGGGCTTGCCGGGGTCTTAAACGTTTGGCTGTCCTGAGGTACTGCAGGTTCTTATGGTCTGTAAAAATCATAATGGGATGAGCGGCACCCTCCAATAAGTACCTCCATTCTTCTAAGGCAGATTTAATGGCCAGAATTTCTCTATCTCCCACATCATAATTTCTCTCTGGTGGGCTCATCTTTCGAGAGAAAAAGGCTATGGGGTGAAGAAGAGCCTTAGGTCCCTGCCGTTGGGACAGGATTGCCCCTGTAGCTACTTCAGAGGTGTCCACTTCCAACACATAAGGCAGGGTTGGATCTGGGTGCTGTAGGATTGGTGCGGAAGTGAACAGATTCTTTAATTTGTCAAAGGCTATCTGGGCTTCTGGCGACCACTGGAACCGGACCTTCTGGTGGGTCAACTGAGTGATGGGTGCTATGGTGGTGGAGAAATCCTTCACCAACCTCCTGTAGAAGTTGGAGAACCCCACGAAGCGCTGAACACCTTTCTTGTCCGAAGGAGCTGGCCGGTCTAGTATTGCTTCCACCTTCTTTGGGTCCATTGCAATTCCTTCTGTGGAGATGATGAGACCCAGGAATTGAATAGATGTTTTTTCAAAATCACATTTGTCCGCCTTGACATAGAGTCCATGTTTTCTCAAGGTTGAGAGCACCTTTTTTATGTGAATTCGATGAAGCTCCAAAGAGGCAGAAAAGATGAGGATATCATCGAGGCATACGATTACAAAGTAATCAAGGGATTCCCGAAAAATGTCGTTCATTAGATGCTGGAACGTGGCTGAGGCGTTGCATAACCCGAATGGCATCACAAGGTATTCGAAGTGGCCGAACCGCGTCCGAAATGCTGTTTTCCACTCATCACCCTGGCGTATGCGTACAAGGTTATAAGCGCCCCTCAGATGCAATTTAGTGAAAATCCGGGCGGTTCGGAACCTTTGAAAGAGTTCAGGAACGAGAGGCAGTGGGTATCTGTTCTTTACAGTGATCTTATTGATTTCTCTGTAATCTATACACGGCCGCAATGTGCCATCCTTCTTCTCCACGAAGAATATACCCGCTAAACCCCTTTTCAAGGTTCTCGTGAATATATACCCGTAGGGTCTCCAGCTCGTTTTCAGATAGGGGAAAGATTCGTCCAAACGGGATCTCGGCCCCCGGGAGCAGTTCAATTGGACAGTCATAAAGCCGGTGAGGTTGGAGGACATCGGCCTTTTTCTTGTCGAAAATGTCTATAAACTCCTGATAAGCTGGAGGAATATGCTGGAGATTACTGAGAGCAGGTTGCACCACCAGACAGCTAGCAGGCTTACTGGAGCTGGGAGTAAAGCAATGCTGCAGGCAATATACTGAAGAAAGAGAGATTTCCTTCTTGGCCCAGTTGATTTGCGGGTTATGTGCCTGCAGCCATGGAATTCCCAGGATGATGGGAAACATGGGGGAACATAGGACATTAAAGCGGACAAATTCTTTTATGGCCAGTATCTGTAGTAGTGAAGATGGGCATGGTTTCCTGGGTGACAAGTCCAGAACTGGGCAGGGAACCATCGGCCAAAAGAACCTCAAGTCTTTGCTTTTTTTCATAGAGGGGCACACCAAGTTTCTTAGCCAGAGATAAGTCCATAAAACTGCTACATGACCCGGAATCAATGATTGCTTGTAGCCGGATCTCCCTTTCTGCCACTTGTAAGGAGATGGGAAGAACAAGGTAAGAATGGCAGGATCCAGAGACTTGGAGATATGTGGAACTTGGTGGGTAGACCTTACTGGGTCTTATGGGGCAGTTGCGTAAAAAATGTCCGGCCCCTCCGCAGTACAGGCAGAGATTGGCCTGCTGGCGGCGTTTTCTCTCCTCAAGCGTAAGGGAGGAACGGGCCAGGCCAACTTGCTTTGGTTCCCTTTCTGGGATTGCAGGGCAAACAGACATGGGTGCAACAGCAGGAGAAAACTTGGGTAGCATCCGTGTAGGCTGGAAGGATTAAGCACGTTCTGACCGCCGCTCCCGTAGGTGCCTGTCAAGCTGAATGGCTAGGTAAATAAGTCCGTCAAGAGTGTTGGGAATAGCAACTCGAGCCAGTTCATCCTTAAGGACCTCAGACAGTCCTTGGCGGTACTAGAACCTGAGGGCTGCCTCATTCCAGCTTGTGTCGGTGGACCATCTGCGGAAATCCACGGTATAATCTTCCACTGGCCTCAAAGAAAGTGTCCATAGTATTCAAAGCAGAGTCTTTTTGTACCAGCAGGTTATGAGCCCAGGCTTGGGGTTCCTCAGATAATAAAGAAATGATAAATCCTACTTTCATAAACTCAGAAGCAAAAGTTCTAGGTTGGAGGGCCAGGTACAGTAGGCAGGCATTCTTGAAGGCCCTGAACTTTTTCCGGTCACTGGAGAATCGTTCGGGTGTAGGTACCCGTGGTTCAGGAGGAGGCAAGGACACTGGAGCCATGTTAGAGGATGAAGAACTGGAGTCCACAAAGGCTGGAGCAACAGGCAAATGCTGCAGCCGATCCTCCAACCGGAAGTAGCCATCCTGGAGCTTCCCAACGGCTTGCGTAAGGGTGGTGACATGTTGACACATAATCTTTAACGGGGAAGCACCTCCGTCGGCCTCGGTCATGGCTGGTTTGTACTGTCACGTACCTGGTTGGAGGCCGAAATGCCGAGAGGGCTCCCCTTGTGGCTGAGTGCAGTATCCCCCTGAAGTTGGGTACAGAGGGTATAGTGCCCAGAGAAGCACAGGTTGCCAGATGGACTCCAGAGAGAAGAGTTGGTGGTTGCAGAAGAGTTGGAGGTTGCAGAAACGGGGACAAGCCAAAGGTCTGGTATCAGGAAGCAGGCAGGAACAGGTAACTAGCAAAGCCAGTGATACAAGCCGGGATCAGGTACTGGAGAGGGCAACAAGTCGGTAAATCAAGCCAGGGGGTCAAACCAGGAGAGCAGATCAGACAGGTCAGGAACAAGCCGGGTCACAACAGGAATCCAAATAGTAACTGCACAGAGGCTCAGGAATACAGGAAGACTGACAAACCAGCAACTGCAGACACTAGCAGACTTCCTTATATAAGCCCATGTGACCTGCTGGTAGAGATACTGGGTCCTAAAGTCCTTCTCCTGCCAGATATGCTGGGTCCTAAAGTCCTTCTCCTGCCATAAGTGCTGGTAGAGATGCTGGGTCCTAGAGCCCTTCTCCTGCTGTTGGTTCCTTGACAACTGGCACCATTGCCAGTTCTCCTACGGCCATTTCCCTGACAAGATGTTCCCAGAAACATAATTTCCTGCTTGTGTGATCGGCTCACTGATATTCCCAGAAGTCTGCACTAAGATACAAGTTAGATTTTGGGCACACCTGCAACAAAAAAAAAAAAAAAATCAGTTTTGGTGATATACTCCCAAAGAATTACTCACTTCCAAGGGAATGCAGACTCTACTAGTTTCCTCATTGGAGCAATGCAAATGCATAAGCTGATTATTTATGAAAAATTCACTCCCACTCAGATTCACTCTGCACATTGACACAATTAACCAAATGACCGCTACAGCGCGGGCCTTAATTGCTGGGAATAGATGTACTCCCCTTTGCAAGCTCCCCGCGCGCCCACATTAGGGAAAATTTAAGACGGTCGTGTCCCTTGGACACAGATAACTTCTACACGAGGCTGCCCCTGTTCCGCAACCTTCACCGGAGGCAGACGCCAGAATGTGGCACTGTGAGAAAGAACAGGAAGGGCCTTCCTCAAAGGTTCGTCAATATGAAGTTAAGAAGAGGGGAGGCGGCGAGTCTGCAAAACGAGGAAATTCTGGAAGTGAAGTGGAGGGACAGAAGGTATCTCAATATGCTTTCTTCGATCCATAATAACACCTACGTGGAAATCCCCAGAAGGAATGGCCCCATCCAAAAGCCAACATGTGTCCACGTATACAATTTGTTCATGGTAAGGTCGACTTCAACAACCAAATGCTCAAACCCTACCTTGCCACAAGACGAACATACCATTGGTATAAAAAAGTATTAATTTATTTTTTTCATTTGGCCATATACAACTCCTATATAATCTACAGCAACTCCACCCAAAGCCCCAAACCTTTCCTTGGCTACCAGGAGAAAATTATCACTGCCTTTATATTGCCGAACGTCCCACCAAAAAACATTGGATCCAATGTTATTAGTAGACTTATTAGTAGATGTTATTAGTAGATTAGGGAACGCCATTTTCCCGATAAAATCCCTCCCAGACCAATAGGCCAAATACGTCAGAAAAAGATGTAAGGTGTGTACCAGTGGAGGAGTTAGAAGAAACACCTCTTATTATTGTCCCCATTGTCCTTCCCAACCAGGCCATTGCATAGGTGACTGTTTCTGCCGTTATCATATATCACTACATTTTTAGTGAAGTATGGTAAACATAATCCTCAGTTCCTGCCATTTACCTTCACACCCCTTATGCCACTGCATGCTCCTGAACTGACCCTGGCCTGTTATTTGACCACGCTTCTGCCTACCACTTCTGTACATACCTCTGCCTGATTTGGAACTGACCCTGGACTGTTATTCGACCACGCTTCTGCCTACTGCTTCTCTACATACCTCTGCCTGATCTGGAACTGACCCTGGACTGTTGACCATGTTTTTTGCCTGCTTCTTGGACTGATCTTATACTCTGCTACTGGAGTAATGGGGTTCATAATACAGGGATCTCACATATGTGAGGGGCTCCAGAATTGTTTTTCTGGATGAAGAAAACTATTTTTTTTGTTTTCTTAGTCCCAGAATAGGGTCTGGAGATCGGAGACTTCAAAGAGATTTGGGTGGGAGAAGCCTCTATCCGTGTCCCATTCTGTCCTGAACGAAGCCCTGCCTGCTGCCTGTAGGACTTACTGCCATCATACCTCTGGCTGTCACATGAACTGATCACACCTCTGGTTGCTACCTGTACTATGGACCATGTTCCTGCCTACTACCAGAACCAATATTTTGGCTGACAATATCTCTGCCTGCACTGACCCTGGACTGTATATGAACAGTATCCCTGCCTGTAGCCTGTGCTGACTATGGACAGTATTTCTGCCTGTTGCCTGGACAATTGCGTTTGCTGTTGCTGACCAAGTCCTTGCCTGCTGTCTGGAGCGGTCCTATCCTCCTGTGGACAACTGCGCTACTAAAACCATAGGTAATCTTTTGTTTACCCTTTACTCAGCAGAATGTATTTTAGGGTGTAATTCTTTGTATGTGCATGCTATGTGTTCCTTGCATGTTGGGCCTCTATATGTGGCCAGGCTGTGTAAAAGTCTCACACATGTGGTATCGCCATACTCAGGAGGAGTAGCAGAATGTATTGTGGGGTGTCATTTTTGCTATGTACTCGCTGTGTGTTGGAAATATCTTATAAATGGACAAGTTTGTGTAAAAAAAAAATGTGTTTTTTTATTTTTTTTTTCCACATTTTCCAAAAACTTCTGGAAAAAAATTAACCATTAAAAAGACTTGTTATGCCACATAGATTATACGTTGGGATGTTTGCTTTCCAAAATGGGGTCATTTTGTGGGTGTTTCCATTGTCCTGGTGCTCCAGGGCCTTCAAAAGTGTAATAGGTAGTCAACAAGTTAGATGTGTAATTTATGCTCCTAGGACACCTGATGGTGCTCCCTGCATGTTGGGCCTCTCTACATGGCTAGCCTGTGAAAAAGTCCCACACATGTGGTATCGCCATACTCAGGAGGAGTAGCAGAATGTGTTTTGGGGTGTAGTTGCAAGTATGCATATGCTATGTGAGAGAAATAACCTATTACAATGACAATTTTGTGAAAAAAAGAAATCTTCATTTTGCAAAGAATTGTGGGAAAAAATGACAACGTAAAAAACTCACCATGCCTCTTACTAAATACCTTGGAATGTCTATTTTCCAAAAAGGGGTCATTTAGGGGGGGGGCATTTGTACTTTCATGGCTTGTTAGTGTCCCAAGAAATGAGATAGGCCATCAGTACATCAGGTGTGATCCCTTTTTAATGATTAGCACCATAGCTTGTAGATTCTCTAACTTTTACATAGTTACATAGTAGGCAAGGTTGAAAAAAGACACAAGTCCATCAGGTTCAACCTATGTGTGTTGAACCCGCTGAAACCACTGCCTGTAGAAGAGAAATCCACATCCTAACCACTTTTACAGTAAAGAATCCTCTACGCAGTTTAAGGTTAAACCGCCTTTCTTCTAATTTTAGTGAATGGCTACGTGTCTTATTAAATTCCCTTTTGCAGAAAAGCTTTATACCTATTGTGGGGTCACCAGTTTGGTATTTGTACATTGAAATCATATCCCCTCTTAAGCATCTCTTCTCCAGAGAGAATAAGTTTAGTGCTCATAACCTTTCCTCATAACTAAGGTCCTCCAGTCCCTTTATTGGTTTTGTTGCCCTTCTCTGGACTCTCTCCAGTTCCAGCACATCCTTCCTGAGAACTGGTGCCCAGAACTGGACAGCATACTCCAGGTGCAGCCGGACCAGAGTCTTGTAGAGTGGGAGAATTATCGTTTTATCTCTGAAGTTAATCCCTTTTTAATGCATGCCAATATTCTGTTTGCTTTGCTTGCAGCAGCTTGGCATTGCATGTCATTGCTGAGCCTGCCATCTACTAGAACCCCCAGGTCCTTTTCCATCCTAGTTTCCCCCCGAGGATTTCCTCCTAGTGAGTAGATTGCATTCATATTTTTGCTACCCAAATGCATTATTTTACTTTTTTCTACATTAAACCTCATTTGCCATGTAGTTGCCCACCCCATTAATTTGTTCAGATCTTCTTGCAAAGTTTTCACATCCTGCAGAGAAGTTATTGCCCTGCTTAGCTTAGTATCATCCGCAAATACATGGATTGAGCTGTTTATCCCATCCTCCAGGTCATTTATAATTAAATAGGATTGGTCCCAGAACAGATCCCCCGGGAGACCCCACTTTCCACCCTGGACCATTCCCCATTTATCACCACCCTCTGAACTTGCCCTTGTAGCCAGTTTTCAATCCGTGTACTCACCCTATGGTCCATGCCAACGGACCTTACTTTGCACAGTAAACGTTTATGGGGAACTGTATTAAATGCTCCATGCTGAAAACCTGAAAATTGGCCTGGGCAGGAGAGGGGTTTAAGTGCCCAGTGGGCAAGTGGTTAACCACTTGCCCACTGGGCACTTAAACCCCCTTCCTAACCAGACCAATTTTCAGCTTTCGGTGCTCTCACACTTTGAATGACAATTACTCAGTCATACAACACTGTACCCATATGAATTTTTGTCCTTTTTTTCACACAAATAGAGCTTTCTTTTGGTGGTATTTAATCACCATTGGGTTTTTTATTTTTTGCGCTATAAAAGAAAAAAGACTGAAAATTTGGTAAAAAAATTAATTTTTCTTTGTTTCTGTTATAAAATTTAGCAAATTAGTAATTTTTCTTTGTAAATTTTGGCCAAAATTTATACTGCTACATATCTTTGGTAAAAATAAGTACAACTTGGTGTATATTATTTGGTCTTTGTGAATGTTAGAGAGTCCAAATGCTATGGTGCCAATATCTGAAAATTGATCACACCTGAAGTACTGACGGCCTATCTAATTTCTTGAGACCCTAACATGCCAGAAAAGTACAAATACCCCCCAAATGACCCCTATTTGGAAAGAAGACATTCCAAGGTATTTAGAAAGATGCATGGTGAGTTTTTTTGAAATTGTCATCTTTTCCCACAATATTTTGCAAAATCAAGATTTTTTTTTCTTTTTTTTTTTTCACAAAATTGTCATATTAGAAGGTTATTTCTCACACACAGCATATGCATACCACAAATTACACCCCAAAACACATTCTGCTATTACTCCCGAGTATGGCGATACCACATGTGTGAGACTTTTACACAGCGTGGCCACATACAGAGGCCCAACATGCACGGAGCACCTCCAGGCGTTCTGGAGCACCCAGGCCAATTCTTATATTTCTCTCCTACATGTAAAAATAATAATTTATTGGGATAAACTAAAAACCAAATATCAGTTACAATCTCCACACAATCCTCTCCTTTCTTTTATCAGAAATCCGGCCTTTTATCCGGCATGGATCTACCCAAATTCTTTTAAAGCTTGGACAACATCAGGCATTCAGACACTAAATGACTTCATAGCATCTAAATCATTCCTTTCATTTCCATTGCTTAGAGAAAAATATGATCTACCAAACTCTGAGATATTTAGATATCTCCAAATCAAAAATTTCTATACACCATTCCTAAAGGGGGATACACCATTATCCCAATTATCCATTTTTGAATCAATCTGTACAAAAGATCCATTTGCTAAAGGTACAATTTCATCACTTTATAATCAATTATATGGAGTAGCAAATCTTAATAGACCCTCTTACGTTCAGAGGTGGGAGGAGGACCTGGGATGAACTTTAGAAGACACGGACTGGTCTAACATATGGCTCACATCTAAGTCATCTTCACCCAACATCTTAGCACTGGAGACAAATTATAAAGTCCTAACTCGCTGGTACCTTGTACCCGCTAGAGTGGCAAAATATTCACCTAATACCTCAGCTCTTTGTTTTCGAGGATGCCCAGAAATAGGCACATATTTACACATATGGTGGACGTGCCCAGTAATCCAAACCTTCTGGAAGGAAGTCTTCGTGATTGCATCTAAAATATTTAAAAAAATAATACAACCAGATCCATATTTAACTTTACTTAATCTAAAACCGGAATGGTTAACACTCTCTCAATTCAAACTTATGATCCAACTAATAACGGCTGCAAAACAAACAGTGGCCAAGGCATGGAAATCTCCTACAACAATTCACAGAATGAATAATACAATGTCCCATGCTAAGATGGTAGCCATCGATCAAAATCAAATTCCAAAATTTGAAAAACTTTGGCATCCTTGGATAAAACAGTTCCTGTCAAACTTCAATGACTCTGTCCTGTTGCCATGGTAACAGATTAAATGACTTACAGAGACACCCATTCTAAGGCTTCAAAGAGAACTAAAAAGAATAATAAACTGACGAGCGGGACAACCTTGTGGACATACCTCTACCTTTCAACCCTTTTTCTTCTTTCTCTTTCCTTTTCTCCACCTTACAATTAAAGCTCATTATCAGAATTTATTTGACCTATATACACACTCTACTTGTAAACAATATGTATAGTAGGTATAAATCATTTAAATACCTACAAAAGTAACTAAGGAAATGATATATATCTTTAATTTAGGTTTACGTGAACCCGATGTTTAATATTTGAAATTTCATGATATTTACCTATATAAACCCTACTGTAAAACAATGAGCTTACTTTATAGATCCTTGTAAACTTACTTTATGTATCTTTATAACATTGTATACTCAATAAACTTCTTTTGACAAGGAAAAATAATAATTTATTTGCTAGAAAATTACATAGAACCCCAAAACATTATATATATTTTTTTTAGCAAAGACCCTAGAGAATACAATGGCGGTTGTTGCAACTTTTTATCTCGCACGGTATTTGCGCAGCAATTTTTCGAACGCTTTTTTTTTTGTGCTTTAAAAAAAAATAAAACAGTAAAGTTAGCCCAATGTTTTTGCATAATGTGAAAGATGAAGTTACGCCGAGTAAATAGATACCTAACATGTCACCCTTCAAAATTGCACACTCTTGTGGAATGGTGCCAAACGTCGCTACTTAAAAATCTCCATAGGTGACGCTTTAAAATTTTTTACTGGTTACATGTTTTGAGTTACAGAGGAGGTCTAGGGCCAAAATTATTGCTCTCGCTCTAACGTTCGCAGTGATACCGCACATGTGTGGTTTGAACACCGTTTTCATATGTGGGCGGGACTTACGTATGTGTTCGCTTCTGCATGCAAGCACACGAATGTGGGCGCTTTAAACATTTTTTTTTTTTTTTTTTATTGTTTATTTTACTTTATTTATTTTAGTTTGACACTTTTTCCCCCCCAAAAAAATTTTTGATCACTTTTATTTCTATTACAAGGAATGTAAACATCCTTGTAATAGGAATATGGCATGACAGGTCCTCTTTACAGTGACATATGGGGTCAATAAGACCCCACATCTCACCTCTAGGCTGGGAAGCCTGAAATAAAAAAAAAAAAAAAAACGATCTTGGCTTCGATCGTAGCGGTGAGTCGGTAGAAGCACCGGAGGGTGGCGGGAAGGGGGGGGGGCATCCCCTCTCGCCTCCCGTAAGAACGATCAAGCAGTGTAACAGCCACTATGATCATTCTTATGGTGTTGGGAATCGCCGGCTGAAAAAGCTGATATCTGAATGATGCCTGTAGCTGCACCCATCATTCAGATATCCCCGCTCAAAGTCAAGGACGTCATATGACTGTGGGCGGGAACTGGTTAAAAATTGCGGAGTAGTGCAGGGTATATTGCTGGGTATATTGCAGAGTATTGCTGGGCATATTGCAGGGTATTGTGGGGTATATTGCAGAGTATTGTGGGGTATTATGCAGAGTATTGCGGGGTATTATGCAGAGTATTGCGGGGTATAATGCAGAGTATTGCGGGGTATAATGCAGAGTATTGCGGGGTATAATGCAGAGTATTGCGGGGTATAATGCAGAGTATTGCGGGGTATTATGCAGAGTATTGCGGGGTATTATGCAGAGTATTGCGGGGTATTATGCAGAGTATTGCGGGGTATAATGCAGAGTATTGCGGGGTATTTATGCAGAGTATTGCGGGGTATTTATGCAGAGTATTGCGGGGTATTTATGCAGAGTATTGCGGGGTATTTATGCAGAGTATTGCGGGGTATTTATGCAGAGTATTGCGGGGTATTTATGCAGAGTAGTGCGGGGTATTACGCAGAGTAGTGCGGGGTATTACGCAGAGTAGTGCGGGGTATTACGCAGAGTAGTGCGGGGTATTATGCAGAGTATTGTAGGGATGGCTGAGCATGGAGGGATGGATGGATGTGACTGCAATTGTCACTGAGCACCGCTGTGGGCACTACACATCCAGCCCACAGCGGTGCTGCCATCCGATCCCTCCCCCTCTCCCCTCGCACTGTACCGATCGGTACAGAGAGGGGAGGGAGGAACCGGCGTCATGACATGACGCCGGTCTGTTGACATGTGATCGCTCCGCCACGGACGTCCACCCAGAACTAGCCGACCGCGCTGCAGCCGTCTTTCGACTATGGCCCGGTCGGCAAGTGGTTAAACAACTTTTTTTTCAGAGCAAAAACAGGTAGGAGTCTGCAACAAAGTTTGTTAAAATCCTTGCAATGTACATTGATCACCCAGAGGTAATTTTTTTTTCTCAGCAAAAGTAGAGTTACTTTTTAACTGCTGGGCGAGACAAGCATCATTCTGGGAGGATGTACCCACATGTCCTCCTGCTCTTGCACCTTGTGTGTTCCCCTGGGGGACCGATCTGTGATCAGACACAGCGGATCACAGATCAGGCTATAGGGCCAGTGTCATAGTTACATAGTAGGTGAGGTCGAAAAAAGACACAAGTCCATCAAGTCCAACCTATTGCCCTGTACCATATGATCACTGTGACCAATCATAGCGATCGTAGTAGAAGTAGTAAAATAAAGGCTTTCATTCAAGGCTTGCTTGGCTTATTGGAACGGGGACTGCTATAGGTGACGCTATACTAAGCTATATTCTTTGACAACTCCTACAGAGGCGACCATTACAGTTCATTGGTTTCGATGTGATTGGTTGGTTTGTGTATACACAAGATATCCAGTACATAATCAGTCCAAACACTGAAAAAGTCTCACACATGTGGTATCAGCATACTCGGAAGGAGTAGCAGAATGTGTTTTGGGGTGTAATTCTAATGCCCTGTACACACGATCGGACATTGATCGGACATTCCGACAACAAAATCCATCGGATTTTTTCCGACGGATTTTGGGCCAAACTTGTCTTGCATACACACGGTCGCACAAAGTTGTTGGAAAATCCTATCGTTCTGAATGACGTAAAAACACATACGTCGGGACTATAAACGGGGCAGTAGCCAATGGCTTTCATCTCTTAATTTATTCTGAGCATGCGTGGCACTTTGTGCGTCGGATTTGTGTACACACGTTTGGAATTTAAACGATCGGATTTTGTTGTCGGAAAATTTTATATCCTGCTCTCAAACTTTGTGTGTCAGAAATTCCGACTGAAAAAGTCCGATGGAGCCCACACACGATCGCAATTTCCGACAACACAATCCGATCGCACTTTTTCCATCGGAAAATCTGACCATGTGTACAGGGCATAAGTATGCCCATGTTGTGTGTAAAAAATATCTTATTCACCTGACAACTTTGTGCAAAAAAAAAAAAAAATTAATATTAATTTTCTTTCTGCATTTTCCAAAAACGTGGCAAAAAATGTATTCTTCAGAAGACTCACCATGCCTCTTGAAAAGTACCTTGGTGTGTTTACTCTCCAAAATGTGGTCATTTAGTGTATTTTATTCTGCTGTTAATCTAAAACATGCTGAGGTTTCAATGTTACTTTTACCCCTATTTTGCCTGCATTGTTGGTGTTTAGTGGCAGTGCTGTTAACATCCCCCCCACATACACACACATTGTCGGTGAAGAATATGAAAAAAGTTTTATTCACTTTCTGATTTTACCCAGGCTTGCTCAGTTTAAACAGGGGCAGTCATCACAGAGCAGCTGACTCAGTCACAGGTTCCGATTGAGTCTCCTCCACACCTATAGTTTACTGATTGTTGGTGCTTTACCCTTCTTATGTGACTGGTCAGCCTCCTTCCGTGAGGGTAATTCACAAGCACAGTGCCACATCAATATTTTAATGTTTACTGTATTTTTTGTATATTTGATCTTACTGGATATATCTTGTTTTTAGTAAAGTCTGTTGATGCTCCTGAAGAAGCGCAAGGCGCGTAACATGTAGAGCTCAGGATATTATTATCATCAATATCTGTTACATAGCCTATGTGTGGAATCCAATACTTGACCGTGGAATGAGTGACCCTTCATCTCCAAGTTTTTTATGCTAATTTCCTATGGCTATGTACAGTACTCATTTTTCAACCTTGCTATACTGACTTTTTCTAGTGTCTATATTTTTTAATATAATTTCTATGTTTAATACATTTTTATACGTATTAACTCCAAGCCTTCTACTCCAATTTTTCTGTCCCCCATACCTACACCCCACAGGGGTTGGCAGAGGGTTGGACCCGTAGCCACAACTACCTCAACTACCTCCGCCATTGGAAATGTGGGCAGCCAGGAGGCAGGACTATTTAACAGTGCCGCTACTTCTACCAGTCATATAGAAGGCAGGTAGCCTTGCTGCTGCACATGGACATTCTGGATGAGGTTAGGGGGATTAGGACCCATGCACCTACCCCTTCCTTATCTGCACTTCTGGACTGTTATTTGGACAAATTATGTGAGCTCCTTTGTGCAACAGAGGGAGTTATGATTGGTTCTTAGTTAAGTGCTGCAGACAGTCTAGCTGGATATATTTATGGATCACATAATTATTTTAGCACATATTGATAATGTCTTGGGAGGTAAGAAAATAATTTATTCTAAGAATGAAACAAGTTATCATATTACCCTATGAATGATCTGATCAAAATTCCACGTACTGTACAAGTTTTCCATGATTCATAAACTTAAATTGCATATATTCTGCTGTGTAGATTAAGGCTCTGCTGGATGGCTAACTTTATCTATGTCCTTGGCAGATACTTCAGATGAAAGTCCAGCGCCTGGAGCACTTGGTGCAGCTGAAAGACCTGAGGATAGAGGATTTAACAAAGCACCTAAATAAACAAAGATTGCAAAAGAATATCACTTAAGATATTTACTTTAGAACTAGTCAAGAATGTAATTATCAACACCACTACCAAGCATCTTGCAAATTCCCAGAAGACATGCTCAGGGACTTTCCTCATACTCATCGCATTTGAGCATTGGATTGAACAAGTGCCTCTTTTTAGTTTTTTTAGGTATGGAAAACAACACTATAGCTGTAGGATAATATATACTGTGCATTGTGTGTGCATATAATATATCTAGAAATACTTTTCAAATTAAAATTCTATTGACATAACACAAGCCTTGGCTAAGTTCAGTCTTGATAATATATGTCCACAATATAGTTTTGCCCTTAACAGTGATTCATCCTACAGGAAAAAAAAATCTTATGAACTTTAGACATGCCTTTCTTAAAGCTATGTTATAGAAACAATTTCTCTTGCTATATTAGTGCAGTTGTAGGTGTTGTGCAGCGTGATGCGACAGGAATAATTTACACATTCAGGTGCAATAGAAAACTTGTGTTGAAGTAATGCAGCAGCAGTTCATAACAAGCCCATTGGGAAACTGGTTTCCAGCAATGTAAACAGAGCGGGTTCCGTCCGGACTGACTGCGTCTGTTGAGATGGGGCATAATGCTACCTAGCTGTCTCGTGCCCAGTGGGAAGATGCCCAGAAGAGTTGCATCCCTACGCTCTCTCTCCTCATCAGAAACCTTTCCCTATAGCTAGTACTGTCCCTAACAGACTGGGTACCTTTCCTTACACTACCCACTTGCATAAAGTGTGCCAAACCCAGGAGCCAGGGTCTTAAATAGACTCTACCATACCTAAGATGGCCACCAGAGTTACATGGGCGGCCAGCATTCAATTGGATCGCTGTGCCAGTGACTCAGGAAACATAGAGGAACCCAATGCCCCATGACTTCCCCTCTGCCTGCATTGTCACTGAGCTCCACCTACAGCGGAGACAGCAGACTGTACCTGTCTACACAGTATTTGGACTTAAACCCTTATCTAACCCTCTGTGGTTAATAATTATAGAAAGGTTAACATGTTTTTTGTAAAAAAAAAATTATAGAAAGGTGAAGAACATGGTTTGTGGCCTCCAGTTGTTACATGGACCATAGTTTATTGCTACCGTTTCTATAGCAATTGCAAATAATAAGAAAAAGGTCAGTTAGCATTGTTTAGTTTCCTTACATAGAGGAAAGGGATTTAACAAAAATCAATAGATGTCTTGAAATTAAAGTGTATGTAAATTCAGAATGTTTTTTTTTTTTTTTTATGATTTATATTTTAGTTTTGGATGGGAAAAAAAGTTTTGGCTTTACTTACACTTTAAACATTTATGCCCTTATTGCAAATGGAGAGAAACATAGTCTACTTTGTAGACTGTAGAAATGACCTGCTATTAAAACATATAATATCACTTTGCAATTGAAGGTGAGAGATACCTGCTGATTGTTCTCTTGCAATTAATTAGACAGTGAAAGACCTTTTGAAATTGCAGGAAAGGATTACAGATTTTAATTACTTGTGCAAAGTTATAAACCAGTATTAGGTGGATGAGCACAGAGTTGTATATGAGTGATAGGTAAAGGGACACAAAATAAATATTAAAAGAAACAATAAATCCTGCTTAAAAGGCTTACAGCAGATTTACATTGAAAATGACTGTAGCCTGCCTTGTTCTAATTGGTTGTAACCTTTTTGTGCTGCAATGCAGCACTTCCTTCTTTCTTGCCTAGTTCACTAGTCTAACAGGCTCATATGCACTGCCAGATACTGCATCCCCAGCAGAGCACGCAACACAACCGTGCATATGTGGAGGCGTTCTTGCAATTTGTATGAAGACAGAGCAGATATGGAAGTCCCAGACCTCGGCATGTCTGCATGTGTGGAAAACTCCTGCATATCCTCAGATGTCCTGTGGGGCTTTGCTGGGACCTGAAGGTCAGGCAGAGCCCTTCAGCACATCTGTGCACACACCAAATTATCGCCGGGTTACCAGAATAAATTTATTACAGATTGAATGTTCAAAATTAGAGTTCATAAAATGTAGCTTCCTTACAAATTTCTCTATTCTTAGTGTTATTTTTCATAAAGGCTAAGTTCACCTTTTGAAAAAAAATAATAAATGCACATATTTTGCAGGGGAAAAAAATAAATTTTGTATAGAGTTGTACTTTAAGTACAACATGGAAAAAAGTACATTTAACAGTTTTACAATATGTATATACACCACACAGCCATAACATTATGACCACTGACAGGTAGGTTATGATAGTAGCAAGAAATATACAGCTAAATTTTAAAAAGATAATTTTGTTTTACTATTTTGGGTCAGTTTTCCTTTGATAATAACCAAAAAATCAGGAGCTATTCATTACCATTTACCAACAAAAGAGCTCAATTTGTCCTGAAAAAACAAGGTATAATTCACCTAGATACACAAAGTAGTTGTGATGATACTGTATGTACAGTTTTACTAACACAGGCCAATGTCAAAAAATTGGGTTCAGGCATTAACATTTGTTTTACCCTCGGTCACTAAGGAGTTAAGGATGGTTTAAGAAACACAACAAGAGTTTGAGCTGTTGACTTGGCCTTTTAAATCCTCCAGATCTCAATCCAAAAGAGCATCTGTGGGATGTGCTGAAAAAACAAGTCTTATTCATAGAACCCCCACCCTACAACTTGCAGCACTTACCACACCTTCAGAGGTCTAGTGGAGTCCAGAGGCGTAACTAGAGCCTAGAGCCCATAGCAGTGAAGTAAAAAAGGTAATTCGCTTGGGCGGGCATACACCTGTATATAATATATATATATATATATATATATATATATATATATATATAAATTGTTTCATATCTGTGTGCGGATCCGCCCTTACATCAGGGTCCCCAGAGATCCCCCCCCTTATATCAGGGTCCCCAGAGAGCCCCTCTTTACATCAGGGTCCCCAGAGAGCCTCCCCCTTACATCAGTGTTCCCAGAGAGCCTCCCTTACATCAGGGTCACCAGAGAGCCCCCCTCCTTACATCAGGGTCCCCAGAGAGCCTCCCCCCTTACATTAGGGTCCCCAGAGAGCCCCCCCTTACATCAAGGTCCCCAAATAGCCCCTCCTCACATCAGTGTCCCCAGAGAGCCCCTCCTTACATCAGTGTCCCCAGAGAGCCCCCCTTACATCAGTGTCCCCGCACAACTGCCCCCCCCCCAGAGGTTTTCCTGTACCTGGCTGGTCTCTGTGCACCTCCAACCCCCAGCACATCTCTCCGGGGAGGTGGGTGGTGACGTCCGGCAGCTCTATGGTGCTCATGGACAGCGGGAACTCACTGGGGCCAGTAGTTCTCCTAACAAATGCATACAGTGGAGAGGGGAGGAGCCTCTGCCCTGAACATGCATCAGTAACAGTGTACAAGCAGAGCGACTCACTTGTACACTGAAGAGTGAAACTGATATATGCCCGGGCCAAAGGCCCCTCTCCTCCCGTCTCCACTGTATGTACTCGGAAGGAGAACTATAAGCCCCAGGGGGATCCCGCGGGCACTATAGAGCTGCCGATCGCTGTCTCCCATCTCCCCCCACTGCATCTCAAACTGACAGCCAGGGGTGCAGGGGAAGATGCTGGATCTTGGGGCCCCCCCACAGCAGCAGAACAGCAGGGCCCAGTCACAAGTGCGACTGCTGCGACCCTGAAAGTTCCACCACTGGTGGAGTCCATACCTCATGTTGTTATGGCTAATCAGTGTATATTGTTATATAAATTGGTTTACATTTAATACTGAACTCCAGGTATGATCTTAATTGCATAATTACATTGGTCCAGCTTGGACGCATATCACGTACCTGATGGGCTGCATGGAGTTGAAATTCACTGTAGTAGTTATAGATCTTCTAGGTCCTCCACAATGTAAAGATAGTAGGGGCTGACTGGCAACTCAGAGACCCAGGGTGCAGTGACTTGGCTCTCCTTCCACTCTCCCTCTTCCCTGCTTCCTCACAACCCCCATCCAAGGCTAAATCTCTGCTCCAGGTACTCTCTGCTCACCGAGGGGGTCGGGCTGGACAATGCCTGCTACACCAATGCCAGGTTCCCAAACTGCTCAGCAAGGGGCAGCTAGGGGGTTGCAGGGGGGAGCTGGGCAGCTTGGTCGGGGCTGGCCAGGGGAGAAGCTCCTTCGGTAGGGCACGGAGCCGGCCTCTGTTCAGACACGATGTACACCATCCATGCTGGGGGGTGGCCTGCACACTGTTCCTATCTAGCACTCAGTAGGATACCCGTGGGGACTTTTTATTACTCTTCACCAGGAAGCCTTTAGGCATAGGTTCACACAGCCTATTGCATTAGGGTGTGCACCCTCAAGCGCAAACACACATGTACGCGTGTGTGTATGTGTGTATATATATATATATATATATATATATATATATATATATACACATACAGTTGTGCTAATAAGCTTACATACCCTGGCAGGATTTATGATTTCTTCGCCATTTTTCAGAGACTATGAATGATAACACAAAAACTTGTCTTTCACTCATAGTTAGTGTTTGGCTGAAGCCATTTATTATCAATCAACTGTGTTTACTCTTTTTAAATCATAATCACAACAGAAACTACCTAAATGACCCTGATCAAAAGTTTACATACCCCAGTTCTTAATACCTTGTATTGCCCCCTTTAACATCAATGACAGCTTGAAGTATTTTGTGGGAATTGTGGATGAGGCTCTTTATCTTCTCAGATGGTAAAGCTGCCCATTCCTTTTGGCAAAAAGCCTCCAGTTGTTGTAAATTCTTGGGCTGTCTTGCATGAACTGCACGTTTGAGATCGCCCCAGAGTGGCTCAATGATATTGAGGTCAGGAGATGGCCACTCCAGAACCTTCACTTTTGTTATGCTGTAGCCAATGACAGGTCGACTAGGCCCTTGTGTTTTGGATCATTGTCATGTTGGAATGTCCAGGTATGTCCCATTGCACAGCTTCCTGGCTGATGAATGCAAATGTTCCTCCAGTATTTTTTGATAACATACTGCATTCATCTTGCCATCAATTTTGACCAAATTTCCTGTGCCTTTGTAGCTCACACATCCCCAAAACATCAGCGATCCACCTCAGTGTTTCACAGTAGGAATGGTGTACCTTTCATCATAGGCCTTGTTGACTCTTCTCCAAATGTAGCGTTTATGGTTCTGGCCAAAAAGCTCAATTTTGGTCTCATCACTCCAAATGACTTTGTGCCAGAAGGTTTGAGGCTTTTTTCTGTGCTGTTTGGCATATTATAAGCGGGATACTTTTGTGGCATTTGCGTAGTAATGGCTTTCTTCTGGCGACTCGACCATGCAGCCCATCTTTCTTCAAGAGTCCTGTATTTCACCTGAAGTTATTTGTGGGTTTTTCTTTGCATCACAGACAATTTTTCTGGCAGTTGTGGCTGAAATTTTAGTTGGTCTACCTAACCGTGGTTTGGTTTCAACAGAACCCCTCATTTTCCACTTCTTGATTAGAGTTTGAACACTGCTGATTGGCATTTGCAATTCCTTTGATATCTTTTTATATGCCTTTCCTGTTTTATACAGTTCAACTACCTTTTCCCGCAGATCCTTTTACATTTCTTTTGCTTTCCCCATGACTCAGAATCCAGAAACGTCAGTGCAGCACTGGATAAAAGATGCAATGGTCTGTCAGGAGTCCAGAAACTCATTGACCTTTTATACACACACACTAATTACAAGCAAACAGATCACAGGTGAGGAGTGTTACCTTCAATAGCCATTCAAACCCCTTTGTGTCAACTTGTGTGCATGTTATTAGGGCAAAATCACCAGGGTATGTAAACTTTTGATCAGGGTCATTTGGGTAGTTTCTGTTGTCATTATGATTTAAAAAGAGTAAACACAGTTGATTGATAATAAATGGCTTTAGCCAAACACTAACCACGAGTGAAATAAATTTTTTTGTGTTATTCATATTCTCTGAAAAATGGCCAAGAAATCATAAATTCTGCCAGGATATGTAAACTTATGAGCACAACTGTACATACATATACAGACACACACACTCTTAAGCAGCCCATATATTATCAATTTTATTTTCTTCCACCACATGTGGAAGGAAAGAAAATCACTCTATTCCTACATCATCACAGTTATGCCCCATACACACGATAGAATTTTCCAAAGGAAAATGTTCGATGGGAGCTTGTTGACGGAAATTGCAGCCATGTGTAGGCTACATCGGACATTTTTGACACACAATTTGAGATCTGGATCTCAAATTTTCCGACAACAAAATCCGTTGTCGTAAATTCCGATCGTGTGTACACAATTCCGACGCACAAAGTTCCACGCATGCTCGGAATCAAGCAGAAGAGCCGCACTGGCTATTGAACTTCATTTTTCTCAGCTCATCGTACGTGTTGTACGTCACCGCATTCTTGGCGTTCGGCATTTCCAACAACATTTGTGCGACCGTGTGTATGCAAGACAAGTTTGAGCCAATATCCGTCGGAAAAAAAACATGGATTTTGTTGTCGGAAAATCCTATCGTGTGTACAGGGCATTAGTGTGGATGGGGGAATCCCTCCTCCTGCACTATTGTATTCTGACAGTGGGAGGTTTCCCCACCATCAGAATAAAATTATCACTGCTGGCAGCTATAGTCGCTGATAGTGATCGCTCCAAAAACACCCAACAGGCTGGTTGCACTGAAGTCAATCCATCAATAGACTTTAGTACAACCATCCTGCCGATAAACAGATTGAAATTTGTCCGGTTTCCTGCTGAACCGGCCAAATTTTGATCTGTCTGGGACCGGCCTTAAAGTGATTGTATACGATCACCTTGTAAAACAACCCATTCAGTTTAAAATAGAAATGAAAGGCAAAACATTTGTGTGTAGATATTAAAAAACATATTAAATACCTTTTTTCCTATTCTCTTTGCTCTCAGCTACATAAGAGCTGGGGGGGGGGGGGGGGGGGAACAGCAGCACACTGAGCTACAGTTTTTTTTTTTTTTACAGCTCAGTTTTTAATAGGAAATCAGAGGGACTGACAGGTACAACAGGGATTTCACACAAAGAAAGCAATATAAAAACAACAGGATAGTTTATCACACAAGTACATGGTACAGCAGCCACATATCAGGAATATGAGATATTGGGGTAACAAACACTTTAAGTAAATAATATGTACACAAACATATTAAGATGAGAGCAAGAGAGGGAGGGAGAGAAAGAAAGGTAGTTTATTGATTGACAAAATACAAGGCATTCTATGACTGGCGGCAGTGCTGAGCAAGTGTGCAGTGAGGCAGCCACTCGGCACAGGACCTGAAAGATCAATCTAGTAGCACCAACTACTACAATGATTGTCAGTTTTCACAACATTACAGTACATTAATCCAAGCTGGACCAATGTAAGTATGCATTTTTAATTCTAATGTGTAGTACTGGAAAGTACCAATATGTGTGGAAACAGTGCCACGTTTTCTGCTTTGTAATTATGACTACTTATTGGCCAGCTAAACAAAAATAACTGTGGTATTTAGGGAAACGACTTCAATTTAAAGAGCTCAACAATATTCATTCTCTCACTGCTAACTGTGGTCTATGCCAGATGTTATGGAAGCAATCTGTAATGTTCATGACCTCAGCTCTTCTATTCAGTCAGAGAGTTTACCGAGACAATGACCCACTACCCTTCAAAAACAGTCAACAGTCCAAGTCCATTCCTCATGTCTGCAGATCTCTCCTGGGTTTTCAGCCCTCTCCCACTGCGCTTCAAATGTTGGAATAATATTGTTAGTCTTGGCACAACATTTTTGTTCTATACTTGAAGCTCTAGAAATAGCACATTAGACACAAGCATACATAATGGTAAAAACAGGACCTTCTGCAAATTAAGATCTGTTGTAATGGGATCAGATGAGCATCAATGACAACTTGAAAGGATGGGAGGGGGCTTCTCATACATTTTAGGTATGCTAGTACTCACCTATTTAAATAGAGGGGGAGAGGGCTCTGTGGGGTGTCTTATGTCAGCATATTTTTATCATGGAATAGAGATGTAAAATAATCCATAATACAGATGGGCAGTTTAGTCATGTTGCTTTGTTCTTTGACCTCACTAATGTGTACATTAACAGTGGTCCTGCAGTGTGCTTTTTTCTAAGACAGCCATTTGATTTGATGCCAAGATTGTACCTAACTAACAATATTAGTTTGTTTAAAGGTCTGCACATAAGTTGGTCATATAGTGACAGATTGCTTAGTGACTATGAGATCATTTATACGTTTTAAGGCTGAATTTCAATTATTTGACACCCTAGACAACACTTTGTGTTGAGTCAACAGCACCCAACGGCCCCAAATCTTTGTGGGCACATATTGCGCATGCATTTGATACGCATGGAATTTACATTTATTGACCCTAGAATTTATATTTCTCTTTCGTTTATTGACGGACACAGCTCCATTAATCTTGACCATAGAGTTATTACGCCAACTTCAGGAGAGGACTAGGCAGAACATGTATTACATGTGAAAAACAACAGAACTGTACAGCTCCGCCCAGAGGGCGGTCCCTCTGGCAATAACCCCTCAGCCTGCTTCCTGCAGCTCAGTTTTTTTCTGCCTAGTGAAGGAGAAGGACCTAGGCTCCCTGTCGGGACCATCGGTCCTGGGGATTTTTTTCTGGATTTTTGCCTTTTGTGCAAGATTTTAAGATCCTGTGATCTTCTATCAACAGCCGGCTGGGTGACAGGCTGGATAATATAGATCCTTGTAGTCTCCCCAGCCTGGCCATCGAGCTTGTGCAGGCCTTAGCTACGCGCTGTGTTGGCCACGACATGCCCCTCAGGCTCCAGGGGCGGCCGGTGAGCGCAATGCTCCGGGGCACACATATGACTGGACTACGGATGTCTTTGTCACAGTGTGCCGTGGCCCGCAGCCACCCCGTACTGCTCGGGTGTGGGTCTGTGATGGGATGCCTCCAGCTCGTCCGGATGGTAAGTACAACTCTTCCTGTCTCGGCAGGACAGAGCAGCTGGGCATTCCCTGGGAGGTCGATTAGGGGGTCCCTCTTCTCCCTTTCTTCTCTCCCTGCCCCCCCGTGGGGGATGCTGCATGACTGGGCTGTAGTGCGGTGTGTGTACCAGAGCAGTGGGTCCTCCGGGGGGGCTCTGATCCTTGATTGGGGGATGCACTGGCTGTCTGTGTCCCTGTACTGTCATCCGTCTCTCTGGATGTCTGTGGGCTCTGCGTGTGCTGCCGCCATAGCGCTGACCACTGCCATTATCTGTGCATTTTCTGTGTACAGCAGTGATCGTGCGCCATTTTCTGTTAGCCTCTGTGAGAAGCATGGTCGGCGGCCATTTCCTTGTAGTTCGGCGGCCATTTTCCCTGTGTTTTTTCTTCTGTACAGGGCGCCCGGCAGCCATGGCGTGGTTTTTCCCCACAGAGCTGGTTCCTGTGCCTCAGAACAGCGCGGTTTTTTATTCCTGGACACTTGTGAGCTGACACAGGATACAACCATCAGCAGCAGCACAGCGCAGCACTCGGTCAGGGTGGTGAGTCCTGCGGTGGGGGCCCCTCAGTCTGTAGCAGCTAGGAGGGTGTGATTGAGCACCTTGTCCTAAGTCCTCAAGGGTGGAAGACAGGGTGGGTCAGCATGACGTCAGAAGCGGGTGTTTCTTCCCAGACCTCCCTGCAATTGCAACCGGCTCGCCTGCATGTAGTGCAGTGCCTTTGGAAGCTTTGTTGGTGGTCCTTGAAATGTTTGTTGCCAGGGTGGAGGCAGCGTGCGGGCGCAAGGAGGGTAAGAAACAGCCCCTACTCTCTGTCTTCCCGGGGAGAGCTCTGATTCAGACTCGGGCCCCACAGTGACTGGCAGCCCCTGTTCTGATGTGTCAGAGGACGCTGACCAGGACTGATCGGACAGTGAGGGTGATTATGTGTCCGGGTCCGCGCAGGAAAAAGCGCTAGTTGGAGCACTTATCACCGCTGTGCGTGATACCCTGAAAATACAGGAAGCGGCAGGATCCTCTGCCAAGGTGGCGGTCCCTTTTGGGTCCCGTAAGCCAGCCAGTACACCTAAGGTGTTTCCGTATCTGACTTACTTTGATAAGTTCATATACAAGGAATGGGAAAGGCTGCAACGGACCTTTTCAGTCCCAAAAAATGGCGGTGCGTTAACCCTTTGAGGAGAGCCTTCTTAAAAATGGTCGGCTCGCCCGGTTGTGGACCCCCCAGTATCCAGGTTAAGCAAAGTAACCACGATCCCGGTAGAAGGGACTCCTGCATTTAAGGACCCTACCGACAGGAGGGCCGAGGTAGTGGCCCGGTCCATCTTTACGGTAGCGGGGTCAGCGATACGACCGGTACTGGCCATGGCATTAGTGTCGCAGACCCTTACTGAATGGCCAAAACTATTGCACCGTGAATTGGAGAAGCAGCAGTCTCCACCAGTCTGCGTGGAACTAACAGACCAGTTGGTGCACAACCTTAAGTATGTCTGTGATGCAGCCCTGGATGCACTTTCCTTGATCTCCAGAGCATCAGTATCGGCAGTGGTGCTGAGGCGCCTGATCTGGCTGAAATGTTGGTCTGCGGACCAGGCATCTAAAAAAGCCCTGACGGATTTGCCCTTCCTTGGTGAGCGGCTATTTGGAGCCTCGCTGGATGACATTATTAAGAATATCACAGGTGGAAAGAGCACATTGCTCCCACAGTCCAGGAAGGTTAAGGAGCCACGCCGCAGAGGTTCGTGTCTAGGACAAGAGATTCTTGGGCGGACGCGTCAGACGCATTGGTGGCTCCATGGGAGCAGTATCGGCTGATTTACGCCTTCCCTCCGCTCAAACTGTTACCCCGTCTGCTCCGCAGAGTGGAGGCCAAGGGGATACGTCCACCCCTACCTCCATGGGATCTGAACCTGGTGCTATCGGCGCTTCAGAAACCGCCGTTTGAAAACAGGGAAATTCCTTTGTTGACTCTTTCTCAGAAAGTGGTCTTTTTAGTGGCTATTACATCTGCCAGGAGGGTTTCTGAGCTGGCGGCCTTGTCTTGCAAGTCGCCCTATCTGGCTATTCACAGGTATAAGGTGGTGTTGCGTATGCAACCTTTCTTTTTGCCGAAGGTGGTTTCGGCCTTCCACCTCAATGAAGACATTGTGTTACCATCTCTGTGTCCTAAGCCGACACATCCTAAGGAGGTGGCCCTTCATTCCCTGGATGTGGGAGGGTATATCTGTCTGCCACGGCTCCCTTCCGGAAGTCAGATTCTCTGTTCGTTTCAGGGGCTGGTCCCAAAAAAGGGCTGGCCGTCTCGTCGACCACCATTTCCAGGTGGATCAGACAGATCGTGGTCCAGGCTTATGCCTTGAAGGGGCAGGTGCCCCCTTTCCTGTCACGGCCCGTTCCACCAAGGCAATTGGGACCTCTTGGGCTTTCCAACATCAAGCGTCAGTCTCCCAGGTGTGTAAGGCGGCGACTTGGTCATCCGTTCACACTTTTACAGAGTTCTACAAAGTTGATGTAAACGCATCTTCAGATGCCTGCTTTGGCTGCACAGTTTTGCAGGCGGCCGTGTAATCGTTGCAATTTTGTTTTTAGAAAGTTAGAGAAAGTTTTTTGTTAGAGAAAGTTACATTTTGATTGTCAATGCATTCTAATGCATATGTTGACCGCAAGTTCTGCTGCGGTTGGTTCAGGTGGTGACTCCTCCATTGGGGAGCACCTCTGGTTGTGGGTGAAGTTATGTTTGCTGTTCCCACCTCTCGTTATGACACTGCTTGGGGACGTCCCTACGGTCAAGATTAATAGAGCTGTGTCCATCAATGAACAAAAGAGAAAATAGGATTTTTGTACTCACCATAAAATCCTTTTCTCTGAAGTTCATTGACGGACACAGCACCCACCCCTCCTATTTACGTTATACTGCTTGTTGACGTACTGAGCTGCAGGAAGCAGGCTGAGGGGTTATTGCCAGAGGGACCGCCCCCTGGACGGAGCTGTACAGTTCTGTTGTTTTTTACATGTAATACATGTTCTGCCTAGTCCTCTCCTGAAGGTGGCGTAATAACCCTACGGTCAAGATTAATGGAGCTGTGTTCGTCAATGAACTTCAGAAAAAAGGATTTTACGGTGAGTACAAAAATCCTATTTTCTTACTGTTTTTACTGGATGAAGAAAAAAATATTTTGAGATGATTAACTAGGGTAATCTGTTGCTCAGTCATTATTATTATCATTATTATTATTATACAAATAGTACAGTTGCAATACAATTAAATACAGGAGGAATCAGAGGGCCCTGCTCGTTAGAGTTTACAATCTAAACTTCTTAAAGTGGTTTTAAACTCTGTTACACCACTTGTACCTACAGGTGAGCCTATAATAAGGCATACCTGTAGGTACTGTGAATGTCTCCTAAACGTGCACAGTTTAGGAGATATTCAGAGTGCATGCTGCGATGACATCATCGGTGCATGCGCTCTGAAGGTCCAGCTTACAGCGCCGGACCTCAGAGCCCATGCCGGAAACGGCGACTCCCGCACGTCATAGCAGCTCTGGCCACTCACAGCGCTGGAGCCCGTGAACCCTGAAGAAACACCGGGGGGAAGATGTCAGCTGTCTCAGCGGTGAGTGGGCACCACTGAAAGAGCTTTGTTCTAAGGTAAGTATTTCATAATGTGCTAGTATGTATAGTGTGCATACTAGCACATTATGCGGTTGTCCTACAGATTGTTTTTTATTTTGAATCTTCAGCAGTTTACAACCGCTTTAACTGCTACATGCAAACTGGTCCCTTCACTAGTGTATACGTATGATATAGTAAATCATATGACAGAAACACAATGTATTGGCGTATTTCAAACAAACTTAATGTAGTCAAATGACTGCATTATTTTGTAACACTGTATGCCAGTTGATTATCAATAATGGTACCAAATAATGAACCAAAACTAAATTCCCAAGACTAAAACTGGCCATACACCGATAGAAATTCCTGCTGGAATGGCCAAATTTCAATGAGTGTGTGGCTTTGTTGCTGCACAGAAGTTGGTTATTTCTGTTGAAGGAACATGGTAGAAAACTTTCATCAATCAGGGGCTGCAGCCAATAGGCTGCAGCCATTGATTAGTGGATTCTGACAGCTATGGGTGTTATGCAAGAAGTCCTACGGTTGCATCTTACACAGAATAGTTGCTTGTACTACTGAGCATATAATATTTTAGAACAGCAAATGTACAGAGCGCAGTAGTCTGATCTAGGTAACATAGAACATAAAAAACAGCAGTGTCCAATGGTCTGTAATATGTGATGCTCAGAATGATGAGCAAAGTGACATGCTGCAGATTATTTTGTAGCACATACCCCTGCGGAATACACACTAAATTAGACATTCCAGGTTCTCCCCATTACTAACACATATATTTAGTAATAAATTCCTCAAATCGGTGGGAGTACATCAGTAAGGACCAGTAAGCAAAAACTAGTTTAAAAACCTCGTTTAACTCAACCACCAGAAGAAAAGAACATATACGGGGTAACTCCTTGGACTATATTATTATAACTATACAGGATTTATATAGCGCCAACAGTTTGCGCAGAGCTTAAATTGTTACTTTATTGATTATCAAAAAAGGATTACAATATACAAATGCATATATTAAAATTGGTACCACACACAACAAACACACCTAAAATCACACATACTCTCTCTAATAGCAAAAACGCATTCCCTATATTCAAATTAGCTATAATCTCTATACATATATAATATGTGTATGGGGTGGGGCTGGTGATCCTAATGATAGATGGGATTACATTCTGAACACAAATAGATTTTTGTGCATTTTAATAACAGTTTATAGCACCTATCCAAAGATAGCATTTCTGTCAAGCAACATAATACAAGTTTCAGGATTGATCCAAGATGTATGGTGAGATGATGAGCAAATCCTCAGTTATTATGTATTAAGGTATTATGTGATCTAGAGGAGGATCAATATTTACTGGTTGTGTACAGTTATATCAGCTTCGTAGGTATATAGGCATATAGCCACAGCAATAATAAAACAGCCAAGAGTTATGTGTGAACATGGATACCGCTTCCCTCGCACATCAATCATGTTCCAGGTAACACAAAGTGGGTCTGTTCCAACACCAACTTGGAAATTAATCCTTAATTTCTTAAATGTCTATGTGTGTCAAAAGACCAGAATATCACGGAATGTTCCATAGGGTGCATGCATGCATGTTATACTTATCAGTCCAGATGTCTCTGAAGATACAAGACCAGAATTGCCATTTCAGGAAGATTTCTGCTTGGATGTTGCCAAGTCACAGAGATGGGGATCACCAATGCCCCAGCAGAGAGGGTGGATGTGGAAAGAGAGATTAAGAATGACTTGTTTTGCCGGACCCAAGCCGGCTGCCGCTGATATTGATGGGTCCTCTGTTCTGCCACGACTCTTAAAACCTAGCTGGATAACTTAAGGATTAGTGATTCACAACTATGTAACAATACACAAAAAATTAGGCCCAGACTCCCAGATAACAGGTTAAGCAAATGTATTATTTCAAAGCAGGTAAACAGTATAAGACATGGTATCAAGCAAATATAACACTTCAAAATGGCAGAACTAACTAAAGTGAGCACTGGTCTGTAACTGGAAAGACAAACTGAACTGCGGCAGTGTTGAACCAAGTTTTAAGTGAAACGACTACTATAGAACTAGATTAGACTCGATTAACGCAAAGATAATGTTCTTGAATGCACTCTCTTTGGATACCTCTGATGTGGGTATTCGTAAGTGTTCCTAAGTGGGGTACCCCTGAAAGATTGTGGCAAAGTACCTGGTGCCTTAATGCTAGTGTTGTCCGGCTCGCCATGGGGCTCTCTGTTGGTGGTGCTCAAGGATCCCAGGTGCATATCAAGGTGCACCTGCACCATCCGTGAATCGTTCCAGTGTGAGGTGACCAGTCAGGTTGCCAAGAGAGCCTGTCTGTTCCAGGATGTTCATTTGGGCCTTTATGGCAGGAATTGGTGAGAGGGCATTTTTGCCCATCTGCAGGGAACGGAGACACTGCACTACAGAAGACGTTAATTTGAACACTGTATATAGCAATCATTGCTGGTAGTTATCTTGCTGACACTTGTAGTACCACAGGGATAAAGAATAAGGCTACCTATTTCTGGGACAATGTATACAGACATCATTGTCCTCTCACCTTGTTGAACAAAACCCTGCCTGTTTCACTTGATGATCTGGGCCAGTTATGTTGTTTGGCCCTGATACCCAGGAGGTAAAGTGCACCAACGAAAGTGACTAGCTGAAAACCAAAGTTTATCTTTTCTTCAAAAGGACAAAAGATATTAGTGCCATACGGATCCACACACACATATTCAGGGCTTTGCATATGCATTGGGTGTGTGGGACAGTTTATCAATAAAGTAAAGCCATTATTTGTTGACTTAAATAGGTGTGTAAAGCTGGGCCTGTGGTGTCAGGGGACATTAGAGAGAGGCTGTTATTAGGGTTGAGAGGCAGAGTAACGGACTGAAAAATGTAACCAGCGGCTCCTGCAGGGGTAGCGCCCGCCCGGAGTCAAGCGTATTTATTGAGCTCCCAGGGGAGGCCTGGACTGAAAAACAGTTTAGCCAAGAGGTGAAGACATTAATTCCAGACCAGAAGTCGTGGTTGACTGATGTCAGACCAGACCAAGAGACCTCTCACACCTATGCACTACTGCAGTGGAAGCTAAGGATCCCTGACAGTTTCCAAGGAACCAGTGTGCAGTTGGCTGACAAGACTGAATTTCATCTTATTCAACTAAGCACATCAGACATGTCTCCAGCAAGTCCTAGTCAAGCTGAGGCCATGAAAGAAGAAGTTCCTTCCATGACATCCCTGGCCACGATTGGACCAGAGTTCTTCAATGCCGTGGGAGACTTTGTGGCAAAGTGCCAGAGGGATACTCCAACATACTCTGAAAGTGGGTACCAGAAACTCAGGACCTTCTCTGGGAGACATCCAGTGCCTACAGGAGACACCTTTGAAGAGCGGCTGGACCAGGCCACGCAAGCCCTGGATGGGATGAATGGGACATTCTTGAGACTCACAAGAAATAGAGAATTACAGAGAGTCTAAGGGACCCTGTCTCAGAAGCTATCCACAATCTGAAGCTCAGTAAGAAAGATTGGGTCGTAACATTCTGCAGGATGTGTTTGGGTGCACTGAAAAAGCTTCCGACCTCATGTACCAGTTTGAGCATACTTACTAGAATGCAGGGGAAAAGTTATCTGGCTATGTGAGGCATTTGGATAAGATACTGCATCAAATCCTACTGAAGAAGGGTTTGGATCCCCGGAAAGTAGATGAGGTCCGTGCACAACAAGTCTTGTGGGGTGCCCAGCTTTTGGACCCCAGAACAAGGAAAGATGGTGGCATCCTGAAGTATCCACATCTGATCAGGATTGTGCAGGAAGAAGAGGCCATGCTGGAGAACAAAAAGAAGAGTCAAAAGTCTGAATCGGTTGTTGAGGTCAGAGTGGCCAGTGCAGCCGGTGACAACTCTGAGTTTAAACTTCTCAAGACTCAGGTGTAATAGCTGACAGAGATGATGACCAAACTGTTGAATTTCAAGTTTGAGATAGCCGCACTGAAGATGCAGGTATCTCAGATGATGGAAGTAATGAACTGGCTGACAGCAAAACCTACTGAGCTGTCTGACGATGGTGTTATGGGGCAGAATGTACCCCTTGTCTCACCTGCTGCACCTGGCCAGAGGCCAACAAATCAAGACGTCTGTCTAAACTGTGGAGGTGTAAGTCACTACCAGCAAGTATGTCCTAGTCCACCGAGGAGGACAGAAGACTGGAGTGGACCTCAGAGAAATGACTCAAGGATGGAGAGAAGATCTGGGCCTTCAAGAAGAACGTTCCCTGAATCTGCAAGGGAACAATGGAGAACACCTGCAGTTTATGCTGTCTCAGTGAGTAATGCCCACCAGCCTCCAAGATGTAAACGGAAACAGAATTCTTGTAAATTCGTGGTAAATTCACACCTGTCCACCTCAAAACGCAAGGCAAATTCGCACCTCACACAGGACAAAAAAAGTATTAAATTTGCAGTACATCGCATCGCCGTAGTGTGAACCTAGGCTAAAAGTGTAAGCAGAGATTCCTTGTGTATCATAATGTTCTGTTTTCCTTCTACTTTGCTATAAGAGTTAGAGAAGCTCCAGTCGTTTTTCTGAAAATTAAAAGTCAGCAGCTACAAAAACTGTATCTGCTGACTTTTAATAAACAGACACTTACCTGTCCCAGGTTTCAGCGCTGTGCTCACCCGAGGTCCCTGGCGCCGGCATCTTAACTGTGGGCACCAGGCTGTGACAGCGAGCCATGCATTGTGAATGGCCCTGCAGTCTTCTAGGACCTGTGACATGTCCCAGAAGACTGCGGAGAGAGAGGGAGTAGAATTTGCGCTTGGATCAAACCAGGTACTCACTCCCCCTCCAAAAAAATTGCCAAATGTAAAAAAGTAGGGAGGAGGCCTTAAAGTATAACTTCCACTTTTGGGTGAAGTTCTGCTTTAAATTTCACCCTTTAGTCATAGTTTTAAGAAAACCCCTCCAATGTAATCTATTATCTTCCTTCTGCCCAGTCCCCTCCTCACACATCCTGTGATGTCACATCTAGAACGGGATGCAAAAAAAAAAAAGAACTGGATGGATTTGCAGCTGCTTGGGAGAGGCTGAGAGACCGTCTCTCTGTGCCAGTCCAGTAATTGCTCAGTGTATGGCAGACAAGGAATAGCCCACTGCAGGCTTCCTATTCCAAACTCAGTACACGCCGGTAAAAATGTGTGGCTGTTGTTAACCATACAGCAGCATTCATTTTCACATCATGGATGCTAGTCTTGCCTGCACAGTGCTGTGGGCATTGTTAGGACATTGACTGTATTATTTGAATATGTGTAATGGAGAGACAAACTTTTATTTTTATTTTTTGCATACAGACAAAAAAAATGAAGACATATAGGGCGTACAGATGGTCGGACTTTGTTCGGACATTCCGACAACAAAATCCATGGATTTTTTCCGACGGATGTTGGCTCAAACTTGTCTTGCATACACACGGTCACACAAAGTTGTCAGAAAATCCGATCGTTCTGAACGCGGTGACGTAAAACACGTACGTCGGGACTATAAACGGGGCAGTGGCCAATAGCTTTCATCTCTTTATTTATTCTGAGCATGCGTGGCACTTTGTCCGTCGGATTTGTGTACACACGATCGGAATTTCCGACAACGGATTTTGTTGTCAAAAAATTTTATCTCCTGCTCTCCAACTTTGTGTGTCGGAAAATCCGATGGAAAATGTCCGATGGAGCCCACACACGGTCGGAATTTCCGACAACACGCTCCGATCGGACATTTTCCATCGGAAAATCCGACCGTGTGTACGGGCTATTAGAGAGACCATTAAATTAGGAGTGAGATTAAATAAGGGTAAAAAAACAGGGAAAGAGAAAATGAGAGAGAGGGAGAAAGAGAAAAGGAAAGAGAGATAATCGAGAGATGGGTGGAGAGAGAGAAGGAAAGAGACAATGAGATAGAAGTAACGTTTGAGAATTTAAGACACAGAGGCAGCAAGAGAAGGAGTAGAGAGCAAAAAGGAAAGAGAGAGACAAGAAAAAAGAGAAAGAGGAGGAAAGAGAGAGATAGAGTGTCAGGGCTGGGCTCAGCCCTTCCTTCTCTGAGCTGGCCGCTCATCTGTCAGCTAATTGCCAGCTCGCATCTCTCTCGACAGTGACCCAGCTGTTGTTGATTCTGCTCGTCAGTCCTGCCTACTTAAAGCCGTCCAGCTCACTTGATCTCTGCCTTCGCCTTGGTCACATCACAAGAAACCATCTCCTGCGTTCCTGTTTAAAGACTGGCTTTGCTGACATCCCTTATGGCTCCTTATCCTGCTTGCTGTTCCTCTACTTGGATCCCTGACTTCTAGCCTGGCTGATTACCCAATCTGGTTACTGAACTCTGGCTTGGTTGATTACCCGATCTGGTTACTGAACTCTGGCTTGGCTGACTACACGATCTGGTTCCGGACTCTGGCATTGCTTTGACTACGCTTACTCTATTTACCTTTTTATTTTTATTAATAAACAAGTGTGATTTTACTGTACTTCTGTCTCGGTCTGGTTCATGGTTTCTGACATAGAGCACACAAGAGGAGGAGAGAGAGTTTAATGATTTCACCCGGGGGAGGGGGATGTGATTAAACAAAGGTTGTAATTTATTCATGCAAACATTTTTACATTTCACACTGTGGTGCCCCAAGATTTTTCACACTTTTAAAAGGTGTCATGACTGAAAAAAGTTGAAAAACTCTGGGTTAAAGGCTCTATTCACACTAAAGCAGACAGCCATCTGGAACGCATTTCCTGTCCTGGGGAGGTAGGTGGCAGATTAGAGTGAGATGCAGTGCATCAACCAGCTCTCTGTTTTCTTGTTTTGGACAATTTTTTTTTTTTTGAAGTGTACAAAATATACATTTCTTTCATGGTGCTGTACAGCAGCATGATGCATTGCTGCACAGTGTCATACGATTCTGTATAGTGCACTGCAATAAAATACAGCTTGTCTGCGTTTTATTGCAATGCAGTAAAATGTCTGTCACTGCACAATGTGTGAATTAGGCCTTACACTGTGTCACTGGGGAAAAGTGTGTAAGCAGGTTGAAATAGTTAAATAGGTGCTGTCCTGGTTGGGAGGGTAGGAGTTAATTCCTTTCCCGGTTCTTTGAGCTTTTGGCAGGATCCTTTTTGGGCCCAACCCACTAATCCTGTGGTAAATAAATATGGGACAGTGGTCCGCTACGAGACAACTTTCCCCGGAGCAGAGAGGTCTGGGTTTCGTCCGGGGGACAGAGAGTTCGGGGACTTCCCCCCCATGGAGAGCCCAAGAGAAAGAGAGAAAGCTGTAACCAAGACCCATAAGTTAGCAAAACGGAGAATGATACCCATGAGGAGCAGAAGGAGGTCATCTATCACTACTGGGATTTAAGGTCATCTTGGGGTTCACCCTGAAGACACCAGCACTGGAGCGTGCCTCCGAAGGACTTGCATCTGCATGAGAGTGACTCTGAAGGGCTATAATTGCTTGGACTTCACCTTTGCAGATATGTCAGGGCAGCACAAGCCTGTAGTTAGGAGTAGGGATATAGGAATAACCTTGCATTTGTATGTTGGACTGTGGAATGTTCAATTTTTGCACTTAACTACACCTGTGAAGCCCACACAGAGTGCACAGCGGGGCCCACTCCGCTACTGGGGAGTAGTAGCAGAAAACACTGAACAGGTCGATGTGGACATTGGCTTAGCGTGTCCCTCCTGAATGCAGATGAGGTGAATACTGTCAAGGGAACCAAGAGTTAACTGGAGAGCAGTTACAGTGCCAATGTGCATAGTCTACGTTCATCTCGAACAATAGAGATCTGCCTTAAGGTTGATTGATGAAGATGGCATGAAGCAAAGGTACCCCATATGTAGTGAAGTGGCCCTGTACAAGTTGACTAACATAGCCCAGAAGAACCTACCCCATGGTAAGCCTCTCCTGTGACCCTTTCTTTGCGCCCAATGAGGGAAACATGGAGGACGTTACAAACAACCACCACCCTAGCCCCCTAAGTTCTTGCTGCGTCACCCTGCGTAGGTAATTCAGTAACTCAGAGGGCAGAGGTTAATAGTGCCTTTGTACCTCCGCAGTTGGCTGAGAAGGGTCATTGAAAGGTCTCGGTAGAGGTGTCAATGAAGTTCCTTCATCATTCTTTACCCTCTGAAGAACTGCAATGTAGTCACCAGTAACACCCTGAGCCTCCCCTGCTCAGTTCCACTGAAGACATCAAAGGCTGGCACAAAGCTGTTTACGACAACCAATGGATATTGTGCCTGGAGCTACCATGGTCACAAAGGTTTGCACCTGCAACTGGGCCCTGGCGTTCAGCCACCATGGGGGGGCCCAAAGATGGCAGGGAGGGGGCCGCTGCAGAACATGGTAAAGGGTCCCACTGCAAAAAATTCACGTGACTTGACTTGCTTTAGATTTCCTTGAGACTTGCTTGCGACTTTTGTGATTTATCATTGTAGTCTATGGCACTTAAATCACACCAAACTTGCAGGAAAATCGTGACGGAACCTTCTTTTTTGGTGCTGCAACTTAGGTTGCAATGATTAAGATGGCGCCCTTTGAAATGAATGTGTTTTGCAGCAGTGTGAACCAGGGCTCATAATGGCCCCACAACAGCAGTAAAGGTCCCTAGGATCAGTGGGAAAGGGCCCTGGGACTGAAGAAAAGGGCCCTGGAGGTCGGGGGGGCCTTCATGGTTTCTTGCACAGGGGCCTAAAGGTTCTAGTTACCCCTCTGGTGCTACCTATCCATGGTTTGATTACTTTCTACATTTTTGATTCAATACTTCCTTCCTAACCAAAACTTCCCCTTCCTAACCAATGAAACTACAAAGCTCCTGATTCACTCCCTGGTTATATCTCACCTCAACTACTGCAACTCCCTCCTCATTGGCTTACCTTTAAATAGGCTATCCCCCCTTCAGTCCATCATGAATGCTGCTGCCAGACTCATCCACCTACAAATGGCTCAGCGTCTGCTACCCCTCTCTGCCAATCCCTCCATTGGCTGCCACTTACCCGACAAATTAAATTAAAAATACTAACAATAACTTACAAAGCCATCCATAGCTCTGCCCCCAGCTACATCACTAGCCTAGTCTCAAAATACCAACCTAATCATCCTCTTTGTTCCTCCCAAGACCTCCTGCCATACAGCAAGTAGGGTCAAAGTCAGATCTGTTATTAGTCATTGAAGTCAATTGATCAGCATTAGAGCCTCAAAAACAGAAAAATATTTTCAGAAGGACAGTCTACACATATTTTCTTTTATCTCTCAGATAACTTTTTCCAGTTAATAAAGATGATAGCAAGGATCTTGTGTTGACTGATCTTAGGCAGGACTTGGCTGGCAGAATCAGTTCAGAGTGGTATACCATTTCAGAGTATATTTGTGTCATTGTGTAAAGCTCTGCAGAAAGGAAACATTTCATTCTGTTCACATGACCCAAAGTCATTGCACCGATAAAACGCTTGCTGATCAATTTTAAGGATTTATGTTGGCCCTAAGTAAACTGGGTCTTAAAACTGTACTTCTCTGAAAACCCATTCTTTTCAATTCATTGTTTTTTTGTCAAGCACAAGATTCGTTTTTAGATAACTTTCTTTTCATTGAAATTTTGTATATAATAGGCAACAGATTGAAGCACAAGAGAAAATATTTACAGGATCCAATATAAAAATTGCAGAGTGATTGCAAAATGGTATACAGTAAATCAAACAAAGTTGCAGCATGTGACTAAATTAAGAAAATTTAATTTTACATTTCTTCTTTAGTTTCCCCTCATTGAAAATAATGAATTATTCCTAGTTGGGGGTAGTAAAAGTTATTTGTGCAATGCTTACAATAGTTTTATAAAAAAAAAAAAAACTGTCATAAATTAAATGTTTCACCAAAAACAGCAAAATAGCCATTAAATCTTTATAACTTGGCTCCGCAGAGTGAAAGTGGCTCACTTTATCCTTCAGGAAAGTAATAAGCTGGTTTAACTCAGTTAAATAGTAACTTTGTGGTTTCTGCAGGCAGACAAGAAACCTATCCTGTAAAAATGTGAAGTTTATAATTTGACTCTGTAGAGCGACTACTCAGCACTCAGGTATGAGATCCGGCCTGCTGACCCCTCCTGATGATCCTGCTTTCTTATCCCACATTGTTAGTGATTGATGTTTCCACTCATAGCCCTGTGACTCACCACAGCTTCACAAAGACTCATCTAGTAATAAAGAGGGAGAAAAAAGCTACAAAAAGCAGGAGAGTAGTAAGAAAAAAACCTCAAAGTTGTGGATGATAGAACACAGCATAAAATAAATGTTTTCGTCAGTGGTTTTGCTACAGTTCACAATTGGAAATGTAAGCAGTGTCAGGATGCTAAAAAATATTTTTATTTAGTTTTACAGAGCCATTCACGCCATTCCCTACTCCAGCAGACTTAACAGGCTTTGACGAGTACTATCAAGGGTATAATGACTGTCAGTGACAGTAAACAGCACTAAGCCAAGGAGCTGAGTCAGTCAACACTCAGGTTTACATTTTTTTCACTTCAATTTTCTCACTAGGAGCATGCAATAGCAGCACAGCGCAACACAATGTTTCAGCATTGTGGTTAAGGCTTGGTTCACACTGCTGCCACATGGGATCCGACTTGTGGGACCTCAAGTCGTATGACATGTCAAATTCAATGATTCCCTATGAGAGCCGTCCTAATTAATACTACACAAGTTGCTCTGACTTTAGAAAAGGTTCCTGCACTACTTTGGTCTGACTTGGGTGCGATTTCAGCCCTTGTACAGTCTCCTAAATCACATACAAGTCTGATCAAGTCAGAAGGAAGTCACAGAGAAAGTCGTACGACTTTGTTGTCGCAGCAGTGTTAACCAAGCCTTATAGGGTAGTGTCATGATTTCTGTGACTCCAGGGAACAATAGACTGTTATAAGTGATCTGATCCTACAGAGGTGCATGAGGGGGGAGAAAGGGCTGCATTACAGCTACGGGTAATCAACACCTAAAGGTAATGGTAAAAAAAGAAAAGTAAAGCATATTGAAGAAATACATTAATTAAAATATAAGTGTGATGGTTACACTGTCAGCTCCCAAGACAATATGAAAAGTACACGCTTGGTCTCTCCCAATGCAAAGATTTTCCTAGTGGTGGGACAGCATTTTAAGAACCAGCATTATAAAAGTGATCATTACTGAAGCAGGCTAACCGAGCAGTTACTCCTTCACACATACACACTGTGGCCACAATGTATTTTAATGGAAACAAGCACTAATGCATCCACTGTTCCAATTCTGACCTTTAAGAAATGTCTAGAACACTCCCTGCCACTCCCAGATGGGAATGCAACAGAATTTGACACTATGGTGGCTCTTCAAAGAGGTAAAGTTCTTTGATTTTTAATTTATAGCAATTTAAGGTTCAGCTTAATTATATAACATTATAATTATAATTATATAATATTGGCTGGGTACACCCTGTTCCATATGCATGCAGTGTGCATAGTAGCGCAAACATATAGGTGTGAATGGGCCCATATCATTTCCATTTTTCTTTCACCCTAAACTGCAGTGAATAAATGTGAACGTTGAAAAGAACGGGATTATTACATGAAATGCATTGTCATGCAACAAAATGCAAAAACTGGCAAGTGAAGTGATATTACAAAACAGACATTAGCAACAGTAAACTAAAAGTGAAAAACAATATGTAAAGGTCACCTGGTCTTTGGTTCTATGCAGAGTCCAATTTGCTTGCAGAGTAAGTCCAATCTAATATTTGTAAGGATCACTGGCCCTCAGAAAAAATAAAACTTGGTATTCAAGGTCAAAGGGGAGCTCATGACTGTAAATACAGCCATATTTACCTGTCACTCACACCCCTACTATCCTGGGCACAGCTATAGTTTCATTTGACAAGGTTTTATACTCTAACAGCCAACATATTATTTGGCTGAATAAAATTAAAATTTTCTAGATACCAAAAAGTTTGGCTTTGAAAGGGTTTAGGGTAAAAACAGGCTCATAGGTGTGTATTGTGGTCTGCCAGACTATTTAGACCTGGCCATTTATGACAGGACCACAAAAAAGCCATACAAAACATTGTCTAATGGAGGTCTATGGCATCTCTGCATTCCTTTCTAGTTGGCCTGTGTCTGTCAAATGTGCTATAAACTGGACTGTGATTTATCAAATGTATCACCTTCTCTGGCTGCCTACAACTGTAATGCCTCCTACTCACAATCAAACTTTCCGCCAACAAAACCGTGGAATTTTGTCCGAAGAGTGTTGGCTCAAACTTGTCTTGCATACACACGGTCACACAAATGTTGGGCAACAATTACAAACGTAGTGATGTACTAGACGTACTACGTGTTTTTTCAGCTCTTTAGTGCCACCCTTTGGGCTCCTTCTGCTAATTTCATGTTAGTAGAAGTTTGGTGAGTGTTGTTTCGTGCTTTTCTTTTTGCTTTTTTCATTTATCGCTTTTCATTTCGTGCTTTTCAGTTAGTTTCTGAACGGCCGTTCGTCAACCAGACATGTTGCAGTATCGGAGGAGATAACGTGTTATTTATTATTAGCCTTGGAGTTATTGCTGTGACATTATTTTTTTGGTTGAATAATGATTTGATTTGGTAAATTTTCTATATTTTTGGATGCATAGAATGCACTTTTGGTTATTTTCTATTGGCAGATAGCATGTCTAATTTTTTTTTTAATGCACAATAAAAAAATTGTGGAGAATAATACTTGGCTATGTGTTTTACTTCAAATGACAGTTTGGGAGTAGGCAGTTACATTTTAAAAAATACAATGTAAAATTGACATGGGACACGAACATAGTTGTACTTTTATAAATATATCAACAGATCCGCGCTTCAGACTCTTTTACACCTGCAGCCCCCCTATGTAAGTAGGAAACACCTCAGTGATACCCCAAAAAAACTAAAAATCAAAATATAGGGAGTGGTGCTGTGTTAGAACAAAGGGTGTGACTGTAAAATTAACAAGTGCTCTGGTGCGTGATATAAACACTTCTTAGAAATGAAGAAATATATTATAATGTGAAACTCCCAAAAATCAATGTATCCATATATGTAATTAGTGAAAAATCCTTATTTAGTGGTAGAGGGAATTTTCAACTATGTGTGCAAACAGTAACACAAACTTTAAGTTATCACCATTATATAACATGTGTTGGCAATGGTATATATAAATCTACTAATTAGTAAATATAAAGTGACAAATGCCAGGTGGTGCTATGTATAAAAACTATGGTTATCAAACCATTGTGCAATAATGTGCAAAAAACATTTAAAAATTATAGATCATTAATTATGTGTAAAATCCACAACTATGTATCGAAAAAAATCCCATATACTGTTTATTGCAAAGTGTTCGTAACAGTAATATAATGTGCCATGCACCAAATCCCCGTAGAAATCATGCAGAAGGTTCTTCTTTGGTGGTAAAGAGCCGTGCTGTATTTGTTGGCAATCACCCCCCAATGTGGTTACACTCACCGGAGCGCTCCACCCCTGCAGGGGTATGAGCGTATGATGTTGATCCTGTTGGTCTCTCCGATTATATGGGTGCCAGTATCCTTCCACGCGTCCCAATCCAAAGCAGCTACTTGCATACAGGGAGATGGGGACTCACTGTCCCTTGATGTAATGCAGGTCCCCACTAGATATCCACTTTGATGTTAAAAAATGAAAAATAAAAGGTTCCACATAGCGTGACTCTGTTTAAAATGGATTCATTTATTTATATTAAACAGTCCAGTCATATAAGACTGATTTCACACTGACGGATAAAAAACACTTTAAAAATAGTGTTCCCAGAAAGGAGAGGGAGCTCACATGCTCATATACTCTCCACACAGTCCGGGGACACAGTGCTAACATAAACCGCCGCTTGCGTTCCACCGGTCGGGTATCCGGAACCACGATCCACGGAAGTGACGTTGTACGTGCCAAGATAGTCCCGCCTTACGCGTTTCGTCATACGGACACCCATATAATCGGAGAGACCAACAGGATCAACATCATACGCTCATACCCCTGCAGGGGTGGAGCGCTCCGGTGAGTGTAACCACATTGGGGGGTGATTGCCAACAATTACAGCACGGCTCTTTACCACCAAAGAAAAACCTTCTGCATGATTTCTACGGGGATTTGGTGCATGGCACATTATATTACTGTTACGAACACTTTGCAATAAACAGTATATGGGAATTTTTTCGATACATAGTTGTGGATTTTACACATAATTAATGATCTATCATTTTAAAATGTTTTTTGCACATTATTGCACAATGGTTTGATAACCATAGTTTTTATACATAGCACCACCTGGCATTTGTCACTTTATATTTACTAATTAGTAGATTTATATATACCATTGTCAACACATGTTATATAATGGTGATAACTTAAAGTTTGTGTTACTGTTTGCACACATAGTTGAAAATTCCCTCTACCACTAAATAAGGATTTTTCACTAATTACATATATGGATACATTGATTTTTGGGAGTTTCACATTATAATATATTTCTTAATTTCTAAGAAGCGTTTATATCACGCACCAGAGCACTTGTTAATTTTACAGTCACACCCTTTGTTCTAACACAGCGCCACTCCCTATATTTTGATTTTTAGTTGTACTTTTGTTCTTAAAAACTAGGGGATGATGGTGTTGTGGTAACTTGCACAAATAAAAAAAGAAAAAACATAATAATATTATTCTTGATATCACTAGAAAAAAAAAGCCTTTGAAAATTTGTTTGAAATAACTCCATCAGTATCACCAGCAAAGCAGCTTCATTATTAGCCCATTAAATAAGAAGAGAATTGTGCGCCGCATTTGGAGATTTCATAATTTGCCACGTCACAAATGTTAATTCTCCATTATGAACGCTAGTTTACAAGACCGACCGCTTCTGCTTCCGAGCATGCGTATTTGTACTTTGGACTTTTGTCCAACGGATTTGTGTACACGCGATTGGAAAGTCTGACAACACACATTTGTTGGCTGAAAATTTGAGAACATGCTAGCCAGCATTTGTTGGTGGAAAGTCCGACAACAATTGTCCGATGGAGCATACACACGGTCGGATTGTCCGCCAACAAGCTCACATCCAACATTTCCTGTTGGAAAGTCCGATCGTGTGTATGGGGCTTAACTGATCTGTAAAATGTTGCAGTAAATGTGCTTGCCATGTTGTTCTCACATTCTACTCACACAATTTAGGGTCAGGTTTAATTATTGTCACAATCTTAGGTCCCAACAAACACGTCAGATGCTCCAGAGGACATGTGCTTTTACCTCAAGTGTGAAAAAAAAACAAAACTTTGGCACAAAGTCATTTGGTATTTTAATGATTGCAGACCTGTGAAAATATGGTCATCACACTAATTTCTGTTCATGCAAACTCAACTTGATCCCATCTTAACTTCTGCAGGACCGCCAGCCAGCATTGTACCATTAACGAGTGGCTCCTGCAGGCAAACTGACATACCTGTATGTCGCTGGCCTCTTCAGGTTACATGGTGTGGGCAGTGGCGGTCCGTCCATAGAATGTGCATGGGCCCGCCTCCCCTATCCATGTATCCGGCCCCCTGATCTACATATCAGTGGAGCCAGATCATGGATTCCAATGTGGGATGGGTGCTTTTTTTAAGCACCTGATTAGAGCCAGAGTCACTAATAGGCTTCAAAAAAGGGTGGGCTCGGAACGCAGAGCATTGCGCTGCAAGCCCACCCAGTTGCCTGACCATAGAATTAATTTTCGCTATTATCACACTAAAGTTCCTCCCTGCTAATTAGGAGGCAGGTGTGAGACCTGTTTCCCGATTGGCCAAAGCGTCAGGCGATCCTATTGGATGCCTAACGCTTTGGCGGAAGAGGAGACACGGTGGGTGGAGAAGCTGGAGGAGTGGACACCGGAGCCGCGGCGGCCGCTGCCCACGCTCCAGGAGAGGAAGAGAGGACACCACAGCCGGCCACATGAGCGGGTAAGTGCCAGACCACCCATGGGGGGTGCTGTTTCAGTGCCGTGCCCCGCTGCCAGGGGGGTGTTGTTTGCTTGCCGCTCCCCCAAAGGAAGAACCCACCAGCCGCCACTCTGGGTGTGGGCGTGTGCCCCCCCCTGCTAACTCCCACTGTGATTAGACACAGTGGGATTTTTTCAGCAAGTCCCGGTCAATATTTAAAGCTTGGGACCTGCTGATCAGCTGTGTTCGATCACAGCCCAGAGCCCTGTGTTGACAAACAACACAGGGCTCTGTACAGAGGGATCAATCTCTTTGCTTCTTCTCCCTGAACAAAGAGATTTTTTAGTAAAAAGCAACACATAATACTTACACTGGCACTTGTTAGGCACACATTTAACCATATCCAAGCCAGTGTCATTAGTACAGTGACAGTGTATAGTATTATTACTGATCACTGTATTAGTGTCACTGGTTAAGTCAGTGTCAGTTCCCACCCAGTGTCAGATAGTGTCAGATTGCCAATTACAATTACTAGTATAAAAAAGAACAAAAAAAAACCATTCCAGTATACAGTATCTCACAAAATTGAGGACACCCCTCACATTTTTGTAAATATTTTATTATATCTTTAACTGAAAATGTCCAAATTGGGCCCAAAGTGTCAATATTTTGTGTGGCCACCATTATTTTCCAGCACTGCCTTAACCCTCTTAACCCAGAGATTTGCAGGTTGCCACATTTATTAATCTTTGTGACACTTTGCGAAGATACCCCTTTCCATTCTGTGGATTACAAATATTACTTCACAAAAGTCTGAGTACTCAAGCACAGGATTTAAAGGGCCCCAACGCTGGCAGACTCTGTGAGTGTTTGTGTGAATAGAATTCCCACTGGCCAGTGGTTAGCTAGAACCTACAAGACCTAGGTAGGATCTTATAGTCAGTAATATCACTTTTGGGAAATTGTTGAACATTGTTTTTGTATTGTATTGTATAGTTTAGTTCACCACTCGTTCAGTGCATTTCAGGCAAGGCCTCCCACTGGTGCTTAAAGTGAACAAACACAAATCCTGTTTTCCTTTACTGAGCAGTTGTATTATATCATTGCATTTAATATTGGTATTCTGTTAATCAGTTTATCTCTTTTCAGCGCTTATTGCTAGTTCTAATAAAGCCCAGCTAAAAGTTTAAACAGTGTTTTGGTGTCACTTTGATCCAGGTGAGGGTGAGCCATCACTGGTGTGGGACAGAAGACAGGTATATTACAGCGGCCCTTGCGGGGTAGCGATACAAGTGGGGGCTCGTCCGGGATACCTTCTGGTTCCTGTCACAGAGTGATGACTACCTCTACCAGCCAAATCCCCATGATGGACCCTGTCATTGCTGCCAAGTGGTGTGAAGAGCAAAATGGCAAGTTGGGGCTCTGTGTAATTATGAGTCTCACTGGTGCCACCTGCACTGAGAAACAAGTCCAGCAAGTAGTGTCAGCTTTGATGCCTGATCAGAAAACATTCATATTGGACCTGAAAGTTGATCAGACAGCCTCTCGCACCTACAGTCAGTTCCATAAATATTGGGACATCGACACAATTCTAATCTTTTTCTTAAATTGGGTGAACGGTGTAGGAATTACAACAGTTTGTATATGTGCCTCCCACTTTTTAAGGGACCAAAAGTAATGGGACAGATTAACAATCATCCATCAAACTTTCACTTTTTAATACTTAGTTGCAAATCCTTTGTAGTCAATTACAGCCTGAAGTCTGGAACGCATAGACATCAATAGATGTTGGGTTTAATCCCTGGTGATGCTCTGCCAGGTCTCTACTGCAACTGTCTTCAGTTCCTGTTTGTTCTTGGGGTATTTTCCGTTCAGTTTTGTCTTCAGCAAGTGAAATGCATGCTCAATCAGATTCAGGTCAGGTGATTGACTTGGCCATTGCATAATATTCCACTTCTTAAAAAAGTCTTTGGTTGCTTTCGCACTGTGAAGTGCCGTCCAATGAGTTCTGAAGCATTTTGCTGAATATGAGCAGATATTATTGCCCGAAACACTTCAGAATTAATCCTGCTGCTTTTGTCAGCAGTCACATTATCAATAAATACAAGAGAACCAGTTCCATTGGCAGCCATACATGCCCACGCCATGACACTACCACCACCATGCTTCACTGATGAGGTGGTATGCTTTGGATCATGAGCAGTTCCTTTCCTTCTCCATACTCTTCTCTTCCCATCACTCTGGTACAAGTTGATCTAGGTCTCATCTGTCCATAGGATGTTGTTCCAGAACTGTGAAGGCTTTTTTAGATATTGTTTGGCAAACTCTAATCTGGCCTTCGTGTTTTTGAGGCTCACCAATAGTTTACATCTTGTGGTGAACCCTCTGTATTCACTCTGGTGAAGTCTTCTCTTAAATGTTGACTTTGACACATATACACCTACTTCCTGGAGAGTGTTCTTGATCTGGCCAACTGTTTTCTTCACCAGGGAAAGAATTCTTCGGTCATCCACCACAGTTGTTTTCCGTGGTCTTCCGGGTCTTTTGGTGTTGCTGAGCTCACTGGTGCATTCTTTGTTTTTAAGGATGTTCCAAACAGTTGATTTGGCCACACCTAATGTTTTTGCTATCTCTCTGATGGGTTTGTTTGTTTTTTTCAGCCTAATGATGGCTTGCTTCACTGATAGTGACAGCTCTTTGGATCTCATATTGAGAGTTAACAGCAACAGATTCCAAATGCAAATAGCACACTTGAAATGAACTCTGGACCTTTTATCTGTTCCTTGTAAATGGGATAATGAGGGAATAACACACACCTGGCCATGGAACAACTGAGCAGCCAATTGTCCCATTACTTTTGGTTCCTTAAAAAGTGGGAGGCACATATACAAATCATTGTAATTCCTACACCGTTCACCCGATTTGGATGTAAATACCCTCAAATTAAAGCTGAAAGTCTGCAGTTAAAGCACATTTTGTTTGTTTCATTTCAAATACATTGTGGTGGTGTATAGAGCCAAAAATATTAGAATTGTGTCGATATCCCAATATTTATGGACCTGACTGTATGCTTTGCTAGAATGGAAAAGAAGGATCCCGACCTGTTTCCAGGGAGTTAGCATACAGTTACCAGGGGATCTTGAAGCTCAGCTTATACAGCCAAGTATGCTGGATGATCACCCTGAAAATGCTAGCTCAACAATATCAGGACCAGGAGTATCAGCTACTACTTCCACCCCAACTACAGGGTTCCCTCCTGCTACATTCTTTACCAATATGGGAAAGCTGGTGGAAACGTTGGCACAAAACTCAGCCACGTCTGCCAATTATGGATAACGAAAGTTGCGGTTCTATCCTGGGAAGGTCCCTGTGCCATCTGGGGAAGAGGACTTCAAAATATGGATAGATCAGGCAGTGCAGGCTGTGGAAGAATGGGAAGTCGCAGACACAGTAAAAAGACAAAGGTTAATCGAGAGCCTAAGAGCTCCCGCTTCAGATGTAATCAGAAATCTAAAAAGGGACAAGCCAGGCTGCACAGCCACTGAGTGTCTAGAATCTTTACGAGAGATTTTTGGAGCGGTGGAGGATTGTGCTGAGCTAATTTATATGTTCTCACACACCTATCAAAATGAAGGAGAAGAGTTATCTGCTTATGTCCGGCGGCTGGATAAAATACTTCATCAGGTAACAATGGTAGAAGGAGAGTAAGGGGATTAAAACGGTGCCAAAAAATTGTTAGAGTACCGTATAATGACATGTTGATATTAAAAATATAATGTTTTATTGACAAACAGATTAAAAAAAAGATATACAGTAAAAATATACACAACAAGGGTGTGAGCAAATAATGAGAGAAAGATACAGGACCAGCGTATGCAGCAATATTACAAGAACCAGCCAAGTAGCGTAGCGGCAGGTCTTGTTAACAGGTATAAAATCCTACATGTTTCGCCAACATTGGCTTCCTCAGGGACAGTTGGTTATACCTGTGTTAATTTCCTGAATTCTAAATAAAGAAATAATTGGTCAGAGAAAATATAGCAGTATGTATTTCGGACAGAAACAAATGAAGTAAAATACATATTGAAGGGTTGCCAGACATGGCCAAAAGTCCCCCCACACAGAAGGAATTGCTGGGGCAGGCGATGGCTCCAATCACCCCCCCCACCCGAGGGGAACACCTCCCCGCCCATCAGGTAACCCCAAAAGCCTCCGTCCTAAAGGTGGTAAAATACCTACCGGTGGATCACAGTAGGTGAGCATAACCGTCCCCCGGAGTGAATTCAAGGCTTCATGTCACAAGTAGGTGGCTGTAAGGGGCAAAAAAGGGGCCTGGCAAAATAGAGGAAAAAGTATATATGAATTGCATAATTCTGGTAGACACCCAGAATTAATCTGAGTGTCCCACCAAAATAAGCTAGGCCTAACATAGCCTCAAAATACTCACAGTCTATATCTTACTTAAAACAAGAGAAAAGTAAGGGCGCCCGGTAGGCTGACACTCGTATTGGATGTGATCACTGACGAATGGTGACTAGAAAGGAAAGAAGGGAAAATAGATAAGGACATATAGAGGGATAATGTTTTTATTATTATCAGAAGGATGTATATTAAGGATAAGGGATAGGGCCAAGAATATTGTTCAATTCGGCATGATAGACCTAAATTATTCCATAAATAGAGAGGGAAGGGAAACTCACCCATAGGTCCAGTGTGACTCTTAAAAAGTGCTTTGGACTATGGAGATACAATCAGTATGGATAGTATGTTGCGCACAATGAAGCTACACTATAGGAAAAAAGACATATGATCAGGCTTGATGTCCAGGATCTAGGCAACAAGAAAGCCATCAGCGCAGAATAAAAGGGTAAAACACAGGCTTACCACATTAGACAGGACAGCAGGTATGGGCGCCCTTAAACACCAGCAGCGGAGTGGCCGGAGAAGCCGGCCTTTTATGCCCCCCACACAGGAGCGGCATCTGACATCATCGATCGCGTGAGCGGACACACAGAGCCATTGCGCATGCGCCCATGGGGCTGTGCGGGATCGTCTGACGCGTCATGTGATGTAGATGACGCGGAATGCTCAATAGACTGGAGTGCCAACCGAGACGGTGGCGCTGCAGTATACCAGAATATGTGGTGATGATCGATGTAGATCATTTAAATGCCAATGGCAGGGGGCGGGCGGACACTGATGGAGGGCAGTGCCGCCCTTGGGTGTCCATACAGCCAAGGTGGCATAAGGAGCTGCAACCCACCCACAGGGGGCTAGCCAAGCACACCCCTGTGAAATAAACATCGGCAGGGGAGGAGGAGGGTGAAGGGGAAGGAGAACCCGAGGGCGGCAGGGGGAAAGCCAGGGAGGGGGGAGAAGGGGGGCCAAACGCCAACACCCAGCAATGAGGGGAGAAGAAGCGGGGCATAAGCGGGGATAATGGTGACCACGAGTCACCCACACACCAATGGGGGAACACAGGGTCAAGTCCCCGCAGAGGTCCCGCAAGCTGGCCATGTCTGGCAACCGAACAATGGTTGAATGTATATTTCATCATGGAATTAATAACATAGCCTGAATTAATACATAGTGATGTAATTAGATTATTAATAATTGTCAGGAAGGAAAAGAGACAATAATTGATAGTAGAATATTGACAAATATAGAAAATATTACATTCAAATACACTTTATAGTAAATAAAGATAAATTAATCCGTGGATCCATGGTATGACTTGAGAGTGGGAGGAAAATGGGAGGAAGAGATGAGAGAATTACAATGTACTAAACGAAAACTATCGTGAAAGATAGGACCATAATTAAAGGAAAGATTTGAAACTGATGTATTCATTCAACCCTGGAAATTTAGTGTCTTCCAGGGTGTGTATCCACCTAGTCTCAAGTTGAAGTAGCTTTTGATCAATGATACCGCCCCTGGAATGTGAGGGAACATGCTCCAAGGCGGTAAACCCAATGACCTGAGGATCGAAATTATGTTGTAAGGCAATATGTCTATTGATTGAAGTGGTTGTGGTACGTTTGTACAATGGTTTTATGTGATCTCTGATGCGTATGAAAAACGGGCATTTGGTCTTGCCGACATAATAACATCCGCAACGGCAAGTGGCTAGGTAGACTATTCCCACAGTTTGACAAGTGATTGTGTATTTAACGGTGTGGGTGGAGCCATTAGGTTGCAGAATTTCTCGAGAGTCATAGATGAATTCGCATACATCACATTTTCCGCAAGGAAAAGTGCCTGGGGCAGTTAGGGAGGGCACCTGCATAGGGGAATGGTGGCTAGTTATCAAACGATCTCTTAATGAAGGAGATCGTCGGTAGGTTATATCCGGATAAGGTTTAATGTATTTTTTAATGACTGTATCTGCAATCAGTAATGGCCAAAACTTATTGAGAATGTCTCTCACTTGATTGTGATGTTTAGAAAATTGTGTGATGAGACGGACAGGCTGGGAAGTTTCACGATTCTTGGTGGAGAAGATAATTTTTTTCCTATCCAACTTTTTCACCTTATTAAAAGCTTGCTTAAGAAGTGTATGGCTATATCCCCTATTCCTTAACCTGTGGTAGAGATCATAAGAGGCTTTAATAAAGTCCGTTTCATGTGAGCAATTTCGTTTGATGCAAAGGTACTGACTGAAAGGGATACTGTTTAGTAGGATGGATGGAAGGATGGTTTTACCGGACGATAGCCTCCGGTATAGTGCCGAATGAAGACTTTCATTAGAATCCAAATGGATTTCTAAATCTAGAAATGTAATTTTTGTTTGGCTGCACTCCATAGTGAATTTCAAATTATAAGTGTTAGTGGCCAGTAAGTCCACAAACTGGGACAATTCCTCCCGAGTGCCGGACCAGAAGAAAAGCACATCATCTATGTATCTGTGCCAGGAAACCACATGGCACAGAAACTGGGCTAAATCGAAGTTGGCAAAGAGTTCCCTCTCCCACCCCCCTAGGTACAGGTTGGCGTATGAGGGGGCGCACTTGGTCCCCATAGCCACCCCCTGCCCCTGTAGGAAGTGGGAAGAGCCAAACATAAAATGATTTCGTGTAAGAATGAACTGCAGAAGTTCAGTGACAAACTGACCGTAAGCTTCAAATTTTCATCAGGTCATTCTAAAAGGAGGCATGGAGCCGAGTCATGCATGCAAAGCTTTGTTGGATCAAATTCCTAAAGGAGCACTCCCACTGGATCCCATAATGTTGAAATTTCAGACTAGAGACCAGAACAAGCCATCGACTTTTTCCAAATTGGTCAAAACTATCCTAGAAGAAGAGGCTTTACTTAAGGCTAAAAAAACTGCTAGTGCTTCACATGCGGCTTTCACCATAGAAGTAGGAACCATGGGTATAATAGAAGTCCAGTCCGAAGTAATGGCTTTGAAAACTCAGATGTCACAGATGATGGAGTTGATGACATCGCTGTCTGCCAGTATTGCCATACCAGAGGGGGAAAAGACATAGAAACCAACCAGGGCAGAGGCAATACAGAATGTTCCTGCTGTAAAACCCTTTAGTTCAGTGGTCTGCTATAATTGTGGGGGTATTGGTCACTATCAGCGTGACTGTCCCAGCCCACCAAAGCCACGAAGAGTACATCAAAAGCCGGCGGGAAACTCCAGAGGGCCCTGGTGAGGGATCCAGCCGGGTGCCCATCTAAGTCAACTCGCTCCAGTTCATAAGTCTTAAATGAAGGGTGGGTAAGGCCTAAACCTTTGTACCAAGCCTCACCCCCAGCCTCAGTTAGGCTGCCCAAGCTACTCAGAGTTGGGTCCCAGATCACGGGAGATCGGTGCACACCACAACTAAAACCGTCAGTCCAGATGACAACAGAAACGGGCACAGGCCAAAAGAGGGATTTAAGCCCAAACAGCCGAGCAAGCTGCACCAAAACAGCCAAGCAAGTTCGCTGACAAGCTGGTGGGTCCTTCTCCTATAGTGCCAGTTCAGGTGGAAGGTGTATACACAAAAGCCCTTCTAGACTCTGGTGCCCAAGTGACTCTAATTTACTGTGATTTCTATGATAGACACCTGAAACACCTGTCCTTGCAGAAGTTAGAAAGTCTAGAGATCTGGGGTATAGGAACTAAGAAGCTCCCTTATGACGGATATCTTCTAGTCAAGCTTGATTTTGGCCCATCTGTTGTAGGGCAGAAAGAGACTTCCGACGTATTGGCCATTGTATGTCCCTGCCCCCTGGGGGCTAATTGGAGTTCCATGATTGTGGGGATGAACACTGACTTGGTTCAATGGTTACTCACTCCTCAGGTCTCAGAGGGTGAGGATGCAGCTAAAAGTGTACATCCGCTCAGTGTACCAGCGATTGGTCCAGGAACATAAGGCCCAAACAGAAGGAGTGGGAAAATTGTGGAAGCTGGACAAGACGGAAAAGGTCTTGCAGCCAGGTTAAGTAGCATGTTTGCAGGCTTCAGTCAAACTGAATTGGGACCAACCTGGTCCTTATGTTATCCTTGAAGGCGACCCACAGAAGACAAATTCGGGTTTGGAACTGATTCCAGAAGTAATTTCTATGAAGGCCTTACAGAGAACCCATAGAAAGGTTCCTGTCAGTGTTCGTAATGTTACTGATTCTCCAGTGAAGCTTCGGACCCAAATGATGATAGGACAGGTAAATCCAGCCACACCCATCACACAACACGGTGTAGTGGGGGAAGCCAAGGAAGGGTTACCAGAGGAGTATTTCTATCCAAAAGGCTCTCCTATGACATCTGAATGGAAAGAACGGGCAAAAACACAACTCTTAAAGTGGAGGAAAATTTTCTCTAAAAATGAGTTTGACATGGGATGCGCAGAGAGTGCACAGCATCATATTCGTTTACAAGAGGATAGGCCATTTCGAGAAAGGTCTTGACGAATCCCATTATCTGATTTAGATGACCTTAGAGAATATATTGCGGAGTTGAAGAGGACAGGAATTTTTTGGGAGTCCCTATGCTTCTCCCATTGTGGTGGTGAGGAAGAAAAATGGGTCATTACGGCTCTGTATCGATTATCGCACTCTCAACAAAAGAACCATCCCAGATCAGTACACCACTCCACAGTCACCAAAGTGTTAGTGGAGAAATTCTTTGTTCATTATGGATTACCTCTGACCAAGGAAAGACTTTGAAAGCAGGCTTATTAAACAGCTATTGGATCTTCCGAGCATCAAGAAATCGAGAACCACACCTTACCACCCTCAAGGGGATCCACAACCAGAGAGGTTTAATCGTACCCTCCTTGACATGCTTGGAACCCTTCCATCTGACAGAAAACAGCATTGGAGCAGGCACATTTCCGCTGTGGTTCATGCCTATAATAGTACAGAAAATGATGTAACGGGTTACTCACCATATAGACTGATGTTTGGAGATGAAGCTCGTCTGCCAGTGGACTTGGCCTTTGGTGTCTCAATAGACAGAACTGCCACTACATCCTACAGGGGCTCAAAAAGACCCTAAAGACAGCCTATGAGAAGGCACAAGAAGCTTCTGGTGTTAGAGGTCAGCGGAACCGGAAGAATTATGGTTTGAAAGTTAGGATTCATGATTTACAGTCGGGTTCCTGTTGCTGAGGAATCTGTGTCTCTCTGGAAAGCATAAGTTAGCTGACCAGTGGAGTTCTCAACAATATGTTGTCTGTAAGCAAGTGCCTGATATTCCTGTATACCAAATCTGGCCTGATGGGAAAACAGGTCCCCTGAAGACCTGGCATCTAAATCATTTACTGCCTCTGAGTGAAACCGTCAGGGTACCTGTGAGAACTAAGGCTTCATTCCCCAAACTGTCTTTTTCCAGGCAAGTTCCAGTTACTAGGTCTCAACCTCTACTGCCAGATGAGGCTACAACAATAGAAGATGACAGTGATGATGATCTGGAGGTAAGATGGTTGTGGCCATCCGAGCCCATGGATGTCACTCCCTCCACATCAACTGCTAATTAGCCCTTAAGTGTGCTCCAGCCTGATGCATTAGAATCTGTGCCCCAGGTGCAAGGCAATTCAGAGCTAGTAGAGCAAGTCTACCAGTTAGTCCAAAAACTGATGAAGAGTTTCCAGATGGGAGTTCCTCTGAACTTGAAGAAGAACTGTTTGAGGAAAGCCACCTTGAACCTGATGGAGAATCCTGTGAAGAGACTAGTCTTGAGCCCAAAGAACAGAGAGTTAAGAGAACAGTGAGACCCCCACTCAGATTAACATATGACACCCCTAGAACAAGCTCAATAGAAGCTATTCCCACTGTTCGCAGACTTCCTGATTCTCAGGCACATTCTATGGTGGTACCAGTGACTGATGTCCCCAACCCATCTCCCAACACACTTTGGTGGCAGTTCCCATTACCTAATGCATTTGTTTGGAAATGTCATAAAATCATCCCAAGATCGTAGGCCTAAGTTGTTGGTCAATGTGTAAGGTTACTGTACAAATACTATGTTATTATTAACTGCACTCATTTCTTTCTTTGGGGGACCAAAGATTTTTTTAGAAGGGGGTGGATGTAGCACTGGCTTAGTATTGCCTCTGTAATATATGCAGATTATTGCTCTCTGAAACACTGCATTGCATTTTCTGGCTAAACTGATAGCAGGAGGAGAGACTCTATTGGGTACAGCTGCGGGATTGAAGGCAGATTAGGTCCTGCTGTAGCTAAGAAGGAAGCCCACCCCTAACAACAAAAACAAGGAAGGACAGGATTGGCTAGCAGCCCAGGGGAGCTGTGATTGGGGGAGAGAGAGAAGGAGACAGTAAGAGAGATAGACTGACATTGTGGCAGCCAGACAGAAAAAGTATCCCATGTGTTTGTCTCCTGAGCACTTCCAGAGCCTGTGATGCTGTCTGTGACTCTCCTAAAGGGAGGTGCACACTTGAGAGGGGAGTTTGCAGTGTGTTATTCTGCCTGATTACTGAAGATGTGCTAACAGTGCAGTGAAATCTAGTGACAAATTTCAGTTCTGCAGCAATCATCATCATTATGCTGTTTGGAGGTTTCTGTGGCATGTGTTGCTTCCATCGCCATCCAGTCGACTGAGGCAGCAATCAATCTACCAATTGCTGGAAGGAAGATATATCAAGTGCATCTAATGGTGAGAGATCTTCTGCCATCTTTGTGTAAGTGGATCTTGCTTACTCCTGTTAGGTTCTATTTACCGCTAATGCAGCTCTTATCTGAAGGTGGATCACCACATTTGTTAATCTTTGTGACACTTTGCGAAGATACCCCTTTCCATTCTGTGGATTACAAATATTACTTCACAAAAGTCTGAGTACTCAAACACAGGATTTAAAGGGCCCCAATGCTGGCAGACTCTGTGTGTGTTTGTGTGAATAGAATTCCCACTGGCCAGTGGTTAGCTAGAACCTACAAGACCTAGGTAGGATCCTATAGTCAGTAATATCACTTTTGGGAAATTGTTGAACATTATTTTTGTATTGTATTGTACATTTTCGTTCACCACTCATTCAGTGCATTTCAGGCAAGGCCTCCCAGTGGCGGTTAAAGTGAACAAACACAAATCCTGTTTTCCTTTACTGAGCAGTTGTATTATATCATTGCATTTAATATTGGTATTCTGTTAATCAGTTTATCTCTTTTCAGCGCTTATTTCTAGTTCTAATAAAGCCCAGATAAAAGTTTCAACATTGTTTTGGTGTTACTTGCATCCAGGTGAGGGTGAGCCATCACTATTGTGGGACAGAAGACCCGTATATTACAGCGGCCCTTGCGGGGTAGTGCTACAGATACTTAGTAGGTGAGGTTGAAAAAAGAAACAAGTCCATCAAGTCCAAACTATGTGTGGGATTATATGTCAGTATTACATTGTATATCCCTGTATGTTGTGGTCATTTAGGTGCTTATCTAAAAGTTTTTTGAAACTATCGATGCCCCCCGCTGAGACCACCGCTTGTGGAAGGGAATTCCACATCCTGGCTGCTCTTACAGTAAAGAACCCTATACGTAGTTTATGGTTAAATCTCATTTTTTATCATTTTAATGAGTGTCTTGTTAAACTCCCTTCTGTGAAAAAGTTTTATCCCTATTGTGGGGTCACCAGTACAGTATTTGTAAATTGAAATCATATCCCCTTTCAAGCATCTCTTCTACAGAGGGAATAAGTTCAGTGCTCGCAACTTTTCTTCATAACTAATATCTTCCAGACCCTTTATTAGCTTTGTTGCCCTTCTTTGTACTTGCTCCATTTCCAGTACATCCTTCCTGAGGACTGGTGCCCAGAACTGGACAGCATACATATGTGCGGCAGGACCAGCGTCTTGTAGATTGGGAGAATTTATCCCTGGAGTTAATCCCTCTTTAGTGCATGCCAATATTCTGTTTGCTTTGTTAGCAGCAGCTTGGCATTGCATGCCATTGCTGAGCCTATCATCTACTAGATCCCCCCAGGTTATTTTCCATCATAGATTCCCCCAGAGGTTCACACCCAAATCCATTATTTTCCATTTTTCTACGTTAAACCTCATTTGCCATGTAGTTGCCCACCCCATTAATTTGTTCAGATCTTCTTGCAAGGTTTCCACATCCTACGGAGAAGTTATTGCCCTGCTTAGCTTAGTATCGTCCGCAAATACAGAGATTAAACTGCTTACCCCATCCTCCAGGTCGTTTATGAACAAATTAAATACGATTGGTCCCAGCACAGAACCCTGGGGGACCCCACTACCCACCCCTGACCATTCTGAGTATTCCCCATTTATCACCACACTCTGAACTCGCCCTTGTATCCAGGTTTCAATCCATGTACTCACCCTATGGTCCATGCCAACGGACCTTATTTTGTACAGTAAACATTTATGGGGAACTGTGTCAAATGCTTTTGCAAAATCCAGATACACCACGTCTACGGGCCTTCCTTTATCTAGATGGCAACTCACCTCCTCATAGAAGGTTAATAGATTATCTTGGCAAGAACGATTCTTCGTGAATCCAGGCTGATTACTGCTAATGATATCATTCTTATTACTAAAATCTTGTATATAGTCTCTTATCATCCCCTCCAAGAGCTTGCATACTATTGATCTTAGGCTAACTGGTCTGTAATCCCCAGAGATGTATTTTGGGCCCTTTTTAAATATTGGTGCTACATTGGCTTTTCTCCAATCTGCTGGTACCATTCCAGTCAGTAGACTGTCAGTAAAAATTAGGAACAATGGTCTGGCAATTACTTGACTGAGTTCCTTAAGTACCCTCAGGTGCAAGCCATCCAGTCCCAGTGATTTATTAATGTTAAGTTTCCCAAGTCTAATTCTAAATCTGTTCTCTGTTAGCCATGATGGTGCTTCCTGTGATGTGTCATGAGGATAAACACTGCAGTTTTGGTTACTAAAGCCCCCCGATTCCCTTGTGAAGACTGAGGAGAAGAATAAATTCAATACCTTCTCCATCTCCCCATCCTTTGTAACCAGATGTCCTTCCTCATTCTTTATGGGGCCAATATGGTCTGTCCTCCCTTTTTTATGGTTTACATACTTAAAGATATTCTTGGGATTTTTTTTTATTCTCCTCCGCTATGTGTCTTTCGTGTTCTATCTCAGCCACCCTAATTGCACCCTTACATCTCTTGTCGTATTCTTTATGGAGAATGTGTTAAGCCTTCCATCGTACATTCAAGATACTATGGATTTATTGAAAAAACTATATAATGTTACCATACCACCAGAAACAGGATGTTGCTTATGTATGTTTTTTCGTTTTTTCTTTGAGTAGGCCATTTATTGCTATTAAGCTAAGGAGGTCCTAAGGAAGCAGGTTGCAAAACACGTCAACCCCTTGGATCATACAGCAGAGATAATTGATGGTACTACATATATGACCTATACTGTATTAGAGAATCATTCTCTTTGTTTTTAACATACTTTTTATTATGCTTTTTTAATAAATATACATTTTTTTAATATACTTGTGACCTTCTCTCTCTGGTACCAGTAAAGTCCAAACACATAGTATTTTGGTAGAATTCAATAATTCTGAGTAATAATGGTTCCTTTTTCAAAACCCTTCACCACTATAGGACACAGTATTGATGTAGAGACCAGAAGATGAATCCGCTGAGCACAAACAGGGATTGTGAATCTGAAACACCTAGAAGTTTTGAATTCTGCAGGATCTTCAGGTGGTGGTTTCTCTTCACTACTGCAAAGATCATTGTGGACAGCAGAAGTGAATATATAGGGGTTGATTTACTAAAGGCAAATAAACTGTACACTTTGCAAAGTGCGGTTGCTCCAGAGCTTAGTAAATGAGCAGAAGCCATGCTGACTTCCATCATACAATCATGTGCAAGCAAAAATGCTGTTTTTTTTATTTTCCTTGCACGTAATTGGGTATTTTTTGCAAAGTAAACTTTACCTAATTTACTAGGCTCTGGAACGACTGCACATGCAAAGTGCACAGTCTATTTGCCTTTAGTAAATCAACCCCATGATGTAATTTTTTTTTATTTTTGGATAGAATGGAGAAGGGTTAAATCCTCTGGGCGGGTTTTTTATTGCTGTGTCACCATCAAGGAGATTTGCCTTTACTTTTTGTCATAGAGACGCAACAAAAAATGAGTGGAAATTTCTTGAATGAGGGAACAAATATCAGTTTTAATAGCTGATGCGGGAACAGGTGTTCTTGATCGAAAAAATACTACATCCTATCCTGGTAACAGCTGTAAATTTTTGGATCACACCCACAAGGACCCAAAGCAATAAAAAAAACCTGATGTTTGTTTTGTGTCACTGTGCTATCACTACACCTTGTCGCCAGTCACAGAAACACTTCAGTGGTGCCAGGCCAAAGGGGCTAAACTTTGCATTAAAACCTGACAGAGGCTAGGATGCAGGACAGACTAAGGCACATAACAAGGTCTGGGAGCTGTGGCATCTCCGGGAGGACCCACCATGACCAGGTAATAACCTCACCTAGATGACTTCTTTATCCCCTTTTCTCTTCCTTTCCCCCTTCCTTCTCCTTATATTGCATATTCTTGTGACTCTTACAGCCACATACAAAATGTTACAGTTTAATAGATGAATCAGCGATACATAACTGACAAAAAACTGATAAAAGTTAGATAATAGCATGCTACTGTCATTCAGCGCAACATCAGTATTCTTGAGTAAATGTTTGAAAGCAAAAATGCATACTACGATTTCTACCTGTGAATTTATACACTTCTTTATACTGAATCGCAAACACAAATAATAATAAAATGTTATTTGGAAAAAAAAACAAAAAAAACTGACAGAGGTTCTAGCCCTTTCCATTCTATCTAAACATTTCAAAGAAAAGTTTTTAGCCCTGACCATGCTGCATTTTCAAATAAAAGACAGGTGAAAAAAGTTCTAAAAATATGATCTACAGATACATTTTGCTTTTTTACTGCTGTTCACTTAGTAGGGTCAGTTCTTGCCTATACTATAAAGATTTAAGCTAGTTTTTTACAATACAGTTTCTGTAGATTTCCTGTGCTGGGTGGGGCATTTTTAGCACTCTAAATTGTAAAATGTATTTTAGTGGAAATAGCGTTATGAAGATGTTATGGTTATGCTTGATGTGGTGGTATTTTTGTCACACTTATTGGACGGTCCTTCCTTATATCTCCTGACACAGCTGTTGTACTCAGTTAAAGGCATAGAAACAAGCACAGAAGTTGTGACCGTAAATTTTATAGCTTGAAATAAAAACTAACAGAGAGAGTAACTGATCCATGCAGAGGGTCAAACAAATAGGATAGTTCATAGCAATTTTAACAGGCTGCTCTCTGCACTAACTTTGTACCAGTCAATTTTACTGCTCTGATGACAGGTCCTTTGCTACTCAAAATGCCAACCATCTCTTAAAATAAATACTTTAATATCCGCTTTGAAGTCCCCAGGGGTACAATGTCTGCACAGAACCCAATACTCCACATGTGAAGGAATTCATGATATGTACCAGCCTCAAGCAATTGAGAAACTGGAGACACATGTGATGACATCCACTCTTGCATACTTGCTGTCCCCTGCCATATACGCTGGCAGTTCTACTTGGGTTTATCTGAACTGTCTGCTTCAGAACGCTGCTGCACTTTATAACAGCTCTAGGCGCAGATACCTGCAGCACCACTTCACCTACTGTAGGTATGTGTTTCGGCAGGCCAAGTGGTTCATCCTTGAACAAACATTTTCATGAGATCCATGAATAAAATACAGTCTTTCTTTCCTATTGAAGATAATAGCAAATGTACACATTATTTTTGTTATTATAGTAATAGTAATATCCAGATGCAATTATTGCAAAGCAAGGGAACTACAGTAGTTTCTATACAGTTTCCTGCATAGAAAAAATTTGACCTTGACTCTAAATTTATGGTCACCTATGACAGCAGAGAAATATTTTATATGTAGCACTACCCCATAGGAGTCGCTGAAGTTAGGGTTCCCCACTGCTGCAAAACCAGTCACATAGCATTTCCTTCATTCACTCCAAGTCAGAAAACAGTCATTGGCTTGTTTTTGTTGTTTTTATTAGCGGAACAACCTCCTCCCAATTTACAAAAGTCCTCTGCTTCCTTTCACCTGCATAAGCTTGGTTTCCTATGTGCAGCACCTGCTACCCACTTCTGATGGAACTAGCAGGACATTGCTAATTCAGCAAGGCCCAATACAAGCGGGGGCTCTCAGTTCCTTGACAAAATAACACAGATGAAGTAAACAGCATAAGATCTCTCCTTCTGCATTCCTGTGGTCACTGATCCCAGCTCCACTTGCCTGAAGAATGCTAGCTAACCTGGCTGCTCTTCCTCCCAGTCCTCCTGACTGACTCTCTGCACCAGTCCTGCTTAACTGGTACACACACATGGAGATCTCCCAGGGCAAGGTTAGATGAAGACTTTGCACAACTCAGTCTTCAAGAAAGCACTGTCACAGCTCACAGTTTTTCCCTTTATCTTGTCCCTGCACCGTGCTGATTTATTCACAGCCTATGCTTGCTTTTTTCCGCTGCCTCTCCGGCATAAATCCTTCCAACTGCCTCCTGTGGTAGGATCCTTTCAGGCCAGCTTTTCTGAGCTCCCAGCCTGAGGAAAACCCTCTCTGGTAAGGGATCCCTCAAGGGCCACCCACAGCCTCTCCTCAGCACTGCTTCTCCATCTTCCACCTGACTCCCCTGCTGGCATGCCCCATGTCTATTTAAAGGATTCTTTAGCTCCCTGCCATGCCCCCAACCTGGGGATTGGCTAAAGGCCTCAGAATATTCATGGCAGCTCCTGACCTCTGCCCACTAGTTCTAGAATATTCTCCAATATTCCATATACCAGGGGGAGGCACCAGGTAGCTGCCAGGATGAATCATCCAGCCCTGGCCTCTAGTAACCCTGACCCAATTCAGTGACTCAGGTTTATCCCTGGCCAGAAAATGCTTTCACCTACTCTTACTTCTAGTGCTACACCCACCTCACCTCGTGATCAGTCAGTATGCTGAGGCATCAGGCTCAAAGATCCATCTGGATTATGTGAGGATTTCTGGATGGGAGAGGAAGGCAATGGCTTTGAGCTACTGGACACCTTTCCATAGCCCTGGCAGGAAATTAAAGTTTTAGGTATCAAATTTGATCTCGGCGATTACGGCCTTGAAAATTCGGTAAGCAGGTTACAAGATGCCGATGCCAAGGTTGCCAGCTGGAAGGATTGGAAACTCTCTTACAAGGAAAGGATTGAGCTGATCAAAACTTACCAGATCCCAATATTTCTGTATGTCAGCTTTCTCTGTGTTTTGCCAGTTTCTCTCTATGGGAGAATTTACAGTTGTTTCTTCCAGCTGTTTTGGGGAAATAGACTGAATCTCGTTAAGAGGTCTGTACCCTACCTTCCCAGGGGGATGGGTGGCCTAGGTTTGGTCAACCCAGTGGTATTCTTTTCTCTGATGTTTTTGAAACATAATTTTGGTAATATGCTGGCAGAGGAACCGCCTGGGTGGGTTGGTATTTTTCAGTCCTGGTTTAGGCCTTTTCTGCAGAGCTAGGAGAATGGTGGGCCAGTGAAAAGCCTGAGGGTCCGACATGGTAAGCTCCTGTGCCTGAAAATGCTTCGGCAGTGGCAAGTGATGGCAGAGGAAATTAAGTCTCTTCCTAGGAAGGCCCTAGAGAAGAGGGTTGTTGAATCTGCCTTGAGCCAACTGCTGGCCTTGAGGGATTGCCCGGGCCCTGTTATGAGGTAGGGTCTGCGTTTTTATTATTCTGAAGAGAATGCCTTTAAAGTTTCAGGATTTGACCTGGCGCTCGTTTCGTGGTAGACTCTATGTGAAGGGCAACCTGAGGGATCTCTGTGTGGGGAACCGTAGTTGTCCAAGAGTGGAGTGTCGTGGGGTGAAGGAGATGATGGACCATTTCTTGCTTCGGTGCCCCTTCAATATAAGCATAGTGTGGCTCTGGGTATCCCTTTTTCCTTTCCCACTTGAGTTATGCGGAGTGGTCATGTGGAGCCTTTTAAACTCAATGGGATTTTGATTTTGAGACACTTTTTCTAGTGAGCTTAGTCCGTTACTTCATCTGGAATGCACAGTGTCAGGTTCAGTAGCGGCCCGTCCATAAGGGGCGCCCGGCCCCCCCCCCACACAGTGCACTATGGGGAGCGCCACGTCTATGCAATCACGAGATTGCAAATGCGGCGCTTCATTGGAGCTGCTTTGTGGCACAATCCATCGCGCCGTACAGCTTCCGCCTGTTAGGGGCAACTCTTAAACAAGTTGCTTTAAGTTTATATTGCTTTGTCAAATTATTGCTTCTATAAGAATGATGACACGGAGTCAGATATGTCTGTGTCACAGTCCGAGGCAAAAGAGGACTGCACCCTTTACTTCTTTCAAAGGCCTTTTATAGGCAGCTCTACAAGCAGTAATCTTATCGGCATTACCAAATGAGGTTAAGGTACAAAGAGTTTCTTATCAGCGAACATGTAATGATTATTCAGCAGTTCCAAATTCCATCTAGATACAGATTGATACGTACACAGAAGAGAAAAAGCACAAACAATTTAAGTAGAACAATTGATACGTACACAGAAGAGAAAAAGCACAAACAATTTAAGTGGAACTCTAAGTCATTATTTCAACCCTATCAATTTCCCCCTTTGACATCATCCTCTCCCTCCCCCTGGGTCCTCATGAACAAGTTCTAGTCAGCTTTTCCTAGAGTACTATCCCTGACCGCGGGTTGTCAGAGGGGAAAATCCCATCCCTCCAGGTGTTGCTCACATCTTAAATTCAAGAAGAGGAGTTTATGGGAGTAGGGTGATGTCAATATACATTTATCAGTATGCCTTGTCTATTCTCCTAATTTTCCTATTTATTTTCCTGTATACACATATATTTGTGATTGTAAGTGATATTAATATTAAAATAATAATTACCATTGGACTTAACAACCAGTGAAAGGTATTGGTTGCTGTAGAAGACATTCCACTAAATATATCCCACCAATGTGGTGCAGTATCCTGTTGTATCTGTGAGGAAAGATGCACTAGTCTATCTTTGTCAATTATTGCAGATACGAGGTTATTCTGTAGGGTATGTTCTAGTGTTTCTATGTGTTGTCTTAACAACTCTGATTGTTCCAAAACCTGTTTTAGTGGGTCTAAAGAAATTATAAAGGGTGTAGTGTCAGTGAGATTATGTACCTCATAGACTGAAGAGAATACCTTATCGGCGTCTGGTTCAAAAAGATAGGTGTCGTTACCCCATTGTAATGTTTTAATCTTTTTTATGCATCCCGCAAACAGCACCGATTTATTTAACGCTGACATGGTGCGGTTATCATTGGTAATGATACAAATATGCTGGGGTCCTATTTCTATGAATCTATTGTTCACATTTACCGGTGTTCTTTGCATTTTGCATATGCTAGTTTGGTATTTTAACAAGCAAGGTTCATATACTGGAGAACTTCTGCCGCATACCATTCCCTTATTAGTTCCTTCACATAGATTTAAATCATGGGTTCTGTTTCTTTTATCTACATATTTCCCATATATTTCAACAAGGCTCAACAAGACAGACAGACAACAAATAATTCCAGCAATATAAACTAAAATATGCAGTAATTCTAGACTCACCACTACAGAGGCTGGTGTTTTAAAACCAGGAGAACCGTAACTGACAGAACGGATAGGCACAAATCAGGGGAGCACAGAATATAAGAAAAATAAAGCTTTTTCTTACCTGCGCAGGTTTTTCGATCTGTGGTTCCCGGAATGCCTGTCCTTTCGTTCCGTCAGCGTAGCTCAGCCACCTCTTGTAGCAACTTGCAAAAGGAGGCAGGAAGTGGGGAAAGCCGCAGTTCGCTGCTTCTGTCGGCAATTGTCCCCACCCCCCACACATAGGAAAAAACACAAGGGACTATTTCGGTACTGAAGATAGTTAGATATTAGTACAAAGAAATGGAAGAAAATAGTAGGATAAAAGCTGTATTTTTAATAGAAAACCATTTTTAAAAGAAGATATATATATCTAAATATTACAATAATAATAGCATATACAGTTGTAATACAGGACAAAGTAATGTATACAACCACATAAATTGCATCCAGTGATAACAGAGATTGCAAAAAGTGACTTGGATTCTCGACCGGTTTCGCGGTATTCACCGCTTCCTCAGGAGAGTAAAGTCTATAATGTAGCATAGGAGACAGGTAATAAATATACAACATTCACAGATGCATAGAGTTTTTTTGTGTGTGATAATTACAGCGCAATCATTGGATGGTACAATAAACAATAAAGTACAGATTGAATATAAAAAGGACAGGCTCACCCGTTCAGGTATTCTCTGTAGGCATGTGGGGCCCCAAACAATTCCCCCTGCGACGAACACAGGGGTAACAGAACAGCCTCTGGTGGGTAAAATGTTTAAATAAATGATTTTAGTGTGGATCACTAAACCACAAAACAGGCAGAGTGTGGTAAAGTAAAGGGGTACCCATGAGGTAGCTCTAAGTTTAGAACCCAGTGTGCAAAAGAAAGAAATTGAAAGGGTAGTTGGAAAAGAAGAAAGAAGGAAGGGGGAGGGGGGGGGGGAGGAAAGAGAGGGGGGAGGGGGGAGGGAAGAGGGGGAGGAAAGGGAGGAGGGGGGAAGGGGAGGAAAGGGAAAGGAGGGAGGGGGAGGAAAGGGAAAGGAGGGAGGGGAGGGAGGGGAGGGGGGGAAAGGAATAAGGGGAGGGGGGGGCGGGGAGAGGGGGAAGGGGAGGGGGAGATAAGGGGAGTGAGTGGGGGGGGGAAAAAAGGGGGGGGGGGGAAAGGGGGGAGGGGGGAGGAGAGGGGAGGGAGGGAAAGGCCAAGGATTGGGAGAGGAGGGGAGAGGAGGGGAGGGAAGGGAGGAGAAGGGGAGGAAAAGAGAGGGGGGGAGGAGGGGAGGGAGGGCGGAGGAAGGGGGAAAGGGGGGGGAGGAGTGGGGGGGAGGGAAGGGGGGGAGAAGGGAAGGGGTTTCCAACTACCCTTTCAATTTCTTTCTTTTGCACACTGGGTTCTAAACTTAGAGCTACCTCATGGGTACCCCTTACTTTACCACACTCTGCCTGTTTTGTGGTT